>NC_056738.1:63260397-63860397 GCF_019279795.1 Protopterus annectens
CTTTGTTTATACGCTGTGCAATACAGAAGGACTTTCTTACAACAATAGACACATGTTGGTCAAATGTTAGGTCACTGTCCACATAAGTTCCCAAATCCCAAACAGCTAGCTCAACTCTTAGGGATGTATTGCCAATGTGGTAGTTTCCTGGGGTAGATGACTTCTTAGTGGATACAATAACGCATTTTTTGGCATTTATTTTCAGAGCATGATTTTGACACCAGTTACTTATTTGAGACAAACCTTCCTGCAGGATGACTACCTCATTTAGGGATTCAGTGACTGCTCCTAGTTTGCAGTCATCTGCAAACTTAGTCAGCCATAGCCCTTTGGTACTGACTTTACTTCAGAAAAGTAGATACCAAACAGGAAAGATCCCAGCACAGAACCATGGTAGACTCCACTGGCGACTAGTTGTTTTGTAGAGGTAATTTCCCCTATTTTGATTGTCTGCCCCTATCTGTGAGCCATTTAGCAATCCAGGAGGTGACATAGGGGTTTATTCCCAGTTTATTTTGCTTTCTACTATGCCTAAGTAGGGAATTGTGTCAAAAGCTTTGGCCAAGTTGAGGTATGTGATGTGTAACATTTTGCCTTCATCCATTTCTTGAGTGACCTTTCCGAAAGAAAGGTCCACCAGGTTCAGTTAGCATGACCTACTCTTAATGAAGCCAAACTGAGACTGGTCTGGTGTCTTGAGGTTCCCTATGTCCTGACTGATTAATTCCATGATAGGTCTTTCCATGGCTTTGCATATGAGGCTGGCCAGACTTATGGGTCTGTAATTATCTAGGGTGTGGAACAGTCTCACTTATGCAGGGGAATGACTATAGCTGTTCTCCATTCACTTGGTACAAAACCTGTATGGAGGATGAGATTGAACAGTGTTGTTAGGGGTGTGGCTAAATTGTGCTTTGTACTATTTAAGATGCATCCAGGGATATCATCAGGACTCATCAATGCAGTATTTTTAGCTTTTGATAGCTCTTTTAGTACTAGGTCTTGTGTGATAGCTGGTGGTGAACCACTGTTAGGTATATCTTGAGGGATAGATGGGAGAGAGGGGTAAAGTTAGAGCTAAATTTATCTGCCAGTAGGTTAGCTATAGCTTCAGCCTCAGTGTCTGTAACATAATTTGCAATTAGAGTAGTGCATTGCTGCATTGTGCTTTTGAGATTATGAATTTAACCAAAAATGTCTTATAATTATCTTTGGTTTGGGTAGCTATTTTAACTTCAAACTTGGCTTTGGTAGATTTTATTAAGCTCCTGAGTTGTTTGTTTATCTCCGTGACAAGGGCTCTAACATTCTGGGACTCTTCTTACATTTGGTCAAAATTCTTTTCCTTTTATTATAAAATTAGTTGGTATTATGGTTGCACCATGTGGGTTTGATTCTAGTGTTTGCCCTGCACTTGTTCCTATGGGGTACAGCTGCATCTATGCAGCTGTTTACATGCTGGTATAGTGTGGTGGTGTACATTCCTGTGTATTCACTTGAATTAACTGGGTTTGAAGGGGATTTGAAGCTTTCCAATTTATCACTTTGGAGTAGGTAGATTGTCATAAAGAAATTTCTAAAGGTACCGTGGGTAGAAGGGATCACTGGTTTCAGTTTTATTTTGAAGGAGACTGTTCTATAGTCAGATCTAACAAGTGATGAAGATTTGCAAGGGATGGTGCAAGATGCTCTCATATTAGTAAGGACAGGATCCAAGATGTTATTTCCACTAGTGGGTAGTCTGACTTATTGTTCCAGGGCATTTGTATTGACAAAAAACAGTAATCTCTGTGCTTGGGCACTAGTGATGTAGGTTTCTCAAAATATAGTTGGATAGTTTAGATCACCTAGATAAATGGTATAGGGTTTACTACTGAGTGGTTCTAATCCCTGTAAAAAGGCATTTTGGCTTTATTTTGTCATAGAGGGAGTTCTGTAGCTAGCTAATCTATGATGTGGGACCTTTCTGATGATTATTTGGACATGAAGAAGCTGTAGTGCATCATGCCGCTTTAACAGCCTTAATATGAGTCTCTTCTGAGTGTAGACTAATACACCTCCATTTTTCCCTCCTGCACCGTAGTCAGGCAAAACATGTGGAAGGCATTATAGCCTTGCACAGCTGGAGTGCTCTTCTGTATTTTAAAGCATGTCTCAGGCATGTATGTTTATATGTTTGAGATTTGCTTAGCTGTATTCTCAAAACCTGCCAAGTTTATTATTTATTTATTTATTTACTGGGAAATTCCAACTGGACACAGGACCCTTTTCAGTGGAAGCCTGGGGAGAAAAGCTCCTCAGAACAATACATGAGCGGCAGAGTACATGAAGAACAATTGAATATACATAAAATAGCAAATAATACATACTGCAGCAAACAGCTATACATACAATATGAAACATAGTAATGAACAGATATACCAATATCTAGCTAGAGGTTAGGAATAAAGGTAGAATGTATGTACAGACAGTACTAAGCTCAAACAAATGCTGTTCTAAACTCATATACTTAAATCTTATATACAAATATTGCACTAAACTCAAGCAGATATAAAGCAGAAACACCACACAAAGATGGAACAAGCTAGAAGGGCTAATGGGATGGAAGGGGAAGATAGAGGAGAAAGAGAGGAGACTGAGTGAGTAATATATGTGGTAGTGAGAGGAAGCTAGGTGTAAGTCAGTTGGATATGTATTTGGAGTTGAGATGAAGTGAGGTAGTTAAGCATGTTATAACATGTCTGAGAGACTGAGTGGGGAGAGAAGGGGAGGGTAAAGGGTGAGCCAGAACCTGCAGAGGATGGAATGCAATTATCAGACTGTGTGAGGCAGGGTGGCTAGGGGAGGGGAGAGGAAGGGGAGGTAAAAGGAGGGTTACTAGTTGGGATTGGTGCACGGGCATAACCAGAGATTTTTTAAGTGAGTTTTTAGTGCAGTCTTGAAGTGATTGCAAGAAGGTAGTGTGGTTATAAGGGGCGGGGGATTGTTCCATAATCTGGATATGATGCAGGAGAATAGCGCTTCTCCTGAGTTCTTGGGTTTGGTCACTAGAAGTAGATTTTTGCTGCTGGAGCATAGTGGTCTAGTGGAGCAGAAGGGCTGGAAAAATTTTTGAAAGAATGGGACTTTAAGAGGATGGTTTACTAAATTGTGGGCGAGAGAGAGTTGATTCAGGTGAAGAAGTTGAGGGAGTTCAAGCCAGTTAAGTTCTGTAAGTGAAATACAATGATGGCTGCGATAAGATGCACCAGTGGCAAACTTAGCAATTTTATTGTAACAAGCCTTGAGCTTGTTTAGGTCTGGTTGTCTAAGGTTGGTAAATATAGGAGAGGCATAGAGTAAAGCGGAGATTAAATGGGAATCGGCAGCAGAAATTCTGGCTGTCTTGGTGAGGAATTGCTTGTTTCTGTACAATGCACCTATTTTTTGCGAACCTTTTTTATGGTAAGAGAAATGTGAGTGTCAAATCTGAGATTATTATCAATCTCAACACCAAGTAGTTTGGTGTGTTCTGTTGGGGAGATGATGGTATTGTCTTTGGCTAGAATATTAAAGTGGGGAATAATTGGGTTAGATTTAGTGGGCTGGAAGATAAGGAGTGTAGCCTTGCTCGGGTTGAGTAATAACTGGGCATTAGATAGCCAGTTTTCTACAGATGAAAAGGCTTCCTGTGTGATCTTGTGAAGTTCAGGTATATTTGGGGCTGAGCAGATGAGAGTGGAGTCATCTGCATACTGTATAAGAGAAGCATGCTTGGTGGCTGTGAATAGAACAATAGTGAAGAGTGAGAATAGTAGGGGACCAAGGATGGAGCCTTGGGGGAACACCAAGTGTTACAGGAAGTTGAGGAGATAGGTCATTATGCTTGACGACTGATCATTGGCAGCCAGTTAAATAGCTGTGAAACCAATCAGTAGCTGATTGGGAAAAGGATAGGTTAGTGAGAATAGAGATTAGTAGTTTGTGTGAGACCATGTCAAAAGCCTTGGCTAGATCCAGAAATATAGCAGAGGTTTGAGTCTGTCCACATAGGCCTTTATTTTTATAATGAACGATAGCATTAGTGAAAGAGAGTAAGGTGGTAGTAGTGCTCTGGTATGGCCTGAAGCCATGCTGGGTGCCGGAGAGGAGGTTATTAGCTAAGAGGTAGTCTAAGACTTGAGAATGGATGCATTTCTCAAGTATCTAGGAAAGTGGAGAAAGGATGGCTATGCTGTAATTGGAAAGTTCAGTGGAGGAGCTACCTTTATGGAGGGGAATGATGTGGGATATTTTACACAGTGTGGGGACATAGCTTTCTGTTAAGGACTGATTAATTAAGATAGAGACTGGTTAAGCTAGGGTTTCTGCTGCTATTTTTAGGTATTCAGAGGGGAGATTGTCAGCTGCAAGTTTTGTAGGCATAAGTTTCAATAGAAGTTTTTGTTTTATATAGGATGTAGGTACTAATTAAAAAGAAAAGACTGTGGGCAGAGTATTTGATTTTGATGTAGGGAGGGTGGGTAGAGGGTTGTGTTGTTTAGTCAAAGACAGAATGGTTTCAGTAAAGTGTTTATTGAATGAGTCAGCAATACTGCTGGAGGAAGGGGGAGTGGTAGGTGGGGGGGTGCCTACTTTACCTGAGTGGAGAATGGAGTTTATTGTGGACTAGGACTGCTTAGAATTGTGATGGGAGAAGTTTAGGGCAGACTGATAATATTGGGTTTTATCTTTTATTTGCTTTTTGACCTTGGTGCTCAACTCTAGGAATGACTGTCTAGAGGAGGGGGGGGTTATTAAGTGCCAGCACTCCAAGGCCTTATCTCTGATTTTCATTAGTGCCCTGGTGCGTTTTTGTACCCAAGGGAAGTACTGTGTTTTGAATCTGGCATTTCTTATGGGGGCATGTGTGTTTAGGATGTTTAGGAAAGTGCTATTGAAGAAGTGGATGGCTTCATCCAATTTGAGGTACTTTAGTGGTGTCAAATCACATTTTTGAAGGGATGAGATAAAGGAGAGAGGTTTAAAGTTTACCCTATTTCAGATTTGTCTATAGACAATGGGTTTAACACAATTTAAGTGGTGTCTCAGAAGGAATGTTGGAGTGTGGTCATGGAGGCTGTCTGGTAGACAGCCAGCTAAGTATGAGTGAGGGTCTTTATTGACTAATATCCAGTCGAGAGTAGTATGTTTGTTAGAGTTTTTATTTATCCGGGCAGGTGACTGTATTAGTTGGGAGAAACCATGAAGGTTTAGGTGCTGGGCTGGATAATTGTTACTACAAGATAGTCAGTTGATATTAAAATAACCTAGGATTATGGTTTCCTGAGGTAGGGAACGGTTAGCCCAGATCAGGAGGTTTTCCAGGGGTGGGATGTTTTGGCCAGCTGGGAAGTAGCATTCTCTGATGTTGATTGTTTTATTTGGGTTCAGTTTGAGGTTGGCATATAGTATTTCTTCATTTCCAGTGTGGGGAACAGATGTGTTTAGGATCTGGATGTTGAGGTGGTGTTTAAACATTAGAGCCACACCACCCAAATAAGATTTTAAATTATCCCTTAGATAGTGATATAGTGTTTGGCCCTTCTGATACAGAGGTGATCAGAACGTGTTATGAAAGGGGCATGCTGATCCAGGGAATCTCTAAGATTTTCAGTCCTTCTTTTCCAAATTGCCCAAGGAATTTTCTTTCTCCTCATCCAGTTTTGGCAAAAAACAGTATAAACAGTCTGAACAGAATTCAGGTAAACAGACATATAAGAAGAAAAAGTGGCAAGGGGGCTCCAAAAAGAATTCTCAAACCTCCCAAAACCAAAGATACTCCAACAAGTCTGAATGACGGTTCAGTAGACCTTGTGATCTCCTCCCATACTCACTCCTTTTCTCTTCCAAAAAGTCTGAATCTCCATTTTTCTCTTTGGCAACAGATTTTTTCAGACAAATGAGTTCTGAAAATCATTCATCAGGGGTACAGATGGAAGGGTCTATATTACGTTGTCGAAGGGGCTGTGAATGCACTTTCATTGACAAGTAAACACCAAAGTATCAAAACTCTGAACAGCCACATAAGTGAATTTTTTCCCAGGGGAAAAAAAATTGCTTGGCTGTCATCGGGAATTTGCCCTTTCCTCCACTGCAGTGCGATTTCAGAGTTGGTATATTTAGTTAGGGGGGTGTGGGGGGCAAAGCCCCCCACTTTGTAGAGTCCGACAGTTTGTCTTCTTTGTGGTTGGTCAAGTGATTTTTTTTCCCCCTGGGATAAAATTCACTTATGTAGCCATTCGGAGTTTTGGTACTTCAGTGTTTACGTGTCGATGAAAGGGCATTTGATGAACAGCCCTTTCAACAATGTAATATAGACCTCAGATAGCAGTGGGAGGAAATTCCTTCTTTCCAGGGGGCCATTCCTCATCCTGCAGATCAGACTACTTTGTTTCCACCTGCTCTTCATCACATGCTGTCCAAAGGAGTGATAGAGGAAGGGTTTTTTTTTCATGGATGTTCCTAGTGTCAAAGAAAGAAAAATACTTGCAGACTAGTTCTGGATCTTTCTTTTGTAAACCTCTTTGTCATAGTGCCCAAATTCAAAATGATGTCACTTCGCAGCCTGTTGCTCCTAGTGCCAAAGAAAGAAAATAGTTGGAAACTAGTTCTGGATCTTTCTTTCCTAAACCTGTTTGTGATAGTTTCCAAATTCAAAATGATGTCACTTAACAACCTGTTACCTCTTCTTCCTGTTTCAAGTTTCCTGGTAATACTAGATTCAAAAGATGCTTATCATCACATCCTTATTCACCCAGACTTCAGGAGTTTCTTACGGTTTTTTGTATCTGGATCACATTATCAATTCTCCTTATCCTTTGGACTATTCACTGCTCCAAGTGTGTTCATAGAATGTCTAGTTGTAATTATAAATTATTGCAGACTACAGGGTATCCACATTTTTCCATATTTAGACAACTTACTTATCTTTGCATAGAGTATTTTTCAAAATGTCAGGAATCTTTCTGGTGCGTGAGAGATCTCTTGCACAAGCTATGATTCCAGGAGAGCATTTAAAAGTCTTTCTTGACTCTCTTAGGCAGGATTGTGTTCATGGGATATCAACTAGACACCTCACCTCAAACAGGTTTTCTTCCACAGGAAAAAAAAATACATCTTTATTTTGATCTACTTCTAAGGTTTTCCACTCAGTCTTTGGTCACTGCAAGGGAATACCTCAGGATTTTGGGTCTCATGGGATCTATGATTCTCATGATAGCCTTGGCAAAACTCCACACCAGAAAGATACAGTGGTATCTGAAATCTCTATCTAGGTCTCCCCTTCTACCTCCCTGCTCCAAACCAGTCAGTTACCACAGACAGGACTTTGCTTGGGGAGCAGTTTCAGGAGGGATAAAATTATTGGGGGTATAAGACACCATGGACAGATGCAAGCACATAAATATCAAAGAGGTGCTTGCACTGCTCAAAGCACTCAATTCTCTGAACCATCTTTGGTCCTCGGGACCTCTTCAAGTAGTTACAGACAATACCACAATCATGTGGTACATCAATAAGCAAGGGGAAACCAGGTTCTGTCCCCTTTACATACTAGCCATGTTAGCTTGGGATATAGCTTCACCTCACAGTCTCACTCTACAGCCATCCTACATGCCATCAGAGCAAAATTGTGTGGCAGACAATTTGAGCAGCACTAGGGCATATCCTCATGAATGAAAACTGGATCAGGGGACCTTCCAAGATTTGATCCGTCTGTGGGGAGTTCCTGAAGTATATCTCTTTGCCTCTTTTATGAACAATCAACTGGAAAAATTCTGTTATAGAACTCCATGCAAGAAGGCCCAGAAGACAGATGCCTTTTATTTTATTTTATTTTATTTTATTTTCTGTTCTTTGAGCAGGAATGTTCCTGTATGCCTTTCCACTAATATCCAGAATACATCTGAAGATTCAGACGGAATCCACAAAGATCATTGTGGTGACAACCTTCTGGCCCAGACAAGTGTGGTTCTCTTTTCTTTTGGAAATGGCAAGGGGCAGTTACTACAAACTTCCGCACAGAATAGATCTGCTCACACAAGAACAGAGGTGTTTGATATACCCTGACATCAATCATCTTCAACTGACTGCCTGGATGATAGGGTCTTAATTCCTTTTAGGCACATGTTTTCTGAGGACATGCAGCAGGTACTAATCAAGGCAAGAAAGCCTGCTACTAGAAACTCATATGTTAGCAAATGGACGTTTTTCTAGTCGGTGCCAACAACATAACCAGCACCCATTCAGGGCTTGTTGTTCTCTGGTTTTACAATATTTGTGTGAGTTACTATCCCATGGCTTTTCTTATTCCTCTTTCAGGGTTCATTTACTCACCATTTCAGCATGTTTGTCCATGGATCCCAAGGCAGTCTCATGTCAAAATGTTCTTGAAAGTGGTTTTACATAAAAGGTCTCGAAGTAAACCAGTGGCCCCTCCTTGGAATCTTAATTTTGTATTAGAGAAGCTCACACTTGCTCCACTTGAACCAACTAATCTGGCTGACTTGAGGTTCTTAACATAGAACACAGTTTTACTGATTGCTCTGACCTCTGCAAGAAGGGTATCTGAGTTGTGAGCTCTTATGGTGAGTCAACTGTACCTAATTTTCCATGGGGACAGGGTCTCTTTGAGAACTAATCCTTCTTTTGTGCCTAAAGTGGTATCCAAGTTTACTTTAAGCCAAACTATCCTTTTCTCTGTTTTCTTTCCTGAACCTAAAAATGAAGGGAAAAGGATACTCCATATCTTTTATGTCCACAGACAACTGCAATACTGTCATGACAGAACTAAATTTTTCTCATCTTCAGAGTAATTGTTCATTTCTTTTGCAGTGAAGATGAAGGGACAGCCTGTATCAAAACAGACTATTTCCAAATGGTTGCCTAGGACTGTTACCTTTTGTTATACTCACAATGACAAATCCATTCTAGGCATGTCAAGACCAACTCCACCAGGGTCTTGACTTCAGCTATAGATTTTTGAAAAAGGTTGGATTCTAGAAGTATTCTAGAAGCTGCTACTTGGTCCTCTGTACATAGTTTGAGAAAGCACTATAAGCTTGATTCTTTCTCTAGGTCTAGATCAAGTTTTGCTAAGACCATTCTCCAGGGTTTTCTGGACCCTTTCTCTTTTCTTTTTCCAGATATAGTTAGCTGTGGTAATCTGCACATATAGCTAAGGCTGCTGCACCAATGATCAATATGAAGAACATAGTTGACTTCTAAGATGGCTGCACATTGAGTAACAGCTTAATTCTGGTCTCCCATTGTGAAAACATAAACTTAGCAGAGAAAGCCAGTGGACCTGTATTTCTGAGTAAATTTCAGTAGCTAACTAGTAAGTGCACTGCCTGGATGCCAGGACAAATGAAATACAGAGGACATGAAAGAAAATCAGCTACAAAAGGTGATGAAAAAACACTGACTGGGAAAAGTACTGCAGCTGTTCAGCAAAAAGAATTGCAAGCTCCAGGCAAGACTTCCAGTAAAAAAAGCAATTGCATATAGACCTGACTAAAATAAATGTGACACTAATGGAGTATATCAACTCAAACAATAAAAGGCTGGAAAATGGAAGAAGCTTTAAACAGCTATTGAAATGAGATGATAAAACTGCAAAACTCAGAGGTCAAAATCAAAAAAAGGCTGGCTGAATATGAGACTACACAAGAAGAGATGTTTAAAAAATAACAGTATTAGACAGCAGAGTAGAGCACATAGAGAAAATATGAGATTTTCTGCTGTACTTGAGAAGCTGGAAGAAACAGACTGTATTATTTCATGAAAGAACAAATAAGCAACTGGACTGGTATTCAAAAACAGGAGTTGTTAATTAAAAGGTCACATCATATGTATGCTCCAAACATGGCTATGAGAAAACAACCTAGACCGTTAATAGTAAAAATGCAATCTTACCAGCAGAAGCAGTTGATTCTGACAAAACTGTGGAAGAAGGAAAAATAGTAAAAGTAGGAGAGAGCAGAGTGTTTGTGGAGAATGACTACTCATTGTATAACTGGCAGAAGAGGAATAAATTTATTCCAATATATAGAGAATGTCGAGAAGCAGTTGTGAGATTCAAACTGCTGTACCCAGCTATCTTCAAAATATTTTTCCATGGAGGAAGAAAAACATTTTTTGATGAAGTACATGCTAAGGAAGAAATACAAAAGTTTGTCCAACAAAAAGTGAGCGCTGAAACAGAAGAAGATTCTATTTCTTGTTCTTCTGGTAATAAAGACCACAGAGAAACAATACCAGTGAAGTCTTTCCCAGTGTTTCAATGAAAAATGCTTGAGAGAGGGAAAAAAGCACAGAAGTTGACTAATCGAATTGAGAGTGCACTGGATATGAAGCCGAGACAGAGTATGGGTGATGCAGATGAACAGGAATAGAACAAGAAAATCTGGAAATATTGGACTTTCTTGGACTTTGTTAAACTTGTAGGGGACTCTAAAACATATGCCCTACTTCATGTCATTAACGTTTGGAGACTAAAATCAGTAACTTGGAAAATGACAAATGTGGGAATTACAAAGCAATAATTATATTTGTGAAACAGAACAAGAAAATGTGGACATATTGGACTTGTTTGGACTTTGTTAAACCTGTGGGGGGGATTCTAAAGCATATGCCCTACTTCATGTCATTAATGTTTGGAAAAATACTCAGGAGTGGGGAAGAGGAGGGAGAGAGTTAACTATAAGTAAAACAATTTTTTTCTTAGCAGTATTACTAAAGTGATGCATGATATTTTTCTGCTTGTTATTAAGATCTGATGTTGTCATTTTCATTCATTCCTCAACCTGTGAGTTCAGACTCAATCCTCAAATCTGACTGTCACTTTCCATAGCTCTAGGATCTGATTCTTGAGCTTTTACTTTACTCATAATACCTCATTCTCCCAGAATACCTCAGATCTTGTTTGCCGCTCATTGAAGAAGGACCGGGATTTCGAATATCTCAACCTCCTTGTGGGCTTAGTGAGTTTGTTTCCTTTGTTCAGAGTTTCTTTCTCTCAAAAGCTTCTCTCTTTGTACTACTCTTCCTTACCCTTCGACTATTATATATAACAAAAAAGAAAAAGCTTTTACTAATTTATAGTTTCTTCCATACATGAGTACTGCATCAGTGCTCCTTTTGATGGATCATCTTTGTTTGGCCCCACAGTTAGAGACTCTCTCCCGTAGTGAGAAAGACAGAAAGACCTTGTCTGCCACTGGTATCTGTTTTTCTACCCCACAAAAACCTTTCTCCAGGAACCAACATGGTGGTAAAAAGTTGTGGTTCAAAAAGTCTCGAAATGTCCTTTTTAGGAATCACAGGAAGATTTTTCCCTCAGAGGCAGAGGGGGAATCAACTACAATGTTAGGCATCACACATGAGGCAGAGGGAGTCCACAAAATCAAGGATATCGAGATTCATTCTTGAACAAATCTTTCCACTGTTCCTGAGAGGGCGCCCAACTGTTCTTCTCTGGAGGCAGTTGGGGGGTACTTATCCTTGCACCTAGATGCCTGGTCAGACATCGCAAATGATCTTTGAGTGCAAAGGATCATATACACAGGATACTTCATCCCATTTTTACAACTCCCCAAACCAAAGAAAAACTCTTCAATGTCCCACCCAATGAAAGGGAAGCAACAGCACTAGAAATTACAAAGCTTCTAGAAAAAAAAGTCATCCAAAAGGTCCCACCAGACTAAATTGGATCCAGAATCTACTCAAGGTTCTTTTTAGTGCCAAAAAAGACAGGGGACCTGAGGCCAATTTTGGACCTAACATTCCTGAACAAGTCAATAAAAAACTCAAAATTCCAGATGGTCACGGTGCAGTCCATTTTACCACCACTACAAAAGGATGCTTGGATGTGCTCAATTGACCTTCAGGATGCATATTATCATATCAGAAATGAACAGGCACTCCAGAAGGTTTCTCCTCTTCTGGCTGGGAACCAGTCAATATCAATTCAGAGTACTCCCCTTTGGTCTCATCACAGCCCCCAGGGTGTTCACCAAATGTATGGCAGTAGTAGCAGCTCACTTGAGATTGCATGGATTCAATGTGTTTCTTTATCTAGACAACTGGCTCCTGACTGCATCAAACAGGCATCTACTAATACAGGCCAGAGATTATCTGCTTCATCTAGCTCCTACTTTGGGTATCACAATCAACATGCAAAAATCTCAGCTACAGCCCATACAGATGATAGACTTTATAGGAGCACATCTGGACACAGCCAGTTGTCTAGCCTGCCTACCTCCAGACAGGAAGTCCACATTGAAATTATACATCAGACACATTCTGGCAATCCCAATACCTCCAGCAAATCTTATCCTCAGAGTATTAGGTTCAAAGGCTGCCACAATAACATTGATTCTTACAGCATGATTGCACATGAGAATTCTGCAATGGACTCTAGTGGTCAAATGGTCCTTACATCTATACCCACTGAATCATGTTATAAAGTTATCCCGAGTGTGCAAGGACTCTCTTCTATGGTGGCTACACTTGGAAGAATTTGAACAAGGATGTCGCTTTGTTCTTCCTCCCCCCAATGCCATTTTGACAACGGATGCCTCCCAGTTGGGGTGGGGGGGGCATTACCTGGGTCAGATGGTTCAAGGCACATGGTCGACACAAGAGACCAATTTGCATATCAGTGTTCTATAGAAGAAAACAGTGCTTCTAGCATTGCAAGTCCTTCAAAACTTTCTCCCTTTAGGGACTATTGCAGTACAAATGGAGAACATGGTACATCAACAAGCAGGGAGGAAACAGATCTTACCCATTGTGCCAAGAAGCAATGAGGGTTTTGCAATGGGCAATTTCTTCCAACTGCTTTCTAATCACAAGTCACACTCTGGGAAAGTTTAACATTCTAGTGTACAGGCTCAGCAGAACTATCCTGATGCCTCATGAGTGGTTTCTAAATCAATCTGTGGCAAACGTGATTTTCCACACGTGGGGTCAACCTTGCTGCAACCTCTTTGCATCCCCTTCCAACAATAAGTGCAGAATGTTT
This sequence comes from Protopterus annectens, assembly GCF_019279795.1. NCBI lineage: Eukaryota > Metazoa > Chordata > Ceratodontiformes > Protopteridae > Protopterus > Protopterus annectens. The sequence goes on from NC_056738.1 coordinate 63,273,443, forward strand.
TGCCTGATCCCTCCACAGGGACAGTCACAGAGAGATATTGTAGTCCATATTTGGCCCTCTGGTCTCCTTTATGCTTACCCTCCCCTTCCCCTCATACCCAAGTTCCTCCAGAAAGCACAGAGGTTGAAGAGCAAGGTGATCCTCATTGCTCCCCTTTTGGCTTTTCAAGTCTGGTTTCCATTCCTTTGATCTCATGTAATATGCCCTCCATGGTCACTGGGAACCAAATCAAGATTTACTGTCCCATCCATCAGGGCAGATTCACCTGGATCTTCTAGGACTAAAGCTAACCATGTTTTTTCCAATTTTAATGATGGCTAGAAATACCAAGTTTCATCCCCGGTTAAGAAGATTTTGATATCCTCACATAAGGCTTCTACTAGGAAAATCTATAAGAGCAAATGGAAAGAGTTCTCTATATGGGCTCAACAAAAACACTTAGACCCCTTCACAGCTCCTATTCTGGAAGTTTTAGATTTTCTTGCTTCAATTTTCCAAGACAAAGCAAGCTTTTCTACTGTTAAAGTATAGCTGGCAGCCATCTCGAATAGTCATACTGGAGAAAAGTCATCATCACTTGCTTCATCCAGATTGTGTAAGGCTTTTCTTAAGAGTCCTTCTTACTGAGGCCCCCTATTAAAGATTCCACTCCTCCTTGGGACTTAACCATGATCTTACAAGCTCTTGTTCTCCCCTCTTTTGAAGCCTCAGCCAGGGTTGATTTAAAATGTCTTTCTTGGAAGACTGCATTTTTAGTAGCTATCATTTCAGCTAGACAAGTATCTGAATTACAAGCACTGTCATCCAAACCACCATACGTGATTTTTCATAAAGATAGAATGACATTAAGTACCAGTCCTTCTTTCTTACCCAGAGTTGCTTTTGAAAACAATATCAATCAAGTCATCAACCTACCAGTATTCTTTCTGAATTTCCAAAATAAAGGTGAATACACTCTTCATTTTCTAGATGTTCATACACAATTGCATTTTTATCTAGATAGGACAAAACCTTTCAGAAAATCAGGCCAACTTTTTGTCTCCTTCTCTAATGTTAGAAGGGGAATGCCAGTTTCCAAAACCACACTAGCTAAATGGATAACAGATTGCATTTCTTATGTATATTCTTGATGATGACACTTCCTAAACATTTGAAAGCTCACTCTACCAGATCAATGTCTACATCTCAAGCCTTTTGGTCCAGAGTTTCTATTGATGACATTTGTGTAGCTGCTTCTTGGTCAAATTCTCATACCTTTATTGCACATTATAAGCTGGATATCATTTCTAGAAATAGAGCTAATTTTGGTTCCGCAGTGCTCCGGAACATCCTTCCAAGAGGGCCACCCGAGGATATTGTAGCTGGGGACTCTGTCCCACAGGTTGAGGAACGAATGAAAGTGACAACATTAAAGAAGATATGTACTTACTACAACATTCCATCTGTGTTGTCCATTTTCATTCTTCCTCAACCTTCCCCCCTCCTGCCCCTGTCCATGATTATGAGAGACCTGATAGATATGCTTGTAGTACCATGATACTGTTTGAGCTCCTGAACTTTATGCTGTCACTTTCTATCAGTTGATAATATATATATATATATATATATTTATATGTATATATATATATATATATATATAAAATTGTAGATATACTGTAAATAAGTTAGCTGAAAACTTGATCTGATGTATTCTGGGGGAATGAGGTGTTATGGGTAAGGGAGGAGCTCGAGAATAGGATCCTAGAGCTATGGAAAGCAGCCAAATCAGATCCAAGGATCAGATTCAAACCCACAGATTGAGGAAGAATAAAAATGGACTACACAGATGGAACGTTATGCTGAGTACATAACTTCTTTTTTTCAGTTATTTTTAAGTGTAATGGGGATACTAATGTAAATAGGTGCTTCTGTTTATTCTTTTTGTTTCTTTCTCCCTTCTTCTGTCTTTCTGTTTTTCTGTTTGTTCAGTTTTAAGAAATGTAGGCACTGCAATGTAAAAAAGGGATCTGGTGAAAAGAGCATGACAAAAGAAAAAGTAGTGTGTTTTTCTCATTTTACATAGGTGAATGACTAGGTAAAGAGCATTAGCTTTATATAGTAACAAGTTTTAACAGAAAGCAAGTAAATGAAAAAGAATATTGAATATTATAAGGTCTTTTTTCTAGTAAACAGTCCTGTATCTGGTTCTTATACCACTAGCAGGCAATTTGATAAAGAGAAATGGCTTGGAGAAAATATTTTCTGAAAGCATTCAGGTGTTTTCCCAGCTGGGAGAGCTATAAAGATAAGGCAAAACCAGACAGTGCTTAATAGAATCACAAGCTCAGCCATGCATCCTAGCATGGATAAGCTTTTTTTCTGTTTAGCTCAAGTCTGTGTGTGCGGCTGTGAGTTTGGAACTTTTCTTCCATTAAGGGGGTACACAGTTTTCTGTGTTATTATGCTAGTAAGTTTTATGGGGTATTGGGGGTTTGTTTGCATTTTTATTTGGAGGTTTTCAATAAAACAAAAAGTTCTTCAAGATGTGACACAGGCTGAAATGGAGATGACAAAAACAATTGTATAAAAGATTAACCTGCCAAACAGTACATGCAAGTAACACAAAAACTGAAACTAGACATTTAACAAAGAAGCTGTTATACATTAAAGGTGGAAATAATAATCCCTCAAGAATATTAATCTTTCTGTAATGTATTTAAACGTTAATGATCTCACAAATAAATACAAAAAAGAAAGAGTATTGAACTATATTAAAAATGTAGAGTCCAAATAGCTGTGCTACAGGAGACACACTTGGAAATAACTGAACATGTGAATTTGATAAAGAAAGGTTTTCAGGATGGTTATACAGGAGAATACCTGGGGCAAAGGAAGAGAAGAGTACTTATATTAATTGCAAGAGGAGCTCCAGTAGTAATACAAGAGGAAAATAAAGAAATAATGGTAGATTTATATTACTGAGGGGCTACTGGCAAGGAAGGAGGATTACACTGGCATGTATTTATATTCCATCGAGAACTGCTTTAATAGAGCTAAAGAAAAATCTGGGAGACAGAAAAAGCTTTCAGCAAGGAATATTACTTATAGGTGGAGATTTGATTTGCAACAATGAAGATGTGTCCTGGGGGCCCAGAAAGGGAAATGTAACAATGGAGGGTAGATTTTTAAAGAAATTTATGAAAATATTTGGCATGGAAGATGGGAATTCAGTACTAGGAATTTGGAGTGAATTTACGTATTATTCCCCAAGATACAAAAACTGCACCAGGCTAGACAGCATTTACATTTCACAGGAGCATGTGCATTTAATTGAAGGTCTTGATATGCATTCAATAACTATTGCAGATCATGTGCCAATAATAAATAAAATAAAAACACAGGGTAATGAAGTAAAATGAGACACTGCCGCTTTCCCACCTTTTTGTTGAAAAGAGAATTTAAGAATGGGTAGTGAAAATTAGGAGCTATTAGAGAAGATAGAAACTTCTGAAAATATATCTAGGGAGTGGGATAAAATGAAAGTGTAATTTTAAAATAGGGTGGAAATAAAAGAGAGGGTAATACGATTAAGAAGTAACAAGAATTATTTAGAGGGACTGACAAATATTAAATTATTGCAAAATAGGGGGAATCTCACAGAACAAGAAGAGAGCAACTACAGAATGCTGAAAGGAAAATAAGGGATTGCCTCAGTAATATGCATGAGTTTAGAAAGATTGCTGTTAAGTAACTGTTTTTTTGGTAATAAACCCAGAGCACAAAAACTTTCAGCACAATGACTCAGGCAACAGAAAGTAGAAAGGACGGTCACCAAGCTTAAGGAGCCTATAACACGGGAGATAACAAAGTATCTGTAGAAGTATTAGAAATATTTTGGAAATTCTCTGAAAATCTGTATAAAGCAGAGAAATATGGAAATCAAGAAAAGATACAAATGGAAATGTTTATGGAAGTATTAAATAAGCCAAGGCTAAAGGGAGAGGAGGCTCAACTACTAACAGGATAGGAGGAGATAAAATAAAAATGGTGATGTATAACCAATCTACAAGAAAGTCCCTATGAATAGATGGTATTCCTGTGGAAATTTGGAAGCTAGGAGGGAAAATGATAAAGATCTGGAAGGTTTTGTTTAACAGTATTTTAAGAGGAGGCGAGAAGTACCAACATCCAGGAAGAAAGTGGTAGTAGCTGTAATACCTAAAGAGGGTAGAGATCCAGCTTCATACAGGCCCATTTCAATATTAAATCATAAATATAAGGTGTGTGTGTCTATAATGGCTAAAAGAATGGCAAAAGTGATGCCAAAATTGATAGATGCTCATATGAATCAATGTGTTTTTGTGGAAGAGTGGCAAACATTTGACAACATAAACAGAACAGTGATGATTCAGAGGGAAGCAGAATGTAAGAAAATGCCACTGTTGCTGGTGGTCTTGATGAAGAGAAAGCACTTGACAGAGTAATATGGGATTTTATGAGCAGAGCAATGGAAGCATTTGCATTCCCTGATAAAATTATAAGGTTGATTAAGAGGCTATAGGAAGGATCAGAGGTGAAAATTAAAGTGGGTGGGCCCTTTCTGATAATCTCTGCATGAGCAGAGGAACCAGGCAAAGGTATCCTCTCTCCCTATTGTTGTTTGCATTATATTTAAAACCATTGGCAAAGAAAACAGGGGGCTAAGAAATTTAGGGATATAATTGGTATGATAGTCAAGAAAAGCTGCCTCTATTTGCAAATTATATTATTTTATACCTGACAAAACCAGAAAGGGACATTACAGTGCTGTGGAACATATTGAGGTAGTTTCAAACCTTTTTGGGATACAAAATTAATGAAGCTAAAACAAAAGCAATAGTGGTAAATTATGTACCCACATATGAATTGGTTCAGCAATATTCATATTTGTGGGAACAGGATAAAATGAAGTATTTAGGAGTATGGATTAAAATTTATTCCAGTGTGGCAGCTAAGGATATGTGGGAAGAGACTAAACAAAACATAATACAAAAACTGAGAAAATGGAAGCTATCTTATACGGATATTGATAGTAAGATACAAGCAGTTAAAATGTTGGCAGTCCCTTTAGTCTTATACACTGGTCAGGCATATTTTTATCAACCAGAGAAGTTGTGGATAGTAATTAATAAAGAGATGAAGGATTTTATCTGGGGAGGGGAAGATGGCAAGAGTCAAGTGGGGTAAGTTATTCTTCCAATAGAACAGGGCAGATTGTGATTGCTCGACTTGAAGGGGTATTTTAGAGCAACACAGTTAAGGCTGCTATACATAGGACAAGCAGAAAACTATAATTCAAAGTGGAAAAAGATGATGATGAAACGGGGGAAGCTCAAGTAAGAGAGACACTGAGATTTTGGATGGAGACCTTTAAGGAGAACAACAATAATCATAAAGAATATTCTATTCACAAAGAAGCAGAAGGTCTTCTAAGAACTAGGCCAACATGGGAATGGAGAAAGGAGATTCTGCCGATAGGGATGACTGCAATCAGGGATACAGACAATAGGCAAGAGGGGTTGGGAATATATTGGACAAAACTGGTAAAGGAACCAAGGTATTGGGAGCAAATAACTAAAGAGGGAAAGGTAACAGAATGGGAAGACACCAAGAACTTATTTGGACTGCAGGCTAGAGATTGCCTTCCATATCAAGGACTGATATCAGAGTGTAGGCAAAAAGAAAGAAATAGGGGGGTCCTAAATGAAAGACCAGCACTGTTAGAGTTTGTAGTAGAGTCTAGAACAGAAGTTGACATTAAGAAGGGAATGATTAGTAGAACATTTAAAATATTGCATGGTAACTATAAGAATTAATCAGAGGAGGTTAGGAAGGATTGGGAAGAGAGATTGGATAAGCAATTCGCAAAGAAACAGTGGGGGATATATGTATGTCCCCCAAATATGCAACGAAATATAAAAGATTTAGCATCTTTGCCTAGAAGTGTTTACATAGGTATTTTTATACCCCAAACAGACTTCAAATATTTTTTCCTCAAGTAGACAGCAAATGTTGGAGGTGTGATGTGGAAGAAAAAGGTAATTGAAAACATATTTTCTGGGAATGTAATGAGTTGGCAGACTTTAAAGACTCCCTGCAAACTGCTCTGTCAGAGATGCTGGGTGAGCAAATTAGAGTAACTAGGGAAATTATTCTTTTGAGCTATAATAAAGAATCGGAACAGTCTAGACATAGGCCTTGCTGAGTCTAATTATTGTGGCTGCCAAAAAAGCAAAGCAATTACTAGAAAATGGAAATCAAAGTCTAAACCAACTATACTAGATGAAGCGAAGATAGTAACAGAGATAAAACAACTGGAAATGGGATCTTTAGAAAAGGGTAGGAGCAAATTACATAGGAAAAAATGGGAACTGTGGGTTCAATACATGCAGAGGAGAAGCAAGGTTTAAAAGAAGGCAGGATTTGAATGAGCTATGTAATGGTTGACTAAGAATAATATGTTAAAAGTGATGTACAATGTTTGCAGCTGCAGTTGTGTCAGCACGATTTGGGATATATAATGTTTGCAGCTGAGATTGTGTCGCTATGTTTTTTTTTTCATTTATGTAAATGTAACATGACCTATGTCATAGAGTATAATTTAATAAAGATGTTTCTTTAAAAAAAAATGAAGAATGTAGTTGTGTAAGTTGAACTTACCATAACATGTTGAATGACAACTGCTGCAGTAGCCACTCCCTCCCTCTACCTCCCTTCTTTTTTGGTGTGTTTTTTTTATGCCAGGGTGTGGACATTATGTTTTGTTATTGCTAGCATTGACCTTTCAGGGCTCAGTTTCCCTCTGTCTGCTGGCAGGAAACCTCTGAAGCTCTTAGTGCCCAGACTTGTCTTTTAGTCTACTCATCTCAAGCTGATTGACAGTTTGGGTACTTGGAAGGTGCATACATGTGTTTTTATATATATATATATATATATATATATATATATATATATATATATATATATATATATATAAATATATTTGTATGTGTTTATATATGTATATGTATATATATATATATATATATATATATATATATATATATATATATAAAATATGGTTTACCGACATAATGTTGAATGTCATAATGTCTAATAGTCATTTGGTTGAAAAATAACATCTCAACCCAAAACATTGAATTATCAAAATGTGATAATTTCGACATTGTGTGTTTAGACTAACCCCCGGATTTACTAAGCTAGTCCTGCATGGAAGTGGCAGTTTAGGAGGAGGATGGCAGCGTGCCATGCATATTAATGAAGGCATGCTGCCTGACCTCCTAATCCTAGACTGAGCGTGGACGAGTGCAGGGGGCGTGTCCGAGAGCAGAATAAACATGCCCATGCAAAGTAGAACAGCAGAAACTGTAAATAAATGAGCGAGACTGCTCATAGGTGCCACATATCCCCACCAACAGTCCCCCATATGTACAACAGGAACAGTACATATAAAGAAAATGAAGAAACCCTTTTATTTTTTTTTAAAACCCCAAGTACAGCTAACCGTAGGTGAGCAGCTTTGCCCATCGCTTAGCTACGGTTAAAGCAGTTTAAAAGGCTGAAGAGGATAACAAGGAAGATATATGTAAATGAAGCAGCACAGCAATATTGTAGTGGTCAGAGCATCCGCTTAGCAAGCAGTTATTCCCTGTTTGAGTCCCACTGCAGCACATTCCATTTTCTATGTGAAATCTGTATATGAACATTTTTTTGACATTCTTTTACAGTATAACCTACTAAATAACATTTAAATGTGAACCGGAATACTGCATTAAATGCACATGTGAAGTAACAGTGTCATAATGAATAAGGCACTAGTAAGCAGGTTTAAGCACCAATAGGCAGTAGTAAGCATATATAAGCACTAGTAAGCATGTTTAAGTGTGTTTGTGTGGGGGTAAGCATTGCCTACACAGATTACGCAAAGTAGAAGCTAACTGAATGTAAGAAACTGTAGCTGGAGGTTAGCATTGCTTAGCTCCGCGCAAACCCACTCACACCCGCTTACAACTGCTTTAAAGTGCCTTAATCACTCTGTACCCAATGGCCCATGTTCTGCCCAGCAACAAAATAAACAGCTTCTGTAAGGCTCAAACTCAGGACCCTGTACACCACAGTCACAGTAGTCAACCACTAAACCATCATAGCAATACATATAAATGAGGTATCAGCAAACTAATCCTCACCACATGAAAATCAAATCAAACATGTGAAATGAATCTATGTACAGTGTGATGTTGTATAACCTGCCACAGAACATAAATATGTGAACTGGAGTACTGCAGTAAGCATAGATTTGAGGTGTTATTGTAATAAAGTGTAGAAGTCCCCATGTCCCCATACAGTGTATGTACACATGAATCACAGATACCAGACACATATATAACCTATAATGAATAATAAATCACTGCCAAAAGGCAAATATAGTGCTAATTAACTATTATGCAATGTCAACCGCAGCACAGCTCAACTTAGTAAGTGTAAGCAATGTGTAGGGAAGCCAATTCAATCTGCTCAGTGGTATACCTCTTTAAACAATGCCAACCTTAGGTAAGCAGGTTTGCCCATAGCTTAGCTTTTTCAAAACCAGCTTGTCACAGAAAAGTGCGGGAAATCGGCCGTACTTAAACCCAAGAGGCGGGAATACAGCTCATAACTGGTTGTAGCTTCCCTTTGCAGACACTATGGCAGTAAGGGGAGAAGGAGTGCGCTTCTGGGCATAGCGCTGGTGCATCCAGGATTTCAAGGTCATGGCTAGACTCCTAGTTAAAGACCATGCACAGAGACTGCTCCAGGATCAGTACCAGGGCTCCCAATATAAGGCGGAGGCCTGGGACCGTCTCGCCCATGATCTCACCAGTGCCACTGGCATACCCCGAACTGGTGAGCAGGTCAGGCACCACTATGCCGACCTGACGCGGCAGAGGGGGGACCTCTTGAAGGAGTGGCTCCAAGAGGCTAGAGCATTAGGGGATGTCCCAGCTGTGTGTAAGTATCAATCCACTACCTGTTTAATAATGGTCAGCTCAGGTATATCATGGACAGGTATGGCTAAATATTCCTTATGTCCCACACAGCTGCAGTGGAGCAGGCCGCTAACCAGGAGGCCCACATCTGCCACCTGGCACAATGCGAGGCAGGTCAGTACTACTCATGCTTTTACTGTCATAGGAAATAAAAATAAAAGTAGTAGTAAAGTAATTGTTAGTATAAAACCTGTATTGTTCAAGGCAAGTACAGCATACACTAGAGAATATGTCTTGAAGAGTCTATTATTGTTAGTATGGCAATAAAAGTGTAATACCCTGACAAAACAGGTCTAACAGCTGGACTGTATGTGTATATTCTGGTATCATAATAATGTAGATTTGCAATCATGTAATACTACAGTAGTGTTAAGCACTGTTACCCACACCATGCACCATAATGTGAATGTGTAGGAATGCCTGTATATGATAGGTGGAATCGCCAGAGGTAATTTAGTACAACTGAGAGACACACAGTAAACAGGGGAAATGCAGGCAACAAAACCCAAATAGCACATGCAACTGAGATGTGAACTGTTGTTTTATTAGCATACACTGCCACGGTTTGAATCCTGCCAGTGGTAGTAGTCTGCATACAGAATTATATACCACAACTGTACAGATATATCCAGACTATCTATTAAAGGGGCCCACATCTAATGCCTATCAACATGTCCCCCTGGGAAATCTGTGGGATGATCCCAGACATATAGGCAGCAAACAGGAAATACAACTGATTGACACACATCTATAATGACAAACTTGGCACACTAGCAATTCCCCAATACCTTATGTGACTAAGAAGCCACGTATGTCCCATTTACACCCCAACCTGTTAAGCTGGGGTCAGAGTGTGTACAGTAACAGAGTGAGATGTATGTGCGTAATACTAATATGTAATCTGTAACCTTGTGTGGCAACAGCAGGTAGTGCTAACAAGCAATGCTTCCACAGGTACGTTGGATACGAACACTGTGCTGTGAAATACAGACCAGTATAACCTGTACTGGTACCATCCACCCTGGTATTGTAGGGGATTGTGAGTGTTGCAGTTTCTCTGAATAATAAAGTATCAGTGGTCACTGTCGGCCACACTGTGCTACATAATATAAGGGTGTAGGAAAGCATGTACGTGTGTGTGTGTCAGGTCACTAAAGGTGGAAGACGGCAATAGTCTAGATATGTCCAGGCATATCAGCATGTGGTCAACACATGGCCAGAGTCTGTGCAGAAAGAGTTGGATAGGATAGTGAAAAACATCAACCTGGAATCCCACCGTATGTGTACAAACAGTCAGTGTTAACAAACATTCCCTCCACAGGTAAACCAGGTAAGAGGTCTATACTGCAGGTAAAACCGGTTCATGTGTAATGATGTTGACAGCCATATCAGTCTCCAATATAGGTCAATAGGGTAGTGTAGTAACACTTGTAAGGTGCAGATAACAGCACTGACTAGGAAAGTAATGTGGAGTACAGGAATATACTACTTGTTAACTGACAACTTTCTCTCCCCCCTCCTTATCTCCAACAATAATCAACATACCCACCCCAACTGGTATGTACTGACTCTGATAATGGCCAATCGTTTGATAAATATTCCAATGGTTCCCATGCATGTGCCATATTGAATTATTCCAGCATTGTTGGCACGGTGTCATCAATGTATCTGCATGCTGTTCATATTACCACTGTGGTCCCATATATGCATGTGTTCTGTTTGCTATGCAACTGTTCCGTATCTGGTGTCTAGGTTAATGGGAATATCTATGCATGCTGTTATACCGAACCCTGGAATGTGTTGACTATAACTAACCCATATATGATGTTGAAATCTAAACACTATAGCACGCTTGGGAAGGCCGGTCCCAGCAGACCCACCTGTCCCACCTCAGCTGGCCGTGGCACCGGGCACCAGCATGTCTGGGGCCCAACCCCGCACTTCCCTGTCCGTTGGTCCTGCACGACCTTCGGGTGGAACCGCCTCAGGGGATGGGGCTCACCCCCCCCGGGAGTGGGCATGGACTGGCACCTGTCACCCATGGCCAGGTCGGGTTCATGGTGCATAGAGCGATCAATGACCAGGTCAATGATCTTCTACGCCAGCTTGAGGGCCACGTGTCACAATTAGAGAGGCAGCCTGGCTCTGCAGCTCAGCCCCCAGCACAGCCACCTTCGGGGCTGTGAAGGTGCAGTGGTGAATGCCCATGGGTGGGGACCTCAGTCCCACTGTTACCATTAGGGGGCTTGTGGGCTTCCGATATCCCAACATCCCCCCATCAAGGTGTTTATCCTCCACATGTGTCATATACTGCCCCTGTATGCGTCTTGTGTGTCTTGTCTGTTAACCTACCCAACCTACCTCCCCAAATATACCTACTACCCCTCCCCAACATCCCACTTCCACCTGGGAAAAAAAAGGGCAATTTGTTCCCACAAAAAAACTCGCGCTATACATAGCTGTCCATTTCGCACACATGTCCACTGGACACATGTAATCTGGTCTAATAGGCATCACAATGAATTATTGTTGTCCTCACCCCTCTCCCAGGGGTTCGAGTGTCCAAATCTACCTCCAAATACAGTGTATATGCACAGCTGTTGCTGTAGAAGAAATGGGCAGCTATGGAGCTTCCCTACACCCTTCCTCATCTCTAGCTATTTTCCCTACTGTCTTTCCCTCTTTGTGCCCCTTTCTTCACCACTTTCATATCAACCCTTTTCTTTTCATTTAAAGGAATTAGCACTGGGGTAAGCGAGAGTAAGCACTTTTAAGCAGCAGTAAGTGGTATTAAGCCTGTTTGCGCGGGTGTAAGCAATCCCTACACAGGTTAAGCAATTCAGGAGCTAACCGAGTTTAAGAAGCAGTAACCATAACATAGCAGTGCTTACTGTCGCGCAAACCTGCTTACAACTGCTCAAAAGTGCCTTATTCACACTGTATCCAATGGCCCTTGTTCTGCCTAGCAATAAAATAAACAGCCTCTGCTAGGATCAAACCCAGGACCCTGTACACCATAGCCAAAGTGATTTACAATTAAGCCATCCCAGATATACATATCCTTGATGTATTCACAAACATATCATCCAGCCCAGTCATTCAAGAGTACAGAGAATGTATTCCAACATGTAGATGTATGTGTGTGAGTAAATATATTAATGTCTAAACAGGTACAACATATTGATATATGTAAACCAAAAACAGCAAACCAGCAACTCCGTAGTAGGAAATTTATTTTTGAACACACAACTTGAAAATCTCTAGCGCCTCGGCCAAAAGCCTTTAACAGAGTTGGCCGAGGCGCTAGAGATTTTCAAGTTGTGTGTTCAAAAATAAATTTCCTACTACGGAGTTGCTGGTTTGCTGTTTTTGGTTTCTATAAAGAATTTTTTGTGTGCTGTGGTCATTGATATTGATATATGTAGATATATATATATATATATATATATATATATATATATATATATAGATATATGTATATATATATATATATATATATATATATAAGAACATATAAACATGCAAATGCTTACATCTGTGATATATATGTCCACATCTACATGTCTAAATATATACAGCAGGTTATATATAGGTCAGCAGATGTATACATATATATACAGATATAGGTATATACAGACATACATCTGTAGATAACAATGGGGAAATAACAGAAACATATATGTCCTCATGCAACGTTAATGGGGTTGAGAGGCCCCAGACAATATACGTCTGGTACGAATAGGTATACCCCACCCAGCCAAGCATGACCCCCCCCCTGTAATACAGTACCAAGTGTTCCAAATCCCATAATCAGGACCAGACACAACATGGCCATCCCTAGGATACATATACATAGACACATATATGCAGATACAGGGATACACACACACACACACACACACATATATATATATATATATATATATATATATATATATGTAACTACACAGACACACACAGAGATATGTACAGTAAGATACATATGTAGTATGTGCACACAATATGGAGCAGCCAGTATTCCTACTGTCACCACCTTACCAACTGGAGACTGTATGAGCCACCCATACGAATGACATTCATAGCCTGCAACATATACCCACAGAGATATCAAAGGGTATAACACCACACACAGGTGTGCATAAATGAATGTGAAAGTTTTATTTGTGTACTATGACAGTTGTATATGCCATGTCATATAGCTGTTTAGACACTGACATCCATATGAATGCAATTATGAAACATTTATACTAAGACAGTAGTCTGGAAAGGTTGACATATGTTGCTGTCCAGGCTGAGGCCTTCAAGTAGTACAAGACAATCAACAGTATGTAATGCAGATGTATAGGTCAGCAGCCTCTATATACACTCTGTACACAATCCCTAGGGGGTAGAGACCCCAGTTAACACAATGGGATGTATCTGTTACATAACAAGGCATACCTGACATCATCACAATCACACTGACAAACAGAACATCCCGTATGGCAGGAGGCAGTAGGCCTGCATTTACCCAAGGTGGATTGTATGGTAAAGTACATCCAGATACCTTAAGATACTTACCCAGATACCCACACATGTTGTAACAGCCTAGGTTAGTCATGGTGCACTCCCCCTACACTCACTAATACTGGGCCATATACCACTGTTACATACACTGGCCTCTGGAGTGCATTAGGGCACACATGTATTGTGTAGGTAAAGCCCACACATATATGGCCCCAACCACCCCAGTATGTGTGGGGGACACAACAGCAGTGGAGTGATTGCAGGAATGACAGCATGACATACACACAGCCCACTACATAACAACCCCTGACAGCATGTCATTTGTGCAAAGCCTGGTTTGTAGATGGAGGACAGAGGCTGGAACACAGGCACATATGTGTAAAAACTGTTGTCATACAGCAAGCAAGATATGTATATGTGTATATATCTATATGGATATATGTATACTTGTATATACATATATGTTCACCATATGTCCTGCACATGGAGTGGAGCCCTACCTCAGCCCCAGTAGTCCCAACCTCTCAGTGCAAGGGAATGTCACGTATGTAGTGCAGGTATATTTGTAGACTATTGCTACTGTAATAGGGATTGTCTTCATAGAAATGGTGTAAAACAAAACAGGATCTCGACCACCACGAAAAAGTAGAAAATCACATTTATTGGATAACAACAACGGATGAGCGCTTTCGCGTACCCAGTGTACGCTTCTTCAGATCTAATACATTCATTAAAACAGTAGTCCTTATATACATACAAATTCACTAATTAACTAATCAATCATCCAATAATTAAAATCAATCAATCTAATTGTATCAATTAAAAAGAAGGGTAGGCAAAATAGAATGCAGTATAACACAGGCTGACAACCATATAAAAAACTGCCTGCCATATCTCAATACAAACAGAGAAAATTTGTTACCAATTATACATCAAGAAGTATGTGCCACAAAAATCACATAGCAGTTATAACTTGTTGCCAAAGAATATATATATATATATATATATATATATATATATATATATATATATATATATATATATAGACATATAAATATAATAACTATCCAATTCATCATGTTCAATTAATAAAAGATATATACAAACAAATAAACATGGGAAGATGTAATCTTCTAATTGTGTGTATATAATAAACCTAGAAAGCTAGAACATATATTGAGATGTATATATATATATATATATATATATATGTCTAGCTATAAATTATTCTTCAAAATTTATATGTTAATCAATATAATGTATTATATAATAGTACCTGAAATGGAGACTTCATAGAAATGGTGTGTGTGGGAGGCCACATCTGCTGTTAACATGTACCCCATTGGCTACTTACAGACATCCTAAGGTCATCATAGTACAGTACCACTGCTAGCACAGTAATGCCCCTGTGGACTACAGCTGCGATATGGCCAGTATATGTGGACAGTCTGGCGCACTCTGGTCAGTCCAGGGGTATACACAGAACTCCTTCAGGCAAGACATGTGGACCAGGCCTGTCAATGTGGATGTTAACAGCCATGTAGATGGGCATAACATGTAGATACTGGTATACATTTGCCCCCTTCGATTGGATAGGAGATAGGAAATTCACTCCGGGATCACTTCTGTGGCTCTGCTCGACAGGGGCACAGGAAAATAATTTTCTTGGGTGGCGAAAGCCAGGGTACATTTTTGGCTAGGCTTATATAGGCCCTAGGGCCAATAGCCTAGTACCTACCTATGAACTATAGGTTATGCATTCATACAGCCCTGTCTGTCCTGACACATAATAACCATTGGTACAGAGGTGCCATGGCCACATACTATCCACTAGTTAGTGACATACATTTGAACAGCATCCCACTGCTTTGTCTGACATACATGACTGCTATGGTGGCCTGGCAGCAGTACATCTGGCAAGTATCTGGACATGACATCTCAATGGATAAGTGCAGTAAGCTGTTAGGCATGTAACAAAGCACAGTGCAGGCTACATGCAGACTGACTCAACACTGGGATACATCTCCTATGTGGGAATACACATGTACCTGCATAGATAGCAGGCTCGACAGGCATGGCTCATCACAGAGTAACAGACACATGTGTGAAAGTGCATAATCACAACCAATGTGAACACAGCCACAGCCACATATGGTAAACTAGCGTACTATTACAGTATATGGACTATCTGATGTACACCATCCTCATATGAGCCATTCACACAACAACCCTACATATACTGGGCCGCTACACAGTGTTGTCTGATGGCTGTATATGTGGTTTGGGACATGTGTGTGTTCGCCCCCACAAACATGTAAGCTGACAGGGTGACATACAGTGGAGCAGCATGTAACATCAGATGGAACAGGACCAAGAACAATGACATCTACCACAGTCTCTACACAGGCCAAGGTACATATGCAGTATACACACACTGACAATTACCAGACTTAAACATACCTAAGTACTGTACACACAACCACAGAATGCCCAGGCTATGTCCATATAACCCCTACTATACATAACATGTGTAGCAGTCTGATATCTCACTGGCTTGTTATCAGATATGCTGTCAATGAATATGGTGTACAGAACATATGCACCCCCTACTGCATGACACATGTACAAAGGTTGACAGAGTTGTGGCTGAAGGCACAAACACAGGGCAAATATTGACATGTCGCTGTGACAACCTCATTCATTTCCTGTCATAACAGGGTTTGATGCAACATATGTCCTGTGAGGGATATGATGTCAGTAACTCTCCCGGCTGTCACCATTTACTGACTGCAATCCTCACACTAACTTCTGCAGTTGAGAGATAGGTGCTCTGTGGGTAACACAAGGCATCACACACTGCCCAGTCTGCAGATGACCCTACAGATGGGGATTCCTCATAAACATAGTACTGACATGACAAATATTAAAACATTTAGGACAGCCATATCCACACACACACACACACACACACACACACACACACACACACACACACACACACACACACACACACACACTGTTAAAGCAATATTACCCCAACTGCAGTATTGCAGCACTTACAGTCTGTAGTCAGGACAGGCACATCCCCCTCCTGTGTGTTGGCCTGTTTCCACAATGTGTGTTGTCAGAGGTAAGTCCCCAATCCATCTGTGATGCTGTTTGCCAAGCAACAGATCTAGTTCCTGCTCACAGTGAATGAAAAGGCCCAACAACAACATGATGTTCCTAGATATTGGAGTGTGTTTCCATGCAATTGGCTATGGGAATGTTACCACAGCTATTCCACATGCAAACAGCTAGAGGAGGGCTGTAATCCATGCTGAGGCCATCAGCTGATCATGAGCATCATTGACAATACACATGCCGCTGCCTAAGCAAAGCAGGTGTAAGTCTCCACATCCACCAGAGAAGGGAGTGAGAGAGGCACACAGAGGCAAAGATAAGTCAGGGTGGGTTGGGAGAGTAAAAGGTAAGCATGTTTGTGTCACACACCTACCAGTCCAGGCTATCAAACCTCTGACTGACTATATACTGATATCACATCTGTTATCCCTGCACGGTGGATATTGTGATTTATGCTAGGGGCACCATATAAGAAATTTAATAAACCCACTCAACATTGAGTCCAGTTGTTACACACTCACAACCACCTCCACACAGGATACAAATGACAAACATCGACACATTAAGACACACACACACACACACACACACACACACACACACACACACACACACACACCTGTCACATCTGGGATTTGAACCACTACCTAACTAGTTATTACACTACAGCACTATGCAATTATAGAATGCGCCACAGAGATTATTGGAGTACTCTTTCCCCAAAGGTTTATTTCACAGTGCATGACATCAGCAGGATTGCCAAAGTAGGGTGAATGAACTGTAGTGAGTGTGACTAGCCAAATATGCATTGCTCTCTACACAGGCATAGGAACAGACACAAAAGCATCCACAACTCCCATGTGTGAGACTAGAACCCCTACCAGAGTTCTATATCACACTACAGCATTATACTATTATAGCACACACCACAGAGATTGCTGGAGTACTCTTTCCCCAAAGGTATACTTCACAGTGGTTGACATCAGCAGGATTGCCAAAGTGGGGCATTTGAATTGTATTGAGTGTGACTAACCTAAATTGCCCTAATTAGTCTGTATGCATTAACCGCTGTTTTGGCCAGAACAAAAATAACCTGCCTTTGCAGGTCATGAACCCAGGACCCTATACACTATAGTCACACTAACTAACCACTATGACTAAGCCATCACAACAGTACATGAAACTGCAGTTTCACCAAAGTAATCCCACCATAGGCTAATCAAACTGAACATGTGAAAGGAATGTATATACAGTTGTCCCTAAAAGACCTCTCCAAAGCCAACTTCATGCTACTTAAGGCAGAAGTGATAATGTTTATGACACCCATGGAGACAGGAGCTGACAGTTCAACTGATGAATCCTGCACTAAGGCACTGTATGAGCATATCCACTTGTGCATGATTCCTGACATCCCACATAAAACCATACACCTCCCAAATAAGCAAGCCAGTCTGGTGGTCTCCTGCCATTAACAGAGTATACAACAGAAGGTGGACAGTGTTGAAGAAAAAAGGATAATCCAAGGATGCAAACAACTCCCTTACCAGCCTCAGTAAGACATTGAGATCCCTCATGGAATCCTCCAAAGCTGGTTATGTAACTAAAATCGCCACAGATTCCACAGGCAACTACACAGCATTCTATAGGTTCATAGGTGGGTACTAGGCTATCTGCCCAAAGGCATTTATAAGCCTAGCCAGAATGTGTTGGCTTTCGCTGTCCCCTTAGATTAGTTCCCTGTGCCTCTGTCCAGCAGAGCCACTGAAATGATCCCCGAGGTAAACTTTGTTTCCCATCCACTCGTCAAGGTTTCTTTTGAAGAGTGGTAGCGAGGGGCTCTGCCTAATGTAGATTGGGATCTTGTTCCAAAGCATGGGAAGTCTCTGGGACAGGAATCTATCCCTCCAGCACGTCCTATTTATTGTTGTGGTAAGGTTTAGATCCCTAGAGCGTGTGGCTCGGGGGGATAAGGTTTTCTTTAGGTGGAGCATGTCCATCAATTCTGGGTTGGACATGGCCTTGTATGTCAGGCAGAGATCACCTCTGAGTAGGCGGTATGCAACCGAGTACAACTGGAGTTTCTTCAGTCGAGCTGCATAGGGCATCTGTTAGAAGCCATTGATCCTCTTGGTGAGGTACTTCTGTGGTCTTTCCAGCTGTTACAGGTGTCTTGTAAGGTACATCCCAAATGGGGCATTGTACTCTAAGATGGGTCTGATGAGTGATGAGTAGAGGGGCACAATGACCTCTTTTGATCTGGATGCAAACCCTTTTGTGATTAGGTGGGCCACATAGAAGGATTTTCTAACCACTTTGGCAATGTGATTATCAAAGGTGAGATTACTATCTACTTGGGTCACCAGATCCCTTATTATGTCTTCCGTATTTAGGGGACTGCCACCTATGTGGTAGTTTGTGGGCACTTTGTTTTTTCCAAAGGGGGTGACTATGCACTTTTTGGCATTTAGCTTGAGGCCATGCTTTTGACACCAGGTATCCGTCTCAGTGAGACCCTTTTGGAGGATGTCTGTGTCAGCCGGAGAGTCAATTATAGCCCCTAGTTTACAGTCGTCTGCGAACTTGGTCAGCCATAGTCCTCCTGTGCTTGCCTGTACCTCTGAGAAGTATATGCCGAACAGGAGGGGTCACAGGACCGAGCCCTGGGGAACGCCACTTGTAATTGGTTTAGAGACAGACCTAGCTCCCGCAACTGTCACCATGTGGGTTTTGTCTGTGAGCCAGTTGGCAACCCATCTTGTGATGTAGGGGTTTATGTTCAGGCTGGTGAGCTTGTCTATAATACCAGAATGGGGAATGGTGTCGAAGGCCTTAGCGAGTTCTAGGTAGGCTGTGTGTACCACCTTTCCCTCGTCTATAGCCTTGGTAACTGTCTCAAAGATGTCCACCAGGTTTAGGAGGCATGATCTGCCCAATAACAAAGCCAAACTGGGTAGGGTCCAGTGTTTGGAGGTTCCCAGTGTCTCTGTTAATGAGTTCCATGATGATGCTCTCTATAGCCTTGCAGACCAAGCTAGTCAGGCTTATAGGGTGATAGTTCCCAGGGTCTGTTGTGGCTCCACCTTTGTGGAGCGGGATAACCATTGCTGTGCGCCACTCTATGGGTATGTAGCCTGAGGAGAGGCTGAGGTTGAACAGTGTGTTTAGGTGAGGGGTTAGTTCGTCTTTGAGCTCGTGTAGGATGCAGCCTGGGACACTGTCTGGTCCCATTGATGCTGAGTTTTTGGCTTTGGAGAGGGCTATTTTAACCTGAGTGTCTGTGATTTCAGTGACTCTACATTCTTCTGGTATGGTTATGGGTCCTTTTGGGGGTGAGATGGGGGTAAAGTTTGTGCTGAACCTGTCTGCCAGGATGTTGGCGATATCGGTCGGTTCAGTGTATTTTGTGCCATTCTGCACTAACTCCGAGCAGATCTGAGTATTGCCACTTAGATTCTTGACATAGCTAAAGAATGCCTTGTGGTTATCTTTGGAGTCCTTGGCAATTTTTCTTTCAAAGCTCGCCTTGGATGATTTTATGAGGGATCGTAGTTTCTTGCTGATACTGATCAGGGATGCCTTCCTGTCCTGGGATTTTACTCTCTTCTGTACTAGTTTCCTCCTTCTATTGTATAGCTTGTTTATGGCAGGCGTCCACCAGACTGGTTTCCTTTTCTTGGAGGAGTGAGTCTTGGCTTTGCTTGGGATGGCTCGATTCATGCATTCTTGTAGCTGCTTTTAGAATGCATTAGTAAAGGGTTTTGCAGCTTGGATAGTGTTATCCTTCAGCATGCGGGCTTTGAAACTTTCCACCTCGGTCTTAAGTAACATGAAGTTCGCTTTTGAAAAGTTTTTCATGGTGGCTTTCTTGTCCGGGGGCCGGGGGGAGGGGGCGGAATATGGATATCCAAAGTGATTTGTTTATGGTCATATCTAACCAGTGAGGGGTTGACCTCTGGTGTGGAACACCGGTCGCCCATATTGGTAATGACCAGGTCCAATATGTTGTCATCTCTGGTGGGAGTGTTGACCAGTTGAACCAGGGCGTTTGAGTTTATAAATTCTAGGAAAAGTTGAGCAAGGGAGTTAGTACTTGAGTAGTTCTCCCAGTTAATGTTTGGGTAATTGAAATCACCCAATATTAGGGTGTTTGGTAGGACCTTTATGTTTCCCAGTGTTTCCAGAAATGCGGAATGGGGATCCTGGGACATGGTGGGTGATCTATAGCAAGCTACAATTTGAATTGCAGTTTTGCCCATTGTTAGTTGCACATGGGTGATCTCTGACGCATCGTGCTGTGCCACTAACCTGGAGGTGTGGGTATCCTTGATGAATATGAATACGCCCCCGCCTTTTGTATTTCTGTTTGGGTTCTGTGGCCGAAATGTATGGTATGAGTTGTAACCTGGTAGTGCTGGTGTGCTCTCTGGAGCCTTAATCCAGGTTTCTGTTACTGCACATATATCAATTTTCTCCATACTGAGGAGTGCCTCAAGTGCATGCATTTTGAGGTTTAGACTTCTGGCATTGAGTATCATTACCCTCAGTTTTTTGTTACTTGTGCTATTTATGGCGGGGGGTTTGTCATTTGAGCCTTGCCTAAAAAAGGCACTATGGGGGTGGCAAGAGCCTTGGCAAGTATTCGAAAGCCTAAGGGTGACAGGTGCAAGCAATCTCTAGCGATGCAGCGTGGCTTGTTGAGCATGTTATCCCAGGCAGACAGACACTGGATCCCCTTTGAATGACACCAGAAACTTAGCCAATTGTTGAAATCGAGAATTCTTTCTTTATACCGTGGTATCATTCTTGGTGAGGGCAGGATGCTGCTCATGGTCAGGGTCATACCGGCCTGGGCTACATGATCAGAGAGCTCTTCCATGTCTCTTTTCATGTAGTCCAGGGAAGTACGGCTCAGGTCATTCACACCAACATGGACAATGACAGAGTCATATTTGTACTTGTTCTAGAGTGACCTGAGTGCTTGTGTTATGTGGTGGATCCTGGCACCCAGCAGGCAGCTAACAGTAACCTTCTCCTTATTCAGCCTAGTGAGTGGAACGTCAGTGTGCCTGACTATAGAGTCACCTATTACTAGTAAGTTGGGGATGTTATTTTGCCTTAAGGGCTGTGATTGCATGGCACACTGGTTTTGTGAAGTATGTGTTTCATGGTTTGTGTTGGGGGGGGTGGAGGTTGCTTGGATATTTGCTTTGGAGGTCTCTGTTGGTTTCGCATATTTTTATTTACAGCCTCCGAGTATGTTTTTGTGTATTTATGTGTGTTTTTTGCCAGTGCTGGTTTAATGGGTCTGTGTAAGACTGGTGGTATGGTGCAAGTATTTCCCTTCTCCTCTTGACTGTCTGATCCAGTCTTGGGTTGAGAGAGCTTGGCCTCTAGTTTGGCTGTATAACTGCATCTCTCGCATGTATTAGTGTTTGGTGGTAGGAGGAGGGGGTTGTCTGTGTACATGAGGCAATTGTAACATTGCCTCAAAATGCCCAGATTCACCAGTTTGACTGGAGAGTACATTTGAAACTGCCCTTTGGACATGCCTGGATAGGTATAGTGAACTGTTTTACTGGATGGCTGGTAAGGTCAAATAGAGAGCCTTGTCCTTCTGTACCGTACAGGAGGGTCTAGTGCTAGGGTTTATAAGTGCTTGCTATAAGTTTTGAGCAAATGCCGGGCTGAGAAATGAAAGGCTTGAATGCTTAAGTTGAAAGTTTGTCTAGTTCCAAGGGAAAAATTGAAGAGGAGACTTTGTGGAGCTGGGAATAGTTGTACCCTAGCTAACCAGTGCTGCCCGGTGTGCAAAACCGAGCAAATATTGTATTTATAGCAGGGAAATGAAAGAGATAGAAATTAGCCCAAAATGGCCAATAAACTATTAATTTCTGGGCTGAAACCACTCCTCCAGGGACAGATAGGGTGGACATAGTTATGCCCAGAATCTAACTGGCAATGCTCAGAAGTGCTCTGAGCTACAACAGAATGGCATTACGTAGACTGCTCCCACGGAATGTGCCAATATCCTGGCAGATTGATTTAGTGCCACATTCACCCCCTCTCACCCCCAAAAGGGCCTATGTCAATTTGAAAAGAGTTCCATTGCCCAGTAATCACGGCCAGACGGGCAGAAACCGCACTATCCACAGCTAAGAATACAGCATCCATGGAACCAGATGACATTCTAGGCTGTGTTCTACATGAACTACAAAATGAAATGGCAATTCACCTAACTGTCATGTGTAACCATAGCCTCACATCAGGTGTGGTGCCCACTGAGTGGCGCACAGCTGCAGTTATCCCACTCCACAAGGGAGATCCACCTGAGATCCCTGGAACTACTGTCACATCAGTCTGACGAGCCTGATCTGCATGGCCATGGAATGCATTATCAGGGATGTTTTGAATGCAGACATTGGCAACCCTCAAACACTGGACACCACACAGATTGGGCTCATGGAGGGCCAGTCTTGTCTCCTGAAACTGATTGACTGCTTTGACTCAGTCTGCATAGCTGTTGAAGAGGGTAAGGCAGTCCACAAAGCCTATGCGGACCTTGCCATGCTCTTCAACACCATCCCCCAGTCTGGAAACATAGATTAACATACTAATCCGGCCATACATCCCTATGCCACTCAATGGTTTGCCACATGGCTTACTGACAGAACCCAAACAGTAGGTGTAACTGACTCCAAATCCATTCCCAGACAGGTGACAATTGGAGTACTTCAGGGCTCAGTCCTGGGACCACTGTTGTTTGGCATCTACATCTCTGAAGTACAGGCCAACAGTACGGTACTCTGGCTAACAAAGGTAACAGATGACTGCAAAATGGGAGTCATTATGAGCGTGACTGTACTGCATGATATGTTACTGATACCAGCCTGACATCGTACAGGTGGGATGGGGTACTGTTAACATCTTGTGCCCTTGCCGTGTAAGGTCCTGGTTATGGGATCTGCAACAGTTGGTAGTATATTGCAGGGCAGACATGTTTGGCTGTGGGGGGGGATACCTATTCATGCATGATGTATGTTGTTTGTGCCTGTCATCCCCATTAATGGTGCATGTGGACATATATGTTTATGCTATGGTCCCACTTTGTCTACAGATGTATGCCCGTATATACCTATATATATATATATATATATATATATATATATATATATATATATATATATATATATATATATATATATATATATATATATATAAATATCTGCTTACATATATGTGTGTGTGTGTGTATATATATATATATATATATATATATATATATATATATATATATATATATATATGTTGTATCCGTTTAGACATTAATATATTTTCACACACACATACATCTACATCCTGGAATTCATTCTCTGTACTGTTGAATGACTGGGATGGATGATATGTTTGTGAGTACAGCAAGGTTATGTGTATCTGAGATGGCTTAGAGGTAAATCACTTTGGCTATGGTGTGCATGGTCCTGGGTTTGAGCCTAGCAGAGGTTGTTTATTTTGTTGCTAGGCAGAACAAGGGCCGATGGATACAGAGTGATTAAGGCACTTTAAAGCAGTTGTACGTGGGTTTGTGTGGGTTTGCACAGAGGTAAGCACTGCTAAAGTCTGGTTACAGTTTCTTATACTCAGCTGCTGATTTGCTTAACCTGTGTAGGCATTGCTTAGCTCCGCGCAAACCCGATTACAACTGCTTTAAAGTGCCTTAATCACTGTGTATCCAATGGGCCGTGTTCTGCCCAGCAACAAAATAAACAGCTCTTGCAAGGCTCAAACCAAGGACCCTGCACACCATAGACAAAATGATTTACCACTAAGCCATGACAGATAAAAAGAGATTTGATGTTTTCAGAAACATATCATCCAGTCCAGTCATGGAACAATACAGAGAATGTATACCAACATCTAGATGTATGTGTGTGTAAATATATTAATATCTAAACAGATACAACATATCTAGATATGTAGATATAGATATAGATTAATTTCTAAAACTATATACATATATATCAATATATATGCACGTATATACATGCATATGCCTAAATCGACACATATATGTGTCTACACCTATATGTCTACATATACCCAGCACGTTACATATGTGTACGCAGATATATAAATCTATATAGGTATATATGGCCATACATCTGTAGATAGCAATGGCAGATTAACAAATACACATATGTCGACATACACCGTTAATGGGGTTGCGAGGTCCCACACACTATACGTCTTGTACGAATAGGCATCCCCCACAGCCAAACACTTGCACCCTGCAATACACTACGAAGAACAGTCTGCCTTCCATAGGACATGTAATATGTGGAAGCCATCAACATCCTCAGAATACAGATACACAGACACAGATATGCAGATACAGATATATATATATATATATATATATATATATATATATATATATATATATATATATATATATATATATATATATATACATACATGTGACTTCACATACACACGCAGATATATGTACAGTAAGATACATATGTAGAAGGTGTACACTACATGGAACAGCCATTATGCCTACAGCTAACACCTGAACAACTGGACATTGTATGGGCCACCCATACAAATGTCAGTCGTTGCCTGCAACATATACCCATAGAAAGGTCATAGGAAAGACACCACACACAGGTTTGCAGTAATGGGAATCCTTTAATTGTGTACTATAACAGTTCTATATGCCATGTCATATAGCTGTTCAGATACTGACAACCATATAAACAGAGTACTGCAACTGTAAACAGTTACACTAATACAGTAGTCTAGAAAGGTTCACAACTGTTGCTGTCCAGGCCAAGTCCTTCAAATTGTACAATAGTGAAGACAGACTGGGCCACAAGATACCAAACAATCAACAGTATGTACTGTAGGTATGTAGTTCAGCAGCCTCTATCTACATTCTGTACAAACTCAGTAGGAGGTAAAGATGTTTTGTGATCAAATGGGTTGTAACTGGTACATAACAAGGCATAACTGACACAATCATGAGCACACTGACAAACAGAACAGTCTGTATGGCAGGGATCAGTAGGCTTGCAGTACCCCAATTCATGTAAGTAATGTCAATATAGGTGAAGTATACGGTACTGTACATGCAGATACCTTGTGGCAGCTCACCCCTGATACCCCACATTTTGTAACAGCCTAGGTCATTTATTGTGCTCCCCACCTACACTCAATAATACAGGGCCATATAACACTGTTACATACACTGGCCTCTGGAGTGCATAATTGCACACATGTATTGTATAGGTGACGCCCACACATATATGGCCCCGGCCCCACTGTATGTGTGGGGGATGCAACAGCAGTGTACTAATGACAGCAATGGCAGTGTGATATACTCACATCCCACTACAGACCACCTCCCAACAGCATGACATATGTGCAAAGCTTGGTATGTAGATGGAGGACAGAGGCTGGAACACTGGCACATATGTGGAACACTGTTGCCATACACTAAGCAATGTGCTGGTGTTACAGGATAGTCTGCAACATACCCTTAGTGAGGGAATTGAGGTTAGACACAGAAATGGATGTAGCCATGTACTGATAGCACGCAACACACACACTGCCAGTGTAATATCTGACACAGGACCTTTGTGGTGGACGGACAGCACATGATAGGCATACCTCTGTCCAGCAAGAGGATAGGCCCACAGTAGTGAGCTGTGCAGACAGACTGCATTCCAAGGTACACTAGTATGTACACATACACACACACACACACACACACACACACACACACACACACACACACACACACACACACACACTCACACCCTGCAACACCAATACTATGCAAAGCATAATACAACTCTGCTCACAGTCTGTCTGTAGTTCCTGATCCTCCTACAAATATGTGGCTGCTCTGAGTGTGCAGGTTCTCCTGTAAGAGGTATTGCTACTTGCTGTCTGTAATACTGATGCCCACACACAGGAAGGATGTCCATCACACAGGAAATGTAAAGGGACCACACCCACATGCTGTAGGGATTTATAGTGAGTGGTTGCCATGACAGTGGTAATTGGAAGTAGTACACGTGTAATATATATATATATATATATATATATATATATATATGTGTGTGTGTGTGTGTGTGGCTATCTGGATAAGTATATGTACATATATTTCCACCATATGTCCTGGACTTGGAGTGTAGCCCTTGCACTACGACTTTGGGATGTCAGGTATGTATAGCAGGTATATTGCTTGACTATTGCTACTGTCATTGGGATTGTCTTCACAGACATGGTGTGTGTGGAAGGTGACATATGCATATAACATGTATGCCACTGGCTACTGACAGACATCCTAAGGAAATCATTGTAAAGTATTGCCGCTAGCATGTAATACCCCTGTGGAGTGCAGCAGAAATATTGGCCAATATATGTGGAACTTCGGACACACCCTGTACAGTCCAGAGGTTTGCACATAATCCCTTAGTGCACAACGTGTGTACCAGGCCTGACAATATGGATGTAGACAGCCATGTAGATGGGTATAACACATAACGACTGGTATACATTTGCCCCCATAGGTTTTGGATTCACATACTCCTGTCTGGCCTGACACATAATGACTGCTGGTACAGGGGTGCCATGGACATATACTACCCACTAGATATTGACATACATCTGTACAGCATCCCACTGCTCTGTCTGACATGCATGACTTTTAAGGGAGGCCGGCAGCAGTACATCTGGCAAGTATCTGCACATGACATCTCATTGGGTAAGTACACTAGACTGCTAGGCATGTAACAGTAGGGGTATGCACATGTACCTGCATAAATAGCAGGCTCAACAGCCATGTCACAGCACAGGGTAAGATACACCTTTGTGAAAGTGCATAACCACAACCAATGTGAACACAGCCACATACGGTAAGCTAGCATATTATTACAGTATATGGACTATCTGTTCTATACCATCCTCATATGTGCCACTCACAGAATGACCCTACATATACTGGGCTGCTACACAGTTTGGTCTGATGGTTGTCTGTGGTATGGGACATGTGTGTGTATGGCCCTACAAATATGTATGGCAAAATGGTACCATACAGTGGGGCAGCATGTAACATCAGATAGAAGGGGAGCTAGAACAATGACATCTACCACAGTCTGTACACAGGCTAATGTACATATTAACAAAACACACACTACCGATATTCACCATCACTGCACAGACCTCAGTAATGTACAAACATCCACAGAATGTCCAGGTTATGTCATGATATATAACCCCTACTGTACATGACATGTGTAGCAATCTGATATATCACTGGCTTGTTATCAGATATGATGACACTATTTATGGTGTACTCTCATATGCAGCACTTCATGCACGGCATATGTACAAAGGTTGACAGAGGTGTGGCTGACAGCACATACACAGGGCCAGTATAGACATGTTGCTGTGATAACCTTATACATTTACCATTGTAACAGGGTTTTTTGTAACATATGTCCTATGAGGGATATGAAGTCAGTAACTGTCACTGCCTTCACCATCTACAGACTGCAATCCTCACACTACCTTCTGCAGTCCACAGATAGATGCACCATGGCTAACACATGCAACCAAAGGCACAACACTGCCCAGTTTGCAGATGACTCTGCAGATGGGGATTCCTCATGTACATGGAACTGTCATGGCAGGTATTGCAACGTGTCCAACAGGCATATCAGGACAAACACTGTTAAACCAACATTACTTCAAATGCAGTATAGCAGCACTTGCAGTCTGTAGTCAGGTCAGACACATCCCCCTCCTGTGCGTTGCCCTGTTTCCACAGTGTATGTTGTTAGAGGTAAATCCCCATTCCATCTGATATGCTGTCTGCCAAACAGCAGATCTAGTTCCTGCTCACAGTGACTGAAAATGGCCAACACCAACATGATGTTCCTAGGTATTGGAGTGTGTTTCCATGCATTTGGCTATGGGAATGTCACCACAGCTGTTCCACATTCAATCAGCTAGGGGAGGGCTGCAATTCATGTAGAGGCCATCAGCTGATCATGAGCATCACTTAAATTACACATGCTGCTGCCTAAGCAAAGCAGATGTGGGCCTCCACATCCACCAGATAGGGGGTGGGGGAGGCAGACAGAGGCAAATACATGTCAGGGAAAGGTAAGAGAGTAAAACTGAAGCATGTTTGTGTCACACACCTACCAGCACAGGGTAGCAAACCCCCGACAACTATGTAGTGCTATCACAGTTTGATGCAGTTATTGGATGCGCCACATGAGTTACCTGCTGTGGAGCACTCAGAACATATATGCGATGGTGAGTGACATCTGCAAAGAAACAAACAAAACCGTAAACCAGTGACACAGTAGTATAAAAATAAAAACTTTACTGAATAATAAAGTGACTTAAGCGCTTTTCGTCAAGCCCAAATGCCTGACTTCTTCAGAGTAATCACACAGTACCAACAAGCATTTACAATTATATAGTAATATGAAACTCAGAACCTGCTTCACCTCATTAATCAATTAGAAGTGTTTAAAGGACAAGTACAATAAAAACAATATAAAGAATATGTAAAAGGTAGTTATAAAAGTGGTACACCCAATACACACACTTTTATGTTAACATATTACCATTAATACATAAACAAATGTTAAAAGTTGTTATAATATAACCTAATCCTATTCATCTCTGAAGGCTTTTCAATTTCAACAAACTAGAAATTGAACAAGCATCACTGATGCCCGGATGACAGTAAGCATACAGCCTTACCTGACATAATAATTCAGCTTCTTCTAGCTGTAAGGGTCTCGGGCCCCCCCTCTGATTTATTAGAATATGGTCTATAGCAGTAAATTTAAAACTATGGTTGGGGTTGGTGGCAATGTGTTTAGCTAGAGCATTTTCCATTTTTAAGTTCTTAATTGCATATAAGTGCTCGTATATGCGATCTCTCAGCCTTCTAATGGTTTTCCCAATATAGAAGGCCGGGCACTGTTTGCATCTAGCTAAATAAATCACAAATGACGAGTTGCAATTTAATTTAAAATCTATTTTGTATGTATAGTTGTTGATACAAAAATGTGTGCCTTCATCAATGTGCTTACAATAATTGCAATTCTGACATTTATGCATTCCCACATTCAGCACAGGTCGCATTTTCCTAAATTACAAAATGTTCTTCATATTCCTCCCTTTCTTATATGCAATCCTAGGATAAGGACCTATTTTGTTGTAAATGTTCGGGTATGCTTTAAACAATTCCCAATTCTTAAAGATGATATTTGTACACAGTCCACTATCTTTACTGAAAGTTGTAATAAAAGTTGATTTAGATGTCTCGTCAACTGGTGGTACAGATGTTGTCACAGTGAGAACTGACATCTCCAATCCATTAGTCCCACCCCAAGGGACTCTGGAGTGTTGATTCAATTCATACAACGGCTGAAAGTCACGAACCACAACAGTCGGCGTACTGACATTAGGGCCCATAGGGGAGTTACTAACGTTGTCGGTAATAACCGGTAACAACGCTAAGTAAACATGTTGACATCTTTTGTCAACAACTTTGTCAACAACTTCAACTGTGAGTGACATCTGCAATAGGGATACGGTAGATATACGGTAGGTGACGTACACGTGCCTGTCTGCATGAACAGGCGCCAGCATCAACACAGGCACACTCACACAGGGACGCACACACATTGACACACTTGGCAGAGCCAGGAGTGCAACGCATCACTAGTGGGATTGCCACAACACATCTATGTGCAGGTATCACATGCATCACATGGGTCAGATGGAGGTTGTATGGGCAAAGAGTATGAAGAGGTATCAGACATCAGACAGCATGCTTCAGTATGCCCTGGGGGGTTGTAGTGAGTGTGGATGTGGACATATGCACCATAACAGCACACACACGAACACACATGGTGCCAGTTCTGACATGCATGGGTGCATGTCTGCATGGGTGTGTGGTGGTCAACTGTGCCAGCAGGCTGTACAAGGGTAGGCAATGGGTATACCTTGGCATCAGGCCACATGACAATGGTCTGCATTTTGGCTCAGGCCTGTAGTTTCTGCATTTGCCCACACAGGTGGGTATTGCATCCCCCATCCAGTCACCTGGGTGACTATTGTGTGTGGCCAATGCTGTGCATCACTTGCCATGTGTGTGTTCCTTAGTCCATGACATGGATGGTGTCTGGGATGTGCACACCTCCCACATGCATGTACAGTGACATGTGCTACTGTACATGGGGTGTCTGGTCCATGTTGTGAACACAAATTATCATCAGATGTGCCAGTGTTGCCTACCTGTGGCAGGAACTGGTAATGGGCAGCAGGTTTACCCTGCACCTACATTGATAGCATGCTAACAGCATTCCCTGATGTCAGTGTCTTCTGTCCATACAGGGCATGCTGTCAGGTATGGTATGTCCATTGTGAGTCACATGTGAAGGCACCATAGGTGGTGCAGGTGTCCATTGGGGAACATGGTGGAGGTGCACTGTCTGCATGTACGTGCATATTGGACAGATGGACAGGGTGACATGCCCTCTGTAGCCCACTGATATCACTGCATAGTTACTATCAGCTGCCAATATGCAGTGTACTACCCACATAGTGGCTGTTGCCTAGGCATGTGTGTGCATTTGACACATGGGTTGAGTGTGTGCTCTGGGTAATAGTGGTGTTGCTAACTGTGATTGGCTGGCCTTGATGTCACATGTATGGGTATGGCTTTGCACCCCAGCCTCTCAGCTAATTTATATCTGTTATCCCTGTATGGTTGACATTGTGATATAGTAGGACCACCATAAAAGAAATAAGCAAAACCCCCTCCACATTGCCCGCAGGTGTCACACACTCACACCCACCTCCACACGGGATACGAGTTACACACACACACACACACACACACACACACACACACACACACACACACACACACACACACACACACACACACACACACACACACACACACACACACAAACACAAACGCACACCTGTCATGTCTGGGAGTTGACCCCCTACCTAACTAGTTTATTACACTACAGCACTACGCAGTTATAGTACGTGCCACGGACATTACTGAAGTACTTCTTCCCCAAAGGTGTATTTCACATTGAATGACATTAGCAGGATTACCAAAGAAGGCCAATTCAACTGTACTGCGAGTGACTACACAGACAGTGAGACACACACAAAACATCCACAACTGACATGTGTGGGTATTGAACCCCTGACCAAGGCCTATATCACACTACAGCATGGAGCAGTTATAGGTTGAACCACAGGGATTACTACAGAACGTTTTCCACAAAGTTGTATTTCACAATGAATGACATCAGCAGGATTGCCAAAGTAGGGCATTTGAAATGTACTGCAAGTGAGTAGCCTATAATGTATTGCTCCATACACAGACATTGGCACACACACAAAACATCCAGAACTGCCATGGATGGAGATGGAACCCTAACACAGTTCTAAATCACACTTCAGCAGAATGCAGTTACAGGACCCGTTACAGAGATTACTGAGCTACAACTTTCACAGAGGTGTATTTCTAGGTGGGTGACATCAGCAGCCTTGCCAAAGTTGAGTATATGAATTCTAAGGAGTGTGAGTACCCTAAAAAGCATTGTTCTCTACTCAGGCAAAGACAGACAGAGACACACAGATTCACACACACACACACACACACACACACACACACACACACACACACACACACACAGTTGCCATGTCTGGGGTTGGAACATCTACTTAACTACATTATCACACTACAGCAGTACACAGTTACAGGACACGTTATGAAGATTACTGGGCTGCACCCTTCCCAGAGGTGTATGTCTAGGTGAATAACATCAGCAGCCTTGCCAAAGTTGAGTATATGAATTGTACAGAGTGTGAGTAGCCTAAAAAGCATTGCTCTCTACTTAGTCAGACACACACAAATTCACACACAAACAGTTTCCAAGTCTGCGGTTAAAACACCTGTCTAACTACGTTATCACACTATAGCAGTACACAGTTACAGGACGCGCTACAGAGATTACTGGGTTATGACTTTCCCAGAGGTGTATTTCTAGGTGAGTGACATCAGAAGCCTTGCCATAGTTGAGTAAGTTGAGTATATGTATTGTACGGAGTGTGGGTAGCCTAAAAAGTATTGCAGTCTACTCAGACACACACACACACACACACACACACACACACACACACACACACACACACACACACACACACACACACAAATACAGTTGGCAAGTCTGGGGTTAGAACACCTACCTAACTACTTCATTACACTACAGCAGTACACAGTTACAGGGCATGCTATGGAGATTACTGGGTTATGACTTTCCCAGAGGTGTATTTCTAGGTGAGTGACATCAGCAGCCTTGCCAAAGTTGAGTATATGAATTGTACGGAGTGTGAGTAGCCCAAGAAAGCATTTCTCTCTACACAGTCAGACACACACTCACACAATTGCCAAGTCTGGGGTTAGAACTACTACCTAACTAGTTTATCACTACAGCAGTACGCAGTTATGGGACGCGCCATGGAGATTACTGAGCTACAGCTCTCCCAAAGGTGTATTTCACATTGGATGACCTCAGCAGGCTTGTCATAATACTGCTATGTGGAGGGTGGTGTGTGCATGGCCCATAACTCGTTCATGTAGGGGTTGACATGCCACATGCGGGCACACACGGGGTCATATGTCACAGGTACGTGTATACAGCTACTAGATGACTACTTCCTTGTACAGTCATGTTGCACAGCTGGCACATGCACCACATGGTCTGTCATGCTGACAGATACTGGTGGCTAGTATCTGCAGTGAGTGACATCTGCACCTCATGTCTTTGGTGCCCTTTGGCTGTGTGCTGGGTGGGACAGGCCCAGATGGATCCTTGTCACAGTCACCCTCTTCCACACATCTATGTCCGTCTACCTTTGGCTTATTATAGTGTGTTGTCCTTACATATGTGTCTGTATTCCTATCCACTGTGTGCGAAAGGCAGGAGTGGTGCATACTGACATGTGTCTGCACTAAGAACTGCGACTGCCAGATATGTCTGGTCCACTGGTGTTTGCAAACATGGCTTTATTTTTTTTTTGTGTGAGCATGCCCAGTATGACCTTTCAGTAAGTTGTTGACTGACATTGCCTTCATTCCTCTGAGTGTGTGAGCATGCCCAGTATGGCCATCTGTATTGCATGTGTGGATTAAGTCTAGGTAGTTTGCACTGCGGTGCTGACCTTTGTGTTGTACACCGACAGGAAGCATGCTGTGTCTGCAAGGTATCCATTGGTCATTTGGCATTGACTGTTGCTACATTTCTGCATAGCGGGGGGGGGGGACACTTGACTGTTTCTACATTTCTACACAGTTGTGGGGGGGCACACCTGACTGTTACTATAAGTGTATGTAGGATGGGGGGGCACACCTGACACTTGTACACATTTGCTAGGACTGTACTGGTATGTCAGGTACTCCATTTCAGTCTGTAGTCTTACCTGTTGTGCTGGCTAGAAGTATACCAGTGTACTACAGATCTTAGCTTTAATTAACTACATATTAGTTTCTGACTTCCTAGCCTTCACAACTTACATCCAACTGCCTGGCCTGCTGTAATCTGTCTGTGTAGGCCTGGGGGGGTTACCCATAGGTCTCATTCAGAGGCGATAGCGCCGCATTTGTTTGTGTTTGTCTGCACCTGGCCTGCTGACTGAGACTGTTGTTAGGTATGTGAACCTTCCTGACTGGCATGTGTGGGATATACGGGCAAACATGTCACTCAGCCCATTTCCTGCAGTGGGTTTTGTCACCCTGTGCAGTATTGGCTACTATGGTGACTCCAGTATGTGTTACAGATGTCATGGTGCCACTATGGGTGTCTACTGTCTGCTGCCATAACATTCGGCCACCCAATTCCTTTGCATGCTCACATCCATACCATAGCTGTGGGTAACAACACATTCTACTCCATTTGGCAATTGGTAGGTTGATTGACTTACCTTGAGGCTGTGTCAGACTTGAGGATGGTGCTGGAGGGCTGCCTATGTCGGATGCACATAGTACACTCCCTTTACATGGTTGAGCACAGGTAATGTCATGTTTGGCATCCCTTTTACTGTCTGTGCGAGTCAGAGAGAGGTGTCATTCCCTGGGTCCCTATTGTGCCAGTGCATATGCTATGTGTTGCCTCTTTGCCATGGCCAGGGCAAACTAGGCACACCTCCTTCTGCCTACTGGGGCAGGCTCAGGTTGTTCCTCCTCCGAGTCACTCTGTGCCTGTACAGGCCTTCACACTGGTGGAGGGCTGTGTGGCCCTGCTCCATGCTGTTCCTGCTGCAGCTGTTTCCGCAGGATCATATTGTGTAGCATAGCACATACCATAACAATTTGGGTACATGTAGCTGGTGAATACCGCAAGGCTCCACCCTATGTGTCGAGACACCGGACCCGTGACCTGAGCATCCCAAACACACGCTCTGTTATATGTCTGGCCTGTGCGTGTGCCTCATTATGGGGTTGTTATTCAGATGTGTGTGCATTTTCGATGGGTGTCATTAACCACGGCTCAAGTGGGTACCCAGCATCCCCCACTAGGTGACCGTAGGGGATGTCCACATTGGCAAATCTGTGGTACAGCTGTGTCAGATGCCATATGTGTGAATCCTCATAGCTTCCAGGGCAGCCAGCACACAAATTCATTATAATGCCCCGGGCATCACATATGACCTGGCAGTTGATGGAGGGGATGCCCCTACAGTTGATGTAGGCCCTACCCTGCTCACCAGATGGTGCTTTGATGCATATGTGCGTGCAGTCTATAGCATCCACTACCCCAGGGTATTCTGCTATTTAGTGGAAGAGACGCATATTGCTGGTCAACACCTCACATGTGTTGAGAAAATATACGTGCTCACTGACATGTGCTGACATGGCATCCAGTAACTGGTGGAATACTCTGGATGCTGATGCCTGTGAGATCCCCATGATTTCCCCAGTTGTGCTTTGGGAGGTACCTGTGGCTAGTATACCTAGGCCTACACATACCTTGGTATCCACTGAGATGGATTCCCCTCGACCAGTTTGGTGTGTCAGGTGTGGCCGGCACAGCTTAACAATTTGCTGTAGGAGGTCTCTGTCCACCCTATAGTGCTCCACTATCTCCAACTCATGTAGCCCCTGGTAGATTACCCTGGGTCTGTACACTCTTCTCCATCTCCTCACTGTGGGTTGTTCAGCAGCATTCACATCCTCACCACCCTCAGCCTCTTGCACATGTTGTTCTATGTTGCCTGCTGCAGCCCTTCTCATTTTGTAGGCTTGTTTGTTAAAATATCCTCGCTTGTATACACCGGTGGTATAGAGTGTGGAAAAACCAGAGGGGAAGGTGTTTGCTTAGTTTATAGTAGTGTTCTGGGCTGGGCTGGTCTGCTGTCTGTGTAATTGGCTGATTCTGATACATTTCATCTGCCAGCTAAGCTAGTTCTCCTTGATTACCTTCCTACTGCTGTTTTCCCTTCCCATTATCTCCCTGTTTAAGCCCGTGTGCGCACCGCGCAAACGGAGTGCTCAAATGTGCACAGAGCTACTATTTCCTAGTTTAACTTCTTTTTCTTCCTGTAAAACCGGGTGCGTGGCACGCACACCCGGTTACACTTTGTAAAGAGTGCTAGGCAGGTTTAGACACACCCCTAGCTTAGCTGTACTAAGCAATCCCGAGCCACAGGGCTCCAGTCCACTTACAGTATGCCTGACACCCCCCCCCCCATAATGTCACCTATATCCTAGTCTTGCACCCAGCTGTTTATACTCTTACACTCTTGGGACCTGCCTCACACCCTGGAGAAATCTGGGATTCACTCTCCTTCCCCTCATTTGCATAGGATTGCCTGCTAATGCATAGTTACATGTCCCACACTGAGCCTCCCCCCTTAGCAACCATTACTCACTGCCCAGGTTGTCTTATGCCTCCCACTGACTTGCATGGCAGAATACTGCTTTTAGTTAGAATGCTTATTTCAGGTATATTTTATTATTTCCCCCCAATCCCGTTTGTGCCCCGCTGCCCTATACTTAAACAGCCGTGATGGGTGAAAAAAAAATTAAAGTTTTTTTTTATTATTTTTTAAACAGTTTGCAATGCCAATGGCCTTCTACTTGGCCATTGGCATGCTCCCCCAATAATATGCAGCCTTTATTTGGAGCTGTCATAGCTCCGTTTTGTAGTTTGCAGAAATGTACTCGGTTACTAACCAAGTACATTTTTGCAAACTGCACTCGTCCTGCACTGACAGCTGCCGGCTTCCTGGATCGCAGATTACCCTCATTTGCATGGTTTTCACCTGCAAATGAGGGTAATTTGCATGCAGGAGCTCGGTTCGTGCAGGATTAGTCTAAGAGCTCACGTGCACGTCCCGGGAGCTCGTTCCAGTATCGCACGTCGGCCATATTGCCGAAAATAGCTCTTAGACTAATCCTTCATGCTCTAAAGTGCTTCGTAAATCTGAGGGTAATTTTATTTCAACATTTTGATCATTGAATATAGTGTGTTCAACCAATTCAGTTTCAACCATTTAGCATTCAACATTATGTCAGTAAACCATATAATATTATATATGTAATATATAAAATGTGTGTATATATAGGTCAAAGTTTTGAAACCTCAAAAACATAAAAAAAATAAATAAAAATAAGAATGCCTCCCCCTGCACCCCCACATCACCTGCTAAATAAATATACTAACTCCGAGATCTCACTACAGCGAGAAAAACAGTAAATTTCTTGTTCTGTGCTGCATGGATCTCCATTTAAAACAGCTGGTCTCAGCCATTTGAAGTTCAAAGTTTTGAAATTTCGAGCTTCTGAAGGGTATATATATATGTAGGAGCGCTACAGAATCCTGAATGCCCAAAATCCTGAGACCAAAATACTGAAAACTCAAAAT
Organism: Protopterus annectens; assembly: GCF_019279795.1. NCBI lineage: Eukaryota > Metazoa > Chordata > Ceratodontiformes > Protopteridae > Protopterus > Protopterus annectens. The sequence continues at coordinate 63,311,103 of NC_056738.1, forward strand.
CCTGAAAACACACAGGATACCAACACTTACTATATTCCAGCACAAGTACATACAGAAACAAATAAAACACAAACTATATTACTGTTCTCCAAGTATAAGCAGGATGGCAAGCACCCCTGCGCACCCCACACCCCCTGCTACTTAAATATATCAACTCCAAGACTGCACTTAGTGTAGTGAAGTGCAATCTTGGAGATGAAGTAGCAGGGAGTGTGGGGGGTTGAAGGGTAATGTGTTTATGTATGTACCTGTGCTGGACTATAGTAAGTGTTGGTATCCTGTGTGTTTTCAGGATTTTGAGTTTTCAGTATTTTGAACTTTCAGGATTTTGGGCTTTCAGAATTCTGTAGTGCTCCTTTATATGTGTGTGTGTATATATATATATATATATATATATATATACATATACATATACATATACATATATATATATATATATATATATATATATATATATATATATATATATGTGTGTGTGTGTGTGTGTGCGTGTGCGTGTATGTAAAACGTATATATACATATATATATATATATATATATATATATGTTTATATAATTATATATTTGTTACACAAACTCTGTCTTCAGGGAGTTCTGGTTGATCAACAAATTTAAGTGGTTGTTCTGGGAATTTGGGTGCAAGTGTCTGTGTTTTAGGGTTTCATAAAGGGATTTAGTTTGTGTGTTTGTGAGTGTTTTAGGGTTAGGGTTAGGTAAGGAATAGATTCAGTCTGTGTGCGAGTTAGATTGTAAGGGGATAGGTGAAGTGTTTGCATATTTTTGTGTATGTGCTTGCTAAGTGTCCCAGTTGTCCTGTGTAGTGGTAATGTTATGGAAAGGGCTTTTTGATGTAAGCTGCACATTAGAGTTAGAGGCAGGGTTAGCACGGATTACCAAGGTGTAGCAGGGGAGATATTCACACAAGTGAGTATTTGATCCTTTGGGCATTCTCTTTTTTGCACCTACAAATGATTTTCAACCAAATGGGTATTCAACCTTTTGAGTTACAACTATATATCTATATTTATATGTTTTCTATACCTATCTATCTATATACATACATATGTAAATATAAACTATGTTAATTATGCTTAATCTGTTCCACAGTCCTGATTCCTGTTTTGTTCTATTTCTTTTAAGTATTTCATGCAGACCTATGTACTTTAGTTGCAAACGTATATTTCTGGTGTTTGATTTTTTTATTAATTTGCATTTTGCAGTATTTCTGTGTGTAAAAGTTTACCTGCTAAATGACTTTTCAATATAATGGCAGCTTGTTGGATTTTGATGTCTGTGAGGAATTAGGATCTGTGAGCGAATGTGAGATTCAGGTGGCCTACACTAGCTTTTTCCAGTGCACGAAACAGATTTCATGCACAAGTAGGTAGCAGATTGATTTGTCTGTTTTTATTGCCCATTTTATAAACCAGAAGTGATCACTGAGGCAACCAGCAAGCCCTCTGTAACAGCTTCAGCAGGGGACCTCAGTTCCCATGCTAAGAGTCAGGGTGTCGATTGTTGGTTAACCAGCACAAAATTTTCACTAACATCTGCCTATCACTGTTGAAAAAGATCAGGGTAGTGCCACTATAGGTGGCCATACCTGTACCTGCACTACTAACCATAATGGGCGATGCCAGTGACACCATTCACTGTCCTGGTAAGCTGGTGCCAGGGATCCACCTTGTATAGTGGGTCATCATAATGGTCCACCAGAGACTCTTCAAAGTCCCTGTAGAGTTGATGCCTGGGCATCCTGGTCTCCCTGTCACACCAGGCAGGAGTTGTATGGAGCCAAACATCTGTTAACCCAAGACTGCTCAATGGATCATTTCAAAGAGCTAAATGTAGCCCTGTGCACATGGCCACATTTTAGGACATCATGTGACATACATCACAGGGCAGTGGTGGTACACTAGCAAGAGTATCCATATCATAGAGTCACTGTGCTATGAGCTTAGTGGGTGCCATGCATGAACATAGTGTATGCATGTCCAAGTAGTACTTGGACAAGCAGGAAAAAGAAGTTATGTCCTTACCATAACGTTCCATGTGGAGTGTTCATCTCGCCTTGGTTATTACACATGGGTTCGGAGCCGATCCTCGGCTCCGTGCCGGCCAACTGCAAGCTCTGCATCGAGAAGAAGCTCGAGGACATCTAATACCCACAATCCCCCTCTGCCTTTACCTCAGATCTAGTTTGCAAGCAAACCAGACATAAAGCACGCACACATGCCAAACTATATACATAGAAGTACATATATACAAACATACCAAGGGTATGATAGTAACACTAATAATGCAACAGCAGAAGGAGAATACTCCAGACCAGGCACCAAATAGAACGTTCTTCCTAAGGGTGGGAGGGGTGGGAGTGTAATAACCAGCGAGATGAACACTCCACATGGAACGTTATGGTAAGGACATAACTTCTTTATGTGAGAGTGTTCAATCTCGCCTTTGTTCTTACACATGGGTAGCGCCCTAGCTCCATGATCCTGAGGAACTCAAGGGAGAACGTTCTTGAGCACAGTGGAACCAAAGGTTGCCCTATCCCTAGAAACCCTGTCCACTTTGTAATGAGAGATAAATGTATGTGGTTTAGCCCAAGTAGCAGCCGCACAAATAGTGTCTAGTGGTAGCGAGCTGCGTGAGCCAAAGATGTAGAAACTGATCTGGTGGAATGTCCTTTGGGTTTTACTGATAATGTTTGATCAGAGGCCTCATAAACATATGTGATACAGTCAGTTAGCCATTTAGAAAGAGTTGGTTTAAGTAACTGCAAGACCCTTTCTGCTGTCAGCAAATGCTACAAATAGTTGATCAGATTTCCTGTGATCTTTTGTTCTATCCAAATAAAATCTGAGTTGTCTATGGACATCCAGTTTGTGCAACATATACTCCAATTTATTAGAGTGGTTCTTAAAGAAGGTGGGTAATTCAATGGACTGATTAATATTACAAGAAGAGCAAACTTTGGGGAGAAAGGATGGATTAGTGCGTAGGGATACTCTGTCAGAATGAAATATTAAATAAGGATGTTTGACAGAAAGGGCCTGAAGCTCAGACACTCGTCTAGCAGATGTAATGGCCACTAGAAATAAAGTTTTCCATGACAAAAATTTCAATGTGCAACTTGAGGCTGGTTCAAAGGGTGGCAACATCAATTTAGAGAGCAACAGGTTCAAATTCCACGGTGATGTCGGACTTCTGACTGGTGGTCTGATATGAAAAGAACCTTTTAAAAGGCTTTACAAAGTCTGTGAGCCATAATAGGCGCACCACATTCCTCTACATGATAGTTAGAAATGGCAGCTAACTGTACTCTTAAAGTAGCCGGGGAAGCTCCCTCATGAAATAGTTCAGTCAAGAACTCTAAAATCTTGTTTAACGGAGCTATAACAGGGTCCAAATGATGTGACTCCAAAAGACAAAATGTTTCCACTTACTGGTGTAAGTCTTTGTAGTGGAAACTTTATGAGAAGCTACTAAAATATCTTGAACCGCCGATGTAAGGGGAACCGACCTGGCTAGAAAGGCGGAGCAGCCAAGCTGCTAGATGGAGAGATTCTAGAGATGGGTGAGGAACTCCTGACGAGTGAGTCAGTAGATCTGGCTCTGGGTCCAGCATCCAAGGTCCCCGAATGCGGTGATGCAATAGAAAAGGGAACCAAATTTGACGAGGCCAGAACGGAGCAATGAGAATAATAGTCCTCTGAAGGTTGTTGGCTTTCTGAAGAAACTTTGCAATCAGGGGAAATGGAGGAAAAGCATATAGGAGACCCGGGGGCCAATCGTGCACCAGCGTCCTGGGGACTTCCCTGGAGGGGTAATAGGGCAAAGTAGCTCCTGCATTTGGCGTTCATTGGAGACGCAAACAGATCGCAGGTAGGCTGGCCCCATTTGTGAAAAATCCTTCTCGCAACTGACTGTTTGAGGGACCACTCGTGAGGCAACAGTATTGCCCTGCTCAGCCTGTCGGCTATGACGTTGGATGACCCCGGGATGTGCGTTGCGATCAGAAAGCGACCAGTGGACTCTGCCCATTGCCAAATTCTCATGGCCTCTCTGCATAGTTGGTAAGACCTGGTTCCCCCTTGCTTGTTTATGTACCAGACTACGGACATGTTGTCTGTCTGAACTGCAATGGTCCCTGGAGGAAGAAGGGGAGCAAAGTGTTGCAACGCCAAAAACACTGCCCTCAACTCCAGAACATTGATGTGCAGATTGTACTCCAGATTGGTCCATTCGCCTTGGACTGTCTGTCCCTGACAGATGCCCCCCCACCCTATCAGGGAAGCGTCCGTGGTTATCGTCGCTGACAGTGCGGGTAGCACAAATGGTCTTCCGCTGGATAGGTTGCAAGTCTGTAACCACCACATTAGGTGTGATTTGCATGTTTTCGTTATCAATATTTCGTGAGTCAGTGGAAGTTGTTGGAATGACCATTGTGCAAACAGAAGCCATTGTAGCACTCTCATGTGCAGTCTTCCCAATGGTATCGCAACGAGAAGCTGCCATGAGACCCAAGACTTTCAGAACAATTTTTGCCGGGGACTTTCTGGACGACAGCAGAAGAGAAATGTTGATTTGAAGTGCTTCTATTCTTTCTGTAGGAAGCTTTAGAACTAAATGGTGCGTATCTAATTCTGCTCCTATGAATAAGATATGCTGTGATGGCTGTAGTAAAGATTTTTCGAAATTTACTGAAATTCCAAGGTGTGTACAAAGTTGTAGGGTGTAATCCCTGGCCTGTATCAGTTGACGCCTGGTGGTGGCAGACAGGAGCCAGTCGTCCAGATACGGAAACACCTGGAATCCTAGGCGCCTCAGATGAGACGCTACCACTGCCATGCATTTGGTGAAGACCCTGGGGGCTGTAGTCCGACCAAAGGGCAGGGCTCGAAACTGATAGTGACTGGCTCCCAGCCGGCGCAAATGATCCCTGGACGCCCTGGCCATTTTGATGTGGTAGTATCGTCCTTCAGATCTATCGAGCACATCCAGTCGTCCTTCTGTAAGAATGGAAGGATCGATTGAAGCGTGACCATTCGAACTTTTCCTTCTTGACAAAGGTGTTGAGATGGCTTAGGTCCAGAATCGGCCTCCAGTCCCCTGTTTTCTTTGGAACTAAAAAGAAGCTTGAGTAAGTTCGAATCCTATTTGGTCCGCTGGGACTGGTTGGATGACTCTTTTTCTAGCAGCTTTGAAATTTCTGTAGCTGCTGGCTCACGAGATGGGGTGGTACATCTGGGAGTTTTTCTTTGGAATGGGTGTGGATAGAAATGGGATTTTGTAACCTCTGGTAACAACGCTTTTACCCAATTGTCTGAAGAAAGGTTTTGCCAGGCCTGAGGGTATAAAGCTAAGCGACCCCGACTGCCTCCAGAGCAGGACAGTCAGGCCTCCTCTCAGGAGTGCTGAAAGGTTTGCCAGGAGGTTATCCCTGTCACCTTGGTTTTGCGGACCCCTCTGCCGCCAGGGCGGCGTCTTCCACCTCTGCCCCCTCTGCCTCTAGAGGGGCATCACCCTGTGTGTTTGGGAAAGATCCTTGGGGTTTTCGAAACCACATTTTCCCACCACGTTGCCCTTTGGGGTACGGTCTGGAAGGGTGGAAAACGGACTCCGACAGCAGACAGAGTCTTTCCCTCCTGTTCACACCGGGTAAGGGTCTCCTTTACTTTAGGGCCAAAAGTGTGGCTCCATCAAATGGGGCGTTAGTAAAGGAAGACTTGAAGGCTTCCATAAGCGAACATAAGCGCATCCAGGATTGCCTACGAAGAGCAATCGCTGAAGCCGCTGCCCTACTCGATCCCTCGGCTGCGTATGATATCAGCCTCATGGACGAGTTTACAATGGATGTAAGGGTGTTGAGATGTGCTGTAACTTTCTCTGAAACAGCAGCATCTGTAGTACCCTGGAGGGTATCTCCCAACTCTTTGACTAGATCCCTCTGTAAGCGTGTAAAATGAGTCAAATAGTTCAGGGAATGCATAGAAAGCCGCTGAACTGAAAATGCGCTTCCCGTATCTGTCCATGGTCCTAGAATCTCTGTTAGGCGGATGGACAGATGAGGAAGACTCCGACATCTCCTTTTTCGTGGCCGCTGCCACCACCATGGCGTCTACTGGAACTCCTTTGGTGAGGTAAGCCTTGTCCTGTGGTGCCGTAATGTACTTATTAGGCTTCCTAGGGACTGGTTCCACCGTGTCAGGTGTCTCCCACGCCCTTGAGCAATCAACTCCATTAACTCATCGAAGGGCGGAGTGACCCAGGAGGAGGAAGGGCGAGCACCAAATGCCTTCAGCAAAACTGACTCATCCTCAGAAGGGGGGAGGGATTGCCAGTCACCTCTCTGTTTTAGGATCTCCAAGATGTCAGAAAAGGAGACATCTTCTGAAGGTGACTTAGGGGACCCTTCTGACTCATCCAAGTCAGTATCGGATGTCAAAGATTCTTGTGGAGAATCCAAGTGTCTCCTCTTACACAATCTTTTCCTAGGGACTTCTTCGTGGGGAACATCCGAAGAAGCCTCCGAGGAAGAGGGGGCACCCTCTAGGGGTGGCTGAGACACCGGTGCTCAACGCTTGGATGTAGCTGTGGGTGCAGAGGAGGATAACGGTCCTTTGTGGGGAGGAGAAGCTGTTCCTGCTGATGTGGTTGTCTGGGTAGACAACACCTTCCTCATGAGGTCGAAGGCCCCCGGGTCCCGAGTCGAGGTATCTCCCGGTTCCGAAGAAATGGGAAGAATCCCCGAAACAGGAACCGAAGGCACCGACCCCGAGGACGGAACCGAGTCGATCCGCGCCGAGGCTCCGAGAGGGAGTGTCGGAACCGAAACATCAGTCCGACTCTCGGTCCCGGAACCAAGGATGGATCTTCGGCCCCGAGACTCCAGTACCGGATCGGATGGAGTCGAGGTGAACGGTGCCGACCGAGAAAAAGACGGTTCTGGCACCGAGGGCTCCACAATCATCAGTTCAGCTTCTTCCGGCTCCGAAGACTGGACAGGTCTCGGAGGAGGAACAGATGGAGATAGGGGCAGGCCTTCAAGTCTCGACATCAACTGAGAGGAGACCGAGATAAGCTTGGATAAGGCCGTATGCTCCATCAATTTCTGCACCACACGGTCCACATCGGTGTCGGAGAGGGGCCTGGAAGAACGAGTCGAAGGGATCGAAGACGGAGCCGACCTCAACAGAGTCGGTGGAGGGAGCTCCGTCACCAGTTCCAAGACTCGAGGCTCGGAAACTGCCAACAGTTGAACACTCGGCCCCGAAGTCTGTGGAACCGGTGATCTAACTTTACCCGAAGAGCTCGGAGCCAATGACTTGGGCTCCGATGTCTTCGATTCCTTCGAGGATTTGGATGCCTGGTCTGAAGCATCCAGAGCCTCCTGGAAAGAGGGTTTCAATAAACCTCTGTCCATCAGTTTCCTGCGCCTATCTGTCATGACCCTCCCACTAAAAGAGTGACAAATAGAACAGTCCTCTTGTAAGTGGAGAGGGCCAAGGCAGTAGACACAGGAACTGTGGTTGTCCGTGACCGACATCTTTTGGCCACACTGGCAACGTTTAAATCCAGATTTCATTTTCTCAGACATTTTGTAGTAAGAGAAAAAAGTCAAGTCCAGTAACAGTCAATCCAGAGAAAAAAAGGGTCAAATCCGGTAAATATGTCAGTCCGTTTGTCAATCCAAGTAGGGGTGGTAGGCCCCGAAAAACTCTATACCAGTTAAAAGAAGTTAAACTAAGTTAACGGTACCGAGAATTTCTCTCTCTACACACACACCATACACTAAATACAGTAGAAGTAATTTTGAACAAGTTCTCCTAAAATTTAACAAAAAGAAAGTTAAATCTTATCTGAAAATCCTCGAGCTAGCCTCCAGCGATGCGAATGCAGCAGCGGCAAACTAGATCTGAGGTAAAGGCAGAGGGGGATTGTGGGTATTAGATGTCCTCGAGCTTCTTCTCGATGCAGAGCTTGCAGTCGGCCGGCACGGAGCCGAGGATCGGCTCCGAACCCATGTGTAAGAACCAAGGTGAGATTGAACACTCTCACATTAAGCAGGTTAGTGCAGTCTGGGTGTAATAGGGCAATGTGGTATGGTAGTTTAGAGTCAATTTCTCTAAATTTCCTTATTAGCAAAGCTACTGCACTAAGATGCCTTTACAGAATGATATAAAGTGTGACCCCAGTATTGCAGATTGCATTAGGAGAAGCAAGTTAGGAATCAGGATTTCAATGAAAAAGACATTGCACTGTGCGGTGGGCATACTAAAAGAAAAAAAAAACACTTGGTAAATATGCCTATGCACCATACTGAGCAGCAATTGCAAATGTCAGCAACAAGAACAGAGAGCAACCAGTACATGTGCAAGACATAACACAGCATAAGGGTATGATAGTTACATGTTCATCTGTGGGTGGGGCACAGCACAAGGGCATAACAGTTATATGTCCATCTGTGTGTTTAGGGGGGGCACACTTTGGTAGGGAGCACTGAGCAAGAGCATGAAAGTTACATGTCTAGCTATTCAGTGGTTAACTGTGGTAGATAATAAGGCACAAGGGCATATCAGTAATATGATTAGCAGTGGGAGCATACTGTAGTTTGGAATACAGTACAAGGACATGACATTACATATGAAACTGTGGGAGGGGGGTATATGTCCAGGTGTGTGGGAGCGAGTTCATGTCAAACCAACGACATGCTAAAGTAACGAAAGTCACTACATCGAAACTAAACCATTAACAGTTCAAAACATCGACAGTACATTTATTTATTTTTATTTTATTTATTTTACATTTGTTGACCGGGCTAGTCCAGCTGGATTAATGTCCATTTTCAGTGGAGGCCCGGGGAGAAAAGCTCCAGAGGATAAAAACAGTTATTGGAAATACATAAAAAGACAAAGTACAAATGTATTATACAAAGGGAAAAAATGTAAGTACAAATATTAAAGATCTTAACTAATCAGAATCATTCTAGGTCAGAAAGAAGTGAGGTCAGAGGTTAGCAACTAGCAAAACAATATAATAAGGTATCAAATCATAAACACAAACCATTCCTGTGGGTTTTTTTTTTTTTTTCTAGTGAGTTAAGTAATATTTACAATAAAGGGATAATATCTCAGTTGAAGTAGAAGATGAAATACAAGTGGATGAAAAAAGTTTATAACAAACATAAGGGTGTCTACAGGCTAGTCTGGGTTGGTACAAGAGCAAAGCCAGAATTTATTAAGATGTATTGAAAGTTGTTTCTTAAATAGTGGGAGAGTAGGCAAAGAGGACAAACCAGATGGAAGACTATTCCATATTTTACCTACTGAGTTAGAGAAAAGGCAATTGCCTGCAGAATTCATAATTTTGGTAATATTAACAAGTGATTTATCAGAGGAGCGTAGTTGTTTCAGGTTGATATAAGGAGTCAGGAGGTTAGAAAGAGATGGTGTTTTAGAAGGTTGGTATAGAATTTTGTGTGCTATTAATAGTTGTTGAAAAATGAGCTTATTAGGGAGTTCCAGCCAGTGTAGTTGTTTTAGGTTTATACAGTGGTGAGCTCTAAATTGGGAGGTGGTGGCAAAGCGGGCAATATTGTGGTAAGATGTAGTAAGTTTCTTAAGGTTACTTTTAGATAGATTAGTGTAAATAGAGGAAGCATACAAAAGGGTAGAGATAAGGTGTGTTTGGGCTAAGGTTATCCTAGCTTCAGGTGTGAGGAAGGGCTTTATTCTGTATAGGGATCCAATCTTTTTATTAACAGCTTTTATTGTGGTGTTGATGTGGCAATCATAGTTGAGATTATTATCGATAATAACACCAAGAAGTTTAGTTGAGGAGTCAGGAGAGATTATGGTGTTGTCAGTTGAAGTAATACAGAAGTTTATCAAAGTAGATTTACGGGTAGGTGAAAAGAGTAATAATTTAGTTTTCTTGGGGTTAAGGAGTAGACAGCGATTGGAGAACCACTGTTCAACAGTTGAGAAGGCTGATTGTGTTTGAAACTGGAGTTCAGTTTGCGAAGAGGCAGTGCAGATTATAGTGGAGTCATCTGCATATTGTATGCAGGTAGTATTGGGTAGAGATGATTGAAGGTCATTAATAAAGATAGAAAATAGAAGTGGGCCTAGGATAGACCCTTGAGGTACTCCTAAAGAGATAGGAAGGAGAGTAGAGAGAGAATTTTTCCAGAGTACAGCTTGCTGACGATTTACAAGATAGGAAGAGAACCAGGTAAGGGAAGAAGGCTCCAGGGCCAGAGATTTTAATGTGTGCAAGAGAAGTGTGTGATTAACCATGTCAAAGGCTTTTGAAAGGTCTATGAAAAGCGAAGATGTAAATTTATTGTTGTTACGGTTTAAGTTAATAGTGTTGGTGAAGGAGAGAAGAGGTGTAGTAGTACTGTGATCAGGTCTAAAACCATGTTGAGTGTCAGCTAGAAGGCTATTCTTGAGGAGGTGGTTGAGCAGTTGTTTATGTATGCATTTTTCTGTGATTTTAGCTAAGGGGGATAAAAGTGCTATGGGACGATAGTTGGAGAAGTCATAAGATTTGCCTCCTTTATGGAGGGGTATGATATGTGATATCTTCCAGATTGTTGGGAAAATACCTTCTTTTATTGATCTGTTTATCAAGATAGAGACAGGGTAAGCAATGGCTTTTGCTGCTAGTTGCAGGAATTCAGCAGGAAGTTTGTCTGCAGAAGAGGTGGTAGGTTTGAGTTTTTGGATGAGAGATTGTATATAAGAGGTAGAAACAGGTTGTAGGTGAAGGGGAGGAATGGTATTTATTAAGGTATTTGGAGGTAGTTGAGAAGTATCAGAAGATAGTTGGTTGGCTAGAGTTTGTATAGAATTGGTGAAGAAGGAATTAAAGTTATTGGCTGTTAGTGTGGGATTATCAGGGTCAGAATCCTGAGGGTTTGGTGTAATTATTTGGCCTGGGGTCAGGAGACTATTAATACTGGACCAGGATTTTTTAGGTTCCTTTTTGGTGTTTTTTTGAAGTTGAAAGTAATAGTTCTTTTTGTCTGTTAGGATGGCTTTTTTAGTACTATTTCTAAGCTCTCTAAACCTTTGGTGGTCTATTTGACTTTTGGTGGAACGCCACTTGTGCCAAGATTTATTTCTGAGGGCGATTTTATGCTTTGTATTTGAGGTTAGCCAGGGAGCAGTTTTAGTTTTAGTTCTAATGGTTCGACTTGGGGCGTGTTGATTACGTATTGCTAGGAATGTTGAGTTGAAGTGTTCCACAGCTTTGTTGAGTGGGAGATGTTTTAGAGGGGCCCAATGACATTGGAATAGTTCAGCTTGAAACTGATCAGGGTTAAAATGTTTTTTTGAATGAAGAGTTCTAAAAGTTGTGGGTAAGGTTAGGTTTGTTTTGCTTCTAATGATAAAGGTAAGTGAGTGGTCACTAAGGTTGTCAGGAAGGATGCCTGTTTGGTAGGTTTGCTGGGGGGTATACGTAAGTACAGTGCTAACATGGGTCCTGCAAGGGGGAAGTAGTATAGGTACAGTATCATATCATATCCTTTACTTCCCCCTTGCAGGACCCATGTTAGCACTGCACTTACGTATAAATGTACTGTCAATGGTTTCGTTTCGATGTAGTGACTTTCGTTATTCTAGCATGTCGTTGGTTTGACATGAACCCGTGGGAGCACACTGTGGTAGGGAACACATGACAAAGGAATGATACTTATATATCCAGCAGTGGGAAGCACACTGTGACCTATGTGCACTGAGGGTAAGAAATGGTATAGAGGACATAATGAACCCTGTACGTAGTTGAAGGCATGTCTATGAATATAAGTGGTGTGTGGAAGAACAGGGTGAGTACAGCATGAAAGACTTTCACTATTTTGATACAGGACTGTTGTCAGCAACTACATGCTTGTCACTGCTGTCAGTATAGGACAAGAGGGAATGTTCAGGGCATGACAGCAGACAGGTACATTGGAACCATGTAGCTAGTAGGGGGCCATTGCACATACAAATGGGTCAGCCAAGGAAAGTTGTGTACATACACTGACTCACATTGTATTGTATAGGTGTACATGTCTTGTCATGAGACCACCAGAGAGGCAACAGCTTGGTAGATTCAACACCCAGGAAATTAAGGTATTACTTTAGGGCCTACATCTACATGGCATGAGCATCCTGGATAAACATAAAGCAGACCAGGTATATCAGTGAGTGATGCAGGACATTAATGCTGTGAGTAACCATAATAGGACCACAATATCAGTGTGGTCAAAGATTACTGATATGCTGTTGCATGCTGAGACAAAAGCACAAGACCCTTCCAAGGATATATCCACTAATGGATTTTAACCACCTACACAGAAGTGACTCACGAAGGTGGGACTGAAAGAGTTCCTGGTATTCCTGCCTGGTGAATGGACCCTCATAGCTGGCTGTGACTTAGATGTTGGAACTGGGTTGGTCATGACTGCCTGGGTGTCTTTAGGGATGCACCGGCTTAGTAATAGCAAGTGAGGGATACATATTCAATCACAGTTGCATATCTCATGTACAGGTATGCCCATGCTGTGCATGCAATACCCTGCATGACAAGTTATGTATGTGCCAATGTGATTCTCACAGATTGTGTCATATACCGGTATATGTGCCACATTTTGAGAGGTCTAAGGCATACATTCTACTGATACTGCAGATATGTTTTCTTTATACTTTCACAGTTTACACTGTTGATGGGTCCATCATGAGAGGATGGCAAAGGCTTTATGACAGCAGGTCAACTCTAGCCAGTGATGATGGCAGCATGCACATGGACAGTCAGATGACACAGCGGCAGTACTAAAGCACTGATGTTAGAGGGCTGACACATATCCCTACATATGTCGTTACAGTGAAAGAGTAGGTTGGACTTCCTGCAACTGTTAGTCCCACCCAGGCTATGCAGGAGTATCACCACAAATGACATGTCAACTGTACCGTCTGTCACTTGAATGCATCCACAGTAGGGTAAAAGCATGCTGGTGAGTGTTGCCACCATGACTCCAGGTTTTTCCCCAACCTGGGTATAACACTTAGCATCAGTTCACAGATTTACACAGTGGTCCAGACGCAGGCAGCTTTTTACCCATACAATGATAGAGTTGGTCAGAAAGGTGCAGCACTGTAAGATGTGTATAACTTACAACACCTGCACACTAATATGAAGTAGCTGGCAGTGACCTAGATGTTGGAACTGGGTTGGTAGTGACTGCCTGAGTGTCTTTAGGGGTGCTACTGAGATCTTTGGTAGCCCTCATAGCATCCGTTGGTGTATTCATGAGGCAGCTGATAACCACCTACATTCTGCCTCTGCAGGCCATGCTGGCAGTGGCCATGGAAGGGTCTTGATGTAACGAAGATGGACAACATTCAGCCATATACAGATGTCGCACACAATTCCAGAGACTGCATCACTGTGCCTCTGGCCACACTGGCCTTTAAACCTGGGTATACCCAGTCTTATGGTCATCGCTGATGATACTTCTCTGGCTCCACCCCTGGGATGCATCACAAGTCCACCAACTTCCAGTCACACAGTTCTGCCCTGTTAGTATTCCCTATACATCTACTAAATGCTTACATGGAACACCACATATGGATGTCTGAACATGCTGCCAAAGTACTAAGCCATTACTGCCATGATCCACATCGAGCTCTGAAATTGAAGGTCACCACAGTACACATGATCAATGTTCATGACATTGCAGTTCCACTCTGCTCAGATTGATATAACCCTGACAGTCCCCCAACCTGTTATCTACCTGAATGGCTATTGCCTCCACTTCCCATGATCTTTTATTGTTTGATAGCATTGCTGTCACCTGTCAGTGTGCCTCACCTTACCTGTACAAATTCTGATGACTGTGCTCTACCTACCTCATAATCTGGATGGATTAGGTAGTGTTTGATGCCCAGCATGGTCAATTAGTGCACTGTACTGTGTAGCATAGGTGGGATAATACATGTAACATTTTTATTATACACTGTCTGTGCCATGGCCCATAGTTGTGTACTAGGCAACACCTCTTTGACAGTATCACAATATATTGTACTCACTTCTGTCTTGCAATAGGTGCTGTTGTAGCCTATTTCTCTGATGACTCCAACCAGGGTCTCATCTGATGCAGCAACAGGTGCCTCAGGTAGTGATGCGATGCTTCCCTATTGCTATATATGCTTGTGTACTGTCATGGCATATAACGTGGTGCACACCACAGATATCTGACTGCAGTTCTGAGGTGCATACTGCAGTGTACACTGAGATGTAACCATCTCAGCTGTGGTCTGAGGGTTTCAGATGGGAGTCATCATCCATGACTCTAATGCATATTCATCATCTCCAGGAACACACAACAGTCATTACCACTATATGTGGCTTGCAGCCTACTTTATTTGAGTTGTATTTAATAGTTTGTATATACAACAATGTGTGCATACCAGCTATATGACCCTGAGTAAGTGAACCTGCCTGTAATCCTGACAGAGGATACCTTATGTATTGCACACCAACTTGAAGTTGATAGAGTAGAAGCCCTTCTGGTTGATATACTTGACACTGTGTAGAGTAGGTGGGGCCTTGATGATGATATGTGCAGCCAATAGCTCCCATGACCACAGGGGAATGGGTAAGGTTGCAGAATGCTTACATAGTGTTGCTTCTGTCCTCTTCCCTCCACGAATACCATGTATGCCCCTCTCCATGCTGTGGCATCTCATCAAGGAACTGGTGCAGGATCTGCAGGGCTGATGACTGCCAAACTCCAAGCATGTCCCCTGACAGATGATAAAAGGTCACCAAATCAAGGATGGCTAACGGCACACACACTTTTAAGACCACCAGTATGGGCAATCCATTCCCTGAATCCGTGTATGGATGGCACATGTCTACTAACTCCAGTATGGCATCCTTGTTGACATGATAGTGGTCAACAATGACCTGGTCATAGAGATATTTGTATGGTTAGGATCTGATACATTTGTCTGTAATGTGGAAGGTTACAACTTGTAGCACTGCTGGCACTTACTTCAAAAGCAGCCACTGATACCTTTTGTTGAGCTATAGCTGCTGCTATTACTAACATTTTAATAAAAGTGTAGCTTCTGTACACTGAAGATTCCTGGCATTCGAAATGGAAAACCACTGCAATCCACCATATTACTTTTGATTAATTGCATACATGATGACACTTTGATGTTGGCTCTCATTTGTGTACCCTAATGCAGTCATTTGCATATCATGCATACTGTGCTGTTTCCTGTAGTATGACCGTGCCACTTGTGTCTCTGAGTCATCCCTTTCCTTTGCATCACCACCACCATTTTAATTCTTTATTTAGTTTTATCTTTTTGTATTACATTTTTGTAGTATGCTAACGTGTTTTGGGGTTAATTGTATGCTTTTTGTTTAATGTTCTATGTTGTTAGATTTATTGGTTTCCCTGTTTTGCATTTCATAAAATAAAAACTACAAGAAAGACACAGCCAAACTAGAATCTTCATGGCGTAGTACCATAAAACTTCTGAAGTAGAAGCCCATGGAATATATGCAAATGACCCATAAATGTTTTACATTTTTTGGGAAGTGGTCCATGTTTTGCACTGTTTTTTTCTTTTCTTTTTTTTTTTTATTCTTTGTGTAGATTTGGGTTTGGAAGGTTTGTTTAAGTGAGCTGAGTTTTTGTTGGTGTGTGTGTGTGTGTGTGTGTGTGTGTGCGTGTGCGTGTGTGCGTGCGTGCGTGTGTGTGTGTGTGTGTGTGTGTGTGTGTGTGTGTGTGTGTGTGTGTGTGTGTGTGTGTGTGTGTGTGTGCGTGTGTGTGTGCATGTGTGTGTGTTTGTGTGTGTATGTATGTATGATGCAATTAGGGTGTACTTAAACTGTTGATGGTGCTAGTAGAGTCAAAACTAGGTTCCCTCAAAGTGGTAGTGCTGACCTCCAGATATTTTTCCACAATATTGATCTTACTTCTCTTTCCATTTATACTCTCACTTATAAAATTTTGTCTTAACTAGGTATTATTGAAATGTCATCTCTGCCAATTGTCTTATCCTTTCTACTGTCTGTCCATTTTTATGTATCAACAATTGTTCTAACTAATTGTATTTAGTAACACATCTATTTTATTCATGTTTCTACAATGTTTTATTTTGTTAATTGTATGTAATAATGTGGAGCTTTTCTCCCAGGGTCTCCACTGAAAATGGGCTCCTCCAGGCCCAGTGGACTTTCCTGGTCAACAAATCCAATAAATAAATAACTAAAATCTTAACTCTCTGAGTGCTACATGAGTCTGATGCAAAGAGTACCACTGCCTGAGATGTTGGTTAACCAAGCCTCCGTTGGAGCAACTGCCTGATATTCTCCCTTCTAATCTTGTCTATGCTGGTAATGCTACATAGACTACAATAAATGGATGAGAAAGTACAAAGGTCAGTGCATAGTTCTGTCATAGTGGAATACTTAATCCCAACATACATATGTCCCACTGCCACTATTTTACCAGTCTTCTGCCTCTTCGTATCGCAGACGCAGTTAACATAATAGTCAAGGTTTTATCCTCTCATGCACAAAGTACAAGGTTTGATCCTGACTTTCTGTCAGTCCGTGTATATGGAGTTTGCCTGTTCTCCCTGTGTCTCTGTGGAGTAACGCCCACCTCCCAAAAACATGCTGAGTGTTTCTGCCTCAGACTCACCCAGTAATGGAACTGCAGGCAGCAGTAGCACAGACTGTAGATCATGCTTATCAAGGGAAGAGTTGTACAGACCAGCCACTTTGGGCATCAACTGTGGTGTGCAGTATCCTGTAGATAGGAGAACAAAGGATCACAAACTGCATACTGTGTCTGGGGTAGCCACTTGAAGATGTAAAAATTGACTCTAAGTGGTTGCATTGACTAATGTTGCCAAAAATGAGCATGAGTATTTGGTGTTGATAAGTGGGTTGAGGAGCTGGCCTACTCAAACCTACATCAAGGACTCATGTTAACAGGAGTAGTATATGCCCCTATTGGTCAGTGTGTGCCCACCATAAAGCCGAGCAGCCCTGAGTTAAGTTTCTGGCCAGCTTGTCTCCAATTACCCAACTTGGCCTCTGTTTAGTGAAAGCTGGACGTAAAACCAATCAACCTGCCAAACGTGAAATAAGGATTGATACACTCGACATAGGTTCACTGACAGGACAGAATGTGGAAGTGGATGACATGATGGTAAGAAAGAAACAGGACATCCTATGTATTCAGGATACAAGATGGAAGGGCAGTGGAGCAAAGCCACTTGGCTTAGGGAGGAGTAGGACAGACAAGAAATTGTGTGGGAATTGGTGTTTATATCACATTATCGAAAGATGAAAATAGCAAACGCTATTTCATCGAACGTAAAATATCTAAACCACATAATATCGAACATTCAGAACAGCAAATTTTTTCCTTGGGGAAAAAAAGCTCTATTCTGAAACACATACACACAACACAAGCACACCTAAAAAACATCAATACACACACATACACTTATAATCCTACAACTAACCCTACACTAAACTATATATACACTACTATCTATCCACTTACCTTAACCCAAACCCTAACCCTAAGGCCGTCACTATCGCACACTCAACTAACCCGTGCCCTAACCCTAACTCACTTAACCCGCCCCTAACCCTAATTCACCTAACCCTCTCCCTAATCCTAACAACCACACAATCGCACACTTACCCGAACCCGACCCATAAATTTCCACCACAGTGCTGAAAGTAGTGAAACCACAGAACTGGCCAACTGAATTCTTTCCCTAGGAAATAATTCAGTGTTCTGCAGCTTTACTATTTTTAGCGTTCGCTCAAAACTGGTCGATATTAGAACATTCGAAGTTTTAAAACTTCGATGTTCTGATACAGACCCTAGGAACTGTGGTGGGGGAGAGGCTTCAGAAGATAGTGAGGGATGTAATCAGAAACAGTGACAGATTCACTGAAATCAGACACCAGTGGAAGGATAAGGTAGTATTCATAATCTCAGATAATGCCCCACAGTTGGGTTGTGATAGTGAGGTAAAGAGTGCATTCAGGCAGCAGTTGCAGGACCTAGTTGATAAAGCAGGACAACGTGTATTAGTGTTGATAATAGGAGACTTGAATGCATATATTGGGGAGACAAAACAGGATATGGGTAGTCCAACAGAAATAAAGAAGGAGAGGCAATTCTAGACTTCTGACTGGCAAATGGCTCAGCAAGAGAGACCATCACAAGTGGCCAGCATGTAACTCATGTAGACTTCTTCCTAGTAAAGAAAGGGCACTGCAGTAGAATCAGAGGTTGCAAAATCATCCCCCAGAGAAACAATCGGCCCACAGCATAACCTACTGGTTGTCACAATCAGCTGCAAGCAGTGGTCAGGGAAAGCTCTAAGATCAAGAGAGACTAGGCTGAAGACCTGGAAGTTGACTGTAGAGAAAGCACAAGAGTTCAAGGAAATACTTAGGGCTCTAGCACCTCAAGAATAAGAGGAAATAAGTTGAGTTGCAGAAGCATGGCAGCACCTCAAAAGCACACGTGTGAGGATTATAGAACAGATATGCAAATGAGCCAGGTATGGAAATAAGATACCTAAGGAAAGCTGGTGATGGAATACAGAAGTCCAGAAAGTCATTAAAAAATGAAGGAATTCAGAAAAAAGTGGGAGATAGAAAAGATGGATCAGGCTAAGAAGAAGTACTGGTTGGTTAACAAAGAGGTTAAGAGAGCAGTTGCAATAGCAAAGAACAAGGCATCTGAGGCACTCTACCACCTTCTGGAAAGTGACTGAGCAGATGGCACAAAGAAACTCTATCAGTCTGCAAGCCAAAGACAGAATAATAAAGAAGATAGTCATAAGACACTCTTCATAAGGGATGCCAGCAACAGCCTGTGCAGCAGTCCACATGATTTCAATGACAGATGAAAGGAATACATCCAGGAGTTTCTGAATGAAGAAAATCCCACAGACAATCTACTGCCCCAGACACGGTCTACAGTGAAAGAAAAAGAGGAGCTCTCCCTAGAAGAAGTAAGAACAGCACTAAGGAAAATGAAGTCAGGGAAAGCAGCAGGCTCAGATGAAATGACTACATTCAAGATTTTGGGTAAGTTATGGGGAGAAATGGTTCCTGTGGATACTCGTAGCAGTATGCAAAGAAAGGTGTATCCCAGATGACTGGAGGATAAGCATACTAGAAAAGGGAACATTCACAACTGAGGGCACTATAGAGGTATCAAACTCCTGTCAGACTGCATGAAAGTTCTGGTGAAGATGATTGATAAACATATATGCAGAGTAACTGAATAAAAAACAACAAAGGCAAGGGTCTTCTCCAAAAACATTTTATAAATACACAAAAATAAAAACACAAGTAAAAGTTAGCGTTTTCGTACACAAACAGTGTGTGTGAACTTCAACAATCTAATGAATATGAATCTAAATCTTAAACAATCTGAAAAAAAAACCACATATAAGAACCTAAACATAAATATCTTAAGGACAAATATTTTACCTAAAAAGTATAATTAAAAATGCTTATATACATTTATTAATAAACAGTTTACCTTTCCAAGGACTTTAATTTCAGCACACTCTTAAGAGAGCATTGGTCATTCAGTCCTGGATAAACAAAGGCATTAATTCTAAGTTGCCAGGAAAGCTTTTTTTTCTCTAAGAGAAGTTAATGATATTGATTATGACAAAAAAATGTTACAGAATCTGAAAACTGGCACATCTTAAAGTGTCCATTAATGGATTTAACGGTGCTTGTCAACAAGTTAAATCTTTGATCAATGAACTGTTTATTGAGGCAAGGATAGATTTGGATATATTTAACTATCTTAATATGATGGCACCGGTTACTCTGGTTATATTTGGGCCTCCTAAGATCCACAAGGACTTATTTAATCCTCCTTTCTGCCCTGTTGTTGATGGAAGGAAATGCATGACCTATGGTTGTGCCAAATTTGTGGATCTTAAATTAAAGAAATATTTAACTAATAAAAAACAAATTTGTTGGGATTCTTGGGATTTTTTAGGTTCTCTTGATAAACTTGAATTTGATAGGAATTCCAATTTTCTAACCATTGATGTCAAGGAACTTTATTCTGTCATCCCACAGGACCTTGGCATTAATTAGGTGAAGGAATTCTTGCTTAATAAAGGTACCCCAGGTGAGGAGATTGATTCTATCGAACAATTATCTTATATTTAATGGTGATTATTGTCTCCAGAAAACTGGGGTAGCGATGGGCTCCCCCTGTGGGGGGGAGCTTTGCTAATTGTGTTATGGCCTTCTGGGATGGTGAGTTCTTGTTTAAAAGTGATTTGTTTAAGGAAAGAGTACTTTGGTACATTAATTTTTTGGATAATATTTTTATCATCCTAAAGGGTGATTATGAAGTGGCTTTGGCTCTTGTGGAATTTATGTCCAGGTCCACTTCATTTCTTAAATTTACTTTTGAGTTTAATGCTGACTCTATCGCATATTTGGATGTTTTGGTAAGAAAAGATAGACTCGACAACAGATACTTGGCCCAGATTTTTCGTAAGCCAACTTATTCTAACCCATTTTTGCATTTTAGCAGCTCTCACTCCTTTCATCAGAAAAAGGGTGTTATTAAAGCCAGGTGGTGAGAGCTGCTAGAATGATTAGTCTTGATACTGAGTTTTTGGCAAAATCTGAGACCTTAAGGGGAATGTTTATAAAGAGGGCATACCCTGAGGACATAGTTGATGAAATTATAGCTGAAGTTGTAATGAAAAGAAGTTTAGGTTGGTTCAAACCTATTCTTGGTGGGAATGGGGGACCGGAACAATCACTAGTAGGTGTACTTAATTGCCCTGAGGAGAATATAGCATTTGGAACTAATAATTTTGAAACTCTAGTAGATTTGGATAACTTTTCTTTAAAATTTACTACTACATTTTCCCTGGATGCCAACCCTTTGAGAGATATTGTTGGTAAGAATTGGGTAATTTTGATGGACGACCCAGTTACTCGACAGAGGTTACCAGATAAACCAGGGATTATCTTTAGGTGAGGTAGGAATTTAAAATAAGTATTGAGGAAAAAGTTATGTCGTCAGTCCCTAAATGTGGGTATGGGGAAATGTGGTAGGTGTAATTTTTGTAAGTTAATGGGGGTTCTTAATTCATTCTCTATTAATAATAACAATTTTAGGATTTTGAATAAATATACTTGTGAAAGTGTTGGGGAGCCTTGTCCTGGTTTCTATATTGGGAAAACCAAGAGGCATCGGAATCAAAGGGTCTATGAGCATCAATATAACATCAATAAGAAGAATATGAATAACGCCTTGGCTAAACATGTAATTGAGAATGCTGGACACCACTTTTTGCATTTTGCTATTGACCATTTTAAAAAAGGGCAACATCTTTTAGAGAAAAGAGAGCTTTCCTGGCAAGTTAGACTTAATGCCTTTGTTTAGGACTGGATGACCAATGCTCTCTTAAGGGTGTGCTGAAATTAAAGTCCTTGGAAAGGTAAACTGTTTATTAATAAATGTATATAAGCAGTTTTAATTATGATTTTTAGGTAAAATATTTATGTCCTTAAGATATTTATGTTTAGGTTCTTATATGTGTTTTTTTTTCAGATTATTTAAGATTTAGATTCATATTGATAATTTGTATTGTTATTTGCTCTTTAAGTTCTAATGGGGTTGATGATGTCATGGTTAGGTCTTTGGTTATATACTGAAGCACTGGCTTTTTTTCCTTTGTCTGATGAAGTTCGCACACTGATTGTGTACGAAAGTGCTAACTTTTACTTGTGTTTTTATTTTTGTGTATTTATAAAACATTTTTGGAGAAACCCCTTGCCTTTGTTGTTTTTTATTCAGTTGGTTTGTGTTTTTTTTTTTTTTTTGTTATTTGCTAGTTTGGGATATATGCAGAATAGTAGAAAGTAAGATGGGAGATGAGCAGTTTGGATTCTGTTCGGGTTGCAACACAACCTAATCGATGTTTGCAGTGAGACAGATAGTTGCGAAGAAGCCAGAGATGAGGAAATAATTCATCTGGGCATTCCTAGACTTGGAAAAAGCACATGAGAAGGTCCCATGAAAGGTGATTTGGGCAGTCCTGTGATGATATGAAGTCTCAGAAATATTGGTAGAATTGTGCAGACTCTGTACAAGGACCCAAAGACACAACTACGAACAGTGTTCATACTCACAGAGGGGTTCCCAGTGGGAGTTGGTGTGCATCGGGGTTCAGCTCAGAGCCCACTGCTGTTCATACTGGTGATGGACTACATTAACAAACAGGTCAGAGGGGACAGATCAACAATGCAGACTCTGTACAAGGACCCAAAGACACAACTACGAACAGTGTTCATACTCACAGAGGGGTTCCCAGTGGGAGTTGGTGTGCATCGGGGTTCAGCTCAGAGCCCACTGCTGTTCATACTGGTGATGGACTACATTAACAAACAGGTCAGAGGGGACAGATCAACAAAGTTGCTGTATACCGATAATGTGGCATTACAAGCAGATTCTGAACAAAAACATCAGCAAAGGATATGGGAATAGAATGCAAAACTGAAAGGACATGAGATGAAGCTGAGGACGGGTAAGACAGTTGTAATGCCAGCAAATGAGGGACATTAGAAGAAGCTGAGATTTGAGATTGAAGGGAAGATAGTGGAACAGGTTAACAGCTTCGAGTACCTGGGAAGGATGGTTGAAGAGAAGAGAAATCTGAATCAGGAGGTCAAAGCTAGAATCAGAGGGGCTGCAGCCAACTGCCACACAGTGTCGGCAATAGTGTGTGACAGAAAAATGCAGAAGAAGGTAAAAAGTAAGGTGTACAAAACAGTGGTGAGACCAGTACTTCTGCATAGTATAGGAACATGGACAATGAAGGCAGAGCAATTAAGGAAGCTAGAGGTGATGAAGATCAAGTGCCCTGAGGTGGGTGGTAGGAAGCACACTGTGAGACAGATGAAGAAAGGAGGAGATCAGAGCAGGAGCCCGTGTAGCTCTAATTACAGAGAAAGTAAAACAGAACAGATTATGGTGGTTTGGGCACATGGAGGAAAGCAGAAGACAATCTGGTGAAGAGGATTTGGGACAGATAGGAAGAAGGCAAGAAAAAATGAGAGCATCCAGCGTAGAAATGGATGGATTCTGTGAGAGAAGAACTGTGACAGTCAGGCATGACTGCTGAACAAGATAAGAGAGTGGCATTAAATTGAGAAAGATGGCAACAGTTGACACACCTCTCCAACCCCATGTAGAAAAAATGAGAAAAAGGCATTGCTGCTGCTGTTGATGATGATGCCTCTTCCCATCTCAGATGAATTGATCTATGATAGTAGTGATTGTCTTAAGCCATGGGTGGTTCTGAGGGATTGGAATGGGGAAAAGATGCAGACCAAAAGGGGGGGTTACAGAAATTTTTACAACAGGTATACATCAATTAGGGCTATTCCTAACTTCCTGTAGGTGTGCACCCACATAAAAACCTTATCCCATATAAAATTTAGATTAGTGTTGAGCATAGCCTGTAGGTTAGAGAGTACAGGTAATAACAAACTGTGGATGATCGAACCAAACCCAAAAAATAAATCCAAAGCAGCCAAGTTGAAGGCAGGAAACACACCAGCAAAGGTTCCACTGTTTAATAAGACCAGGTATAAACGAAACGTTGTAAAAAAGCACATATTAACGCTTTTGGCAAAAAAATTGCGTTTTCGTCTTTACTAGCAATGACTTCATCAGATAATACTAAATTGATTAATTGAAACCATTAAATACTAAAATTTTTCAAAAAATTATCCTATCAGTCACAGTGCATCAAAGAGCAGCCAATCCGGTTACTAACAATCATAAATATTAAAAATACACACAGTCAAATACGTATGTAAAAAACAATATACTTTGTTCTTGTCAATAGAATAAATGTATTAAAAATACTTCATTAATACCTAAAACTAAAATATTTCCTCATATTTATAGAGTGCAGGTGAATGCTTTAAATACATTTAAACCATATATTTATTAAATTGATAGAATGCTTAAGTTAGTTACAATTCATTACTTCTTATAAGCAAACACCACCATCTATTGGCCATTGTGAATATTGCAAATTAAAAGATATATTGTTAAATGTCTGCAGCTTTCAATTTGAGTACTGGGGTTATAGATATACTTTCATTTAATCCAGGTTTTTTTGTGGCATTAAGATGGATTTGCCACCATAGTTCTCTATAAGCTACCCTTTCTTCCCATAAACCCCCTCTTAAATCCTTTTTCACCTGTTCAATAACAAAAAAATCAAATCTAGCCTCTTCACATTCTTTTGTATGCCTATATAAGGCATTGGTATCTTTAGCTTTAGAAATCTCATAATAATGTTCGTATATTCTTCTCCTCAAGACTCGTTCGGTCTTCCCTATATAGAAGGAATTACATTTATTACAAATACTTATATAAATTACTCCTTTTGTCTCACAATTGTAATAACCATTACTTTTTATTTTTTTATTCTTTTAGTCTTCTTTCCCAATTATAGCAACAAGGCAGAATACGGTCTTTACCAAATGGATGTGCACAGACAATTACATTTTTATCTCCATAGGACCAAAGAGCTAAGAAAGTCAGACCAATTGTTTCTCTCCTATGCTCACAATAAGCAAGGCCTTCCAGTTTCTAAGGTGACCTTATCCAAACGGTTATCTGACACCATTGCCTTTATTTATCAGTTAAGGCATAAACATCTACCAGCAAAACCGAAAGGTCATTCTACTAGAGCATTAGCCACGTCTGTAGCTTTCAGTCCAAATTGCCCATAGACTCAATTTGTGCAGCTGCCACTTGGGCAAACACTCATACCTTTATATGTCATTACAAAGTGGATGTGGTCTCCCAGAGCAGGGCTTCCTTTTGTTCCACTGTTCTGAAGAGTCTGTTCCAATGAGCCACCCAGGGTCTTTAAGGTGCTAAGGACGCTGTCCCAAACAGCAAGAATGAAGGTGAAATGGGACAACTTAACATAAGAAGTTATGTACCTACCGTAACGTTTCATGTTAGTTGTCTTTCATCTCGCCTTCCTTCTTGCGTCCCCCCCTCCTTCCCCCTTCCTGAAGGATTGAGAGGAGTTCACTATGGTTTCACTGGCTAATTTCCTTTTCCTTGGTTCACATGCCAGGTAATTTTATGACAGTTTACTCTGATCTGTTATTTTGGCAAATCAGTTTTAGGTTACTGGTTACTTTATATGTCTAGTGTGCGCTATCACAAATGAGATTTTGGTAGCTGATGCTGGGCATTCTGGGATAAGGGTTAGCCTCAAGCCAGTAAATAGCTCTCGAGCTATAGAAGTAGGCCAAGTCGGAGCTGAGGATTGGCTCCGAACCCAAATAGCAAGAAGGAAGGCGAGATGAAGGACAACTAACATGGAATGTTATGGTAGGTACATAACTTCTTTTTCTGTTCACTGCAGTGCAATCTTGGAGTTGGTATATTTAAGTAGCAGGGGGTGTGGAGGGTGCAGGGTGGCTTGCCCCCCTACAAAAACCAAATAAGAAGTATTCATGTTTTAGTCTTTTTTTTTGGGGGGGGGGGTTCAATATTGCAGACTTTCGATCCTCTGGTCCTCGATGGTCAGAGATTCGATGTTCTGCAATTTAGATACTCTGAAGGGGACCCAAATGAACAGATATCAGCACTACTAGTTTAGACACTCTGTAAAGCCCTTGGAAGTACAATGGAAGTGATTTGCACTTTTCTTCCCTCTCAGAAAATGTAGTATTAGAGGAAAATGGACTTTATTCTTCAAATCAGCAAAATTCATTTTCAAAGCATTGCCCATTTTTTGTAAATATTCAGTCTACCAGGTATTAGGTAATAGCAAATAGTGGGCCTATGAGATTTTATCCATCCACAGATTATTGAATTATTTTTATGACATTTTTCTTTGAAATGAAATTCTCGTGCCTGGGATGTTGTTCATCCCAATAATCTCATTACCATCTAATTCAGTCTGGAGTTGTGTGATGCTGTGGAAAGGGGACAATTTCCCTTTCAATTTGTGGCAGATGAATTGTGAATTTAATAAGATTTACTGCTCCCTGCAAACTTAGTAGAGGATAGCTTATTTTTCGTGTGTGTGTGTGCCCGTGCATGTGCGGTGTGTTTGTTTGACAAAGAATATAACGTACATGTGTGTATATATACATACATACATACAAATGTTTCAAGCATGGGCATTAATGCCCTTCTAGCTTGACAATATACCAAAACGCTTGTTCCCATAATAAATGTCCAGGCTGTTCTTAAAAATATCTAAACTAGTACTTGCTTTATTGTAATTTGGTAGTCTGTTCCAAGCATCAGCTACTCTGTCAGAGAACCAATTAGTACACTTCTCATTCCTGTAGAATCTTCTGCATAGGTTATCTGATGATTCTCTAGTACCTTTTGATAACCCCAAACATTCCCAGAGGTAGTTGTCCCTAAATGCCCTATATACCTGAATAAGATCTCCTCTTAAATATCTGTAAGAGACACTGTGCAAGTTTAGATATTTTAGTCTTTCTTAATAACTTAGATTTTCACATCAATGAATGCCCTTGGTATATTTCCGCTGTACTCTTTCCAGTTTATTCATGCTTGTTTTCCTATAGGGTTTCCATATTGTTATTCCATACTCAAGTTTGGGTCTAATGTAACTAACAATGACTTCATTATGTTTGATTTCCTAGACTTTATAAATCTTTTTATACAACCTATAGTTGTATAACTATCATTAGCCAATTGGTTGATATGATTAGAAAAACTCATAGCTGAATCTACCCATATACCCAGGTCCTTAAATGAGTCTACAGTTTCAATCACTGTGTGCTGTATTAAATATTCATCTTTCAGCTTATGTCTCCCAAATCTCATATGCTTAGTTGTTGATGTATTTATCAACATATTATTCTCCTGTGCCCAAATGGTCAATTTAGTCAAATTATTTTGCAGACATGCCTTATCTGTAACACTTGTAATCACTTTACCCAATTTCAGGTAGTCACCATATAGACTACAGAACACCTCAGATGAAAAGGTAAGGTCTGAAAGATACAATCTAAACAAGTAAGGGCCTAGGACAGAGCCTAGTGGGACACCTTGACTGTAACCAAGGATTTCACCTGTCCAGTTGGTGTGTGATACTTGCCATGTCCTATTTGTAAGCCATGCAGCTATCCATCAGTACCTAGTTATACCAATTTATTGATCAGTTTTGTGTATGACCCTGTCAAATGCTGAAGTCAAATCTATATAAATCACATCACAGCACAATTTTTCATTCATAGCTGCATGCTGATATATGGTTTCAAGTCCCAATCTATCCAGTTCTGACAATAACTTATCCAGTATTACCTTCTCCATTATTTTTCAACATGAAAGTAGACTTAAGGGTCTATAAGACTGTGGGTTTGTCCTACTCCCCTTTCCCTTAAAGACAGGTTTAATAAGTGCATGTCTCCAATATTGAGGAATCTCCCCATATTTGTATGACCTAGTGAATAATAGGTATAATGGTAGTGTAAGTTCTTGCTGAAGTGTTCTCAGGTCATTGTTACTTATTCCGTCTCCTCCCTGTGCTTTGTTTGGATCCAGTTTGCACAGTTCTTTTTCAATATAATCTAATTTGATTCCAGTATCTGGGGTTACCTGGATGTCACTAGGACAACTTACCAACCCTTTTGTGGAGCCAAACTTTTTTGCATAAGATTTTGTAAATATAGCTATAATCTGTTGCGTCTGAGAATACATTTTAGAATCTGCACACGGTTTATCAATTTGTGTATTTTTACTCCTTCCACATCTTATGTATCTATAAAAAGTTTTCCTATTATGCTCAATACCTTTATATACATTTTCATCAAAAATTTCTTGCTCTTGTCTAACACTATGCTTAATCTGTTTGTCCAGCTTGTTTATTTCAGTTTTCAAAGTTGTAGTTCGACCTCTCTTCCATTTCTTATATTTTTTGTCTCTCACATTAATCAGGTATCTTGTTCTTATGGAAATATACCCCCCTGATGTTGCGTGCCTAGATCCTGATGTTAAACATTTTTTTTGACGTCTTGCACACAAACAATTTCTTTTTCAAAACTTTCCACAGCCCATCTGCAATTTTTCCACTGAACACCTCACTCCAGTTAATTTTATATAGTAACTGTTTTGCTTCCCTATAATCTGTAATTAACCTTCTGTGCATTGGCTTAGATTTCAGTTTGGCAGAATTATCTAGGAACAAATTAACCTTAATAACCCCATGATCATTGCACATCAATGGTGGAAAAACTTGACTTGAAGTTACAGTAATTTCTTTGGGAACACAAACAATATCTAGTATATTCCGTCCCCTGGTAGGTTTTTTTAACAATCTGAAGCATTTGTTGTTCCTGAATATACTCTGTGAATAATTTCTTTACTAACATTGTTGAATCAATATTATTCCAGTCTGTTTCTGGTAAATTTAAGTCCCCAGCTAATATTATTCTTCCCTCCTGTGTTTCATGTAAGAAATGTATGAATTCCTCTAGGTCATCTGCACTTGACTTTGGTGGTCTATACACTTCAACAATTGTTATATGTTCCAGGGTTGTCTTTATTGTCACAGTTACACAGTCTATAGTATTGTGTTATCATTGAACATGTAATAATCACAGGTCTCATAACTTTCATTAATCCCTATCATAACACCTAAACCTGATTTTTTGTTAGAATGTTTGTTACAGTAAAAACATTTATACCCTGTCAGAACCGGTTTCCAGTCATTGTTTTTAACCATGTTTCACAAACAATAACAACATCAAAGTTGTGGGAACGTAGCAAATTTTCTAATAAAAAAACCTTAATTATTATATATATATATGGGAGTATATGTGTGTCTATATATTAATGTGTTACGTGTGTGTGTGCGTGTGTGTGTGTGTGTGTGTGTGTGTGTGTGTGTGTGTGTGTGTGTGTGTGTGTGTGTGTGTGTGAGACTCAAGTTCGAATATCTACAAGGCTGAATCTCATAAGGTTCAGCCCAGACCAACGAAACCACAAAAGATCAAATCCTTATAAGCTTGAATTCAAAAGCTTCACAGGGTTGTACTTCTCCTTCTTCTCCCGTACCTGTACAGTGTGATCATGACAATCAGACAGTCTTCACTTCTTAGAGAAGGGAGCATCCAGTCTCATCAAGATACATAATACCTCCACTCTGTTTTGCTCTTGAACCAACACATGCATTACTGACATCAATTTGGCTGTACGGCATCCTAATGGACACCATACATGCTTATGCCAGGCCTCAACAGAATTCTGAATCCATAGTAGAAATAATGAATTAAGATTTGAAGTATTCTAGAACTGAATTGGAAATAAGGGAGGAAACCTGGATCCTATTGTGGTCTGTATGGCAAATTTCCTAGGCTTTCCTAACACATACCGAAATGAACACAGACTCACACAAATGTAAAACCAGTTTGTTTTACATTGAGGTTTTTTTTCTGCACTCTGGTGGGAGCAGAGGGCTGATTCACCATAGCTGAGTTGGGAACTGCTGATGGAAGGCTTACTGTATGTTTATCTGATTGACCTGAGGGCTTAATTGTGTAAAAGTCTTTCATCCTTCTGATATAAAGCCTTGCATTTGCACATCATACAGATGTGGTTACCTTTGCCTTGTATATATGCAAACTTCTCCAGTTTAAAATCCTGTGTAGGAAACAGACTCCATAGTTGCCCACTATTCATAGCTGCTCGAAGAGCTGCCAGTTTGTGCAGAGGGTAGCAACATTGCAGCTCATCTTACCAAACACTCTCACTTAGACCATTAAGTGACTCTCCCCTACTCCTTTCCATCTACTAAGGATCCAGTATAATGGATAGGCACTTCCCTGTTGTATTTGTTTGTGGCCTGGTAGATGTGGGCATCCAGAGGCAGTGTAGTAGCTGCCTCATGTTCACTGACAACCACTTAAATTTAGAACAGACAAACACAGTATCTGAGAGATGTAGATACACAATGTCATTGGAGGCAGAACTCTTACATGTACACATGAAAAATGCAGACCAGTTTGTCGGTATTATACCCAAAACACTCACTACCAGCACTAAGGAACAAATACATAGACCCACATATGCAGAGGTACTCACATGTAATCTACCCAAACCTCCAAGACCTCCTAAAAGCATCTCTTAGTGGTCCTGGCCACACTCAAGTAAGACAGTGCCTCACACAACACATAACTCTGAAAATCATAGTAGCCCCATTTACAGATCCATAAGGCAACACACCATACAACCAAACATTCTAGTTATGGATAATTCCATTGTAAGACATACTGATGTCCCCATTAGCAGGCTAAACAAGAAGATCACAGTAAATTGTCTGTCTGGAGCCAGGACCCACCAGATCACACATCATAGTCAATGTAGACATAAATTACCTAAGATGTGCCTCACTGGAGTATATGAAGAGAGACATGATTGAGCTCTCTGAATATGTATCCCAGATGGGTATGAATCTAGCCTTGTGTAGCATCCCACCTTCAACAATGATGATGTCACAGTACCAGCAAAAAATGATTGACTTCAACAATTGGCTTAGTTTCTGGTGTCGCAACAAAGGGATCCAATATCTGTCAGCCTGGGAAGACAAGACTGACAAAACATGATGTTTTGCAAGACATGGTTTGCACTTGTTACCACTTGGCTTCTGGATACTGGCAAAAACTTTATCTATTCCCATAGTGCCTTTTTTAAGCTGTACCAAGTTGTTAAACCCCCCAATGTAAAAAAAAAAAAAAAAAAACTTTTGTGGCCACCTATAGGTACTATTGCTCTATGGTGGGAGTTTAAGTAAAAAACTGCACTCCCTGAAAGCAGTCCTCACCATGGAGAATGCAGATAACTTGCAGTCACGGAAACATGGTTCAGAACCATGGAGAGCACCCCAGCTATCAAAGGCTGCAATGCCATTCATACATTTCGATCCTCTTCAGCTCAGGATGAAACAAATGGAGGAGGTTCTCAGTGTTTATAAAGGACAAGTACACCACTAGACTGGTCTAACAACGTGATTCGCTTGAGGTGCTGCATGCCTAACTAACCATAGGTGCGACCCCCTATAATATCCTTGCTAGCTACAGAGCCCCTAACATGAGTCTGGAAAACCACACCTGCTACCTAAACCTACTGGAATCTCTTAATATTTAGTCTAACACCATACCTATGGGTGACTTCAACTACCCCTTCATAAACTGGGAGACATATGACTCATAATTCACTTGCTCAGAGGTTTTTGGACTTTGTCAATGCAAACAAATTAGAGCAACTAGTTAACTCCCCAAATAAAGGTACAAATATCCTAGACATGGTACTCATGAACATGGGGGAATGCTTCTCTCTCCCATGCATTAACTTCTCCCTGGTAGGATCTGACCACAAAATGATCTCTTTAAGTATTAAAATTAACCTAGAACCCTATCAAACTCTAAACCTGTTAAAAGCTTTGCTAAGGCCAGTCACTTCAAACTAAGTGCCATCTTATTAAACTTCCAAGCCCCTCTGAACCTGCATGCCACTGAGGCCTACTCTGAGCTGTACATAAAAGCACTGTACAACCACATTCATAGCTGTATAGAGGAGGCAGCACCTGTCCAAGTCAAATCTATGATTACTGGCAAAAATAAACCACCCAAGTGGACCCTTGGCTGTTCAACAAAAGGAAAAAAATCCTCTCCAAAGCCATGAAGGAATAAACAAAGCAATGCAAAAAGACACTCACCAGTCTAATCAAACAAATTAGAGAGCTGGTCAAATCTGCCAAAGCAAACTGAAAGGCAAAGATAGCCTTCCAGGTGAAAGATAACCATAAGGCATTTTTTAATTATGTTTGTAACCTCAGGAGAAATGCTCAGCAATGTGCTGAGTTAATCATGAATGGCAGCACTTATACCCAGCCAGAAACTATAACAAATCTGCTGGCCAAAACGTATAGTTCAAACCTCTCGCCCATTTTTCCTACCACACCCAAATCATCAGGTGGATAGAAAACTGGCTCACTGACAAGACACATGTTGTCCAGATAGGTAAATCCAGTTCTGATAAAAAAAACTGTTACTAGTGGTGTCCCACAGGGCTCAGTGTTGAGACCCCTCCTGTTTGGTATATGCTTCTCTGAAGCAAAGGCCAGAGTCGGGGGCCTCTGGCTCACCAAGTTCACTGATGACTGCAAGCTGGGAGCAATCATCGAATCCCCAAATGATATTGACATCCTACAGACAGGCCTAAAAATGACTAACAACTGGTGCAAGAACCATGGTCTGAGACTAAATGCTGAAAAATGTGTAATCATACCCTTTGGTAAGTCAGATATCCCTACAAATTATACTATTGATAGCACACCCCTAAAAGTAGACCCAGTGGTGAGGGACTTAGGAACACAAATAGATAGTAACCTAAACTTTAACCACCAGGTAGCTACTTCTGTGTAGTTCAACTTATAAGTAAAGGCATGGCATCAATGTCAAAGAAAGTCATAGTGCCATTGTACTCGGCCCTTACAGTGCTCCCTTCTGCATGTACCTAACCGAGCACTTACACTAGTTGGAGTGGCCCCAGAGGTTTCTCACTACAAAAATACAAAGTGTAAGGCACATGTCTTATGCAGACCAACTAAAGGCCTATCCCTTTACTCTGTCTCATATCGTTTATTGAGAGGTGACTTATGCCTGACCCACAGGACATTCTCTGATCCAGCCCAGATTAAAATGTTACATATTTTCAAGAAAACTTATATGAGAGTTACACATTCCATGGACCTAAACCTTATTTGTGACTCTAACAGAACTTACTGGAAAGATAGAGTTGTATCCCAAAGGCTACCTCTTTTATGGAATAAACTTCCCATCTTTATATAAATACTTTAACCATTATTCCACAAAGCCCATCCCTCACTCTGTTTTGAAATAATTTATATAAATGGACGGAGAATCATAAATTCACTCCTGGGGTACTGCCCATGTCCGTTATGGATAGAGGCAGTCTGTAAAATGACTCAGGGCACCATACCCAAAGACCCACTACCCTAATACTACCCTATCCCATATTTGGGGAATTAAGATATAATATTGTCATATCCTGGGTTTTATTGGCTAGGTTTGTAAAGACTCTTGTACCATTAGCCTAGTAATCACCTATGAACCTACAAAATACCTCAATAACACTTTCCCTTTCTCAGGAAAATTGTTTTGCAAATTATTGAAACACATGACAACCTCACACTGATTGAGGAATGCCAAGCCAATGAGCTTTTCACTGCCAACTGAAACTTGATGCTTTTACCATAAACAGGAGCTAAACCCAGGACTGTATTTTCCACCAGATATTCTGACTGAAATTAAACAGAAAACCCACTGAAGTAATGCCATTGATATTATTACTTAAACTTTTCATGGCTGTTATCTCAAAGTCACAAATTATGTAAGAAACACTGGAGAATAAGCCATTAATTGTTAATAGGTCAAACAGACACTGTTCCACAAGTAGTTGTATGCCTTAAGTAATTTCGTAGTCATTAGGTAAAACACTATGGGAATGGTTTTCTGACTGCCGCAGTAGTTGACAAATACATGAATACAGTCTACAGACAGTGCCTTTCATCAGAAATATCCAATCCATTAACCAAACGGTAGCAGTACTGAGATTAGTCAGATTCTGCAATGTAGAAAATGGTTTACTATCAAATTGTCGATTCCGTTTTGTGCGACGCGCATTGCCTGAATGCGGAACTGCGAACGTCACAACACCGACGCCCAGATGTGCGAACGGCAAAACCTCGCCCCCATCCGACCCACGGTAGCATGGGTGTGGAGGTGTTGCACGGCCGGTAATGTCGATCGTCGGTGTTTCGCGGTTTCGGTGTTTCGGTTCGCGCAAACGCGTCGATGGGGTCGCCGTTCGCACATTTAATAGTAAACCGTAGAAAATGCCTATATGTATGTGCCACTGCTAGCATCAGACAAATGCCTTTCAATAAATTCCCCAAGTTTTATTATTACTAGTATTTCCTTTTCCTTTTGTAATGTTGTTACCGTGTACATATTACCCAGTGCTCCTGGAGCATTCAGGGCCATATCTGGTGTAGTGGCATCAGTTTCTTCTGCTGAACAAACGGTGACAGCAATTTAGACGGTTTTATAGTGTTATTTTCATTGTTTGAATTTCACGCTTATCTGGATACAGTCTTTTGTGTTTTTGGTGTTCTGATATTGACCTTATGAGACTCAACCTCATAGATAGTTGAGTTTGTGTCAGGGACCCGTATATAAACAGAGACAGACAAACAGAGAGAAATATTCCTTACAATTGTTTTGTAAGCATCTGTGCTGAATAAAAGAACATTTTTTAATAATATATCCCACACACATTTTATCTGTTCTGGATTCTTGGCACACAGTTATATGTCTGTAAAATGTACTGTGTTTTTCTGTTTATAGGAAAAGCAAACTGATATCCTGGTACTTGAGGAAAAATGTAAAATGGCAGAAACTGCAAAAAGAAAGGCAGAAGAAAGGTATGGTATTATATTAGCAGTTTTTTGACAGTTTATGGGAGAACAAAATTTTGATTATGAGTCTAGTTTGTGCTTATTTCCTAAATCAGTAGTGGTCCTTTGAATATGACAGCTTTTATAGGTGGCTCCCCATGCAGAATTGGTTGCAAATATGCAAAAATTCTAATAAGAGGGTGATTTAACCAGCCACTAAGTCTACTTCTATTTGCACATGCTCCATAAGAAAGTGCTGCTTTCTCATTCTTCCCTGCATATTCTTGCCCAGGTGTTCTATACTTTTTGCCCATTTTAGTTGTTTTGTGTGCTACGATTCAGAAAGGTAAGTTATTCTGTAACTCCACACTTGCTATAAAGTAATGTGTGTTTTTATTTTGAGCCTACCTGCATTGCCTGCTCATTCCCTCTCACCTGTTTTTCTTTAATTCACAGCTTGATCCTCAATCATTTATGTGATGATTTTCAGAATGTGTACTTGCTGCTGTATATCATATTCCTTACTCATGAGTACCATCAGCCAGTACCTGGCAGGCAAAAATTAAGATAACCAGATTCTCCCATAAGCTCATGCTACCTCTCCTAGCAAGGCAGATGTTCTAGGAATGTTTTAATCATGGCATGGGCTCAGTTCATTTTCCCACTCTGAAGTGGAAAGTGGTTTTATGTCTCTTCAATTTCATTTCAGTTCTGGAACTGAAAGCTAAAACAGTCAAACTTTTAAAAGTTAGATATTAGTCTTGTTACATTTTGTAATTATTTTGTGTCCCCATTGAATGGATAGATTGCTGTTCATCAAAGTTACTTTTTAGCATTTTACTGACTTTGTCAGCTGAACAAGGGCCAGATTCAATAAAGTCTACACTACGTGTAAATGATATGTATTAGAGAGCATTCTTATCACATTGTTTATGCTTTCTAGTCACTCAGAAAGATTACACTAAGTGTACATGTAGTCTACACTTTGTGGTAGCCTTTATGAAGCCCTGTCAATATTTAAAGCTGCAAGAATATCATTAGAAAAACTAAAATTAGGAGGAAGAAGGTGTGAGTTATGTCTGTGTTGTCTGTTCACTCAGAACAGTGTACACTTAGTGTAGGAGTTATTGAATCCCACAGAGGGTTTAATTTTTCCTTTGTCATTATGACATCTACCTCTAAAAAAACACTCCTACCTTTCAACCTCTTAGTTCAAGAAATCTGGACAAAGTCAAACATAATAGGGAACTGAGACCCAGAATCAGAGACAGATTTTAAATATTGTTATAAACTTAGTAAGTTGCTATGAAATCTGAAATTCAAATATCTGTCATTATTTAGCATGTTCAGTCCTTAAAGATCTGCTACAATAAACACACAAATGTTATGAGTAACAGGCCAAACATACATGGCAAAAATCTTGACATTCTGTGAAATTCATGCACAGTTCAGAGGTATCTGCTATCCAGGGACAACCATTGATTTTATCTTGAAAGTTATCAAAATATTAAATAATGTAACATATATATTTCTTTTGACAAACAAAGCTATGCTGGCTAATTGAGTTTCATTTTTTGCACTGTTTTTTTCCTCTTAACATCATACTGACAGATGTCCCAGTACCCATTGTCTTTCACTGCATCTACTCAGACTAATACCAAATTTTCATCCAGGGCCATCAAGGGGCCTAAGGGCATCCTGGGAAGTCATGCTGTCTATCTTTCCAGTTGTTTTTCTATTTTTAAGGCTACCCCTGTTGTGTATTTCCCTGAAATGTGCTCTGACAACCTTTGTGGGGCGGTGCAATGGGCAGACAGTGTAGAACCACTCAGTACTTCTGCAAGGAGTTGATGTTGAGAAGCTGCTACATCCCTCAGCTGTAGGACATTGAGACTGGCTTCCCAGCCTCCTCCAGGAAGCTCCAGTTGCTTTGTGCACCCAGCTCTTCATGAACATGCTTCCTGCTCCACATGATGGGCACACCCATCCTGCCTGCCATTTTGTCAGTCCCCTGAGCCACTAATTGAACCCGGGACAGTTCAGCTGTATTCAAGGCTTTATCCCTGAATTGTAGGAGGGAGGGAACGAATACTGGAAAAGTGAAGAGAAGGTCATCTATTGTTATGGTACAAATAGAAGATCTGATGTTGTCAAGTTTCATTCTCCATAATACACCAACCCCTAACATACCTCAGATCTCGTTTGCCTCTTCCACGTTTAGACGCGGTCGCCCTCAGCTCTTGAGTTGGTAGAGTGGGAGATAAGTTCAATTCATTTGTTATTCATTTGCATTTTTCATAACATAAATCCTCCTTCTATTGCTTTATTTCTAATATATTGATTTTTGTCTTTTCCATTTTTTGTACACTCGGTAGTGTTGTTGCCTCACAGTAAGACACTGTCCGGTTCGATTCTCAGCTAGAGCGTCTTCTGCGTGAAGACATGCGTGAATGGGCGTACCTTCGTTGAAGGTTGTGCATCAGGGCTGGTAACTCGGCACATAAAAATCAACTACCAGTCATTAGCGGACCGGAATTCTGCTGTGGCGACCCCTAACCTGGAAAAGCCGTAAGACACAACAACAACAACTGTGTATTTCTTCCTACCATTGTTGGTAGGCCTTCCTCCCTTACTTTCCCTTTTTCTATCTTACACGGCCCATGTATTTCTTTTATACTATAGTTGGTATAAATATTTTTCTGTATCCTTACAAAAAGCTCTATTCATATAAAAAACACTGTTTTTGCTGTCCATTTGCTTTTGATAATTCTTTGTCGTTTTCTTTATGTCTGAAAAAGGTCCTTTGGAATTCAGAAAATGTCAGAAGTCCAGGCACAGATTGCCCCTGTCTGAAGCCCATACTCTCTGTGTTTATTGTTTGGGCCCAGACCATCTACAAGTTGAGTGCACTATCTGCAAAAAGTTCAATCTGCTTACAGTAGCGAACAGAAAAAATAAATTGATCATAAAGGGTTTACTTCTGACTTCCTTTTCTGAAGCCATTACTGGGGCTCAAACCCCCCTAACCAAAAACTAAGGAGTTGTCTTTGAAGTGTCCTAAGCCTTTAGGATCTTCTACTACTACTTCTTCAGAGCCAAATGAAGAAACATAAATGGATTCAAATGCTGCTACAATCCAACCACCACTAGATCTGACAAAATCTTCCTTGGATCCAATTGTTTCAGATCCAAAACCATTGGGCAGAACCACATACTCTCCTTTGTTTGGATCCAGTTTCCTCAAGAGTGCCTTCTCCTTTTTTAGAAAGGCACTCTAAGTCACCTTGTCTGGCTTCTTCTCTTTCTTCCAGGAGTTTGAAGTTTATCTGGACAGAATGATGAGATTTCTCTTGGAGCAAATTCAGATGGGCATTATTCCGGCTCCTACCCCTTTGCGTCAGAAAGCCTGTCCTTCTACTACTCCACCAATATCAGCTTCTTCTCTAATTTGACCTCTTGTTTTGGAATCTTTGGATCAAAGCCTTCCAGGTCCGTCTGGTTTGGATCTGAAGATACCCCTTTCTTGGATCCAAAGTTTTGTCTGAGTACACCAGCTCTGATGTCCTTGTATATGGATGACCCTCTGAGCCAAAGTGTTCCTGTCAGGTCTGAGCAGTTGCAGTCTATGCTGAGGTTTTCAGAGCCATCTCTTCCTCTCAGAGCCTCTGCATTGGTTAGCTTGGCTCTGACTTCCGTCTTGGGTAGGTTGCCCTTGGGGCAGAGGGAGGCGATGGGATAGAAACCTGGTTTCTTGGCTTCATTGTCTTCCTTCTCTCCTGAGAGATCTGCCTTTGAGGTAGTGAAGAGAGTGTTCTCTGCTCCAGCATGACAGATGGACCCTACCCCCCTCAGATCTTCCCTCCACCTGTCAGATGTCTCTGTGCCTTGAGCCACATCGTTTTATGCCACAGGGACAGAAATCGCAAAGTCTCCAGACTACTGAGCAGGGCTTTATAGTCTCTTCTGACACTTCACCAGTGCATCCCACTGAGGAAGGCTCTAGGAAGGGAAAGTGCAAGACGATGCACTTAGACTCTCCTCAGGAGTCAATCACTGATGATACTGATTTTGATGAAGGAGAGAGGTCCCTAAGATCACCACCTGATGATGTCTCATTTGGAGACATTCTTGAAATCCTTAAACAGAGGGGTGGTTGGTACTCCCAAAACCCTTCCCCAGAGGAATCAGTATTTCTGGAAGCCTTTGGAGCTGGCCCGTCTACCTCCTGGGTTACTCCACTCACCGATGAGCTCATTGACTTGGTCTCTATGCAGGCATGGAAGGAACCTGACTTAGTTGAGCAAATTCCCAACAGACCAGATCTGATTCTGGATCTACTAGTAGGAAAGGAATTCTGGAGTAAGGGGGTGTCTGTAGATGCCATGGTCATGGTAGTGGCCACAAAGAAGGAACTTGCCAAACAAAGTTCCTCTGTCCATCCCCCTAACAGGGAGTCTAGGGTGTTGGACAAATGTGGGAAGCATGTGTATGCATTAGCGATTTTTGTCCTTAGGTCATTGAATTGTCTGGCACACTTTATGAGACTTCAAAAGGATTTGATAAAAGAACTGTCAGAATCTCTTTCTGGAACCAAAACTGCTGAGGCTCAAACATGTGTACCTT
The DNA here is from genome assembly GCF_019279795.1 of Protopterus annectens. NCBI lineage: Eukaryota > Metazoa > Chordata > Ceratodontiformes > Protopteridae > Protopterus > Protopterus annectens. The sequence continues at coordinate 63,350,333 of NC_056738.1, forward strand.
CTCAGTTCTCTACCTTACAAGCTATTTCTAATTCATCCATAAGGCTCATCTCGCATGCAGCTGAAGGTACCTCAAAAGTGGTGGGTTAGGCATTTCCATCAGGAGGCATGCCTGGATGTGCTTGTGTGATTTTGTGGAAACCTTCAAGTCCTTGTTTATCAGTGCTCCTTTTGATGGCAGTTCACTGTTTGGTCCAACAGTGAAGGGCACACTCACCAGGTGTGAGAAAGATGGAAAGACCCTCTCTGCAGTGGTTGTATGTTTTTTGACCCCTCAAGGAACCTTCTCTAGGAATCAATGAGGAGGTGAAGAAATGTGGTTCAGGAAGTCCCAAGGTCCTTTCCAAGATCAACATGGAGATAGTTCCTGCAGGGGCAGAGGGGGGAACTCCATTGGATGAGAACACCCCAATGGCAGAGGAGGCAAACAGAACTAGAGATCTAGAGATTCCTACCCTGACAGACCTTATCAGAACTCCTGAAAGGAGGCCCAATTGCCCACCTTTTCAGGCAGTCAGGTGTCACTTATATCTGCACTTATATCTGCACCAGAGAACCTGCCTAGATATAACAAAAGACAGTTGGGTAAAGAGGATTATTTCCAGAGGTTATATACTTCCCTTTTCCCTGTCACCTCCACCCGTACACAAAATTCTCAACATTCCACCCAGTAAGAGGAAAGCAGCAGCACTAGAGATACAAAAGCTGCTAAAGAATCATCCAAGACGTACCACCAGACCAGATTGAATCCTGAACTTACTCGAAATTCTTTTTAGTGCCAAAGAAAATGGGGGACTGGAGATCAATTCTGGATCTCAGCAAATTAAACAAAGCAGTTCGACCCACAATGTTTCTGATGGTCATGATTCAGTCCTTTTTACCATTTCTAGGCAAGGACGACTATGTGCTTGACAGTCCTTCAGGATGCATACTATCACATAAAAATAAGCAAACGATCCAGAAGGTTTTTATGCTTCTGGCTAGGGACCAATCACTACTAGTTCAGAGTATTACCCTTTGGCCTCAAAACAGCCCCCAGGATGTTCACCAAGTGTATGGTAGTGGTGGCAGATCACTTGAGACTGCATGGATTCTTGATGTTTTCGTATTTAGATGGCTGGTTCATTACTGCCCAGACCAGGTATCTGCTAATAAGAGCACGAGATCAGGTACTCCACACTTGTTCTTATCTGGGGATAACCATAAATTACAATAAGTCTTTTTTATTACCATCTCAGACACTGGAATTTATAGGAGCAAGGTTCAACACAGTGTCTATGATAGCTTCTCTTCCTCTCTCAAGAGTGAAGACTGTCAGATTTCAGGTCAGAAAAATAATATGCAGTACCAAAATTTCAGCTCAAATAATCCTGCAAGCCTTAGGGTCAATATCAGCAGCCATAATTCTAGTTCCTCTAGCAAGGTTTCACATGAGAATTCTTCAATGAATGCTAGCAACACAGTGGTCAATTCTTTATCAATACATGTCAGCACAGATAAGAATCTCTCAGACATGCAAAAGATAACTTTGGTGGGAGAGTCAATCAGACCAGTTTCTTCAAGGTTGTCCTTTCATTCTCCCTCATCCCAACGCTATAGTGACCATGGATGCTTCCCAGAGTGGGTGAGGGGGCACTTTCTGGGGAAAAAAGTCCAAGGCACCTGGTCCCCCAAAGAGGCCAACATGTATATCAATGTTCTGGAAATGAGAGCAGTGCTCTTAGCATTACAGGCATTCCAAAACTCTCTCCCTGTCGGGACAATTGCAGTTCAAATGGACATCATGTCAGTAGTTTGGTACATCAACAAACAAGGGGGAACATAGTCTGAACCCTTAAGTCAAGAAACCCTCAGAGTGTGGCAGTGGGCGATTTCTTCCAACCGCTTTCTGATAGCAGTGCACATTCTGGAGAAATCCAATGTGATAGCAGGCAAACTGAGCAGGTCCATTCTACTACCTCAGGAGTTGTCTGTCAACAGGAAGGTGGCAGATATGATTTTCATTCAAATGAGCCAGCCTTACTGCAGACTTTTCACCTCTCCCCTAAACAACAAGTGCAGCAGCTTCTTTGTCCTCATCCCTCCACTGGGGGAATCACCGAGGATGCTCTGCTCCATGATTGGTCCCCCGGTCTTCTCTATTCCTACTTTCCAACTCTGTTGATTCCCAAATTCCTACAGAAAGTTGCCCAGTTGAAGAGCAAAGTAATCCTTATTGCTCCTTATTGGCCTTGACAGATTTGGGTCCCCTTCCTTTTTCCTCACCTTCTCTAACCACCTTGGATTCTGGATCTGATTCCTGACCTCCTGTCTCACCTAACAGGCATGATTCATCCAGGTATTTCAGACCTCAAGCTAAAACATGGTTCCAATTCCCTTGATAGCCAGACAACCAGTGCCCACTTCCCCTGTTCGTCATATACTCTTATCCTCTCTTAAGGTTTCTGCAAGAAAACTTTACAGAAGTAAATGGAAATAGTTCATTTTTTTTGGACACAACAGAAACACATTGACCCCTTCTCAACCCCTATAGAAAGCATACTTGAATTTTTGGCAGCAATTTTTAATGAGGGAGCTCCTCACTAGTTAAAGTCCAGTTAGCCGCAAGCTCTAATTTTCATAACAAATTTGAGAATTCTTCCTTGGCTTTATCTAAGCTTTGTAAAGCTTTTTTAAGAGGCACCCTCCTGTTGAGACCTCCGTGTTAAAGGGGTCTATATAATTTAGTCAAATGGGGTATTCCTCGAACACCTAGTTACCGAAAGCTGCGTTTCAGCGTATGATGGCTTTTAACTAGGGCAAACCAGCAGTTAACCACCATCTGGAATTTGCCCTTTTCCCCACTGTAATGCAATCTCGGAGTTGGTATATTTAGTTAGGGGGGGGTGTAGCTCCCACCTTGGCAGGTTTAAAATGTATTTTTTTTTTTGCGGTCGCTCAGTTGGCCAGCTGCTTATGTGCCCTAGGTAAAAGCCGCCATTTGCTGAAACACAGCTTCAGTAATTAGGTGTTCGACGAATGGGTATTTGCTGAATACCCATTTGATGAAATGCCCCATATAAAGATCCTACCCCACCATGGGATTTAAATTTGGAACTACAGACCTTAATCACTTTTCCATTTGAACTAGCAGATAAATGTGATCTCAAATTCTGACCTGGAAAGCTATATTTCTAGTAGCCTGTACCTCTGCTAAAAGAATTTCAGAATTTCACAAATTGTCCTCTAAACCTCCCTTCCTGATTTTTCATAAGGATAGAGTAACATTATGTACCAATGTTTCTTTCATTCCTAAGGTGGTGCCAGAATCCAGTATCAACCAATCCATTAAGTTGCCAGTTTTCTTCCCTAAATTTACAAAGGTGAATATATGTTGCATCTATTAGATGCTCATTGTTCACAGACAATTGTTTTTACTTACATAGAACAAAAAAAGTTAGGAAAACAGATTAATTATTTGTATCCTTTGCACATTCAAATTGGGCAAACCAGTTGCAAAGGTGACTTTAACCAGATGGCTGACGGATTGCATATCATTTGCCTTTAATAAGATGGATCTGACTTTAAACCTTTGAGAACCCATTCAACTAGATCCATGGCAACTTCTTCAGTGTTTCTTTCTTCCATGGGTGATATTTGTGCGGCTGCAACCTGGAGCAATCTTCATACCTTTAACACTCATTACAAACTGGATCTGGTCTCGAGGGGAAGAGCAGCCTTTGGCACAACTGTGCTCAGGAATATTCTTCCTTAGAGTCCACCTGGGAATTTAGGTAGCTGAGGACTCTGTCCAAACAGTTGAGGATAGAATGAAAATTGACAACATCTGATAAAGAAGTTATATACTCGCCATAACATTTCATCTGTGTTGTCTATTTTCATTCTTCCTCAGCTCCCTACCCTCCAATCCCCATCCTTTTTTCCTGTAAATTTCTGGAAGAATGAGATATAAGGACACCATAGTCCTTCATGTTAAACTCCAGATATGGATTATTCTGTCAGGATTTTTCATAGTACTTCTTTCTACATTTTGTAAAACAGCAAACAAGATCTGAGGTATGTTATGGGTAAGGGAGGAGCTTGAAAGTTTTTTGGTGACCATGAGCTATAGTAACAGTTGAGTCAGATCCGATGGTCAGATCTGAGCCCAACAGTTGAGGAAGAATGAAAATGGACAGCACAGATGGAAAGTTATGGTGAATAAATAACTTCTTTTTATGTAGTCACCATAACGATAGGATCTTTTCTTTGTTAGTCTGGCTAATTAGGCATCCCAGTCACCTTACCCCAACCAGATTGTCATACCTTCTCAAAAATGCTTGGTAGACCTGCTTGAAGCTATTCTGTCCTTTAGTCACTCTCCTTTCTGGTTATGTGGTTGATATACCATACAGGTACTTTTTCTGAATAAGCCTCAAACTTGATCTGTGGGTATTCAGGAACATTACAGGAATTTATTTTATGGCACTTGAAGCTAGGAGAGGTAGCCAAACGTCTGGATCAGATCTAGCAAGCAGCTCAGTCCCCATCAGTCAAATTGGACAAACTAAAGATGAAAAGAATTCAGTGTTATGGTTAAGTATTTAACTTCTGACATTCATCATTCGCTGCAGTAGCCTTTTATCTATCTGGGTTTTATCCTGCCTAAGATTCAACAACTGACCAACTTCACAAAGCTGTGGCTTGCTCCCACATCGTCACTCTGATTGCTTATTGGACAGCCCAGAGGAGAGAAATCAGCAGAAATCTTCAGTACTTTCTTGCCAGTTCGAGACAATGCAGCTCTGAGGTTCCAAGGGAGCAGCAGTTGGCCTTGAAGCTTCACTTCTAGCAGATTAAGTCCCCTCAGGGGAACCCTTCCACTCAGAAATTGTTGCCTTTTTAAGATAATATCTGTATATTTTATTTGGTGACTAAAAGCAATATTTCAAGTTTATGAAACTTGGGAATTTTTTCATATCAGAAGTTTTCTGACAGGGACTGCTATTTTTAGCGAGGGACTAATTTTTTGATTTGGGGACTATTTGCTTGCAAAAATATACTAAATGTACTGATTATGTGAACTTTTAATGCTTTGTGTTTATTTATGGATCAGGAAGTGTTTTTAATGGGCAGAAATATTTTAATGTTTACAGTGCTTGTGTATATACTTCGTAACAGCTTGCCTTTTTTTTTCTATCGAAATGTATTGTGTGGTGCTGCTTTTCTTCTCACAGAATTTTTTGCACTGGGCTTATGTTTTCACAAAAAGGGGGAGTGGGAATGTGTAAGTGTGTGTTTTTTTCTGCTTGTGAACACTGAGTTAACAACTTACTTTCTGACTGACTTATTGGCTGCAGAATGGATACTTACGCAGATCGTTCTGGCTCTTGTCCAGCTGCATCTAAAAAGAAGAAACAACACAATAAGGAGCCCTTGCTGCCACTGCAGACAGTGCTTCTGCAGTTGGTAAGTGAAAGTACAGTTGTGTACACTTACCATAAATGTAGATGTTCGAGAGTATTCACTGTTGCAGTCCTAACTAATGGGTTATCCAGCTCCCGGTAGCCCTCGATCGGCCAGAATACCAAAGGTAATTAAATATAACGTCAGTTGTCATCGGTTGTAAAGGATGTCCGATACAAAAGGAAGCAGCCGACGTCACTTCCTCAGTCTTTCTTGCCATAACAGTCAGAAGCCCCCAGAAACAAGGCTTAAACCAAAAGCAGTTTTGGCAAATCAAATCAAATTTAGCCTGTACCTTAGGAAAAGAGAATAGGAGAGGACCAAAAAAGGGGGTAGGAGGGAGGGAAACAAGGACTGCAACAGTGAATACACTCAACATCTACATTTATGGTAAGTGTACACAACTGTACTGTGTTCATTGTGTTTCACTGTTGCAGTCCTAACTAATAGGTTGATTACCAAAGCCCAGAGAAAAGGGAGAAGGAACCAACAGAATCAAGGGCTGGAGATAATGCCCTGCAGAACAGCTGTGGCAAACCCTGCCCTAGCTCTGGAAAACAAAGGCAAATTATAATTGTGAAAGTGTGAACAGAAGACCATGTGGCAGCCTCCAAAATATCTTTAGTAGGGACACCCCTTAGAAAGGCTGCAGAAGTGGAAGCTGCTCTAGTTGAGTGGGTCCTAACCCCTTGAGAAGGGACCTTGCCATGAAAGGAATAACAAAAAGTAATGTAATGTGCAATCCTTTAGAAATGATTTGCTTAGAAATAGCCTTGCCCTGGGCTCCAGGGGCAAAACTGACCAATAACTGTGCTGATTTCCGAAGGTCTTTAGTCCCGTCCAGGTAAAACCTAAGCTGTCTGTGCACATCAAGAGAATGTAGGATCCTTTCACCTCTATTTCGAGGATTAGGAAAGAAAGTAGGAAGGTGTATGGACAGATTAAGAGTCAGGCTAAAAAACACCTTAGGCATAAAGGATGGGTTGGTTCTCGGATAGACCCAATCTGCATGGAAAATAAGAAAAGGCTCCACAGCCATCCAAGCTTGCAGCTCCAAAACCCTCCTTGTTGAAGTTATAGCCAAGAGGAAGGCAGTCTTCCAAGAGAGAAACTTTAAATCCGCAGTGGCAGCTGGCTCAAAAGGAGAAAGAATGAGTTTCTCTAGAACAAAATTAAGATACCAGGATGGAGTAGGTGCCCTTCTGGGAGGTTTTAAGTTGTAAGCACCTCTGAGAAACATTTTCATTAGGGGATGAGAGAAAATGGGTTGCTCAAAAGATCAATGAGCAGAAATGGCTAAAGCATGGATCTTGATACAGGAAAAAGAAAGACCACCCTGATGCAAATCAGCCAGGTATTCCAGGATCAGAGGAAGGGTAGGCTGAGAAGAAGATTCCCCTCTAGCCTGCATCCAGTGAGAGAATCTTTCCCATTTGCCAGCGTAGGACTTCCTAGTGCTAGGCCTCCTTGGCCTCCCTCAGCACGTCAACCACATGCTGGGAACGGGAAGAAGAAAAGGATGGAGTCATATAGTGAGCCATGCTGTCAAATGGAGAGACTGAAGATGAGGATGTAGAATGTTTCCCCCTTTCCTGAACCAAAAGATCTGGCTTCAGAGGAAGATGCCAAGGAGGAAATTGGGAGAGACTGCAAAGCAGTGGATACCAATGCTGTCTGGGCCAGTCTGGAGCTATGAGAATAGTCCTTGGTCTTTCGTCCCTGATCTTCAATAATACTCTGGGAAGAAGAGGAGGGAAGGCATAAACTGATAGCAGCGTCCAAGGGAGGGATAGAGCATCCACTTTCCAGGCTCTGCTGTGATGCTGTCTGGTGCAAAAAAGAGGTAGAAGATGGTTGTCTGGGGAGGAGAAAAGATCCACCTGAGGTGTACCCCAGTGTTGAATGATGCTGTAAAAGACTGCTGTGTTCAGCTGCCACTCGTGAGGATCCAGGGTTTGTCTGCTCAACTGGTCTGCCAAAACACTGAGTCTTCCTGGAAGAAACTGAGCTAGGAGATGCAGGCCCAGGGATGCTGCTAATGACCAGAGATTCATGCATGGTGTTGTCTGTTCTGATGAGCAGGGTTCCTGGATAAAGAAGATGCTTGAAAGCTAGTAAGGCCTGCAGAACTGCTACCAACTCCTTTAGATTTATGTGCAGGTGCATTTGCTGGGCATTCCAATGTCCCTGTATGCATCTGCCATCCAGCTGACCTCCCCAGGCATAGTACGATGAGTCTGTGGTAAGAACTTGAGTGGCAGGAGGTGGGCGAAAAGGCATGCCTATATTTTGTAGACAGGCTGTTTCCCACCATAGAAACTCTTGGCTGCAGAGATGGAAGCAGAGGAATCATTAAATCCAGGTCCTTTGTGTGTTGACACCAAATGTTCTTGAGGTACCATTGCAATTTCCTTATATGCAGTCTTGCATATGGAATCATGAGAATGCAAGAGCCATGTATCCCAGAGCTTGCAAGTGTTTCCTTGCAGGGAGCTGGGACAGGCTTGCCAAGCCCTTGAAGTAAACTAAAAGAGTTGTCTGCTTCTCCTGGGTGAGATATATCATCTGGGCGGCTGTGTTCAGACTCGCTCCCAGGAATGTTATCTCCTTGGATGGCACCATTTTTGATTTTTCCTCGTTGAGAGTGTAATCCAGGGAAGAAAGAAGAGTCTTTACAAATTCTAGATCCTTTAACAGCTGTTCCTGAGAATTTGCTTGAATTAGACAGTCGTCCAAGTATGGATAAATCTGAATTTTCTTCTGCTTGCAAAAAGCAATGACTGGAGCCAGGCACTCTGTGAAAACTCTGGGAGCAGTAGATAAGCCAAAGGGCAGCACAGAGAATTGGTAATGTTGCTTGTCCACCCTGAAACGAAGGTATTGTCTGCAACTTTCCCTGATAGGGATGTGCAGATAAGCTTCTTTGAGATCCAAGGTTACCAGCCAGGAATCCTTTTATAACATTGGTAGCAACTGATGCAAAGTGAGCATTTTGAACTTTGGAATTATCAAAAAAGAGTTCAGAATGGATAGCTCTAGGATAGGACACCAGGTGCCTTCTTTTTTTGGAACTAGGAAAAGTCTGGAATAGAAACCCTGACCTACCTGCTGAGCAGGAACTGATTCTATTGCTCCCAGATGAAGCAGAGACAACATTTATTTTTCTACTTCTACCCTTTGGTTTGGAGGAGTATCCGGGAATCCTTTGGGAACTGGAAAGGTGTGGAAAGAAAACTTGTGCCCTAGGGATACAGTTCTGAGTACCCATTTGTTGTCCGTGATAGTGGCCCAGACATTTTCAAAAAAGTGCCAACCTTCCCCCTAAAGGACTCTCCAGGCAGGCAAGAACAGGCAGAAGTTGGATAAAGTCATTGAGAGTGCTTAGATTGAGATGCAGGCTTAGAACTTCTCTCCTTGGAAATGGAAGCTTGCCAATGCTTAGACCTTTGAGGGGTAGCCACCTTCCCCCTAGAAGATTTGTAACCTCTATCCTAGAATGGTTCTCTATGCTGGTATCAGGAAACATCCAACTCTTAGAAGGGTAATTCCTACTAAAGTGAGGAGGTTGAACTTGCAGAAAATCCTTAACAGTTTGCATAGACTTGGCCTTATCCTCCATCTTCTTGAGCACTTCCTCTGCTTTGCTGTCAAAAGACTGTCCTTATGCAAAAGTACATCTAAAAGCTTATCCTTGACAGCCTCTGGTAGGGGCTGTTCCCTGAGCCAAGCATGCCTTCTGATAACAGATCCAGTAGCTGTAGCCCTGCAGGAGGCCTCTAGAATGTCAAAACCACAATGTAAAGAATGTTTATTGACAAGACTGGCAGAATTCAGCAAATCCTGCATATCCTTACTCTCCGCCAAAAGAGGCACACTTGCTATCCTAGACTTAATAGCCTCCAAGGTGTGCTGCTGGTACTTCAGCATATGAAAAAGAAAATTGGTAGACCTAACAGCAAGAGTAGCAGAGGTATAAACTTTTTTACCCCACCTATCCAGATTCATAGATTCCCTGTTAGAGGGAACATGATTTTTGTTAACAGTGGCCTTAACTCCTTTAGGGCCTTGAGAAATAACCACAGGATCAGCCAATGGATTCCTGAAAAGAAACAGATGAGAATCAGGAACTCTATAGTACCTTTCAGGTTTCCTGGGAGCAGGAGGAACTGAATTTGGAGTCAAGGAATTTCCCAGAAAAACGTCATCAACCACTTCCAACATTGAGGGAATAGCCAGAGGCTTATGCTGAGGTAAATCCAAAAACTCCCTAGTCCTTTTCTTAGATTAGGGATAATCCTGACTTTCCCAATTAAAATGCTCCCTGAGAGTATTCAAAGTATCACCAGAAGATAAATCTTCTGGGGGAGAGGCAGAAGGGATGGACTCTTCTGCATCTGAATCCAAAAAAGGAGAAAAAGCCTGAGAAACTTCCTCTTCATCAGCAGAAATGCTAGAAGAATCAGAACCAGAAAAAGACAAAGCCTCAGGAGAAACATCCCTACTCCTTTTAGAAGGAGGAGGCTGCAAACCCCTAATAAGAGTCAAAAGGTTATTAGCCATTTTAACAATTTGGGATTGAGGGGAACGAGAAGAAACCTTGAAAAGAGTAGTTCCTAAAAAAGGCTCTGAATCTGGAGATTATATCCATCTTATAGTGTTTAGCAATGGTATGCAATGCAGACCATATCACTACAGCACAAATGTTGTCTATGGATGAGTTTCTGAATGTTGTAGAAGCTGTAACTGACCTGGTGGCGTAAGCTTTAGACATGGAGACGGTCTTGTTTCTGGAAGACTATGCAAAGGTTATATAGTCCAACAGCAATCTGGACAGAGTTATCTTGGATTCAGATCAAATATGGAGGGGAAAAAAGGCTACAAACAACTGGAAATATTTTATGTTTTTAGTTCTGTGAAGATAAAAAGCAATAGTTTGTCACATCCAGTGTGTGATGGAGATATTCTCCCCTACTGGTGTGATTACAGAAGATTACTGGTAGATGAACTGGTTGAGCTAGGTTGGTTTCTGATGCTATTTTAGGAATGAAAGAAGGATTGGTTCTTACTGACAATCTATCCTTGTATAAAATCAAATATGGCGGGATCACAGATAGAGCTTGTACCAAGTACTATTAATTTAGCTAATGTAATGGGTACCAGGAATAGGGTCTTCCATGAAACAAATTTCAGATCCACAGTGGACAATGGCTCATAGGCGGCTTGCATTAAGGATTCTAGTATGAGGCTTAGGTCCCAAAGGAGATGTAGGATCCTTGATGAAGGGTCATAAGAGAAAAGCCCCTTTTAAGAAGGCATTAAATAGCTTATGAGTTGCAAGAGAGGAAGACCAAATTCCAGTATGGAATTTGGAAATAAATGCCAATTGAACCTTAATAAAGGAATAACTAGAGCAAGCACTGGAAATGGAGTACAGTGGGAATATGGGCTGAGAAGGGGTCTAAGACTTGGTGACTGGCCCATTTAGAGAACTGTTTCCACTTCCTTTTACAGATTCCACACGTGGATTCTTTTTGAGATACTGACAGAATTCAGACCACAGTGTGGAATAGAGCAAGATCTTTGACAATTAGTATAACTAGAGAAATCACACAGTTAGTCTGAATGCCTGTTAAGTCCAAATGAGGCAGGCCAGATGAGTGAGATAGAAGATACAAATGGGGATCCAGAAGCCAAGGCTGCATCAGTAACTAAGGCCTGAATAGGGTGAATCAGATATGCCTAGGCCAGAAAGGGGCAATGAGGATGATAGTTGTTTTGTATGTAGAAACTTTCTGCAGGAATTTGGTGAATAGTGGAAGAGTGAGGTATGCACAAAGGAGACTGAGAGACCACTAATGCAGCAGAGCATCTTTCAATGCCTGTCCCTTTGGAGGGATCAGGGAAAAGTAGCTGCTATATTCTGTGCTGGATAGGGAGGCCAAGAGATCGTAGCAAGGCTGGTCCCAGAAGCTGAAGATCGGCTGTGCTACCGAAGGATGGAAAAGCATTCATGAGGTATTAGAATGGATCCGCTTAGCCTGTCCACTAAACAACTGCTATTACAAAGTGTGCTAAGCCATCATCCATACTCTCACTGCCTCTCTGCAAAAAGGGTAAGATTTAGTCCCTCCACTCTTATTTATGTGTCATACCACAGACTGATCGTCTGACTGCATGAAATCACTCCCAGAGAAAGGAAGGAAAGAAGAAATTTAAGTTCTAGAATGCCCACAAAGCTAGCAGAACTGCCCTCATCTGCAGAACACTGATGTGAAGATAGGCCTCTGTCTTTGTCTTTGACTATTCTCCCCTTGTGATGTGCGCCCCATACCACCCCAGAAGGGGGCATTGGCGCTTACTGTTTTTGTCGAGGATGGAAGGTTGAAAGAATTTCCCCTAGACATTGCTGGGTAGACTAGACACAATACAATTACTCCCTTCAAATTTGAGTGACACACAGATGAGCAGTGAGAGGATCTGATAGTTGGGACCACTAAACACTTAGTATCCACTGAAGTACTCTCATGTAGAAACCAGCATGGTGGACCACTAGAACTGATGATGCCATTAGACCAAGAATCCTAAGAACTAAGGTGGTTGGAGGCAAATGGTGGTCTAACAGACATTGGATCACATTCTATAGGGAGTGAAACGTATCAAAAGGTAGAAATTTAAATGTAATTCATTGTGTTCAGATGGCAGCCTCTGAACACTATAGACTGAGTGAGTTGAAACGGTGATTTTATTTTTTAGCTGAATGAAATACATAAGGAAAGGAAGAGTCAGAGCAAGTAATGTCTAAGAGGGACTGCATTGATGTAGCAGCTAAATGCCAATCATCTAGGTAGGGGAGCACTTGGATTCCTTTTAATTGTAGATGGACTGCAACAACTGCCATGAATTTGATGAATGTCTTGGGGGGGCTGTAGTGAAACCAAAGGGCAGGGCTCTGAACAGAAAGTAATTGGCTCCCAGCTGGAAATGTAGGAATCTTCTGGATATTTTGAAAGTTTTTATGCAGGTGTCTATTAAGCACATCCACTCATTTGCCTTCAAACAGGGCAAAATCACTCACACTGTGACCATTTTGAATTCTGTCTTTGTGACATACTGATTTAGATTGCTGAGATCTGCCACTATCCTGAGATCCTTGCTTTTCTTTGGAACTAACAGAATCTGGAATAGGTACCTGACCTTATCTGTTTTGGTGGGATCCCTTGAATGTCCCTCCCCTGCAAGAGGGGGCTATTTCTCTTCCTGTCATGCTGTGCTGGTGAGGTAGAACATCTGGGAGTGGCGGAAACTGCTGAGGTAGGTAATGAGAAAAGGGAACTGTATAGCCTCTGGATAAGATTTCTTTCACCAAGATGTCCTACATGATGGCCATCCACACAGCTGAGTGTACAGACAAGTGACCCCTTGCCACCTCCAGAGGGGAACAGTTGGGCAAGCCTTCAGGGATGGTTGGGCTGTTTGCCTGAAAAGGGACCCTTGAATCCTTTTTTCTGCAGACTTTTGCCTCTAGGGTGGAATCCACTGAAGGGGTTGTCTCTGCCACAGCCAACCCTGTCAGAAGAGGAGTCAAAGTATTGTCATTAGGATTTCTTAAGTCGTAGGGATTTTGACTCCTACTAATTTGAGTTCTAGGATCTCTCTGGTGTCTCCAATCAGATGTCTATGGCAGACATGTCTTGCTTTCCTGCTACCTCTTTTGTAGTTTCCCTTTCACCTGGGGTCCAGATTAGGAGGAATCATCATAAAGGGCATTGTTAAAGGATAGCTTGAAATTATTTCACAAAGTCACAAAGGAAGAGCCAAGGATGATGCCTTATAGTAATGACTGTGGCTGCTGCTCTTGCTACCCCATCAGCTGTATCGTGAAGCAGGTGTATGAATACAATGGAAATGTTCATCATAGTTACTGCTTGATTCTTTACTTGTTTTCCTGACTCATGAGTGGCTGGTCTTCTTAAACAGTCCAAGGTCTGATCTTTTAAATCTCTTTAGAAGCACTTCATCTGTGTGATGTAGTTCAACGCTCTCAGGGCAAAGGTGCCTAAGGCACAGGCACCCTTTCCCATTTGGTCATTTCTTTTGAGGGTAATGTGTTTTGCCTGAAGTTGGGATCTCATATCTCCCTGAAATTTGATCCCTTTGGAAAGCACTCTCCAGGCAAAGCCTGAGGCACCTGTTGTTACAGACTGACTTGAAAAAGGAGAGGAAAGAGGGAGACCTGGATTTAGTTGAATCTGATTTGCCTGCCACAGGAGTTCCTTTTTGATGAAGCCCAACTCAATGCTGGTGAGGTAGAATACCTGGGAGTGGCAGAAAATGCTGAGATGGGGAATGAGAAACAGGAACTGTATAGCCTCTGAATACAATTTCTCTCACCTAGCTGTCCTATGTGATGGCCATCCACACAGCTGAGTGTAGGGACAAGTGACCCCTTACCATCTCCGGAGAGACAGGATCTGAGAGTTGGGACCCAGTAAACACTCAGCATCCACTGAAGTACCCCATGTAGAAACCAGCATGGTGGATCATTAGAACTGATGATACCACAGGAAAGGAGGTGCTTGTCTTGAGTCCAAACAGATATGTGGAACCACTGAATCTTCCTCATATGAAGTCTGGCTAAAGGGACCAGGGGAACAGTCAATGCCATTTAGTAAAGAATTGTGAGGAACTCTTGCTGTGGAAATGGACTGGTGAGTCAGCTCTAAAAACTGTAGATGGTAAAATGACACTTTCTCTGGCGGGAGGTAGGCCATCATGAAAGTGATGTCCAACAGGAATCTCAGAAATGTTAACCTGTGAGATGGAACTAAGAAAGATTTCTCCAGGTTTAGCCTAAAACCTAATTTTCAGAACAGGTTTGTGGAAAAAAGGAGTGATGGGTGTCTTGAATGGAATCTGTTAAGATGAGGCAATCATACTGGAAAGGTTATTATGGATTCCTTGAAGTCTGCAGAAAGCATCTACTGGAACAATGCAGTTTTTAAACCAAAGGTTAAGGATGTAAATTGAAAACGTAACACAGATACAGATATGCATCCTTGAAGTCTAAATTTACTAGGAAAGGCTGGGATGAATGAAGAGGAAAAAAGGCTATAGGATTAACATTTTGAACTTTGGAATTACTAATTAAATTTAAAATTGAAAGATACAACGCTGGTCACCATGTGCCTTCTTTCTTGGGTACAAGAAAAAATCCTGAAGTAGAAACTTTTTCCTTGCTGGACAGTAGGAACATGTTCTTTTACATCTATAGCTGTATTTCTGAAAGAATCTTAGGAAACAAATACGTCTTTTTTCTTGGTGGAAAGGGGATTCCTGACTTTGGAGGGTTGGAGTCCCACTGCCAGTTGTAGTCCTTTTGAATTAATCTTAGCACCTAATAATTGGATATTTGTTTCCAGAAGTGCAGTGAAAGGTTTAGATTCTCTGCTACTTTGAGGAGATGGCCGGGGTGGAGAGGGAATTGAATGGTTAGGTAGTCATGCAATATTTTTGGACTAAGAAGAGCCTGGGGACCATCCCCTTCTTGGGGTACCCTTGCCTTTTCTTTGCATATTGCTATTTTACCTGATTTCTTCTGATCTGGTTGAAAAATTTCCTGAAGAAAGGACAAGAGGTATAGTTTCTGTTATATTTAGGGACTGGTGAAAGAAAAATCTGTTTTACTCCTTGCATTACCTTACTCCTTTCTTCTAAATGCATAAGGACCTCAGCTGAGGAACCAGTAAAATTACATCTTTTTCCATAAGAGTATTCAGAATCCTAGTTTTGACATCCCCAGATAGACTCTAAAACCTATGTCTAGCATGCCAACACATTACAGATCCTGTGCTAGATGCCCAAGAGAAAGCATCTACTGCATTATAGGAGCACTTAACTGAATGTTTTGTGATGTGTAAAGCAGAAGAAAACAGGTTTGATAATGAAATTCTGAATTTAAAGCAGATAGGTTAGAAATAATTTGCTGCATGTCTGAAATAATAGAAAGGAGGTACTTGGTCATATAAAAGGTTGAGGAATATACCTTCTTCCCATATCTATTGAATGCCCTTCCGTCCTTTTCACTGGGTCAGGGTTAAAAGAGGCAAAGGGCTTGGAGTTACCATCTTTTATTTACAGAAATCACAACAGGGTCAGCTAGCAGATTCATGAACAGTTACTTATGAGACTTGACAGCTTTATATAGCCTATCAGGCTTCTTGGGTACTGGAAGCTAAACATCTGGAAAAATACAAGCTGAACTGAAAGCATCCTCTATAGCACCAAGAGCTGATAGCATTTGATAGCTATTACATAAATCAAAAATTGTGTCACTGATTATATTTTAATGTATAAATATCTTTAGGTGCTAGTTTCTTTAGTTAACAATGTAAGACACAAAACTTTTGTTCAATATGTTGACTGCATCTCCACCCCACCTACAGTTTCACAATAATATACTGACTGCAAAAAGAGACTTAAAACAAAACAACAGCATTCAAATTAAACCAGATATAACTGTATTATTGTAGATTACACTCAGACTATCACATATTCAACTGATATATAATAAAGGAACATTCAAACTGCTGGCAGTTAGGTTACCTTCCACTTGGAAGAAAGGGCCTTTATTCAGCTCAGTCAGAGCTACAACTGACCAAGCTCTGTTTTACTGCATTATTGTTGGCATAGTATAATCAGTGCTACTCAGTAAACTTTAATAACTACAGCACTGGTGTCTTGTCATCAATAAAGAAAGATTATCTGACAACTGGCAAGCTGGAACAGTCAGAAGTGAGATTTTCATTTATGAATTTCTAGATACCACGTCTTTTCTAGTTTTGAGTTTGTCCATCGCCTCTGTAAGCTCCAGTGTTGTGGTACTCTCCAGCCCTGGGATTCAATAAACTCCGTGCAGGAATAGTGCTATTCCTGCACGGAGTGGTTCGTGTCTGTGTAGCCACAGCAGTGCACCTTGCATATTCATGAAGGCATGCTGCTGATTAGGCTAAACAAACATGAACTGTGAACGAGTGCAGGGGACGTGTTCAAGTAGTGCACTGACATTGAATATGCCCCCTAGACTCAGAAAGTGCCATACAGCATTTTCAAAACACAATCCAGCATAATATTAGAAAATTTCTCTAATATTATGCCAGTATTTCAGTGTCCACGGACACTTTAATGAAATAAATGATCATTTCAGTGTCTGCAGACACTGAAATACATACAGCAGCAGGAAAGAAATGCAGGAGGGTTGTGACAGGTTCTGCGACACAGCCCCTGCATTGTAAAAGTGCCGTATGACACCTCGCAACCTGATAAAGTAGGAAATGAGTACAAAGGCACAAATAATGGGGGATAAAGCCTAAAAGGGACACATCTTAAATACTGCCCTCACATATATTTATGTGCATATGTAATAAAACTAACACCCATCCCTGACCTAATTACTATGCAGTATTATGAAAACATAATCTATACAAAACAAGGTATATAAAAGCATAATATAAAAAATTGTTAATTCATGACTTCATTATATCATATTAATACTTTGTCAATAAAATAAAATAAAATAAATAACCAACCATTCAACCAAATAGCATATAAAATTACCTAGGAAATTACCTAAAATATTTTTACCCAATTTCATTGATACCTGGGGGGGGGGGGGGGGGCACAGGAATTTAGTAACAACTGCCATTTCAATTCATGTTCTTCGAGGTGTAACTTAACAATGTTACTATCTAAATACCTCACATTCTCATGTGCAGCTACCTGTGTTATGACTCTAAATTTAAAACCATGGCCGTGGTTATCTTTACAGTGCCTAGCTAGAGCATTATCCATTTTTTGTTTACCAATAGCATAGATGTGCTCATAAATCCTGTCACGCAATCTACGATTGGTCTTACCGACGTTGAAAGCCGGACAGGCATTGCACTGTGCAAGGTATACCACTGACCTGGAATTACAACTGAACTTGCCCTTAGTATAAAAATTGTAGTTCCTTACTCGAAAATGTTCACGTGTTTCAATATAAATACAATATCTGCATGCATCACACCTATACATTCCTACATGCCTATTGGATGGTTTTATGGTAGTTTCCATCAACTTCTTTAGGTTCTGTCCCTTCCTATATGTAATAGTCAGAGATACCCCCAATTTAGCAGAGATCTCCTTATCCACTGAGAAGAGATGCCAGTATTTTTTGACTATTGACCTAATCTCCTCAGCCTCGGGGCTGTATGTAAAAACAAATGAAATTAAGAAGGTCCTGTTCTGATGATTCCTTCCTTTCCCTAGTTCATTGACCACATATGTAAGGGGAGGACTCAAGGTGCCTATATTAAATGATTAATTTATAGGACAGTTGTTCAAAATAGACTTGTATATACCTTGGGACCTTTATAACTGGACTTCCATTTATAATACCAACCAAAAATTTAGAAGGGTAACCCCTGTTAAGGAACATATTCCTAAGATTTAAACATTCTTGTTGAAAGTCAACTTCACCAGAAACCAACCGAGCTGCTCGAACCAATTGTCCCTTAACAACAGATTTGTTTCTGTTGTAAAGGATGTGCACTAGAGAAATGCAAAAAAGAGTTTGAATAAGTACTCATTCTATAAATCTTTGCAGTGTATTTTAATTCCTGAATATTTTTTGTAAGTTCCACATCCAAGTAATGGACTGAAGATTCCTGATAATCCTTGGTAAACCTCAGAAATTCAACCGAAATGTTGAAAAAATCAACAATATTGGCAGCCAAGGTCATATCACCATCAATAATCATAAAAATGTCGTCCAGGAATTTAGTATAAAAAACAATGTTTTTCATCCATTGACTAGTAAATACATAATTTGATTCCCAAGAGGCCATAACCAAATTCGCAAAACTGGCTCCACAAGGGGACCCCATTGCCACTCTTATCCTTTGGAGGTAAAGGGAATACTGGGTGCTGGCATGGACATATAATGATTAAGATTAATGTCAGTTAAACCATCAATGAATAAATCATTAATAAACATTAATGGGCTTTGTAGACCGATTTTGGGTCACGGGTTCACCAGGGGTGTTAGATGTATAAAGGAAGGTGGTCAGTACAATCAGTACAATTGGGATGGCTAATTCCATTATTGAGGTGATAAATGACAATTGGGATATTCTGCAGTTTGATGTCAGTGTAGGTTCAAAGGTAGGTAAGAACCCTAAATATGTGTTCAGGAGAGACAAATGTATCAAGAACATTCTGGAGGGAATAAGACCTACTTTTAAGACAAGTAGAAAAGTGGGGAATTTTAAATGTAATTCTTGTTCTTTTTGTCAATATCTAATGGAAACTGATTATCATTTTAGGCTCAATGGTCAAACATTGAACATTAGATGCCATTATAACTGTAACAGCAAAAGAGTTATATATATGGCTGTGTCTAGAATGTCCAATTTCCTACATAGGTAAAACTTGTAGGAAATTAAAAACAAGAATGGGGGAACACCTAGGAGACATTAGACACTGTAGGTTAACAAGTGCATTATTTAGGCACATAAACGAAAACCAAACACATCATTTCAAATTTTTGGTTTTACAGCAGTTAATGGAAGACGAGAAAGGGGGTATTTTAGATTTACATTCAGATTTAATGGAATTGAGATGGCAATTGTTTATGAATGCCCCCCAGGCCTCCGACCTTCATTCTGCCTTCTGACCTTTCGCATGTTGCCTCTTCAGCTGTATTCGGTGCCATTAAGCTGACGCCGAGGCCTCCATTCTTCGTTTAGACAGCAAGCTCATACCGATGACCTCTTCTGTGACTTCGGCAGTTGCCAGGCCTCCCCAATTCCTCAGGCTTCTGCTCCTTAAATTTCCTTGGACAGGAGTAATTTACTGGGTCTGGATCAGGGTTTAATTCAGGCTGTTGATTCCTCTTAAATACTTTTTGGTAAAAGAAAGATGGATACCTCTTTTCCAGAAGAGATGCAAGATTCCGAACCTGATTGGAAGTTGAAGGGACAATTACTGTTTTTTTTTCCTCAGATTTCTGATTCAGACTCAGAGGAGAGCTCAGTTTTTGATTCACCTCATGGAGGCTTATCTTTCTCTGAGACTTTTTCCAAAATGGCTCAGTGTTTCTAGTGGGAGAACATTGAAGTTTCTCAGTCCCTCAGAAAATACTATGAGCTGTTACAGAAGACATTTCCAGAACCTTCATCTATTCATCCAGTTCTGTCAGCTTAAGAGGATGTCTGTGCTGCTGTCTGCAGTTTTCCTGATGGTCAGCCAGCTGCCCCAAAAAAGAAAGCTACAATGTGTAAACTTACTTATTCTTAAGTTTTTATACACCCTTCTCAAACTAGATCCAGCAGGTATAGGTTTAGTTAATCCTACTGTTGCTAAACATGTAGTTAATTCCGATCCTGCTCTTTCTGATAAGGATGGGAAGATTATGGATAAGTATAGGGGAAAAGCGTTATGCATGTTGTTAAGGTGTGTACTGACTGTGAAGGTATAAGGAATGTTTTATCTGCAGTTTATTCTTGTGATGAAAAATCTGCTTTAAATAATTCAGTTTCTTCTGTTGTACAAATCACTACTCATTGCTGACAGTGCATGTATGATTCAGATGATACTTCTTCAAGGGCTTTGGCCACTGGTACAGTGTTGAGGATGTTTGCCTAGCTTCTTTCTCAGAACCTCCCAGATGACATTAAAGACTTTAAATTCTCCTTTGGATACAGATTTAGTTTTTGGCCACTTTCCTGCAGAGTGATCAAAAACTGTGATGAGTGGGGTACGTTAATACAGGGCAGAACTGGACTTTCTAAATATGGCCCTTTGGCTGTCCCTGACCGGCCTGTGAGATGTCAGACAAAACACTTGCTAACTGCAAGAACTTGCACTGTTTTTTTTTTTTTTTTCTGGACTATCTGGAAATCAAACCCATTCTCAGGTAGTCTGGAAAACACTGTGTAAACTCCAATATTATGTTTCAAAAAAGAAACAGACTATCGGAGTTTAAGTTGGCGGATTTACTATGCTTTTTTTTTCCTTAGAGAAAAGCATAGTAAATCAGCAGAATGAAGACATCAGGAATGGAAAAAGAGGATGGGAGAGGGGAGTAAATGAGTGGGGTTATGCCATCCCTGGAGGAGTAATTAGTATAAGTCTTCCTGCAGAAGCTCCAGAGATCTATCTGGGGTAAGGCCACAACTGTACACTTTTTGCTTGAGGGCAGGACTCTGGGGTATGAGCCCAAAGAAGGGCTGCTTCTTACCCTAGTCAAGCTTAGCAGTTCTGCAGACATCTGCACCTGCACTAGACTGTTTGCGGTGCATCTGGCAGTAATGAAGGGAATGAAGTTAAGAACATACAGAATCACGTAACCTTACTCTTCTGACTCAGCTGTCTAACATAAACTTGCTCTTTCTGTTTCTTTCACTCATGCTGTTTCCTTCACATCTCCTAATGGACCTCTGTACTCTTTTTCTGCTCTCTTTAGATGTGTGTGTCACTTTTTTCACATTTGTGTCTTTTGGCTTTTCCCGGTTAGGGGTCACCACAGCGGAACTCCGGTCTGCTAATGATTGGCAGTTGATTTTTACGTACCGGCTTGCCAGGCCTGAAGCACAAACCTCAACTAAGGTACACCCATTCACGCATGTCTCCACGCAGAAGACGCTCTAGCTGAGAATCGAACCAGACAGCGTCTTACTGTGAGGCGACAACGCTACTGCAGCACCACCACCGCAGGTCAATTGCAGCAAAATCTTCTTAGTTTGTGCTCCTGTTCTGTAGAATTCTATCCTAAACAGTGTTAGGTCTCTACCTTCTCTTCAGAATTTCCATCTGCCCAAAAACATTTTTGAGTGACAAGGACAAATGTATTTCAAGGGGGTATCAACATTATTGGACTGCAGTCTTACTTCCCAGATGCTTGTAGCAGCATGTAGTGAGCCATTAATGTATGTTTTAATTTACAACAAAAAATGTCTGTTACTGTTCATAGCATATCTGCCATAAGTATTTGCTTGTGCATTTACACTAACTTTGCTGTTATGCTGTTTCCTGCTTTAATGTGAATACACTTTTATTGTACTTTAGTATTGGCTTATTAGAATGGCACTTTTTTCTGACTTCAGCCTATTGGTGCAGCCACCCAAAACAGTCCCAGTTTCTCATGTGGCCCCTTGAGAAAATGAATTGCCAATCCCTGATACAGGGTATCTCTAATATATTTCAGTCTTCCTTTTCCAAATTTTCTAAGTGACTTGTCTAACCCCTAATCCAATTTTGGGAAAGAGCTAAATAAACAGTTTCAACAAAATGCAGGTGAACAACCATTTAAGAAGAAATGTCAAGGGGGTTCTAGAAAGAATTCATGACCCCCCCCCCAAAACCAAGGAGAGTTCAACAAGTCGGATTGACTATTCAAGGGACCTAACCTCACCCCCACCCCTGCCCTCGCGGTCTCTTTTCCCTTTCAAAAAGTCTGAATCTGCAGTTTTCTCTTTGGCCACAGATAGTTTCAGATAAATTGGTTCTGATAATCATTCATCAAAGCTGCAGATGGCAGTGGAAGGAAATTCTTCCTTAATGGGATAATTCCTCATCCACCGGACTGGACTCTTTTATGTCCCCTTATCCTTTGTCACATGCTGTCTCAGGGAGTGATAAAACCAGTTCCATCTTCCCAAGTGAGAAAGGGTTTTTATTCAAGGGTGTTTTTAGTGTCACAGAAAGAAAATGCATAGAGACCAGTTCTTGAGCTTTCTTTCGTAAACCCAGGTCTGCTAGTGCCCAAGTTCAAAACTCTGTCACTTCATAACCTGTTACTTCTTCCATATTCAGGTTTCTTAGTAACTTTAGATTTAAAAGATGCTTAGCATTACATCCCTAGTCTAGATGAATAGGGATATGATGCTTATCATCACATCCCTATTCATCCAGACTTCAGGCTTTTCTTAAGGTTCTGTGTGTTTGGATCACATTATCAGTCCTCTGCCTTACCCTTTGGACAATCCTCCTTGCTCCAAAGCAATCAGTTAACACAGACACCTTGTAGTTTGCTTTGGAAGCAGTTTCAGGAGGGATAAAATTGCAGGGTGTGTGGGACATCAAAAACAGATGCAAGCAAATAAATATGAAAGAGATGTTTGCCCTGATCAAGGCACTCAACTTTATGAATAGTTTTTGGTCCCTGGTGCGATGCCCCTGCACTGGCCCAGTAATCAAGGAGCCTCAGTCCTCACCAATGGCAACAGTGAAGGGTGTACACAATGGGTGGATGACAAGTACAGACACAGAAAAGTACAGTTCCCCTTAAGAGCACACAGATATCACAGTCAGTATGGGGCTGGTTTCTGCCGCTTTCTCCAGATCCTCAGTAAGACTACCCACTGGCACAGCTATAGGGTTAATATCTCAGCCGAGTGGTCAAGCCAAAACCTCCAACACCCTCTCTGTCCAACCAGTGCTTCATGTCCCTCCCCAAGTAGCTGACATATACACACACACACACACACACACACACACACTTACTTTGAGATTTGATTTATATACAAACACGCAGACACTCCTGAATAAGACTAGCACAGGTTTACTAGCTATGCCCTCTTCCTCCCAGACTTTAAGGTAGTTATCACTGCCACCAACCACTACTTATCAGCTACTCTGAGGCCTTTACAAAGGGTGCCCAGTCCTACTGTGTAATGTTACTATTATCCAAATGGTAAGTGTGACCAAGACCAAGGCTATTTAGGAGTGGCCTGTACAGTGTCATCAAATACATGTGCAAGTACTCTCAGAGCTTAAATATCTCTAAACAAACCAGCCACAATTAAAATGTTTAAATATATTTAATAATAAACAATAAAGAACAAGACAATACTCAAGCAGTGCAATAACTACAGAGTTCTGAATCACATGAAATATTTCAAAACAACATTGCAGGACAGTCTCAAATAAATACAGAAAACATCTAAACTATTCCTAACTATATCTAAAATAAATTACTGTACCCTAGACTTACTTACAGAGCAAGGCAAATGCAGATGAGTGGATGTTCTTGGTAGGTCCAAGACAAGACACAAAATGCAAAATCTGTCTCTGAGAGAGTTCCTAAATTACTATCAAACATTACTGCTGGATCAGCTTGGATGACATCACTCTTTGTCACCTGCCTTCAGTTCCCAGGCTAACACAAACTTAACAAAATTTTAGCATCTGTGTGTGAGAAGTATATATCTCTCAGATGTTTGCTCAGAACTGGAAGTCATAAAACAATTAACACTTTTACATTTTAAACCTAGTAATTATTCCTGTTTCAAGACAAGAGAAAAACTTTTATCTCTAGACATCCTGTCTTCTTGCTGAAACTGAGAAATAACACAATCATAAAACAATTTCAACTTATTTTCTTGAAGCCTTGCAAGTTAACTCTGTATGTTCCAACTCTACCATTAAAACATACATTTGCACAGGTATATAATTTATATACATTTCTGTTCTTTTCAAGTAGGGTACACTGTGGTTACATTCTTGAAGCTCAGTACGTAGCATATAGTTCTGTATAAATCATAGCAATATTCACAAATAACAGAATTATTAACAAAATTCCAGCTAGTTGGGCTGGCAGCCTCACAGCCAGGACCACTTCAAGTTGTTACAGACAATATGACTGTCATGTGGTACATCAGCAAGCAAGGGGGAACCAGGTTGTACCCCCTTTGCAGACTAGCTGTGTTAGCTTTGGATATAGCTTCACAGCACAGTCTCCCAATGCAGCCATCCTGCCTTCCATTAGAGCAAAATTGTGTGGCAGACAAGTTGAGCAGGACAAGGGCAGACCTTCACAAATGGAAATTAGATTGGGGGTCCCCCAAGATTTGATCCATCTGTGGGGAGTTCCTCAAGCAGACCTTTTTGCCTCCTGTCTGAACAGTCAGCTGGCAAGATTCTGCTTCAGGACTCCATGGAAGAAGATCTGGAAGATGGATGCCTTTTCCTTTACTTGCACAGGAATATTCCTGAATGTTTTCCTCCCTTTCCACTGATATCCAGGATACTTCTGAAGATGCAGAAGAAATCCCCCAGAATCATTGTGGTGACTCCCTTTTTGCCCAGGCAACAGTGGTTTTCCCTTCTTTTGGAAATGGCCAGAGGCAGTTACCATGATCTTCCTTACAGAATAGATCTACTCACACAAGACCAGAGGTGTTTGATATACCCCGACCCCAATCAACTTCAACTAACTCCCTGCATGATAGGATCTTAATTCCCTTTAGGCACCTATTTACTGAGGATGTGCAACAGGTACTAATGGAGACAGAAAAGCCTGCTACTAGAAAATCATATAATAGAAAATGGAAAAGGTTTTCTAGTTAGTGCCAACAGTATAACCAGATCCATTCAGGGCTAGTTGTTCTCTGGTTTTACAGTATTTGTGTGAGTTACTATCCTGTAGCCTTTCTTACTCCTCTATCAAGATTCATTCAGCTCCATTTCAGCATGTCTGCCCACAGATCCTCCTCTTTGAATGCACTGTCATGTGAAAATGTTTTGACAGGGCGTTTGAGTATGAGACCTTCATGAAAACCTGTGACCCCCTCCTTAGGATCTTAATTTTGTGTTAGAGAAGCTAACACTTGCTCATTTTGAACCAGTTAATCTGACAGACTTGAGGTTCTTAACATGGAAAATGGTTTACTGATTGCTCTGACCTCTGCAATATGAGTATCTAAGTTGCAGGTTCTTATGGTGAGTCAGCCTTATCTTATTTTCCACAGAGATAGGGTGTCTTTGAGAACTGATCATTCTTTTAGGCTTAAAGTGGTATTCAAGTTTATTTTAAGCCAAGCTATCTATTGTCCCAAATTATTTCCTAAAATTAATACTCTGGATATCCGCAGGCAAGTTAGATACAATCTTGTCAGAAGTAAATCTTTCAGATCTTCAGGTCAGTTGTTCATTACTTGTGAAGGAAAGAAGAAGGAACAACATGTGTCAAAGCAAACTATTTCCAAATGGTTGCCTAAGGCTTTTATCTTTTGTTATACTCACCATAATAAAACTATTCCAGGCAGGGTCAAGGCCCACTCCACCAGGACTTTAGCTTCAGCTGTGGGTTTTTGGAAAGGGTTGGATTCCAGAAGTATTCTCAAAGCATCAACTTAGTCCTTTATAGATATGCTTACAAGGCATTGCAAGCTTGATTTCTTCTCTAGGTCTAGATCAGGCTTTGCTAGGACCATTCTCCAGGGGCTCCTGGATCATTCCCCTTCTACCTCCCAAATGTAGTAAGCTAGGGTAATCTACCCATGTAGCTAAGGCTACTTGAGCAGTGTTCAATTTGATGAACATGGTGTACTTGTGTAATAAACGTACCATAACAGTAGATGTTTTAGATGTTTGAGTGATCACGGCTGCAGTATCTGCTCCCTCCCTCCATTCCACTTGTTTTTTGTTGCGTTTTTACTGCCAGGGTGTAGACACTTATTTTTTGTTGTTCCTAATGTCCTTTAAGGGTTCAGTCTCCTTGTCTCTGTTGGCATGAATGCTGTAAAAGGCTTGGTGCCCAAACCTGTATTTTTTGTCAGCCCAGCTTACACAACTGTACTTTCATCCATTAAAATATCTCTGGTGCTTCAGTCATGCGTCATACTTGGGGGTGGGGGCATAATTTCTAAAATGCCAGGTTCATTAATAGTAAAGTCTTATCACAAATATTTTCCAATTATAAATTAAAGATATAGTGACCCATTTCACTTATAATGTTCAGCTTAACAGATCCATGTAACATTTGATGTTATGTGATCCTATCTCGCCTACATTCTGATGATGGATGGGTTCGAGCCGCATCCCCTCGACTTCTTAACTTATATGAAGGCGAAGTCTCTCTCTTATTGGCTGAGCTTACTATATCCCAGGATAACCCAGACCAGTCAGATCCTACCTCTTACGCTAACCTGCTTTGACGTATCTCGAGCTGAGCTGAGCTGTTTGAGTTAACTTTTTTTTTAACTAACTTTTTGTTTTAACTCTTTGTTTTGTTTGAAAAGCTATTTTTACCAGAAATTTGTACCTTTATTGTGTTGAAAATTTTGTTTGTTGATTTTGTTTGTGTTTCATCTAGTTGTTTCCGCCCCCTCAACCCTTGGTAGGCTACTCTTAATCCAACCTTCTATATAAATTCTTTGTAAAAAATTGTTAAATTCTTGTTTTTTGTTCTTTCTCCATTAGCTTTTTCAAGTCCCCCTGTCATTTTCTTAGGTGTCTCTTGTAATTGTATTCCAGGGTTTCTATTTTTGTATAAATTTTTTTTGAAAGATTCCTGGAATTTTATTCCAGAAATCTGTTTTAAAATGTAAAATAGGCTTAAAAAATAATCACATGTTTCAAATGTCTTCTGATCACGGATTCAAGGGTGTGTATTTTTAAAGGAATCATGTAGCGAGGTTTTGCTTTGGGGCGTAGGGTCCTCCCACGCTTTTTTTCCTCAAGGGTCCTCAAGAATTTATTAAAAAATTTTGATTTAAAAAACTCTTCTCCTTTCTCTTCGCCTTAGAACTTGCCTCGCGCCAAAGAAGCTGGCCCATCCCCGACCTTCTGAAACGACCAGTCCGTCTCCTCCGGCCCCCAAGGACTTCGGACAGGCCAAGCCCTTGAGCCCAAGGACGAGTGCCACCCTCATCGTTACCAGTATCGGCCTCTGGCTTCGCGGGAATGCTCTGGCATCGTCACCTCGCTGCCTCGGCTGGCCTCGGTCCGCCATTCGGCAGCCGCTCTCCCACCGCCTCTCCTCGGGCTCTAAGTCCTTCCTCAGACGGCTAACCCACTGATGGGTATTCCTCGACACCGATTCAATTGCCTCGAGCATTCCTCTCGCCTTTGGGGCCGCCCCATGCTCTCGAGCCCCTTGCTCTGTTTCTCCTTGCTCGAGATGTGAGATTCTGATATAGACAGGGTGATCCAAAATCCTGTTCAGTCCCCAGTCTTCCAGGGTTGGTTTCCAGGTTCCACAGTCCCCGCTCTTCCAGAACCGACCTTTGAGTTCTCCCCTCCCATTGCGGACTTCCTCCGGGACCGGCTTCGCCCGTTTCTCTCAGGTGGAGTTGGCTCCGTCGGAGATGTCAGGGGTGGCTCCGACTCCTTTCTCTGTCCTCGGGCCTTCAGGTCCCAGCTCGCCACGCTCTCGTCGCTGGACCCGGCCGCCCTTCTGGACCTAGTTTGGGTCAGCCTTTCTCCTGCCTTTCAAGGGTGATTCCGCCGGGCTCCCAGACCGCGGGACCGACACTCCCCAGTCGTCTGGGGTCCGGGGCTCAGCCCTGAGAGTTACCCTGGCTGTCTTTCGCCATCTCCCAGCTTTTACTGCACCTTCCGTTTGGCGACTGAGGGGTCCCACAGCTTTCCCTGTCTCAGATATCATGCCCCCTGGCCTGAGGTTACCCCAGTGGGGTTCCTCCTCCTCGGGGTTCTTCTGCTGGAGTCCTCGAGGAACCCCTCCCAAGGAGAGAAGCAGGAGAAGCAGGACTTCCCCCGGAACCCCTAAGGAAAGCACTGATCTTGGATGAAGGCGGGGTCCCTCAAGTCCATTCGTCACATGTCCTCGCCTGATGATCTTGAAGAGGGGGTCCCCGAAGGGCGTCTGGATATCCAGTCCCATCTGCTGACAGTCCTGAGATCCCTCAAACAACTTTGGGCCCAGCCTCCCAACTCCCCCTCTCCTGTGACGAGCAGTGCCTTTAGAGGCCAGGCGGGCTCATCTCTCCGGATACTGCGGAACCAGTCCCTTCGGCGAGCCCAAATTTTTGTCTGCTCCGAAGGAGAAGAGCCGAATGTTCCCAGCATGGTCCCTTTTGCCATGGTGGTGGCGCCCACTACAATAACTCTTGGGTAGCGGCTTCAACGCTCCATCCATCCTATCTCTGGTCTCCTGCTAGTATGGTAGGTGTGGAAGACCCTGACTGACGCCGTGGCCTGTCTCTGGAATTATTTGGCACTATTTGAGTATGGACAGAGGGATCTGGTCATGAGTTGTCAGAGCGGCCTCAGAACCTACCCTGAGCACTAGCGGCAGCGGTACCAGGCTTAGAGTTTATCTGGTCAACGTCAGTTCTAAGATTTCCATGATCAGCATTTCCTATGGCAGCTCCACCTTAGAGCTTAGCTCGCAGTTGGCTAATTTCCTCAGGAGGCTAGCCTGGCTCATGAAGCCAGTTTCATGGAGGAGGGGCGGAGTCCTCGGGCCGATGTTCCCTTTGATGGGTCCTCCTTGTGCCTGGCTCAGCTGTGTCATAAAATTCGAGGCCTTACAGTCTTCCCCTTCTTATCTGCCGAGGGTGCCTTTAACTCTCCTCCTTCTGCCTTTAGGTTAAAGGAGGGGGAAACTTTGTGGTTCAAGGTAAACAACAAATCCTTCCGGTTCCGCCGTGGACGAGAAGATCGAGGCAGAGGGCGGAAAAGCTGAGACGCCCCGAGGATGCAGGTGGCCCCTGCACTTGGAGAGACCAAGAGGAATTTCAAGGGCTCAGAGGCATCCCACACCGGCTGAGGGGATTGGAAGCTGTCCTGCCAGAGAGCCAGCCCGGTGTCAAGCTTTTGGAGACCACCTAAGTCCCTGGGAGTCAATCTGCAGGGACCCCACGGTGCTGCTGCATTGCCGCTGTGCCACCATCCGGAGCCAGTACTCATCAAATTGCCCCAAAAGAATCTGACCTTTAACCCAGCCAGAGGAAATGGCAGCCGCTTGTCCTTAAAGGAGCTACCAAAAGAAATTACCAACCGCCCCAACGTCCATTGATCGATCAGGAAATTACAGTCCAAGGGAAGATCTCAGCAGCTAGGACTCTGAAGTCCATGAAAAGGAGAGCAGACAACCCCAACTACCACATCACAAATTCAATCAGGAGACAACTGTAATCCATTCTCCCATTCAAAAGACAGGGATGTTTGATATGCTCCACGATCCTCAAGGATAAGGGAGGTTATCACATACCATTATTGGAGAGTCAGTCTATTACAATCTTCCCATCCCATTGTTGGGTCTCACAATTTTAAGCCTGCCCTTTGGTCTCACCATAGTCTATGGCTCACCTCCAAGGTGTTTGGCAGTAGGTACGGCTCTGGGGAGAGTTCTTGATTCCAAAGTTGCCAGGCCTGGGCTCACTGGCTCCTGAGGTGCACCACCAGGCATCTACTAATGGAGGGTACATTCTTAGTGACTCTAGGATCTGACACCCTCTGGGATTACATCTAATGTAGGATCAGGTCAAACTGCCTCAATTGGATAAGGTCTATAGGAGCACCGATAGACAACAGATTGTGTTCACCATACTCCCCTGCAAGAGGAATCCGGAACTTTCTCAGTGGTTCCTTGCTCTTCCTTTGCCCAAGGGCCCCAAGGAGGATATCACTACAGATCAAAATTGCACCGTCTGCCGTCTTTTAAGGCTCCCTCTGGCAAGAACCCAAGGCAGGGATGTTCACTCAATAATCCACATCATCAACATGACCAGCCTTCATGGGTTATCAAGTTTCACATCATGATTCTCAGGATTGCACCTTAATTCCCTTCACTCTGGTTTGTGATCAACTCTCAGGAGGCTATGAAACCCCGCAATTCTTCCCTTCTCAGTGGCAGGCTGAATCAGGATGCCTCCTAGATAGGTAGGGGGCATTGTCTGGGCAGGCTAGTTCAGGAACTGTTGGCAAGGATCGAAGCTCTTACCACTGGTTTCTTTCTCCATGGCAGGCAGGTTCTATCAGATGCTGCCCAACAACGCTGGGGGCTCAGGGCATCAACTTCAGTTCAGATCGGGCTGGCAACGGGGTCTGGTATCTGAACATCCAAGGAGGCTGGAGATCGCACTGTGCTTCCTATCCTACAGGCCCAATGAATGGGGGGTCTTCCTACAACATCCCACGTAGCTGCACTCCAACATGTGGTGGAGGGGTATCTGAACCAACCAAACTTGCACAGATCCTTCTCCAGTCAATTTTAATGGTCTCTAGTGTGACAAACTGGTAGCTAGGTTATCTTCTTGGTCTTCACCAACATCCTACAAACAACAGTAAAAGCTCCAAGTGCCAAGCAGGACAATTTTCCATCAGCTAGTATTTGCAACTCCACTAAACACCAAGTGCCAGCGTTCAAAACTACTTCCTGCCTTTCCCTAGTACCCTCAATGACCTGTTTAGCACAACTTGACCAAACATTGGTACTTTCAGGTTCTTAGATTTGAACCCCATACTGGGAGTACCAGCTAATGGTCTCCTAGCCTGAAGAAGGCCAGTTGTATTTGGGTGGACTGGCCCCCTAATTCGACTTTTCTATCCAAAGTTTGGGACATCGCATCTCAATTTACAATCTTTGAAATTGACATCTTGGCATCTTTAATCCATCCTGTCCAGTTAGTCCTTACACAATTCCCGAAGTTGTTTGGGGAAGAGGTCTTTTTTAGACAAAAATTCCACTAACAAATTGTACATCAGTAAGTGGAAGAGGTTTGCTATTGCTTTTTTGACCAAGGGCTTATCACCTACACTTCCGACTTCCTAAGTCCTTTGACATTAGACTAATCCCTGTTCCTTCAAGGATCTTCTGTCCTAGAATTTGTAGTCCAACTAGCTAACATCTCTTCTTCTAATGAAACTTGCCATCTCCAGTTGATGAGCAACCCTTAGAGCAACCCTTTCATAAATTTGCCTATTTGGACTCTAAACATCATCCTGCACCAGCTGATCCTTTGTCTCAACTATTAATTCATCACTTCCCCTTCGAACCTCCTGCTACATGAATCCATCCTGCACCTTGTCTTGGCCTGTCTCTATAGCCACTCAAATTTAATCTGCAAGAAGGAGTTCAGCTCCTCAAATTTTCATCCTTACTTTGTCCCAACTTGATGTTCTGGTGCTTGGCAGTACAATCTTCCCACTTATTTAGAGCTTTTCCCAAAGGAAAATATCTGCAGAAGTCTCCAACCATCTTTTGGATTACCAGTTCACCAGGGCTAATTATCAGAAAAGCCACCAACTTTCTAAGTTCATTGGATGTTCTTAGGCAAGGGCGATGATACCTTCTATAACCAAATTCTTTCTAAGCTCAGGTCTCTTCTAGTTTCTGTCTCCTGTTATACTTTGGGCCACATTCTCACAAAACTACTATCTCCAAATTTGGATCAGAGCTTAGACATCAATCCCTTATTCTTCTATCCATAAGCAACTTCTTAGTTTTCCATCAGAGCTTTCTGCTTCAGGGCTATGGCCACTGTCCTAGCTTTTCATTCCACAAATTCGCTACATCATGCGGCATCTATCTTCTATTGGGTCCAGAGGACTCATATCCTAGGACAAATCTTCTGTGGCATCTAACTTACACAGCCTTTCATCTCCACGGTACTCAGGAGTATTTCTAGAGTGATAGCTTTTCTTTCTTCCGCTTGGTATCATCTAGTCAGATTGCATGATGAATCACCATTCTGTTTTTAGTTATGTACTCACCGATCCCTCAGATGTTGTGCTCTAGAGGTGTGCATAGTAATTTTTAAACTTTTCCCCTGCCTTTGGAGATCAGAAGAATTGAACGCCTTTGGTGCTCACTGTTTCCCTTGTTTCATCCAGATAGAGTTGGGATCACATGGTGCATGTGTGCATATATTAGCAAGTTCTCATTTATAGAAATATGGCCCAGTCAATGCCATTATTTAAACCTCATGTCTGATAAGACCAATATTTTAATAAGTAATATGATTCTTTTTAAAACAATTTAGTCTTTATATCATCAACATATGCATTTTAAGCAGCTTTGTTTATAATTATAAACTTGAAATCAGTATCTGTATTGCCCTTTCTAAAAATGTGCTGTGAAGGGATTGTCTAGATTTCCATTTGTAATGCCACAGAGAAGTTTGATATTCTCATCTCTTTCTCTGGCCTATATAGGTCTAAATATACTACAGCTGTTGTCAAAACAGTTGACGTTTGGCAAACTTCAAACCTACAAGTATTGAAGGGATTCTCCCATGCTTTTACAAGCTGTTAATTTTCTACAGGGTCTAATACCAATTTTTTCAATTATTGTGGGGACTACAGACTAGGGCATCCTGAATGCAGCAGCCTCTTTCAAAAGCTAATGTAGACTTTTCAGGAAATAATACTTGTAGTTTTTGTCTGTATTAATAATAACCCATTACTTATGTAACAAAACTCCTAACAATTCAGAAAGATAATTGTAGGTAAATGCACAAACTATTGGCCATGAATCTTTGTCTGGAAACATAAGCTTGTTAGTATTATTGACCCCCCCCCCCGATATTTCTTATTCTCCTTCTACTATTCCCTATATATTAATTACTCTACTGGCCTTGTATTTTATCAGTGGCTTTCTTTAATACTTCCCGACTATAGCTTATAGTAACAGTTTTTAAAAATTTATTTTAAATTCCTCTCCAAAGTCTTCATCCCTGGATCCCAACCTGTTTAGCCTTACCAGCTGACTATATGGTACAGATTCTACTGATTTTACAGGGTAGATGTTCTCCAAACTTATAAAATAAAGTAAATTATTTGTTCTTCTTGACCCCCTTCAAAAATATGTGTACGTGAAAGGTGTTTTTCATCTTTTTTATTTTAAAAGTAAATTGTAATTCAGATCTAGCCCAGTTCATATGTTCCTAAACAGTCTTACCAGATTTTTCTCCCTTTAAAGTAAAAAAAACTCACATTGTCTGCATATTAGTAATAAAATGCCAAATGTGTGAACTGTAAAAAATAGAAAATTATTCTCTTTCTACCAATGCCATAAATAAGTGTACATGGGATGGAGGAAATCTTGTCTCCACTATTGTCCCCTAGGATTGCAAAAAGAATATTGAGTAAAACATGTAATGATGTACACAAAATATAGCCAATCACAAATGTGTGAGTAAAATAAAAAGTAACTATGTAAAAATAAATAAAAATAAAAGTTAAGTATATACACAAAATATAAAAATGTATACCACCAACCCAAAACACTGAAAATAGACTAAAATAAAAACAGTGCTGGAAAGATGGCAAAGACCACTGTAGCCAAAAGTATGTTTAGCGCTTTCATTTGTTTATTAACATGAACTTCCTCAAGAACAGATGACAATGAACCATAGTACCACACTTATATACAGAAAGTCTGTTAATTGACTAACCAGTGAACAATCACTGCCAATTAAATATTTGAATAAGAACGGGAAACTAGAAAAGTCAATAAAACATTTAAATAAAAAAGCTAATCAAGCATAAAAATATATAATTCCAATTAATGACCCTATTTTGCAACAAACAATATGTATTGTCCCATTTAATCATGGGGGCAATCTGCATTAAGAAACACGTGTCATTTTAATTCTTTGATCTCTAAGGCAGTGTTAAAATCAAATACATAAGGCCCTGAGTATATAAAATCCAAAACAAAAAAAAAAATAATACATTTTCTAAAATGAATACAGTCATGAGGGTGTTTGGCTAAAGTGTTAGTGAAATCCCTTCGTTTAATAGCCAATTGGTGTTCATAAATCTTCTTATATAGGGCTCTAGTGGTTTTCCTTATATAATAACTTTCACAATCTGTATAAGAAGCTAAGTAAACTATTCCTGTGCTCTTACAGCAAAATCTCCTTTTGCTGTATATAGCTTTAGCTGTTTAAAATAAACACTTTGCAAAGAATTAATGAATCTACATTGCTTACAGTTATGATAGGGGTATGTTCCCATAGGACTCCTAACCCCTGCATAATGTGAAGGTGCACTAAACTCTAACATAGACTTAATATTGGTCACTTTTTTGTAAATAAATAATGGTTGATCTCTTAAAACTCTCACCAAGTCACTGTTCCCTAAAATAACTTTCCAACTGTTGACCAAGATCTTTCTAACATCTTGTGAGTCAGAGCAAGTAGGAACAGGAAATGCACTGCCCATGCATGTAGAACCTGACCCTTGTTGTCCATTTTTAGGGGTAAATCGACTTAATAAAATTGGAGGAAATTTATTAAACTTAGCTTTCATAATTTCATCTTTGATGTGTAATAATTTTAAAAGTGGGTACCCTGTTTGCACAAACGTAGATATTAGTTTTTCTGTCTCACTACTAAAGACTTAATTACCAGAAATGAGTCTTCTCAAACAAATGATTTGTCCTTGAGCCAAGATTATCTTCATAAACATGAGGTACATACTTTGAAAATGTAAGAAATTATTAGTATGTTTCTTTGCAAAAATAGTGCTTGAAAAAACTTTGTTAACAATATCCATAGAAATGCTGACATCCAGGAAACTGACTAACATCAGCACTATTCAACACAAATTTCAACCCTGCACTTTTGGAATTAGTGTCACTCAAAAATAACAACAAATGCTCCTTGGAGCCATTCCAAATAAAAAAAAAACAAGTCATCAACGTATCTCCTGTCAAAGGAGACATAATTGAAACCTTCCAGTCTAGTCAAAACTGACGATTCCCACCATCTTAACACTAAAATACCAAAAGCTGGTACCATCTTAGCACCCATTGCCACACCACAATTCCGTTGATAGATTTTTTTGATCAAATATAAAAAAAATATTTTTTAACACAAGATCTAAAAGTAGACAGATGGTATTGATCTCAACATGTCCAAAACTAGTGTTATGAATAAAAGAATTTTTGACAAACTGAATGCCCATGTTTTGGTCAATGGACGTATATAATTAAACAATGTCAACAGTAACTAGCATAGTTTCAGATCCTGTAAACACACAATTTTTTTAATAAATCTAAAAATTACCACAAATCTCTCAAAATTATTCTGTCTTTAAAGTAATTCAGAAAAGACATCTAGAGTGGAGATTAACCTAGGATTGATACACCTAGGTTTTCTACAGGTAAAACCTAAAGTTTGTTCAATGCCATCAAAAGCATATTTAAGGTTCAACTTTCTAACATATAATTTCAGATTAATTACTGTATCAGTGATAGGTGCTCTGGCCGAAGGTACAAAAGAAAATCATTTCTCCAAATCCTTAATTTGTTCAGCAGTAAGTTGTAAGTCACTAAGATTGTACACCCTACTTTTAGGGACTACCTCTTGCGATTCTTCCCTTTTCTGTTTGGTCCTTGATTCCCCCTCACTTTGCCTTTCCCCCAAGCTTTGTTCTCTGTTGGTGGTCTCAAATGAAAAGAAGATAAAGTACCCCTAGTAACACTGGTCTCACCAACATAATTATTTGTAACTTTACAAACCACATCAACATTACCATTTTGAATAACAGTAGCTTCATTAGATGTACTATTATTACCACCATGATTAATTAGATTGTTCTTCACTGGCTGCAACTCAGAATTAGTATTGTCTTTAAGAACATATGCTAAATTGCTGCCATATGCTGCAGAGTCACGAGCTAATTTATTAAGTTTCCTTTGAATCAAAGTAGCTACGTCTCAGCAGTTTCGGACCAATATTTTCATACAGTGACTTGTAAGGACCAAATTCACCATCATTTAATATTAAACTGTTGAGTTCAGTTATCTCAGTCTTTAAGACCTCCACTTTTCCTTCATTATGTTTAATTAACATTTTAAGAGCTTCAGCTCCCATATTGTTATATAACTTAGTTCAATGAAAATCCAATCCAAAGTTGTTATACCGTTGGGAAGTGATAACATCTAAGTCCCAACGGAACTTGCTGGCATTCAACACAAGTCTGCAAGTAAAAATTATCATAGTCTAGGGGAACGCAGCTTACATAATGTCTTTTCTAGTTCAAAAAATTCTCAACTTACAATGGGAGTGAATGACTGTTGTCTGTTGTGTCCCGTTGCCTAAAGAAAGATTGTTTCTGTAAACTGCAACTGAAGCAAAAAGGTTCACTGGATGAGTGTAAACAAAATCCTTGCCATTACCAAACCCAGAGTCCACAATGACTGTTGTATCACTTCTGGAACTATAGGAAGAACCCTTCTGTGTCTGTCGAATCAATCCTGCTTGTAAAGCAGGAATTCCACTAACCGCTAAAGTCCCATTAATCTTATTTAATAAGGCTTACCAATAGCCGATGTAAGGCTTTGCAAAATAGAAGCCAATTAATCTGGAAAACTGTGAATTCTCAAATTTAAAGTGTCATCCGATTCACTGATATCTAGTGACAAAGTAGTAAAAGGATAACTGGTAGAGCCACTACTAGAGACTCAAGAAGCCAATGAAAGTCCAACTGGCGGCAGAAAAAAACAAACACAAAATAAAAACGTATACCACAAAACCAAATCACTGAAAATAGACAAAATAAAAATTGTTGAGCATTTCTTGTCATGTTTGAGTGACATTAATTCCAATAGTGCAGGGTTGAAATTTGTGTTGAATAGTGCTGATGTTAAAGTCAATTTTCTGGATGTTAGCATTTATATGAATATTGCTAACAAAGTTTTTTTCAAGCACTATTTTTCACAAAGAAACTTATACTAATAATTTCTTACATTTTCAAAGTATGCACCCCATGTTTATGAAGATAAATTTGGTTCGAGGACAAGTCATTCATTTGAGTAGACTCATTTCAGATAATGAAGTCTTTAGTAGTGAGACAGAAAAGATAATATCTATGTTTGTGCAAAGAGTGTAACCAGTTTTAAAATGATTACACTTCAAAGATGAAATTGTGAAAGCTAGGTTGAATAAGTTTCCTCCAATTTTATTAAGTCAATTTACCCCTAAAGACAGACAACAAAGGTCAGGTGCTACATCCATGGGTAGTGCATCTCCTGTTTCTATTTGTACTGATTCACAAGATGTTAAAAAGATCTTGGTCAATAACTGGAAAGTTATTTTAGGGAACAGTGACTTGGTGACAGTTTTAGGAGATCACCCATTATTTATTTACAAAAGGTGATCGATATTAAGTCTATGTTAGAGTTTGGTGTACTTTCACATTATGCAGGGGTGAGGGGTCCTATGGGAACATATCACTGTCATAATTCTAAGCAATGTAGATTCATTAATTCTTTGCAAAGTGTTTATTTTAAACACTTAAATAAAACTATATACAGTAAAAGGAGCTTTAGCTGTAAGAGCACTGGAATAGTTTACTTAGCTTCTTGTACAGATTGTGAAAGTTATTATATAAGGAAAACCACTAGAGCCCTATATAAGAGGATTTATGATCACCGATTGGCTATTAAAATAAGGGATTTCACTAATATTTTAGCCAAACACGCTCATGATTGTATTAATTTTAGACATTTTTTAATTTTTTTTGTTTTGGATTTTATAGACCCAGGGTCTTATTTAGCTGATTTTAACATTGCCTTGGAGATCAAAGAATTAAAATGACAAGTGTTTCTTAATGCAGATTGTGCCCCAGGATTAATGGGACTATAAATATTAAGTGTTTGTTGAAAAATAGGGTTATTTATTGAATTATATATTTTTATGCTTGACTAGCTTTTTTATTGAAATATTTTATTGAATTTTCTAGTTTCACGTTCTTATTCAAATATTTAATTGGCGATGACTGTTCACTGGTTAGTCAATTAACAGACTTTCTGTATATAAGTGTGGTACTATGGTTCATTGTCATCTGTTCTGAGGAAGTTCGTCTTACAAATGAAAGAGCTAAACATACTTTTGGCCACAGTGGTGTTTGCAGTCCTTCCAGCACTTTTTTTATTTTATAAACACAAAATTTGACAAATTGCAAATATAATGCATACTTGAGTATTCATATAGCAATGTGATTATGGCCTCTGAATCACTGTTGTGTTTTATACTTCTACACAAATTGATGAACTCATTTTAAAAAAAACAGAATAATCTCCCTACCAGTCAGGATTCTGAGGAAAAAAGTAAACTAGCTGCATTAGATATGTCTCAAATTGAAAATGTGCCTGTAAGCAATTTTTAAAAAGACAAAAACTGTATTGTACTTGAGTTTTTAGTAAAAGTAATATGTGAACAAAAATGTACAAAGTTGTATACAACTGCATTTGCCTCTGTGTAAAGGTATTTTAGTTTAAAAATGAAACTAAATCTTGCCTCACAGATGTATGCACTTTTGCAGAGCCAACTGCTTGAATATTCTGGCTAGGTCGCATAATGATGATGATAATAATGATGATACATTATTCAGACACAGAAACAAATGCAAATATATATAGCTTTGTACATTCTCATTCACATATTACTTTTTACTAAAAGGTCAAGTACAATATACTTTAGTTTATCTTTTAAACAATTGCTTACAAGCACATTTTCAATTTGAGATCTATCTAATGCAACTAGTTTACTTTTCTCCTCAGAGTCCTGACTGGTAGGGAGGTTATTTTGGTTTTAATATGAGTTCACTTTGTTGACTCCCATACCTAGAAGTGTGTCACTGTAGAAACAGGAATGCAGCTTCTAGAATTCAAACTAAAGCCACATGAAGTCCTCTTTCAGTTCATAAATAGAGGCAATGACTGTTCATTCAAAAAGTTACAAGAGCTGCTGCTACCTTGCCTTCTGGAAAATATACTTATAGACAGAGCCGAAGCTGTACTATACTGCCTGTAAGGACTCTAGAAATTTTATTTTGGACTTAAAAGCCATAAACAGTAAATATGCAATATATTTAGCAGGAAGCAGATAATTTCTAGTTCAGATATTAGAATTTTCTGTATGTTTGAATTATTTATTTTCAAGTTCTTGTGCAGTATATGCACTGTTTGTATACTTATTTGAAAATAATATGTTTAATTTATTTATATCAAATGAGTAGCTTCATTATTCAAATTGAAATACTTGTGACTGACAGTTTATTTGTTTAAGGGTTTATGTGTTTTACTGGTACATTTAACCGTATGGTGGTCACCCATTGAAGTGTGACTGCTCATAGCTATTTGCAACCATTTAAATGTTCACAAGTTGGCTTGTTTTAAGGAAACATAATAAGCTGCACTTTTATTGTGTTACTTTTGACTAACTGATGGCAGTATTACTAAAAGCTTGGAAAAGGGTGTTGGTGCTGTAGAGCTGCTACTCACATCACTGTTCTGGAAAATACTGTGTGTGTGTGTGTGTGTGTGTGTGTGTGTGTGTGTGTGTGTGTGTGTGTGTGTGTGTGTGTGTGTGTGTAAAACAGTAAAATGCTTATATTAAAATTACAGTTACTGTTGGTAAGGTTGAAGTGGAAGAATGTAGGGTCAGTTTGAGGTGAGTGAAACCTGTGGAAGCCAATAATTTTAAGTCTTATCTGTAGCTATACAATGCGAAGCTCATCTGAGTGTGGTAGGACTTTGGTATTACTCAAAGTGGCAATGCATCTTTACTATACATCCATAAGGCAGTTCTTTGTATATTAACAGGTAATAATGGTGGGATCGAAACTCCCGTAGAGATGGTTCTTGTAGAAACGAATATTGACAGTAGCTTTACAGGAGTAAAAACTTGTAGCCCCCAGTGTATCACGCATTTATTGTAGCAGCTGTTGGATCTTGTAAACTGGATGCTGTAAAATAGTGTTGGTCACAGCAGCCACAAAGAAAATACACAGCAGTATATATCTTACAGATTAATTGTTTTGTTTTCTAGTTAAAGAAGTTGGGAAACAGGGCAATATGAGCTTTATCTACGGAGTATGGAAAAATACTGCTGTCACTGCTGACTAAGGAATACAAAACTAAGAGAGTTTCACATGACAGTAGGTCCAAAGAGGACATGATAACAGCCCTGTGTGTAGCTAAAACAATCCATTGAAACTGGAGACA
The DNA here is from genome assembly GCF_019279795.1 of Protopterus annectens. NCBI lineage: Eukaryota > Metazoa > Chordata > Ceratodontiformes > Protopteridae > Protopterus > Protopterus annectens. The sequence continues at coordinate 63,390,521 of NC_056738.1, forward strand.
GATAAAAAGTGAATGCAGGTAAAATCATTTACCAGAACAATTTAGTCCATCCTCGGAGCATAGTTAACTAAAAGGGCTAGTGCAATAACTGGAAACAAAATGTCTACAGATAGTTGAGAGAAAGAAAGCGAGAAAAAGAATGAAGAGGAAGAAAGGACTAAAGCATGTGGAAAAAAAGAAGCGGTAAAAGCAAGAGAAGGAGCTGGCCTATCATCAAAGGCATATAGATAAAGAGGGAAAAGCCAAACCCTAAATGCCAAGGTCAGTACTAGACTTTTTCCTCAGTGTAAAGAGGGGAATTACTGTGATGGTTTTATTTGGGCATTTGAAAGAGTGTGTAATCAATAGAGAACTGTGCAGTGGCAATCTGTGAAACTCTTAATTCTTCTGCTCTTGTGTAAGGCAATGCATTTGTTGAGCATCCAGTGCCATCTTGGAACTTACAATATATCTTTCTATCTATACCTATGGCTGTCTATCTGTTCTGTTGGTGCACATTTACTGTATGTGGCTCCTGATAGGCTTATCACATACACGGGATTATTGCATACACTTTTTTATATCTCTTGTGGATCTATGTTAGTTGGTCTCTTTCCTTTCAATCTCTCTCAGTTCCAACTTTTCTGTCACATTTTCCATTGGGTGTTGTATTTTCATCAGGAATGATTGTTTTAATGAACACACTTGTCATGAAACCTGTGAAGACAACAGGTGTGCCTCTTTGTACAGCTACTGTACCTTTCCTGAACAAATGTGTGTCTTCACAGAAGCTGTAGCCAGTATGAACTTTAAAACTGTAATGCATTCACATTCCTAACTGTGAGACTATGGTCTTCAAGCAGCTATAACACAAGTGGTATATATATATATATATATATATATATATATATATATATATATATATATAGACATACACAGATATATACCCACACACACACACACACACATATATATATATACGTATATATATATATATACACCCACACACACACATATATATATATATATATATATATATATATATATATATATATATATATATATATATATATATATATATATATATATATATATATATATACACACACACACACACACAGATATATACATGTATATATGTATATACATATGTGTGTGTATATATATATATATATATATATATATATATATATATATACACACACACACACACACACACACACACACATATACACAGTATGTGTGTGTATATACTCACGTCCTCACCCATAAGGTCAACAGCATAACATTTCAGAACATGTTTTTACTTATTTCTTTGCAGAGCCTCCAATATAACATTTTTGCTACATTTTATTTCTTCTCTGCTGCTCAAAAAGCAGTTGAGCAGTCAAGAGTAATTTCCCTTAATTCATACATTTATAGAGTTTGGTAGGCAGAGTCAGTCCATAGACCTTAGGCACCTTGCCAATACCCACCTTCATAAGGCACGTCTTGCCTCCAGGGGAGCCAAACAAACATGTCTGGGATGGATTTATGGTTGTCCATCCAGTTATCTAGGTTTGCCTTAAAAGAAGTGAGGGTATTTTTATTTTACCTGTTTCTTGACAGGGTAAGGTCACTAGACACAATTCTCTCTTTCTGGGGATGACCAGTGGGCACCGTCTGGTTAAGTGGCCTGCTCAGAGTCATATAATAAGCAAATAAAGGTGAAGAAATCAATGCCTGTAACCTAGGCACAAGAGGCATCACAGAGCTTTAGTCCTCTTCACTAACTGCCAGACTATGATTATTCCACAGATGAGGAAATAGTGACTAATAAATCTTCCCTTCTAGCGCTTCTTATTCCACCATGATGGTTAAGTTTTATGTTCCCTAATATATTTAGTTCAGATTGGGACTACTTGGTTTATGCTATTTGCTAGACAGGTATAAAGTTTATTGTCATAACTGACAAGTTAGGCTAAGTAGGAGCTGGAAATCTTGCAGTCCAAGTTTGAAAGCTAATCATATAGTTTTAATAAGTTTATTTTTTTTAAAGTTCTTGTATTCAAAGGTGTTTATTGGGGTTGGATTAAATGGCACAAAGTGAAAGCTTACTGATTTGATGTTGGTGAGAATGAGGTCATGAAAATCTTGACCCATAGTGACCTGATTAGCTATCTGTACAAGGAAGCTAAGAATTCCAGAAATCATAGGAAGTTCAAGGTTACTTAGTCTTGCAAACCTTACTCCTTGCCAGCTTCCACCCTAGACTATACCTCCCCTCTCAAGGAACATTATGCCAGTCAAGCCCAGAGTGAATTTATGATTACCCATCCAGTTATCCAGGTCTTGTTTGAAAAAAGTGTATCACACACAGATCGGGATCATGGTCAGCTGGGACAATAGGGTAATGGACTCCCTCCCCCAGCCATACCAGTATCCCTTTGCTTGTCTGTATCTTCCCTCTCCCCCCAGTTACCATAAAACTGTTCATACCTGTTAATGTGCATATTATTTTCTTATTTACCTTTACAGTGGTCACAGAGATTTGCACTTAATTTAAAATGTTTACTTTAGATTTTACAACAAAAAACATTGACAACCATTTGGTAAACAAATCAAAACACACTGAGAACAGACAACTTGAGGAATGGTAAATATCTCTTCCCTTGAAACTCACATTTATTGAAAATCCATCAGGCAAACCAATAAACTATAAAAGATGTGCTGCGGTTAATAGTCAAATAGCATATGGCATATAGTGAAGCAGTAATTGCATCTATGTAAAGAGTGCTGGAGTTCAAAAGAAAAATGATGTGACACATTTGCTAACAGCCTGGGATAACTAATTGGATGTAAGTATCCCTTATCAGGCGTATCCCAGGAGCACAGTTTGTTGGAGTGACTTGGTCAAAGTCACACAGTAGACAAAAGGCTGAGGGAATCAAAACCTGCACTACAAGAAACAGCTCACAGCCTTACCCACCTACAGTAAATACCAAACAAACTCTTGCAGCCCAACACAGTGAGTTTCACTCCCATATGCTTGCAAACCACAAGTTAAATTAAAAATGTATTCATAGTTAATATTAATATTAAACTCATAGACTTCATGCTGTTTAGTTTATTCACAGGAAAATAATAAACACCCTGTCAACAGTCAAAACACGCACGAGTGCACACACACACACACACACACACACACACACACACACACACACACACACACACACACACGTCTGCTTCGGATCACATAAATGAATGCATTTATAAATAAAAGCCTGGAACTGTATCTCAACTTGTTGTTGTCAGAATCATACAGTACAACGCACTGCAATTCCCCTGTGCCATGTCATCTTCTTAGCTGAAGAACCAGACACAAATATAAGCAGGACATCTAAAAGGTCACACCAGTCATAGGTCATCTGACTGTGGAGCCTGAAAATGTGCTAAGCAGAAACAGTCTTAATATCATATGTATACGTTTACATGCATATGCGCATCCCCTGTGCCATGTCATCTTCTTAGCTGAAGAACCAGACACAAATATAAGCAGGACATTTAAGAGGTCGTACCAGTCATAGGTCCTCTGACTGTGGAGCCTGAAAATGTGCTAAGCAGAAACAGTCTTAATATCACACACACACACACACACACACACACACACACACACACACACACACACACACACACACATCTACTGTCCATATTCTTACCTTATACTTTTGCTGCTTCTCATTAAATGTGTGGTTTCCAGTAAAGCATTGTAGATTAATGTCACTAAATATTAACGGATATTTAAGTTTCATACTTTAAATCATTCTGAAAACACATGCAAATACAAAAGTGGTTATTCTAACAACTTTCTATATTAATAACAGCAATATTTAAAATTTGTCCCTAATTTTTGTCCCCTATAATTTTTGGCTTTGTACAGATCACTTTTACTAACCTGCTCACGTATCTGTAAATGTAACTGCACAATTAAATCACCTAACTAACCGGACCGGAGTTCCGCTGTGGCAACCCCTAACCGGGAAAAGCCGAAAGTCACATGGAAATGTCTTTTCAAAACAGCTGGCATACTTGTAACTTCAAGTGCATTGCATTTGGAGATCTGAAGTAAGCTGCTGAACACACACATACCTTACCTGAATTAGAAGCTGTAACCGCATTGGAGGTCATCCAATAGGAGGTCTGAATGATGATGTTTTCTAGCTCTGAGGTATCCCCCTAGCTAATATATGTAACTGCTGCTCTGAACTAGGAGCCTTAACTTCAACTCCACAGTTAATTTACTGGCTTTTTCAAAATGACAACCACATTCTGTTTTGACAGTGAGAAGTTGCTCTGTCATTGGCTGTGCATTCCCGGTAATAAGAAGAGTTATTGCAAGTCAAAACAGAGCTGCTAAACAGACCAGATAATCAGGGGGTTCTTTATTTTTTTTTAATAAGGTTTACAGTCCACCCCAGACAGCAGCTGGGCCCTAGGCGCCTTATGCTGGATCCACCCCTGATCACACTGCTTTATCTGCAAGGGGAGTCTACTCCGGAGGGGAGGGAAATGCTAAATAATGAATTTGTTTCTCTATCTTGTTTTATTCATCTGCCGAAGCAGGTTTAGGTGTCTTGTTTTGGTATTTCTGGGACTGAGCTGTGATGGTACAAGATGTCCTGGACTACTGGGTCGCTTATTGCTTGGAAGGCAAGGAATAGATCTCCTTGGAGGAACCTAACAGACACAGAAAAGCGGGACAGTGCTTCTAGTCTTTCTGGTAGCTTAGGTATTTTTCACCTTTGATCCTCTTTGTTAGGAACCTGAAGGGTCTTTCCAACAATTTAATATATCTGGTGAGGTACCTCACAAAGGGGGAGGGGTTATTTTCTATTACTGGTCTGATCAGTGCCAAATGGGGGAGGGGTAACATCTTTAGATGTAGATGATATTCCCTTGATGATCAGCTGTGCCAAGCAAAAGTATTTCCTGGCAACCATTGTAGCATGATGATCAAAGTAGAGGGACCTATCAACCCAGGTTTCCACGTCTCTAACTACATTTTGATTTTGAAGTGGGGTATTACCACTGTCTTGTGCTGTGGGGGTTGCCTGCCAAATGCACCAATTTAAACCCATTTTCAATACACCAGACATTTATTAGTCTAGGTTCCTCCTAGAGGACTTCGGTGTCAGAGGGGTATTTGACAATGACTCCCAGTTTCAGTCTTCCACAGACTTGATTAGCCATAGTTTTTTTTTAGTCTGCAGGTCAGAGAAGTAAATGACAAAATTGGTCCCAGCACTGTGTCTTGCAAGACACCACTGGTTACCTTCTGCCACCCTCACCAAGTCTTTAGCCAGTTAGCTGTCCATCTTACCCCATAGGGGTCTATTTGTAATACATTTATTTTATTAATTATGCTAACATGAGGGATGGTGTCAAATGCCTTGTCCAAATCAATGTAGTCTGTGTGTACAGTTTTATTTCTGCCAACAACTTGTATTACCTTTTCAAAGAAGCATTTGATAAGTCTTGGATTATTTGGTCATACACAACCAATGTGCTAGAAGTTCTTCAGTTAATCAGTGAATAGTACAAATCACCCATTGCAAAATTATTTTGTTTATGAATAGTTCAGTAAATGCATTCAGAAATCTTTTATGGTCCTTCAGGGACATGGAAGGTGACCTGTAGCAGGCAGTGAATTGATAATTTGACTTGTTTAGAGCAGAGTTCTGTTTGTGGATCACAGGAATTATGTTAAGAGAAAACTGGGTTTCTGACAAATGTAGACAGTGCACTCTTCAGTTTACTGTAGGTCTGAATGCATTAATAGTCACAGAATCCTGTTCAAAATTAAGTGCTGTCTTTACACTGAAGCCACTTGTGTTACAACACAGAGTTATGGATGTGTTCAAGTTGCAAGAGAACCTTGAAATAAAGGCAATTTATTGTTAAAATGTCTGACACCGAGCAGAGCAACCTTGATGTGGTCCAGACTGGTATTTACTGTAAGCCTTTTTGTTAAAACGTCTGACTGAGCAGAGCAATCTTGATGTGGTCCAGACTGGAATTTACTGTAAGCCTTTTTGTTATGTTAGAATGTCTAGAAAAATTCTGCCTAAAAATGCACTATGGAGGTAGCAAGTGCATTGGCCAGCATGCAGAATATGTAGAATGAAAGCAGGCCACCCTAAGGAAATCAAGTTGGACTGTCACTCATCTCATTTCAAGCTGACACGTACTAGATCCCACTAGACTGACACCAGCAACTTAGCCAATTGTTAAAGCCAGCTATCTTCTCTTTGTATCTGGGTGTCATTCTGGGTGAGGATGTGACTCTATTCAGGGCCAGAGTCTTACCTGTACTTGATACATGCATAGCAAGTCTTACCATTCCCTTGAGTATGCTCAAAACAGCCCAAGTAGTGGACATAAAGTATGTCTGTGTGAGGGCTTTATCACCCATTTCTGTGAATGACACCATCCACAAATAGTTCCACCCCTGTGTAAGCAGACACTTCTGTTTCTTTTCTGGTCTTCACCAAGGATTTTTTTTATAGGTGGCACACATATATAAGACCCACTCACATTTGAACTCTTCCCCTAAGAAACAGGTCAGCAGGGTCAACTTCTTAATTCTCTTCCACTCCTGCTTGTTCCTTCTGCCCTAGAGCTGGTCATCGCATTTGGCTTATCTGGGTCATAGTCAGGGCTCCATCTCTGTGTACCATGAAGACGGCAACAATAGCAACATGTGATGAAATGGATACATGTCAAAAGGTTTTTTGCAATAAGACCTCTGATTATTTAAAGCACTATGAAATTAGATGCTCGTGTGGCTTCTTTCTAGTTGATAAACCTCAGTAACTGTAAGCCAGATTCAGGTGACAGCTGTGATACACAGTATTGCTTTTTCTAAACAACATTAATGCATTTATTCATGCTTTATTTCTCATTTTGCACATCAGCTACCAGTATGATGTGCAGTAAGTATGTCTTCTGCAGCCCTGATTTGCTGTGATCACTTAACTGTCTAAGGTATTTCTCATTTTTTGGGCAATAGTCCTATGTCAATGAATCCCACAATAGGAAGAAAGTATTGTGTTCATCAAACTGTACAAATATCTAAGCAGGCCGTATGGACACACATGCACACACGCACGTCTACACACACGCTACATGATAAAAGACATCAGTGACGTCTGCTGTGTTTAGAAAAAAACATGCTTTTCCCTAGACAATAGCTGTATCACCTTTAAGTTACTAGTTTCCTTTTCTGCAGTATGGCCAAGATTCTTCCACCCCAAGAAAAAGTGTTGTAACCTTTTAAAATTCTAAGCAAATCTTATCTATAATTATTTGCTTTTTTGGAATATGTTATGTTGTACAGGTTTTACCATGCTTTGGACACTTTTATTTTGCTGCAAGGTTAGATAATTTAAGTAGGTACTCCACATTACTTTCCAGAAGCTTTGGTGTACACTTGTTTTATTGCCTATGAACAAAATTCTGATAAATGCAATGGCTCTTAAAGATCTTCCTTGCATTTTTCCAGGTTTGAGCAAGAAGCTTGTGCTGTGAATACAAATCTGAAAGTTAAAGAGCTCCAGCGGCAACTTGTGGACTCTGAACAAGATTACATTAACTTGAAAAAGGTATTTATTGTAACACCACAGCCACCATGTCATTCAGAGTTTCCGTTTACAAGAGTCAGGTAGTGTGAGATGTGGGTTTATATTAGAGCTTACTTACTAGTGTTGTAATTCACTGTGAGAGACCTCAAAGTAAGAGTTTTATTTTGACACTGTCAAGGAAAACAGGGTATAGAAGCAAAACAGATGCTCTGGCCCAGCTTTTTGAAAATGCCATTCATACTATGCAATGTGTAATAGCTCAGTGAGCTAATATTCCTTTTTATGTTTTAGTATCTCAGTATAAAAGTATATGCCGGGATGTAGCCTGATGCATAGTTTTTATACATCAGGCTATTTCTTGACAGACAGTTTAGCAGTAAAGTCCAGCATAATGCTGATTTTAATACTACTTTGAGGATTAAAAAATAATAAAATCCTCTGGTGGAGTGTTTATTCAGGGGACAAGCAGGTCTTCTGCTTTACTAAATGAAAGTCCTATTTCCCCTTCCTACTTTGAAGCCTTCATAATCACATTCAGTTTTTCTAAATATCTAGTAGTGGGAAAGTCATTTTGATAGTAATCCATATCATGCAGACCACCTAGCTGTGGAAAGCATTTTAATAGTTGTACCAGTCCTGCATGAGCCAACATTGTTTTGTCTTGCCAGAATACAACAGCACAAGTCCTCTGTTTAGCCAGCACTGACAGATGCTCACCTTACCTTTTATTACTACAAAACCATTGACTTATCCTGCTGTATCACAGTTCATGCATCAGCTAATGATGGCCTTTATTCTTTTATCAAATGTTGATTTCTTTACACTGTTACATTTCATATTTATCAATATCAATTAGTTCTTGGAATGGATACATTTATCAACTACAGCTTTGTTAAAATGCATTTAACTGATTGTTTCTACTGTGGTCTGGCAAGCTACCTCAAGGTTTCTACCCGCTCCATTAACCCTTGCTTCGCTCGGGCTCACTCCGCTCCTCTACCCTACCCCCATTCCCACCCACCCCACATCAATTATATTTATACCTTCCATAAGCACTTCCCTTTCCTGTCTAATCCCCAATTAACACCAAGACACCTACACTAGTATCCTCCCATTCACTCCACCCTAATTATCTTCCTTGTTAATATTTTCCCTTCCTTAATCTTCCTTATTCTTCTCCTTAACTATAGTAACACAACCTTTTCCTAACATGTACTATACATCAACCCCTTGTATTATCTTAATCTCCCTTACCTCCATTCTTCTTCTTTTCCTATCCCACATCACCCGCCTACCTACTATATTCCACTCCCCAACTTCAACATTTTCCACATCACCCATTGCACCCCACACTAATACTAATAGTTTCTCTGACATCTCACCCTCTTTATTCAACTTCCATACTTGGCACCTTACAAAGATTAGATCCTTTGCCATCATAATCAAACTAAAATTAATTTACAACCCCCACCATAGGCCTGTCTTCATTACTCAACATCCCTCCATGATTACATGTCACTACTAGGCCCTCTCTCTATGTGGCAACATTCACCCCAACCCTGGACCAATCAACCATTCTGCCCAAAACCTTTATTTTAGTGCCAAGAACCTCTTCTTCACTACAATTAATGTACGTAGTATCTGTAACAAAACCACCAAATTCCATGCCTGGCTCTCTCACTACTCCCCAGATATTGTAGCAGTCACAGAGACCTGGCTAAAATCACATATTGCTAACACTGAAATAATCCCTCCAGGATATAATATACATAGAAATGACCAGCTACATAATAAAGGTAGAGGTCTTACATTAATCTATCATGACACTTTAGCTGTTATACCATATGATAAGCCTATACCAACATTTGGAAATATAGAATTATTGCTAGTTAACCTTCACATCAGCAACAGAAAACAATTATGTATTGCTGTATTCTGTATTCCCCCAGGTCAAAACATACATACAGTGGAAGATCTACTATCCTGGACCACCCTCACTATATCAAATGAAACCGTCATTTTTGGCGACACAAATATAAACTGGCAAACTCTCATCTTTGACTCCCCAGTAAATAGTATTAACTTGCGCAGGTTTACTCAACTCATCTCTAACCCCACTCTTAAGGTAACAAAAACAAATAGAATCAACTCTAGACTGGATACTGGTCTCTCACCCTCAGAAATTCACCAAGGCAGGGACCCTACTCAGTACCTTTAGTGACCATCTTCTTGCCTCTACCCATAGAACCTAACTTCAAATAGACAAACTGCATTGTCTAAGAACAACTAGGAGTCTTATATTTCAATGAACAACTATTCTTAGAGTCTCTAAAACCCCACAACTGGTCCCCTACCAAATTTCTCCCACTGGATGAAGCAGTCAACTATTTCAATAAAGTCTTTTTAGATATTCTAGGCAGTCTTGCCCACACACATACCTAAATAGTAAAGCCTAACCATGCCCCATGCAAACTAAACAGTTACTTACCTCCAGAGATAAAGCCTGGAAGGAAGGGCATAGAAATAGAACCCCACAACTTGAACTCGGGTATAAACAACTCCGTAACAATGCCAAAAAGCAAGTCATCAATGATAAAAAAGCTATTTCTCCACTAAACTCACTACCCAATAAAATAATCCCAAATTGTTCTGGAATTCTGTTTCCTCTCTCCTAAATCCTGGTACTCAACACAACCCCTCCTTATCTCCTGACAAAGACCCTCAAGAAATTGCCCAAGCCTTCAATTCTCATTTTATTGATACTATCCAAAAACTTGTTACTGATTTCTCTCTACAAACTAACAAAAGTATAATTAGCAACATAAACGACAATAGACTCTCTAACCTCTTCCCCATCAATTGGGGGAATTGGACATCAAAACATACATACAGTGGAAGATCTACTATCCTGGACATTTTTGGACATCTAAAAAAAAAAAAAAAAAAAAATCTACTCATTTTTAACTTTTGCTGTGTCCTATATGAATTCTTGCAGTGTATTGTAAATTTGCATTTTCATTGCTCTTACTGTGTCTACATTCTATTGTAAATATGCATTTTACAATGTTCTTACTGTGTGTACATTCTATTGTAAATTTGAATTTGCAGTGTCTTACTTTGTTTTCTTGCTGTGTGTATTATCTTTTGTATTCTTCTTAAACATTGTATTGGTTGTACTGCCTTTGGAGCTTTTCTCCCCGGGCCTCCACTGAAAATGGGTTCTTCTTGGCCCAGTGGACTTCCCCGGTAATCAAACTGAAATAAATAAATAAATAAATTGCAATTCCAACAAAAACCCATCCACTCCTCTATTATATTACAACCAGTACCCATCTCTCTAGTTCATAAACTGCTCTCAAAACTAAAACCATGCTCCCCTCTTCCGATGGCCTCCCAGCTGAATACTTAAAACTTGCAGCAGATTCTATAGCTCTCCCAATTAGCACTCATTAACTGATCAGTCTCTGAATCATATGTCCCACAACTATGGAAAAACTCGATTATTACTCCCTTTCAAAAAAATGGTGACACCAATGATCTAACTACTGGCCCATCTTCATATTTTCACCTCTATCTAAAATTCTAGAAAAGTGTATTCATTCTTAATTGTTAAAACATCTCAGACAATAACCTACTCGCACCCACCCAACATGGTTTTTGGCCAGCATACAGCACAACAGCCTTACTGTCATTTACCAACACTGTATACAAAGCTCTTGATGCAGGCCTACTAACATCAGTGATCCTACTAGACCTATCAAAAGCTTTTGATACAGTGTCCCACTCAATACGGCTTTGACTTGAGACCGTAAACTGCTCCCCACACACTCTAACCCATTCCATAACTATCTACACACCAAAAAACAATGTTAGATTGCAAAGTAAGCAATCTGATTACCTGCTCAACAACACAGGTGTTCCCCAAGGGTCTATTCTTGGGCCCTTGCTTTTCAACATATTTATTAATAATCTCCATAAAGCATCCCTGGAATACGTGGACGATTCAACTATAATTACATCCTCTAACAACACCTCAGATCTCCTTAAGTTAACACAAAATGCATTTACTTCCATCGAATCCTGGCTTAATGAAGCTCAACTGCTACTTAATCCCAAAAAATCTAAACTTTTACTCTTCCCAACCAAACTTATAACTCTAGACCTTAAAATATTATATCAAAATAATACAGAAATTGAAATTGTAAAAACAGCCAAACTACTAGGCATCACAATTGATGACAAACTATCCTTTGAGAATCATATACTCAGCCAAATCAAAAAGACACATTTTAAGCTTGGCAAACTCTATAGGCATAAACTCTGTTTGGACAAGTCTATCAAGTTGAAACTAGCTAATAGTCTACTTCTACCCTCCCTCTTCTATGGTTGCCCTGTTTTCACTAACCTACACACATCTCTCCTGAACAAACTGCAGTCATGCTACTATAAAATAGCTAAGTTTGTTACCGACATGCCAACTCGCACACATCATTGCCTGGCCATTAAATCTGTAAACTGGTTTGAGTTCCCCTATTACCTACATTATTCCCAACTTACTCTCACCCACAAACTACTAAATAATCCAAACTACTGCCCATCCCTTCAAACTATAATACAAACACACACCCCTACTCGGCATCTTAGGTCCTCTAACAAACAACTCTTAACCATAACTAAACCCAACAAAAGAGCTGGACAACGTCTCTATTCCCATGCCATTACCAAACTTTGGAATGTGCTCCCTCTCTCTATTACTCAACTAGACTCTTTAAAAACATTTACATTTGCACTAAAAGAACACTATCTCAATAACCTTGTCTGTTCCTGTAGTCATATGATTAAACCACCTTAAATGTTTTGGCCATTATACACTACAAATACTTTTACTAACTTAATATAGTTGCAATTTACACTATCTGTCTTCGTATCCAATCTGTCTTGCTTTATTTATTTCTGTGGATGAATAAACAGAATTGATTAAACAGTATTCTTATTTATAAGAATATACAAACAGAACTACTAAATATTTAACACGCTGGGTTTATTTTCTTGTATAGTATATCTCTATAATATGTATTTGTCTTGTATATCTACTTCAATTTGTATTATGTAAAACCTTCTTGACTTTCAAAGTTAAGCTGATATTATGTAAAAATTTCTGTGATTGTATGGAGCTTTTCTCCCCAGGCCTCCACTGAAAATGGGTCGTTGAGCCCAGTGGACTTTCCTGGTCAACAAATATCAGTAAATATAATAATAATAATAATAATAATAAAACATACGTGATATATTAGGTTAATGTATTTCTCATGTTTTGATTATACATGTATATACTTTTTTACATACATTATAGTAATTCATATTATATATACTGGGCCAGATTCAATAAAGCCTATGCTAAGTATACTCGACATGTATTCAGGAACATTCTTATCACATTTTTTGTGCTTTCGAATCACTCAGGAAGATTACACTAAGTGTACATGTAGTCTTCACCTTGTGGTAACCTTTATGAATCCCTGTCAGTATTTAAAGCTGCAAGAATATCAGCAGGAAAACTAAAATTAGGAGCAGGAAGGTGTGATTTATATCTGTGTTGTCTATTCACTCAGAACAGTGCACACGTACTGTAAGAGTTATTAAATCCCGGGAAATATGTATATACTTCGTATGTTATTACTCACTGCAACCTGATACGTTGTTCTGTTTTGAACTATAGCATTATGTTTATATCCTGATTCTTTTCAGACTCTGTATCTAATAATGTATATTGTGTAAATGCAAATTCTATTGTCCTCAGACTCTGCAAGCAGTAATACACTCACTGCAAATACAATTTGTTGTTTCTTACCCACCATGTTTACCAGTTTTTGCTACCACTTGGTCCAGGCCATGGCTTTATAGGATCCCAGGTCCACTATAGCAATCAGTTAATAAATTAAATAAAAACAATATAACTATTATTAAATTCCATGTCTAATGAATTCTCAACAGAAGTTTTTTTTAAACAAGTGAAGTAATCTTTTAGTAAGCGAGTTCAGTGAAACATCATAATAGTGCACCCTGCAGTAAGGCAGAGACACATATAATACTCTAAGTGATATCTTCATGCTCTGTGGATAGACCTACAGGGAAATATAAGTCATTAATTGAAAATGGAGCACTGAATGGGCTAATAAATGGAAAACAGGAAGCTCAGTTGGCCAGAGATGTTGCTATCAGCTAGTCCATTGTAAGAGGGTGGAAAAAGGTAGCAAACAAGAAGTGAGCACTGATTTCTGTCAACTAGCCTGCAAAAGAAAAAAATTAAAGCCTGCTAAAGGCGAAAATTTAGATGCGGCTTTTAACCAATGGATCTGGAGTAGTTAACTTCATTTAGTCTGCAACCTGTGGGATACGGATCCGATCTCGGAATCGAGCCGGCAACTTTACAAAGCTTAGATCCGAGCTCCTAGCTCCTCCCCTTACCCATAATCCCCTGCCAACCCTAATTGACCTCAGATCCAGTTTGCCGCACTTAGGTACAGCAGCTAGGTTACGAGCTCCTAGACAGATAAGTCTATATCTTTGCTAATTTTGTAAAAAAGTTGTGAGTGTGTGTTTGGTTAGGTTCCTAATCCTTTTATTAGTGTTTTTAAGTTAAAAATATATATATTTTTTTCTCCTCCCCACCCTTCGCTGGTATCGTAGCTCTGTGTGTGTGTGTGTGTGTGTGTGTGTGTGTGTGTGTGTGTGTGTGTGTGTGTGTGTGTTGTCTGAGAGTTTGGGGCCTACTGTTTGAGTGAGTTTTCATTTTTTTAGTTTAAACATGTCTGAGGCCCCAAAGTTGGTATTTTCCAAGTGCATCGAGTGTGGCCATAAGCTCTCCCCGGCGGATGGCCACACTCGGTGTGTCCGGTGCCTTGGGGTTGAACACCTTTCCTCTGGGTGTGAGATTTGCGTGGCGTTCAACCCCAGGGCACTGAAGGACCGGAGGTCGAAGCTGATCCTAGCGGGACTCTTGCCCCCAGATTCGGCTTTGGCCTCCGGGACTTCTGTGGCCTCCTCCCAGCCTTCGGTGGCAGCCACTCCTGCCTCTCTCCCCCCGGCCAGGACTCAAACTCCTGCTTCTGCACCGGAGGAGGGGAAGGCCAGGAAAGAAAAGAAGAGGGAGAAGCACCACAAGCGGCAGGCTGAGGCCTCCGCTTTGGCCCCCCCAGCTAAGCGGGCTTCTCCCTACAGGTCTTCCAGGTCTAGGTCTCCTCCTTGGCTCCAGTCTCCTTGCTTTTCACCGGGACCCGAGGAGGAGGAGACCCGATCTCCGTCGAGGTCATCGAGGCGGCACTCCCGGCCAGCCTCGGTGGCCTCGTCGAGATCAACACGTAGCCTGTCTGAAGCTGATTTGGACCGGGTGATGCGAAGGTTCATCCAGGCCCAAATGCAGATGGGAGTGCTCCTGCCTCCCCCCCCCTCCGGGGGGGGAAGCTCAACACCCTTTTTTGCCCCAATAGCTCCTTCTCCGACCCGCTTCCTGGGTTCGGAGTGCTCGGAGCCGGGCAGCGTCAGAGCCGGGGGTGGGTCGGCACCGACAGTATCAGGTACTTTGGCTCCGACTCTTGCCTCGAGCTTGCCGGATCCATCCATGTCGGATCTGAGCTCTCGGAGACGTGCTCTGAGCTTCGGATCCGAGGGGTTTAGTGTGCCTTCGGCTCCATCCAGGTCGGAGCACACTGGCCCTTCGGATCCGATGGTCTCGGCGCCAGCTCCGATCCATCCATCAGATCTGAGCGAGGGTCGGCTTTCGGATCCTAGAGAGAGTGGCTCTCCCTCGGCTTTCGATGTGGTGGAGAGGGCTCTGTTGAGTGGATCCAGGCCCCCGCTCCCTGCTATGGCTCCATCCCGCACTCCCTCTTGTTTGGGTCAGGCTTCCG
The DNA here is from genome assembly GCF_019279795.1 of Protopterus annectens. Taxonomy (NCBI): domain Eukaryota; kingdom Metazoa; phylum Chordata; order Ceratodontiformes; family Protopteridae; genus Protopterus; species Protopterus annectens. The sequence goes on from NC_056738.1 coordinate 63,406,029, forward strand.
TTACCCGGCCACAGGGACAGCCTGCTTTGACGTCTCAGGTCATTCCACTGGAACAGGACGTTGCTGGTGAGTCATCCTCGGACAGTCCCCCGAGGATGTTCCTCACAAGCGGAAGTGTAAGAGGAGGCACGTGGACTTCCCCGAGTCCTTGACAGAAGACACAGATTTGGATGAGGGGGAAGGCTCCCCAAGGTCACCCCCCGAGGATGTCTCCTTCGGAGACATCATGGAAATGCTTAGGATCAGGGGGGGGGTGGTTTGGCCCCAAGGCTTCCTCTGATTGAATCCGTGTTCCTCGAGGCATTCAAAGCAGGCCCATCTACCTCTTGGGTGTCCCCTCCAGCCGACCCCTTAGTGGATCTTATTACCACTAGGGCGTGGAAGGAGCCGAACACTGTGGAGCCAGTCCCCAAACGTCCCGACAGGATCCTGAGCCCCCCGACTGAGAGGTCCCATTGGAGCAAGGGACCCCCCGTAGATGCCACGTTGGTGGCGGCAGCCACCAAGAGGGAGTTAGCCCAGGAGAGTCCCTCGGTCCATCCCCCGAGCAAGGAGTCTCACTCGATGGACCGTCTCGGGAAGCGGGTCTTTAGTTCAGCGACCTTCTCTGTAAGATCCATGAACTACATGGCACACGTGATTCGGCTGCAGCAGGACATTATCAAAGAGTACGCTGCATCGCCCCCGGAGTCCATGTTAGGAGAGGACAAGCAGTTGTACTCCACCCGCATGGCCACTCTTAGGTCTATCTCTAACACCTCTATGCGGCTCTTATCCCATGCTACGGAAGGAGCCGCTAGAGCCAGCGGAGCAGGCCTAGTCATGAGGCGCCAGGCCTGGCTCCGACATTGTGACTTCGCGGAACCCTTCAAGGCGTCGTTTGCAAATGCCCCCTTCGATGGCTCTGCCCTTTTGGCAAGACTGTTCGTGAAACCTTGGTCCAGAGCGAAAAGGATGGGAAGACGTTGCCTGCCATCGGAGTCCGCTTCTCTGCTCCCCAGAGGTCCTTCTCCAAGAACCAAAAGGGACAGAAGAAGATGTGGTTCCGAAAGTCGCAACAGTCCCAGTCCGCTCCGGACTCCCAGTCCTTCCGCGGCAGAGGAGGACAGGGTGGACGCCGCCCTAGAGGCAGAGGGGGCCCGAAGACCTTTGGGTCCAGAGAAGCCTTCTCTGATCGGCCCACGCAGCAGCCCTGAGGGCTTGCCCGACTGCTCCACTCTGGAGGCAGTCGGGGGGGCATTTTTCAAAGCACCTGGCAGCTTGGGAGTCCATTACAACAGACCGCTGGGTGCTTCATGTCATATCCAGAGGATACAGAATTCCCTTTTCCCACGTTCCAGATACCTCCCCGATGTTCCACCCAATCAGAGGGAGGTGGCAGCCGTGGAAATCCGGCTACTCTTAGGAAAAGGGGCCATCCAACATGTCCCCCCAGGCCAGTCCGGATCGGGTTACTACTCCAGGTTCTTTTTAGTGCCAAAAAAGACAGGGGACCTAAGGCCCATCCTCGATCTTTCCCTACTGAATCTGTCAGTAACCAAAGAAAAGTTCCGGATGGTCACTCTTCAATCTATTCTCCCCCTCTTGCGGGAGAACGACTGGATGTGCTCCATAGACCTCAAGGACGTGTACTACCACATTTTGATGGACAAATGCTCCAGGAGGTTTCTCCGCTTCCGGCTGGGAGCCAGTCATTACCAATTCAGGGTCCTTCCCTTCGGTCTCACCTCAGCCCCCAGGGTGTTCATCAAGGTATTAGCAGTGATAGCGGCCCACCTGAGGCCCCAGGGAATACAGGTTTTTCCGTACCTGGACGACTGGCTCCTCACCGCCTCGACAAGGCATCTATTATCCTTAGCCAGGAATTATTTTCTCAAACTTGCTCCACAACTAGGGATCACTATAAATGCAGACAAGTCTTCTCTTACCCCTACTCAGGTGATAGATTTTATCGGGGCCAGACTGGACACCAACAAGCAGCTCGCCTTCCTAACTCCCTACTGCTTGCACACTCTGAAAGCTCACGTGCGGGCCATTTTTCAGTCTCCGAAACCTCCGGCGGGATTGGTTCTGAGGGCTCTAGGGTCTATGGCAGCCGCAATCAACCTCCTCCCCATGGCGAGTCTCAACATGCGGATATTGCAGTGGACTCTACAGGTTCAATGATCCTTTCTCCAGTATCCCTTGGATCACCCCATTTCCCTCAGCAGGGTCTGCAAGAGAGCTCTCATTTGGTGGCTTCAATCGCCGGACCTCCAGACGGGACGCCCCTTTGCCACGACCGCCCCTCTCGCCACAGTGACCACAGACGCCTCTCGTCTTGGGTGGGGGGGGGCATTATTCGGGCAGGACTGTCCAAGGCATGTAGAACGATTCAGAGACCTTATTGCACATAAACATTCTAGAGATGAGAGCAGTGCTGTTGTTGTTGCAAGCACTTCAGAGCCTTCTGCCTGTAGGAACGATTGCAGTCCAGTCAGACATTATGTCTGTGGTTTGGTATATCAACAAGCAGGGGGGAACCAGGTCTTACCCACTCTGTCGAGAAGCAATGAGAGTGTGGGAATGGGCGATCTCCACCAACCGCTTTCCCATTGCAACACACATTCTGGGACGGACCAACATCCTGGCAGACAGACTGAATCGCACCATCCTTTCGCCTTACGAGTGGTCCCTCAACCCCCAAGTAGCGAGTCAAATTTTTGCTGTCTGGGGGCAGCCCTGTTGCAATTTCTTTGCATCTCCCTCAAACACGAAATGCAACAATTACTTTGCTCTCATTCCCCCTCCCAGGGAAGCCCCGAGGGATGCTTTGGTGCATGCTTGGCCTCCCGGTCTCCTCTATGCCTACCCTCCTCTTCCACTGATGCTGAAACTTCTTCAGAAAGCCAGTCGGTTGGGGAGCAGAATGATCCTCATTGCCCCATTCTGGCCTTGCCAAACTTGGTTCCCGTACCTCTGGTCTCATCAAGTGAATCCGCCCTGGATTCTAGATCCCCTCCCGGATCTGATTTCCCACCCATAGGGACTTCCAATCCCTGACCTGGTCAACCTCAAGCTTACAGCTTGGCTGCTCCAGTTCCACTCCTAGCAAGGACTCCCAGTATCTCATCCCCGGTTAAAGCTATCCTAGTAGCAGCGCACAAGCCCTCTACTAGGAAGGTTTATAGTAGTAAATGGAAGCGTTTTTCTATCTGGGCAGAATGCCATAATTTGGATCCCTTCACAGCCCCCTTACCGGCGGTGCTGGATTTTCTTTCAGGCCTCTTTAATGAGGGAGCTAGCTGTTCCACGGTGAAGGTGCAATTAGCAGCTATCTCTCATTATCACATAGGCAGCGATATGGGCCCTTTGATTACTTCAAAATTGTGCAAGACATTCCTCAAGGGCACTTTCCTACTTAGACCTCCCATAAAGAAAGCTGTATCTCCATGGGATTTGACTTTGGTTTTGCAGGCCTTGACGGCTCCTCCCTTCGAACCCGTGGCGTCAGTAGACCTCAAATATCTATCATGGAAAACAGCCTTTCTGGTGGCTATTACTTCAGCTAGGAGAGTATCTGATTTACAGGCTCTTTCTGTCAAACCTCCATACTTGGCCTTTCACAAGGATAGGGTGTACCTCAGGACCAATCCCTCCTTCCTTCCAAAGGTGGTTTCTGTGACGAATATCAATCAGTCTATCAGTCTGCCGGTCTTCTTTCCTAACTACAAGAACAAAGGAGAGTACAAACTGCATTCCTTAGACGTGCATAGACAACTCTGGTTTTATATTCATAGGACATCTGGTCACAGACGATCTGACCAGTTGTTCGTCTCCTTTGCTAAATTTAATCTGGGTAATCCAGTCTCAAAAGTTACTTTGTCGAAATGGATTTCGCAGTGCATCATCGCGTCTTATCAGAATTCCGGCAGACCCGCACCTCAAGGAGTTCATGCCCACTCAACTCTGAACCTATCTGCCAGTATATTGGTGATGTCAGTTGGTTCCGTCAATTCTGAACCATTATTCTGTAGCTCAGAGCAGATCTGCGAGTTATTTAGGTTTTTGACATAGCTAAAAAATGCTTTGTGATTGTCTTTGGTGTCTGTTGCGATTTTTCTTTCAAAGCTCACCTTAGAGGTTTTTATGAGGGTTCCTAGCTTTTTGCTAAGGTTGTTAAGGGAGCTCCTCCATTCCTGGGTTTTTACTCTTTTTTGCAATAATTTCTTCCTTCTATTATAGAAATTATTTATGGCCAGGGTCCACCAGACTGGTTTCTTATTTTTGGAGGAGTGGGTCTTGGTCTTGTTTGGGATAGCACGGTCCATGCACTCATGTAGGTGCTTGTAGAGTGCTTTTGTGTAGGATATAGCAGATTCAATCATATTGCCTTTCTGCTGGGGAGTAGCAAAGTTTGCCACCTCTGTCTTGAGTAGCATAAAGTTCACCTTGGAGAAGTTTTTCACCATGGTTTCTTTTTGGTTGGGGGGTGAGGGTGGTATTTGGATATCTAGGGTGATGAGTTTATGATTTGATCTGACCAATGAGGAGTTTACCACAGGTGTGGAGCATTTGTCCCTCATGTTGGTGATGACCAGGTCCAGTATATTTTTACCTCTTGTGGGGGTGTTAATAAGCTGGCCCAGTGCACTGGAGTTAATGTACTCCAGGAAGTGCTGAGCAAAGGTATTAGTACTTCCTTAGTTTTCCCAGTTGATGTTTGGGTAGTTAAAATCACCCAGTATAAGGGTGTTCGGTTGGACTCTCATGTTTTCCAGTACCTCAAGGAAAGAAGAATGCATGTCATGGGGCTGGGAAGGTGATCTGTAGCAAGCTACAATCTGGAATGCAGTTTTGTCCATTGTCAGTTGCACTTGAATGATTTCCCAGGCATCATTCTTTGCAACCAGTCTGGAGGTGTGGTTATCTTTGATGAATATGGATATGCCTCCTCCCTTTGTATTTTGGTCTGGGTTTTGCGGCCGAAATGTGTGGTATGAGTTGTAGTCTGGAATCGCTGGGGTGCTGTCTTGAGCCTTGAACCAGGTCTCCGTTACTGCACAAATATCAATGCTCTCCATGTTGAGGAGTGCCTCGAGAGAGTGCATTTTGAGGTTTAAATTTCCTAGCGTTCAGCAGCATGACCCTCATTTTTATGTCACTAATACTTGTTACAGTGGTGGATTTGTTTTTTGAGCCTTGCCTAAAAAAGGCACTATTGGGGTGGCAAGAGCCCTTGCCAGTATCCTGAATCCTTGGGGTGCCAGCAAGCCATCTTTGGCGAAGCATCGAGGCTTGTTGAGCATGCCATCCCAGGCTGACAGGTACTGGATCCCCTTTTAATGACACCAAAAACTTAGCCAATTGTTGAAATATATCATTTTTCCTTGTACTGAGGTATCATTCTTGGTGAGGATAAGATGCTACTCAGGGCTAGGGTCATACCTGCCTTGATTACATAATCAGAGAGCTCCTCTATGTCTCTTTTCATGTAGTCCAGGGAGGTACATCTCAGGTCATTCACACCAACATGGACAGTAACAGAGTTGTATTTGTACTTGTGGAGTGACCTGAGTGCTTGGCAATGTGGCGAATTCTAGTGCCCAACAAGCAGCTGACAGTGACCTTCTCCTTGTCCAGCCTGGTGAGGGGGACATCGGTATGCCTGACTATGAAGTCACCTATTACAAGTGTGTTTGATAAGGTGTTTTGTCTTAAGGGCTGTGGTTGTGCAGCATGCTGGTTTTGGTGGTTATGTGATGATTGCGGAGTGTTGGTGGGTGTAGGTTGCTTGCGTGTCTGTTTTGGAGGTCTCTGTTGTTTCCGCAGATTTTTATTTAGAGCCTCTGAATATGTCTTTATGTATCTATGTGTGGGGTTTCCAGTTGCATGTATGGTGGGTATATGTGTAGTAGGTGGAGTGTTGCAGGTTGGTACCTTCTCCTCTTGACTGTCAATTCCAGTCGTGACTGGAGAGAGCTTTGCCTCAAGTCTAGCTATGTTAGTGTATCTCTCGCAGATGTTGGTGTTGTGTGGTAGGAGGAGAGGGTTGTCTGTGTAGATGAGGCAGTTATGACATTGCCTCAGGATGCCCAAATTCATCAGGTGCACAGAAGAACACACTAGGAGCTGACTCTTGGTCATGCCTGAATGGGTTAAGGAACTATTCTTATTTGTCTGGTAGGGGAGAGTAGTTTGACTGTTCCCTACAAACAACAGTTGGGGGTCGAGTACAATAGTTTTAGTGCTTCTGTCTCTTATTGTGCCAAGTGCTAGTCAGAAAGCTCTGATTTCAGTGCTAAATCGGACGGACTGGCTAGTATCAAGGGAAAAACTGAAGAGCAGACTCTGTAGAGCTGGGGATAGTTGAACCCTAGCTAACCACCGCTGCTATATGGGCAAATCTGCGCAAATGCTGTTTTTATATCAGAAAGAATCAAGAGATAGAAATTAGCCCAAAATGGCCAATAAAGCTACAGTTTCTGGGCAGAAACCACTCCTCCAAGGACAGGTAGGCTGTTCAGAGCTCCCCACTCTCACTGGTGAACAAAGAAACTTCCTTTTTGCCCAAGTAAGGTATTGCCAAACACAGAAGCTTAAACACAGTCCAGGTATCAGCAGGTATCTGAAACTGGACTTTTCTAGCTTAGTAAGGCGGGAAAATAGCAAGATTTTTTTTTTCAAGAAAACAGTAGAAACAAATGCAAAAATTCTTTTATAGTGCAGTAATGGCTATCGCACTTGAGTGGGAAGCTAGTAACAGTTAAATTCAATTTACAACAAAAACGAATTTTTAAAGCGCAGGCACAAATAAATGCAATTTCAGCATAAAATGAGCGTTCTGAGAAGCAATAAACACCAGAAAACTTGCGTTTAGGCGGAAATAGCAATAAGCAACAAGAAAAAACAGAAAATGGTACTTAAACACTCCAAAGGCTCTCCTTTTGTCTCTTTGGCATTGTAGGTCTCTGCAGGATACCTGGGCAGGCTCTGCTGAGCTTATACAAACGCAAAAAACGTGCAAATGCGTTTTTTGTATCAGAAAGATTAAAGAAATAGAAATTATCCCAAAATGGTCAATAAATCTACAGTTTTTGGGCAGAAACCACTCCTCCAAGGACAGGTAGGCTGTTCAGCGCTTCCCACTCTCACTGGTGAACAAAGAAACTTCCTTTTTGCCCAAGCAAGGTATGGCCAAACACAGACGCTTAAACACAGTCCAGGTATCAGCAGGTATCTGAAACTGAACTTTTCTAGCTTAGTAAGGCAGGAAAATAGCAAGATTTTTTTTTTGTTTTTTTCAAGAAAACAGTAGAAACAAATGCAAAAACACTTTTATAGTACAGTAATGGCTGTCGCACTTGAGTGGGAAGCCAGTAACAGTTAAAAAATATAGTTTACAACAAAAACAACTTTTTTAAAGTGCAGGCCCAAATAAATGCAATTTCAATGTAAAATGAGCATTCTGAGAAGAAATAAATGTCAGAAAACTAGCTTTTAGGCGGAAATAGCAATAAGCAACAAGAAAACCAAAAAAATGGTACTTAAACACTCCATAGTCTCTTCTTTTGTCTCTCTGGCGTTGTAGGTCTCTGCAGGACACCTGGGCAGGATCTGCTGAGCTTATACAAGTAGTTAAAGTTGCAGTTTCATAATGTTGCAGGACCTTAATTAAAGCATTGTGCATTGATCCTGGAAAAAACTCAGAATACGACAACCCAGTGATTAACACATTTGCATTGGGACCCAAACTACAATGTTACATAGGGGTTTCACTGTAGTACTTTCCTTTGCATGTAGTTTGATTAAAAGTTTTTCATTAAGTAGAAAATTGTCCTTAATGTAATCCTTTTCTTGACTACTGTAGTCAGGGGTTGTTAAAATGTTACAAGGTTACAAATGTTCTTGTAAGGGAAAAAACTAATGAGTCACAGACCAGCATTTGTGATTATTCAGGAAGACTCCAACATTCTAGATTTGAATTATCAAAGACGGTCAAAAAAGTAGAGCCTAAAGGGGAAAAAAAAACAATAAAGTCTCTTTTGGCTGCCAGTGATTCCTGTAGAAAACCTTCACTAAAGTGGATGAGCTCTCTTTAAAGTTGGTGTTTACCATCCCTGAAGAGAAATTAACCAATGATGCAGAGTTCTGCTGTTTTTTTTCCCAAAATCTCAGAGTAAAAGGATCAGCCAAGAGGAGACCTTCCTTATGCTGGATTCCTTGTTAGGGTCATAACTTTTCAAAAGAGGAAACAGTATCACCTGCGAAAGCCTACTTACTACATATAAAATGAATCATTCTAAGTTGTTCCAGTGTGCAGGTGTGTCTTTCATTGATTCTCGTAATGGCACTGTTTACTGAAGCAGAGAGCTGTTTTGAGATGCATCAGACAATCAGTTCTTGTATGAAAAACTGACTGAAATCAGTCCAACATGCTAAGGGTAGTAATTTGCACAAAAATGTTTCCTGATTCACACAGGCGACATGATAGGATGAAGTATTTATAAGAATGGATTAAAAATGCTTCTATTATGGCAGTTAAGGATATGTGGGAAGAGACTAAACAAAAGGTAATGCAAAACTGAGAAACTGGAAGCTGTTGTTTATGGATAGTAAGATGCAAGCAGTGAATATGTTTTAGTCCCTTTAGTTTTATATACAGGTTAGGCATATTTTTATCAACCAGAGGACAAGTCGTGGACAGTAATTAATAAAGAGCTGAAGGCATTTATTTGGGAAGGAATGAGGGCAAGAGTTAAGTGGGATAAGCTGATTCTTCCAATTGCACAAGGTAGTTTAGTATTACGTGATTTGAAGGAATATTTTATAGCTACACATTTAAGGCTCATATGCATACCACTAGCAGAAGGTTATAATTCAAAATGGAAAGGGGTGATGATGAAGCAGGGAGGAAATGTAAGAAACAGAGTGGGATTTTGGATGCAGACTCTTTTAAGAGAATAATAACCATATAGAACATTATATTTATGAAAAAGTATTCTAGGAACTAAGCCAACACACAACTGGAGAAAAATTTTGAAAATAAGGAAGATTGCAAAATAGGCAAGGGGTTGGAATTTACTGGAGAAAACTGGCAAAGGAACCAAAGTATTGTGAGTAAATAACGAGAGGGAAAGATAATACAGTGGGATGAGGCCAAGAGTATGTTTGAACTGCAGGCTAGAGACTGTCTTCCATACCACGGATTGATATCAAAGTATAGAACAAACAGAAAAAGGGATATGGGAATCTTAACTGAAAGCAGTGCTCTGGTAGATTTTGTAGTTGAATCTAGATCAGAAACTGCTATTAAAAAGGGGGATAATTAGTAGGGCATATAAAATATTGCATGATAACTATAAGAATCGATCAGAGGAGTTTAAAAAATATTGGGAAGAGAGACTGGAAAAGCAATTTACAAGAGAAGAATAGAAGGACATTTGCATGGCTCCCAAGTATGCAACTAAGTCCAGAAGGTTTAGAATCTTTTCTTGGAAGTGTTTCCGTAGGTATTTTTATACCCCAAGCAGACTTCAAATTTTTTTCCTCCAGTAGATAGCAAATGGTGGAAGTGTGATGGGGAAGAAAGAGGTAACTGGGAACATATGTTTTTGGAGTGTGATGAGCTGGCGGATTTTAAAAAATCCCTACAGAGTACTGTGTCAGAAATATTGGCTAAACTAAGGAAATGATTACTTTGAGTTGGGACACATGATCTGCATTACCAAGACATAGCAAAGCTTAATTAAGTTTGATTCTTTTGGCTGCCAAAAATCAATTACTAAAAAATGGAAATTAAATTCTAAACCAACTTTATTTGAATTATTGTATATTGTAAAAAGAGATCAGAGAACTGGAAGGCGAATGTTTAGAAAGGGAAGGAGCAAATTACATACAAATAAATGGAAATTTTGGGAACAATACATGCACCATAATGTTCAGGAGGAGGAGGAGGAGGAGTGAAGTTTAAAGGAAGGCAGGAATTGTTAGACTGATGGGCGGCCATGGTGGTGCAGAGGTTAGCGTTGCCGCCTCACAGCAAGAGTTTCTCCAGTTTGATTCTCAGCTGGGGTGCCTTCTGTGCGGAGTCTGCATGTCCTCCCTGTTGTCACGTGGGTTTCCTCTGGGTGCTCCAGTTTCCTCCCACATCCCAAAGACATGCTGTAGGTCGATTGGACACTCTAAATTGGCCCTAGGCATGAGTGTGTGCATGTGTGTGCCTTCTGTGGAAGGTTGGGTGCTGGGGTGGCAACTCAACACCGTAAAACTCCACTGCCAATCATGAGTAGACAGGTGATACGCTGTGGCGACCCTTAACCGGGAAAAAGCTGAAATAAGAAGAAGATGTAATGTTAGACTGATGATAGTTACAAGGAAAGAAAAGATATGTGATGTATAATGTATGTAAATGGAAAACAATGCTAGTATGATTTGTTTTCCTTTCAGTTAATTTAAGATGTTAAGTTGTCAATCTCACCTTCATTCTTGCTGGATGGGTTCGGAGCTGATCCTCGGCTCCGACTTGGCCAATACTAAAGCTCGAGAGCTTATTCCACCAGCTCGAGGCTCCCCTATATCCCACAATGCTAGGCGGTAACTACTCAGATCTCATTTGCCACTTAGCTGACGAGGTGCTTTCTTCTACCGGCTCTGGCAGGTTAGTGAGTTTTTTCTTGTCAAAAACTTCAATTTTCTACCCCTATCCTTTCTTTTTAGTTTAGTTTTTAATTTAGAGTATCCCTTTAGTTTAAATCGGGTCTCCCTTGTGTTTGTATTACCTTTTTATTCCCTTTTAACTTTTAGGCCTTTTCAGTGTGACTGGATTTTTTCATTTGGTTAAAGGGTGTGTCTGTGTGTTGTGTCTGTGTTACATACAGTCTCTTTAGGATGTCTAAAGACTCCAAGGTCTCAGGCTTCAAGAAGTGTGATTCGTGCTGTCAGAAAATGTCTCTGACAGATGGTCACACTTCTTGTGTCTGTTGCCTGGGACCTTTGCACCTGCAGGACTCATGTGCTGTTTGCCATGCATTCAGCCCTAGAGTCCTGCAGGAATGCAAAAACAAACTTATACTTCGAGGCTTGTTAAAGCCTGAAGGCCCCTCGACCCAGTCTGCATCGGGGAAGCCTTCAAAGACTTCCAGGCCGTCGGCTCCAGCTTCATAGCTGTCTGCTGGGAGCATTAAGGCTGCTTCTACATCGGCTCCAGCTGGAGTCGATGTTTCGAAGTCTCAAACCGTTACCTCGGCTCCGGCCGGAGCCGAGGTTGCTAAGACTCGGTCGGCTCCGATAGTCTTATCGGAGCCACCTTCAAAGAAGAGGTCGAGGTCCCCTTCCATTGGCTCCATCCACTCGGCTCTGGGATCCCCTCTTCTGTCGGAGTGGAGCCATAGGTCCCATTCCTCTCGGTCCTCCAGGCTGTCCGACCATGACTTACAAAGGGTGGTGAGTAGACTTCTCAAGTCCGAGGCACTGGCCCAAATGCTGCATAGTCCTACTCAACAGTCAGCGGCTATTCCCATCCCTGCTTCTATTCCTCCTCCGACTCTTTTGAGTTCGGAGCCGGGGCTCGTCGGAGCCGTGGCTGCCGGTGCGTCGGAGCCGATACCTTCCCTTTCGGCTCCGTCGTCTGCTCTGATTTCCTCCTTGGAGGGATCTCGGTGCCGAGCTTCCCTCGTCGGCTCCGAGGGGGCGAGTGGCATCGGACCCTTGTCCGACCCCGTTCTCCCTCTCGGAGCATCGGCGCTTGTGAGTTCGGCTCCGACATCGGCCTCGGAGCCATCCCTGTCGGTGCCGGGGGGGTCCTTGTCTCCTCGGAGCGGGGACCTTCGGCCTTGGCTGATCGGGGTGCCTTCGAGGTCATGCAGAGCGTGCTAGATCCAGTGTCTACCCCACAGTCAGCTCAGTCAGCTCCTCCCTCTTCAGTGCCTGTGGTGGTTTCTACCCACCCCCTCATAACAGACCGTAGAAAGCCAGCTCCTCAGGTTTCCTCATTGGGAATATCCTCCTCTTCCGAGGCTTCTCCTGATCCGGTAGGAGAATCTCCTCGGAAGAGACAGTGCAAGAGGAAGCACATTGACTCCCCTGAATCTATCACCTCTGACACCGACTTGGAGGAATCTGAAGGTTCCCCTCGGTCCCCCTCTGAGGATGTCTCTTTTGCTGACATCCTTGAAATCCTTAAACAGAGGGGGGACTGGCCCACCCTTAACCCTTCAGAGGACGAGTTGGTTTACCTTGAGGCGTTTGGCTCTCGCCCTTCCACCTCCTGGGTGTCTCCTCCCTTTGACCCCCTCATGGAAGTGGTGGCAAGGAAGGCTTGGACGGCCCCTGATTCGGTGGAACCTACCCCAAGGAGGCCGTCAAAATTTATTACTGCCCCAAAAGAGAAGCAGTTCCTATCCAAAGGTGTCTCTGTTGATGCCATGGTGGTGGCTGCAGCCACTAAGAAGGAATTAGCTGATCCTTCGGTACCTGTCCATCCTCCTAATAAGGAGTCTAGGACCATGGGCAGGTACGGTAAGCAGATATTTTCCTCAGCGACCTTTGCCATGCGGTCGCTGAACTACTTGTGTCACTTCACCCGTCTCCAGAGCGATTTACTCAAGGATATGGGTGAGGCCATGCTGGATCCAACAGCTGAGGGGTTCCAAGACAAAATGAACTCCCAGTCGGCAACCCTGAATTTGATTGTCAACTCCTCCATGCGGCTTATCTCATATGCGCTGATGGGGCGAGTAGGTCCGCAGGCACAGGTGTAGCTTTACGACGCCACGCCTGGATGCGGCTTTGCAATTTTGCGGACCCTTTCAAGGCGTCCTTCACCAATTCCCCCTTTGATGGCTCAACGTTGTTTGGACCTCAGGTGAAGGATACATTGACTAGATGCGAGCAGGAAGGTAAGACTCTCTCTGCCGTGGGAGTCCGTTTTTCTACCCCTTCCAGACCTTATCCCAAAGGTCAGAGGGGGGGGAATGTGGTTCCGCAAACCACAAGGAGTCTCATCTGACGCACAAAGTCGATTCCCCTCTAGAGGCAGAGGGGGGAACAACAATAGACACTGCCCTAGGGGCAGAGGTGGTCTGCAAAACCAGGGTAGCAGAGAAACTTTCTCTGATAAACCCTTTCAGCATCCCTGAGGAGCTGCCTGGCTGTCCACCTTCGGAGGCAGTCGGGGGAAGATTATCACTGTACCCAAAAGCCTGGCTTTCCCTCACTCAAGACAAATGGGTACAGTCGATCATATCCGAGGGTAACAAAATCCCCTTTATTCACATCCCATCCCAACCCAAAGGATCCCTTCCAGACGTTCCACCCAGTCTAAGGGAACAAGCAGCATTAGAAATATCAAAGCTGCTCTCAAAAAGAGCTATCCAACCAGTCCCAGCAGACCAGCAAGGATCCGGAATCTACTCCAAATTCTTTTTGATACCAAAAAAAACAGGGGACTGGAGACCAATACTGGATCTCAGCAAGCTAAACAATTATGTCAAAAAACCAAAATTCCGGATGGTCACGCTACAGTCCATACTACCCTTCTTGAGTCAGGACAATTGGATGTGCTCGATAGACCTTCAGGATGCGTACTACCATATCAAAATGCACAGACGCTCCAGGAGGTTTCTCCACTTCAGGCTGGGAGCCAGTCACTACCAGTTCAGAGCCCTGCCCTTTGGTCTCACTACAGCCCCCCGAGTGTTTACCAAATGTATGGCAGTGGTCGCGGCTCACTTGAGACGTCAAGGATTCCCGGTGTTTCCATATTTTGACGACTGGCTCCTTACCGCCACCACCAGGCATCAACTGCTTCTATCCAGAGACTTCACCATCCAAACTTGCCAAGCTCTAGGCATTTCAATAAATTTCGAAAAATCTGCCTTGTCGCCTTGTCAATCTATTACCTTTATAGGCGCCACCTTAGACACAGTTCATCTTTTCGCCAGACTAACAGAGCAAAGAGTATTAGATATCCGCAAACAAGTTCACCTTCTACTTCAGTGCAACAAGATCAAAGCCAGGGTAGTCTTGAAGGTATTAGGACTCATGGCAGCTACTATTACACTTCTCCCCTTAGCTCATTTTCACATGCGGATCCTCCAGTGTATGCTGTTTTCTCAATGGTCCTTCCAACAGCTCCTGATGTCTCACATCATCCTACTAACTCAATCATGCAAGAATCACCTGTCTTGGTGGATCACATCACCTCAAGTTTTCCAGGGCAGACCCTTCATTCCTCCCCCCCAATCGCCACAGTGACGACGGACGCCTCCCTGATCGGGTGGGGGGGCATTATCAGGGCAGGACAGTCCAGGGCACGTGGCAATCTTTCGAGTGCCACTTGCACGTAAATGTCTTAGAGATGAGAGCAGTGCTTTTAGCGTTGCAAGCCCTTCAGGACTCTCTTCCCACAGGGACTATTGCAATTAAGACGGACAACATGTCCGTAGTGTGGTGCATCAACAAACAGGGCGGAACCAAGTCCTACTCCTTATGTCGAGAGGCACTCAGACTTTGGCAGTGGGCGATTTCTTCTCAGCGTTTTCTGATAGCAACGCACATTCCCGGGAAGTCCAACGTGATTGCGGACAAGTTGAGCAGGGTTATTCTCATGCCTCACGAGTGGTCTCTAAAAAAATCAGTGCTGGAAGAAGTCTTTCGAAGATGGGGCCGGCCTTGCTGTGATCTTTTTGCTACTCCCTAAAACAGCAAGTGTCACGACTTCTTCACCCTCTTCCCTTTACCAGGCCAAGCCACCATGGACGCTCTAGTCCATGATTGGCCCCGGGGACTTCTGTATGCTTTCCCCCCCTTTCCACTGATCTCTCAATTAATTCAGAAAGCTATCGCCTTGAGAGTCACCATGATCCTCATTGCCCCTTACTGGCCTTGACAGATATGGTTTTCGTTCCTCCATCATTACCTCTTGGAGCAGCCTTGGCATCTGGACCCAGTGCCAGATCTTTTGACCCACCAGTCGGGCCAGCTGCACCACTCCCTCCAATCTCTCAACCTCACAGCATGGTTTCTCCGATTCCTACCCTAGCCAGGCTTCCCTTAATCTCTCATTCGGTCCGTAACATCCTGATAGCCTCTCACAAGTCTTCTACCAGAAGGATTTACAATAGTAAGTGGAAGCGTTTTTCCTTCTGGGCAGCATCAAAAAATATAGACCCCTTCACTGCACCTATCCAGTCTATCCTAGACTTCCTGGCAGAGCTCTTTCATTTAGGCTCTTCCTCATCTACCACTAGAGTACAACTAGCTGCTATATCTAACTTTCATGTAGGTGTCTTGGACTCCAGTATCATGTCCCATAAACTCTGCAAAGCCTTTCTAAGAGGTGTCTTTTTGCTCAAGCCCCCAATCAAAGATCCCCCACCTCAATGGGACTTGAATTTGGTCCTAGCATCCTTGATTCTCCCCCCCTTCGAACCTGCGGCTTCATGCCCTCTTAAGTTGCGCTCATGGAAAACACTTTTTCTAGTAGAGATAACATCAACTAGAAGGGTATCTGAACTTCATGCTCTTTGCAGTCATCCTCCTTACTTAGTTTTCCATAAAGACAGGGTGTCCCTCCAGACTAATCCATCCTTCTTGCCTAAGGTTTCCTCTGAGGCAAACCTAAACCAGACGATTGATCTCCCCGTCTTCTTCCCTGATTATTCCAACAGGTCGGAACAAAAGTTACATTTTCTAGATGTTCATCGCCAACTTCGATATTATTTAGACAGGACTAAACAGTTCAGGAAATCTGATCAGCTCTTTCTGTCTTATGCGGAAGTGAAATTGGGCCTTCCAGTTACTAAAGTGTCCCTTTCAAGATGGCTTACCTCTATAATTACCTTCATCTATGAAATCAGACATCAAAAACTGCCTTCAAGACCGAGAGCTCATTCAACTAGGGCATTAGCTACATCTGTAGCTTTTCAGGACAGGCTACCAATAGATTCCATTTGTGCAGCAGCCACATGAGCTTCTCCTCATACCTTTATCTTGCATTACAAATTGGATATGGCCTCCAGAAATCGTGCCAACTTTGGTTCCATTGTTCTCAAGAGTCTGTTCCGATAGGCCACCTGGGGTAAGGTGCTAGGGACGCGGTCCCATCCAGCAAGAATGAAGGCGAGATTGACAACTTAACATTGAGAAGTTATGTACCTACCATAACGTTCCATGTTAGTTGTCTTCTTCTCGCCTTCTTTCTTGCGTCCCACCCTCCTTCCCCCTAGCCTAGACAGACCAATAGGAATTTTTGGGATCTTCCATTGGGGTTTTCCTTCCCACATGTTCTACCACCTCTATTCTCCCTTTTATGTTTGTGGTAGCTTACCTACAGGTTTATATATAGAGGTGGGTTCCTTTTCTCTCTTCTCCATTCTATGGAGACCAGAACTGCTTGGTTTTAGCTATCAAATGAGATCTGAGTAGTTACCGCCTAGCATTGTGGGATATAGGGGAGCCTCGAGCCAGTGGAATAAGCTCTCGAGCTTTAGTATTGGCCGAGTCGGAGCCAAGGATCGGCTCCGAACCCATCCAGCAAGAAAGAAGGCGAGAAGAAGACAACTAACATGGAACGTTATGGTAGGTACATAACTTCTCATTTGCTTATGTTATAAGTGATAATTTAATAAAGGTGTTAAAATCTTCCCAGATTGACTTTAATACCAAACCTAATGCTTGAGTTTTTGCTGAACAGCTACAAGATTCTTCACAGCCAAGTGTTTTCTCTTCCGTTTCTTGTTTGATTTTCTTTCAGGTTCTCTAAATTTCTTCATTGATTGTATCCAGGCAGTGTACTTACTAGCCAGTAGCTGAATTTTACTCAAGCTGACAGTTTCACTGTCGCTTGTTTCTCAAATTTTTTCACACTGGGCGAGCTTAAATTAAGCTGTTGATCTGGCCATTTTGGAAGTCCATGTCTAAAGAAGGTTCAACAGGCTAGAAGGTAAAGTTATGCATTACAGTGAAGTTCACTCAGGGCCATTAACGTTAAGGTTGTCAGGCAGATTTTGAAAAAGAAAATATTTGAAGAATGTGTGCCTTATAGATGTGATTATTCTGGACAATAGATGACATCAGCAATACATCTACTGCTGTTTTAAATATAAACACATTTCAAAGCTAGACAAAAAAATGTGCTTTAATAGAGCATGTTTTTATAGTCAGTTACTTTGGAACATGGACTACAGATACTTCAGATCATAACCCCAAATGGATAAGCCTGTTGTTTCTAGTAGCCAAAATAGACAGATTTTGGATACATAATCTAGTGCTATACAAATTAGAGCTTTTTCAACAATGGCTTGATGAGCAGAGTGAGTGCTTATCATCGTGTAAATCTCTATAATAGGTAACTACAGCTAATTACTGGGAGAATTTTAAGAACAGCTTGAGAAATTTGCTGAAAGATTATAGTAGAGATGGGATTGTGGACCTAAACAATCAATGGAAGACTTACACTTAGACTGTTGAATTTCCAGATACCACCATGAAACAAGGAGTGGAAGCTAAGAAAGGAAGTGCTTGTAGGTAACGTTGATAGATTTATAGATAGCAAAATAAATTATACTAGAAAATCCTTGTGACTGATCATTTTTAATCATTCTCCAACTACTCATAAATCTCTTGCTTTAAGATTACATCAGCAAACGGTTAGCAGAATGGTGACCAGGTCAAAGCATCCTAATACAGGGAGGCTATATATGAACCCACAGTAGAGTTTAGGAATGATTGGAATTTACTATAATGGTCATATAGGGAGGCAGTTCACTCAAATTATTATAGGCACCAGGGAGGCAGTTCACTCAAATTATTATAAGCACCAATCGAATCACTGCCTAGGACATACTGAGATACCAAGATGGACTGTAGAGCTAGGAATGGGTATTACGACCTGTACAGGAACAGAAGGTCTGTAATTCAGCAGGTGCTAAGAAAGGTAAGTCTGTGGGTACTGTTGGGTTGTTTCTAGAGATTTACAAGAAATTTAAAAAAATCAGACAAGAATCTGGCAAATAAAATCTTGTCAGGAGGAAATCTGCTCTCCCAGATAGAAGAAGGCAGTAATTTGACTTACTGTGAAGCATGATACAGGTCCTCTCTCTACATCCTCTTATAGACCAGTTTAAGTATTAAGCACAGTCTGTAAGCTCCTTATGGCTGTTTTGCCAAGATAGTATCACAATACCTGCCACACTTGGTGGGGATCAACCAGTGCAAGTTTGCACTTGAGCAAAAGATATTTAACACTTTGAAGTAGCTAATTTTGCTGTACTGTACTAATAAGGAAGGTCAGCCAGTTTCGAGTGTCAGTTCTAAAGACGGATGTGTTCAGCAGAGTAGCTGGTAGACTTACGTTCTATAAGGTATGGGTTTGTTATTGTATGTGTATACTGTTGCTTTGGGTTCCTATTAAGACTGAAGACGAATTCTTTCGTCAAACATAAAAGACTGAAAAGGCAAAATATCGAAGCGGCTTTTAAGCTAATTCTTTCCCAAGGAAAGAATTTGCTTGGCCGCTTCGTTACTTTGCCATTTTCAGCACTGTAGTGCGGTCTTGGAGTTGGTATATTTAAGTAGGGAGGGTGGGAGTGAAGGCCCCCACTTAATGTAATGTTTTAAAGTGTTTTCTTTTTTGTTGGAACAGCGATTTTTTTCGCTTGGAAAAAAATCGCTGTTCTGACAGTTCGACATTGTAAGCTTTCGCTTACGTAGGGTCGATTAATCACTGTTCACTTTTTTAAGCGTTAGGTGATGTACCATGTTAAAAGTGACATTAAACTGTTATACTGGGTCAAAATACATCATGGTACTTGCTAAGGTTGCCCCATTTCCCCCTGTATTGTTATACTGGGTCAAAATACATCATGTTACTTGCTAAGATTGCCCCATCTCCCCCTGTATTGTTTGCTGTTTACATCAATCCCCTAATCATAACTTGAAGGAGTTAACAGTATGGGGTGGTGGAATGGAGAGGTTTCGATAGTGACATTTTGCTGTATATGGTGGATCCTTATGCTGACTTTAATATTGTTATGACAGAAGTTTCATGGTTTAAATACTTACTTCATTATAAATTGAAAAGATCTAAAACAAAATCCTCAGATAAACTATGACCTAGTTCCAGAAACTAAAAGAAATACCTGTGCTTAAGGGGTCATGATCAGATGAAGTACTTAGATATTCCTATGGCTAGTTTGCTCACTGTGGCATCTGAGTTGATCTACAGTTGTCTACAACAGATACACTTGAATTGTCTTAGGCAACGGATAGGGGTTTATTTACATTTTCCTCATTCAATTGAAGCCCCTCCAAATGATGATTCTGTAACATATACTTTTTGTATCCCAAGATCATCTCACTCTGTCTGTCTTCTAATTAGTATAAAAAGCTTAAAAGGCAGTGTGCAGATTTTTATAGGTCAATAGACTGCACAGAAAAGCTTGGAGCAGGTTAACTGTGCTAAGTGAACAGGCATGCCTGGGAGTCACAGACCTGAAGATGTTCAGTTTGTCCAGTGATTTTGAGTATTTGCTTAATGTTTTTTGACTGTGTCAATAGCCTAAAGGGATAATGCCCTGTGCAGCCTGATGACCTGATCTAGATTAGTGGTTTTGGCATATCTGACAACTGACCATGATTTTGCAGAATGTCCCTGAGTTTGCCATATTTTGTTTTCCTGTCCCTCATAACATTTTTGATTTTCTGTTAAATTACTGATGGCAACAGTCAGATGGTAATGTCAGATATTAAGAGTTTCATACTTTGTATAGTTCAGAAAATGCATGTTGATGCAAAACCTGTTCTGTTAACTTTTTTGTGAATTAGAGTAATATTTAAAAATTGCTCCTGATTTCTGACCTTTGATCACCAGTTACTTTTAGCTTTCCTTCGCAAAGAAGTTGAGAGGTACGGGCTTGTGAAGCTTGACAGCATAGTAGGGAAGGATGGGTGACATACCTCTCAACCATACAGAATTCCTCAGTATTTACCCGTTTTGAGATTCAAATAATGGGGTGCCACGAGTTTCCGAGTGGACCCCTTAATTCCCGAATTTCCCAGCTTTTTTTTTAATGTTTTTCTACCTTTTTTTTTTTTTTTTTTTTTGCTGATGTCATCACGTGCAGAGGCATGCACGATGACGTCAGCTTAGTGACCAGCCTGACAGCCTGTCGGAATTTGGCTGTCGGAGTGGGTTTGTTTACGTTTATAGACACGTGTGTGTGTGTGTGTGTGTGTGTGTGTGTGTGTGTGTGTGTGTGTGTGTGTGTGTGGCTGTCGGAGTGGGTTTGTTTACATTTATAGACACGTGTGTGTGTGTGTGTGTGTGTGTGTGTGTGTGTGTGTGTGTGTGTGTGTGTGTGTGTGTGTGTGTGGTGCACATCACACACACTTGATTTTACTGGCTGCTGCAGCTCAGATTTCAGAATCCTCAGATCATCCCAATGTGAAGAGTCTGTCAGAGTGACAGACACAGTCAGACAGTTTTTTTTTTTTTTTTAATTGAAATAACCCAGGCTCCTCCAGTTAATATTTGTTTGGTTAGATTTTTAGAACTTAGCCAGGCAGGAAGCAACCCTGTCCTAAATCAGTTTCGCCGGACCCAGAGCTATGTGGCGGTGAATAGCTGGTCAAGAGTCATCAATCATGAAAAAATATATTTCTTCTTCTTCCCCCGGGCTCCTCATCCACTTCCAGCAGGTACAATAAGTTAAAGAAATAAAGAAAATACAGTGTTTTGAGTCACAGACTCATAATAAAAAGTAAGAACTTATTATAAATAGTTCGTGTGTTGTGTCCCGGTCAGAACTGTCAGTACTGTTTTGCAAATGTGTTACGTGTATCAGACTATCAGTGAGGGTCAAGTAAATTCTACTTTCTGAAGTTTTGCTTATGTCTTTGAATTTGAAATTGAATTGTTTGCCTCCCCCAATTATTTTTGTCTCTCTCCTGAATTATTGTGGTAAGATGTTGAGAGGTATGTGCTTAACTAAGACATCACGTTTGAATTTATATAACACAGTGGTAACTTGGGGTCTATGGCCAGCAGCATTGTAATTTGCAATAGGATCATTATTGCTATGGTGCTTTCTTTGAAAACACCAGTCCTTCCCATTTGCTTGGTTTGCTGCATTGATTGTTATTTGTGTTCTTCCTGTATGTTACTGCTGATGTTCTGATTTTCCAACCAGGGTGCATATGTTTTTGGGGAAGAGGAGGCGGCATTGTTAAAATTGTAAGGAAATTACAGTATTATCTTAATATACTGACAAGGAACTGCACGCAAAAAGGCACATTATTTATTTGTATATGCGGATGTGCCCATAATGCATTGCAAGTTTAACAGAATGCAAGATATGTATATTTTTTCACCTGAAAAATACTTTAATAGTAAATGAAAGAGTTATACGCCTTTCAATGTCATTGCTCATTATGAAACAACAAGCATTCAATACAAATGTAAAGGATAATGGTCTCCACTAGTAAAATAAATATAGACATACTAGAATTTATACAGTGCTTGTTCAAAAGATAATACTATATTTGTTTCTCTAGGTATATACTGAAACTGGAACACAACAGGAGTATGTTAGTTTTTTTTTCTCCCTCCATCATCAATCTTCCACCATTAATATTGGCTTCTATTTTACATTGCTAGCTTTTGGGAATTTAACAATTAAATCACTGATATAGCACTTTCTATGTCTAAATTAAGTGCCTTTGCAGCTGTGCCTACTGGTGTGTGTGTGTGTGTGTGTGTGTGTGTGTGTAGATAGATATATAGATGTCTTTTATAAAGAAGTATGTTATCTTGAATTTTGTGTGTGTGTATCTCTCTCTCTCTCTCTCTATATATATATATATATATATATATATATATATATATATATATATATATATATATATGGTTCCACTTCATATCATCGAATTATCATTTCATTGAATTGCAAACCATCGAGACCAAATCGTCGAAAACTCATTTCATCGAAAACTCATTTCATCGAATCTCAAATCATTGAAAACTATGAAGCAACTACAAATAACATTCCACAATGTTTTTACTATGTTTATGCAGGGGCAAGCCCCTGCACCCCAAGTGGGGCTCCCACCCCGTAATTAAATATACCAACTCCAAGGTCGCAATACAGTGGGGTTAGGAAATTACCTTTTTCCCCCACTGTAGTGCAACCTTGGAGTTGGTATATTTAATTACGGGGGGTGTGGGGTGCAGGGAGGCTTGCCCCCCCTGCATACACATAGTACAAAGTGTCTGGGATGTTATTTGTAGTTGCTTCATAGTTTTCAGTGATTTGAGATTCGATGAAATGAGTTTTCGACGATTTGGTCTCGATGGTTTGCAATTCAATGAAATGATAATTCGATGATATGAAGTGGAACCATATACACACACACACACTGTGTGTGTATGTGTGTATATATATATATATATATATATATATATATGTGTGTGTGTATGTATACGTCAATAGACATATGTGTGTGTGTGTGTGTGTGTGTGTGTGTGTGTGTGTGTGTACATATGTAATATAAATATACAGATACAGATGTGTGTGTTTGAATATATATTATTAGGGGTAATATAACAAAAACTCCTCTCTTTGGATAAATTACTTCCTTTTTTTAGAAAACAATTTAGGATCCCTAAACCTCCAGTCACATAACACATTCCCTCAACCCCTTCCATCTTGGTTAACTTTTAATTGGGTTTCTTTGTTTCTCCACTTTAAGCTTACTCAGAACTGCATACCATACTCCAGCTGTGATCTTACAAGTAGCAATAATGCATTACAGAGGAGTATAACACTTCTTATCCCAGCAGTCCTAGATGTATTCTCCAATATCAGCCTTGCCTTTATGCTGTCATCTCTTGTGTGCTTGACAAACCAGGCTTTATATAATAATCAGCCCCAAGTTCTAGTCCTTTTCCAGCCTCTTTACTCCAAATCTCCAAGTAAGTGCATCACCATGCATTTAGAAGGATTAGAGCTGCCATCTCTCATATTATTTCCCATAATCTTTTTAGTTCCGAAGCAAAGCTAACCCTCATTAGGTATCACTCCTAAAGCCTAAATTTCCTATTATCTGTAAAGTTTCAGTCAGCTTTTCATGTCTTGTTTTATATCAGAAGTGAGCACTTTAGATGGAGCTTAGACCAGCCCTGAGAGATACCACTCTGGGGCCATATTTTGATTATCTGTTCTTCAGTTTGCGTTAGAAAGCTGGTATCCCACAATTCCATTGGAGTGGTTAGGGTTACATAATTATGTATGCAAATGTTATGTTAATCAGCGTACAGATTTTTACCTATTTTTCATGGATCTTTGTCCAGATTTTTGATGTTTCCAGGTTGAGAGGCATGATGGGTGAGTCTATTGTTGGGGGGATATATGTGAGGTGGATCCTCCTCTGGAGCCCTGGTGGAGGTTGGGGCTCAAAGCAGGCTGCTGTACTGGAGTAGGTGGGGATGCTGAGGAGGAGGAGTTATCACTACGGTTGAGTGGGCATGCACTCAAGGCTACACCCCATGGCCTGCCTGACATATGTAATGTATGCACCTGTGAAGGGGTGGAATTAGGACAAATAAAATGTCTCACTGGTTGCTCTATGATGATGCCTCACTGGTTTGTCATGCTTTGTAATGCTGGTATGTACAAGCCCTAGAACCTAGACTGGAACTGTGGATTATGTACATATGGTGCTGTCTTGGTAGGGAGACCCTCCTGGTGTGGGTTGCACTATAGAGCCTGACAAGGCATGGGAACTAGAGGTGGGTGTGAGCATGGAGATACCTAAAGTTAGCAGCATTGGGAAGAAAAAAAAACACAGTATTTGCATAACATTTTCAATAAGGACAGCTGGAGAGACATGAATGCTTTGTGAAGTGGAAGAAATTGGATTCTTTATCAGAAAAAGAAATAAGGCTCTTGTAATTCATTAGTCAGAAGAAAATAGGACAGGTTGTTTGGCTTTTCAGAAACCTAAAACAGACTTGGTTAATTTACATCAACTTCTTAAAAAACGCAGAACAATGAAGAAGAGGTGGGCATAATATTAAACTAGTTTGTGAAAATCCTATTGTCAATATAGTTAAAACATTTAATACCTTATTATCAATTGATAATGTGGCAGGAGTTTGAGACTATTTACAGTGTAAAATACAAGGATCAGTTCACATTTAGGCAATTATTGTTTTTTTTTAAAGGATGAAACTATCAAAAAAACGTTTTTTTGTTGTAAATGTATTTATCTTTTGTTATCCAGGTTAGTCCCACTAGGCTAACAGACTGTTTTCACAGAGAGGTGATATTTACACTGCTAGGAGAAATTTGGCCAGGGCATTGGGGAAACTTCCCCTACTCTTTTTGATAGGTGTCATGGAATCTTTTACATCACCTGAGCTACCACTAACTCAAGCAGATGGGATTTCAGTTTAACATCTCATCGAAAGGATGACACACTGCAGTGTTAGCAATCAATCTACCTGGTGTGGGAACAGAACCCACAGCCTTATGTACCAAACACGAGTGCTCTACTTGTTGCTCCACTGATGGCAAAAGATATGATCTTTTTCCATCGGTCCATACAGTCTGACTGTTGTGGAACTGAGCCACTCATCTGATCTGATCTGGCCATTAGCTAGTACTCTTATGTTTCAAGCTCTTTCCAAAACTTTCCCTTTAATCCCCTGAGAGCCTCTGCCTCCAGATCTTGTTTGCCACCACTGTGAACAGATTAATCCATCACTTGCATCTTAATGCTCCTTTATTTCAGGTTTTTATTTTAATTTTATTTCACAGCTGTAACTAAATTTTGATTAGATTACCATTCTTTGATTGTATTTGCTATGTTAACTTCTCTGTTTATCTCTGTCTTTATATTCAAGTCCGTGAGATTCTTAGTGGCACTTAAGCAGTTGGCCTAGCATCACCTTTCATTTAAAAAATGGTTACAGTCTGTTTACATAAATTGGTATGTAGGTACAGATCTTTTTTTTATTTATTATTGTTTACGTTATGGATAATCAACATTCAAAAAGTGCAGTAGCTGTGGGCATAAAATTCCACCCCAAAATGGGCATGATCTTTGTGTACTTTGCCTACCAGAGCATTAAAAGATTGTTCAGTTTGCAAGGGATTTAGTCCCATTTTCTTAGCAGACAGAAAAAAGTTAACCATTAAAATATTGCTTTCCTATATGCCTCTGACAAGGCAGATAAGAGAAGGAAGAAGGAAAAGGATAAGAATCTCAAGAAACATAAGAATGATGAGCCAGGACCATCTTATGTGTCCAAGATACTGATAAGGGAAGCTTCCCCACCTCTGGCACTGAAGAGAAAATATCCAGTTATGGAGACCATAATAATCAGGGATAAATCACCTTCCAAATCAGGCAACAGACACTTCTCTAAACAGGAGTTGTCTTGTTTCATTATTTCTAAACCTCTTTCTACTACCTCCATAAGATTAATACAGTCTTTCAGAAGTACACCAGAAGTGGATTGGAAACTAGATTAGGGCCTTTTTGAAAAAGCAGGTAGAACTGGATGTCATCCCTTTCCCCTGTATCTCTATGGAGGATCAGGTTAGCCACCTGTCAGCTCTTTTAATTTCTTCTCCAGTGTCAGTTTCTGCACTAGTGGCTTTGGAACAAACTATTCACATGGATCCTGTCATATCGGCACTCATAGGTACCTCTACATTGGCACCAGTGATAATGCATCCAACACACTCAGCTCTGATGCCTTCAGCATTGAGTTGCTCTCAGACCCGAGTTCTCAGTGTTGAGGTTTCAGCACCATCCTTGGTAGCTACTCCTTTGGAATCATTTTCCATGTTGGATTCATCAGAATTGGAGCCAACTGTTCTGGTCTCCATCTTAAGGGCTTCTGAATTCTAGGTGCTGGAGCTGTCTTCTTCAGCAGCACTCACTTCTGCTTTATTGGGTGAGGAGCCTGTTTCAAGATGCAGTCCCTTGATGCAGATTCAAGATCTTCTTTCAAAGCAGTGGAGAGGATGATAGTCTCCCACTGTAGGTTAATGACAGAACTTCCACCATTACCGGCTCCACCCTGTGATTCCATTTTATCACCTCTTCAATCCATTCACTGAGACTCACAGAGGCAGGGCAGAGCTGTATCATTTAGAGATTCACAGCTAGCACGTGCTGAGTCTTTTGGAGATTCCAGTAAGTCGCAACTAAAGATCCTGAAGTAGGGATTATGCAAAAGGAAACATGTCGACTCACTTTTGGAGTCTGTCACATTAGATACTGATTTGGATGAGAGAGAGAGATTTCCTTATTGTCCCCTCTACCAAAGATGTCACATTTGGTGAAGTCCTAGAATTGATGAAACAGAAGGGATCTTGGTCATCAGCACCACCCTCTTAGGTCAAGTAATGCTTTTCAAAGTATACCACTCTGCATTCTGTACTTCTTAGGTGGTGCCTCGTGGATATTCTCATAGATTATGTTTCCAGGAGGGCATGGCAGACATATGACACAGCCAAAGCTATTCCTCAGAAGTCAGACAAGATATTACACCCACCTAAAGATAGGTAGTTTTGGTGAAAAGATCCTGTGGTGGGTTTGATGAATGCTGTATCAGCCACCAAAAATGAGCTCACAGATGAATCAACAGCTATATATCCCCCAAGTAAAGAATCCAGGGCAGTTGACAGAATGAGAAAGCATGCCTCATGCCTAGGCCTTCAGCACATTTGACCTAAAGGCATTAAATTGTCTAGCTCACTTGGACATCTTCCAAAGGGACTTAAGCAAACAAGCTGTGGATACTTTGGGTCACACAGGAATCTACTAAACAACTGCAGACCACCCTGAATACCATACTTAATATCAACAATCTCTCCCTGCATCTGTATCCTAGTGCAGCTGATGGAGTTACTATGGTGGCAGGCACAGGCGTACCCCACAGATGTCATGCCAGGTACTTTTGCAGCCTCTCCAGTTGTTGCAGTTGTCTAGTGAGGTACATGCCAAATGGAGCATTGTACTCGATGATTGGCCTAATGAGAGAAGAGTAGAGGGAGACAATGACCTCATTCTTCCTGGATGCAAAACCCTTAGTAATGAGATGTGCCACACAGGTGGACTTTCTGACCACAGTGGCAATGTGGTGGTCAAAAGAGAGGTTGGTGTCAAACTGTGTTCCCAGATCTCTTATGACGCCTTCTGCGTTTAGTGGACTACCATCGATGTGGTAATTCATGGGAACCGAGTTTTTCCCAAAGGTGATGATGACACATTTTTTGGCATTGAGTTTAAGGCCATGGTTCTGACACCAGTCATTGGTCTCAGTGAGGCCTTTCTGTAGGATGTCAACATCACTTGGAGAGTTAGTAATAGCTCTTAACTTGCAATCGTCTGCAAACTTTGTCAGCCAGAGTCCCTTCCTGTTGGCCTGGATGTCAGGGAAGTAGATGCCAAACAGGAGAGGACCCAGGACCGAACCCTGTGGGACTCCACTCGTGACTGGTCAGCAGTCTGACTTGGAGTCAGCTGCTTTCACACTGTAGGTTTTACCTGTGAGCCAGTTTGCAACCCACCTAGTGATATAGGGGTTGATGCCTAGCTTAGTGAGTTTTTCTATGATTCCTGAGTGGGGAGTGGTATCAAAAACCTTGGCCAGATCAAGGTAGGTTGTATGAACCACCTTGCCTTCATCCACTGCTCTGGTGACTGACTCAAAGAAGTCGACCAAGTTCAGCAGGCATGATCTACCCTTCACAAAACCAAACTGTGTGGGATCCAGAGTTTGGAAATTCCGTATATCCTTGTTTAGTAGGTCCATGATGATGCGTTCCATAGCTTTGCATATCAGACTCGTCAGGTTAATGGGGCGATAGTTCCCAGGGTCTGTAGTTGCTCCTCTGATGCGCCATTCGGTAGGGACAAAGCCTGTGGTGATGCTGTGATTGAACAGGGCACACAGGTGAGGTGCCATTTCACTCTGTAGTTCAAGTAGAACACAGCCAGGGATAATGTCAGGTCCCATAGAAGTTGTATTCTTGGCCTTGGACAGTGCTGTTTTAACCTGTGCAGCAGTAATACTGGGTGCCTAGCAATCTCCTGGTATCGCGATTGGTCCTTCGGGGGAGGGGTAAAGTTGGCAGTGAATCTGTCGGCCAGTATATTGGCAATATCTGTTGGCTCGGTATAGGAGGTACCATAGATCCTGCAACAGTGGTGGTAGTGATCTTGAGTATACCAAAGACAAATTACTAAATCAAAGTATAGGTTCTTTGGGTTATAATGCCTTTTACAAATACTTGTATGTACTGTCAGGACTTCATAGTTTGCTCCCAGCAGTATCTCCAAATTGCCAGTGGTGTAATGAGGGGTCTTTGGCACCCATATTTGTCTTGTAATAAACCAGAGGCTTTTAAAAAGGACCCAAAAGTTGTGGCCAGGGAATATCCAGATTGATCCATACGTTTTCTTACTTTCATCTTTTGATAAACAAGTCTGATTAAAAAAAAAAAAAGTGGTATTGCAAGATAATTTGGTATTGCTAGCAAAAAATATCTATAATCTAAAAATGAAAAAAAAAATCATAGCTCTACCTACTAAAGACAAGTTGATGTTTATATGCCAGTTAAAAGTTTTACACAAAGAAAGGAGAATCAGTGATAGACTGAGCCTGAATCCTCAAATTTTAATTTGTGGTTTGGTGAGTGCTCGTACCTCTGAGCATGGATCTTATTTTAGTTTTAGATTTTAGAATATCATAAGGTTTTAGAGACAAAAATTGCTGTTATTACAATGAAATTCTAAATCTGCTTACATCTACTGTAGACATCATTTAAAATTTGATGTATGAAAGGGTAATTATGGTTAGTCAGTATTGTTCACTGGTAATTTGGTGTTTCTGTTTTAAAGATTGTGATGGTATTATAAAGATTTGTTAAAAAAAAAAAAAAAAACGTCTGGGCATATATTTATTTTGGAATGACAAAACCCAAAAATAAAGAACTGAGAAAAAAAAAGACTATAATGAATACCTACTGTTTGGCAAAAGCTTCACACAACAGTAAATTATGGTGATTGTGTTATATAGCAATACATTCCTGCCCTACATTAATTACCCTCTCCACACTCCCCACCCTGTATAAAGGCTTTCATAGGTTATGGTGTTAGTACTTTGTTCTGAATTTAATTCAAGTTCAGCATCCTGCTAAAGTCATTTACCTTGATCACATGTAAAAGAATTATCTTAGTAGTGTCTGTCAGGAATGTCACGTCTAAATTCATGCCATTCAGGCTATGTATAAGAGGACTGACTCTAGGAAGGTGTGCACTGGAATAATTGGCTCTGAAGCTAAGAACAAAGTGCACATTCAAGCATACTTAATGTATGATGGGGCCTGTTCTCACTGTTATTATTTTATGAGAGCACATTTCTCAAGATCAAATGGGAACATGTCAAATTACAGAAAGATTTTAAATTGAATGCCATTTGGTTAGTATAATGACCAAAATCAACTTTCAGTGATCTTTGAGGTTGCACTTCCCACACTGTTGTGTGACCTCATAGTTGCTGTATATAAGTTGGGGGCGTAAGGGTATGTGTATAGGGCTTGCCCCCAGTAAAAAAAAAAGACTTCTTTGGTGATCGCAAAAAGTATTTTTCATTTTTTTTTTTAGGCTGAATGGCTTTCGATTTAAAACTGGTGGATTTTTGTTCTCACAGAATCATCTATAGTAGCATCGTGTTCACTTCAAGCCTTGTAATTATTATTTGTGTGTAGTACTTTTTCAGGGTGAAAAATATAAAAGTTTCATAAGCAGTGAAGTTAATATTAGTTAAAACAAAACTGTTTAATGAAAATTATTACAAAAAATACACTGATAAAATCTCTCATTTATATTTGCTTTGTTTGCAGGAGTTTGAAGCTTACAAGACACACAGCATGGATTTGTTGACAAAAGAGAAGGAGTTAAATGCCAAATTGCGTCATCTTATTAGATGACTCTTTGTGAAGCTGAACTTTCTTGATTTTGTAAACAGTGCGTGTCATATTAACATTATGTACTACTGCTTATACATTATTGCTGTGAAATAATGTCCTCATGATTCCAATAAATGTAAAGTTAGTGATGAACTGTCATTCTGCTACTTTCTGTTTAGGAACACTATGCCATTTAAAAAATGATTGTGTCAGACCTTTTTTCACATCTGTGTTATAACTGTAGATGTAGACAAAGCATTCTTATTCATTTTAATGGATATATTGTTCACTAAAGGTACCATATGGTGGCCTGTTGTGGTAAAGGCTTCATGAATTGCCTTGTAGCTGTGCTAAGCACTGTCAGGGTTTAACTATGACATATTTAGTTATTTTTTCATTCATTTAGTAATTGAGATTATAGACACTTTTGAGCTATACGTTGAGTCAAAAGCATCAGCTTGTAATAACATGCACTGAAATGTGACGGTCCAAATTAGGGAAAAATAAGTGTCATCTATGTTCTTGCAGAAACTTGCACCACGTGACATACTTCTTAAAAATGTACACTTGTCAAGTATGTATTTACAGTACCAGTGTACACACTCTGGATTGCTTGTGTTTCTGC
The DNA here is from genome assembly GCF_019279795.1 of Protopterus annectens. Lineage (NCBI taxonomy): Eukaryota > Metazoa > Chordata > Ceratodontiformes > Protopteridae > Protopterus > Protopterus annectens. Next base: position 63,436,620 of record NC_056738.1, read on the forward strand.
GTCTCATGTATTAACTGGTTGTTACTATATAAGACATTTACAGGACCTATCTTAGTGATGTGATTGTGGGTAAGAAGTCATTAGTGAGAATGTTTTGGAAGTGTAAATAAGTGGGTTGGTTGGGGGTTTGTGTGTTTTTCTGAGCGAGATTGAATATGTGTGCGTGTGTTTAGTAAGTGATTGAAGGACTGCCGTGGGGTCAGTGTTTGAATGCTCATGGCTTATGCATGTCCTGGTAGCGGTTTGTCCTGTAGGACTGATAAACATAAATGAGTGAGTAAATTAATGAAAGGCTGGTGTGGGATAGATCACTTGTGGTACTTGTGATCTAGAACATGCAATGTGGGTCATTGTGCTTGATTGGTTGAGTGCATTAGGTGATTGCAAGTATGGGTTGTGGGTTACAGTTGTGAGTATTGTGAACCAGTGTGTGTTTATCTGCATTTGCATGTGTGCATGTTGTCCAAGATGGGTGACTGTGTGACTCTGTGTCCTGAACAACACATACCCCAAAGTAAGTGTGATGTCAGAGCTGGTTACATAATGTTTGGGGTTGCAGGGGTAGCTATGAGGTGGAGAGCTTACCTCTGTATTAGAAATGGGTTTGCCTTGTTTTGTTTCTTTGAGGTGAGTGCTGACTGCTATGTGGTTTAACTGTGTGTGTGTATTTGTAATGTGTGTGGTATCAGTGAATATGCATTTGTGAAAAGAGAGAATTTAAAACGAACAAACATTAAACAAAGGTCACAACAAACCAGTCATGATTCAGACTCCCCATACTGACTGCAGTGACAATGATTGTGCTATACTGATTATGTTTTCTTTTGATAAGCAAATCATTGGTGTGTGCCATTGAGATTTTATGATCTCAGGATTTTTGTGTTCAACTTGTTGTGCTTTAACATTTTCATAGTAAACTTTAATAAAACAGCTAATAAATCTGGGGTCGCATTTTTTCTTTGACAATGTGTCTTGTTTTTCCAGACCCGGGGAAAGGCAAATAAGACCTATTCAAATCTGGAAGAAAAATGGAAAAAAAAAACCTAAAGCAGGCCAGAAAGAGGTATTATTAAGACCCCTAACCAAGTAGTATGGAATTTTTCTGCTTCTAAAAACATTTTTAAGAAAGTATCAAAATCAAAAAATCAAGAAGAAAAATAAAACAGCTCAGTTTAAGAATCAGTTTTCTTCAAAAATGAAAATCAGTGGTATCCTATGTGTCCCTCACCCTTCTTTTGACAATAAAACATTTCATTGAGAATATTTTAACGTATTGCAAGAGACAGCCATGTGAAAGAAACCACCAATGTCAGTCTGTACCATCATGGGGACAACATGAATTTGTGAATAAAACACATGGATTTGAACCTCTACATGGATTCATGAAGGTTTGAGATAGTAAAATGGAACAGAAAATCACTCCAATCCTTTGTCTTTTCCATTGAAGTGGAGGACTTTTACATGACCCAAGTAGATATTCTTCCTGTTCTTAGGATTCCAATCTCTTTTTGCAGACATGACATTTTGTGGAGAATTTTTCAGCTGTCCTGCAAGGGATCCCTCATCTCCAAAGAAGAGCTACAGATAAATGATAAGGCCCCAAAATATGAAAGGAGTCTCCCACCACTTTATGATACTTTTTAGGAATCTTTAAAAGCTAACAGTCAACATCCATACTCTTCCTGTGTTTCTGCTAATAAATAAAGAGACCACTTCCTTTATCTAGTTAAGATGAGGATGAGTATAAGGCTGTAGATTATGGATTTTTTTGCATGCTTTAAGCAGACTAGGTCCCTTATAAGGCTAGTTATTGATACAGGAAATGGCCTTACCTGCTACCCCCCCCCCCCACACACACACACACACACGGCAGTGGTTACTTATAGTATGCTGTGTAATCATTCCACAGGTTGTTTTCTGGAGTTAATAAACATCTTATGTCTGAGTGCAAGAAGCAAACATCACCCAGGTTTTATTAGGAAGAAGTAAGCAATGGGACACCACTACTTCAGCCCATGCTGTGCGTACTTTTCAAGTTACCTACTATTAGAAGAAACCTTAACCCTCACCATATGTATGGTGATGCTGTATCCATCAGTGATATTTTCTCACTAATGGTTTTCTAATTTGCTTAGTGATGCAGTGCTATGTTCTGATAATTTGCTTTATATAGCTCTATACATTTTACCACTGTGTTTTTCCATCAGTACACCTTCTGTTATACCCATTTTTGACCTTACTTTTATACACTGTGTTCCCTTCTGTTTATTTTCTTTCCTTTCAGAGTCAATGGATTTCAAAGTGGTCCTCATTCTCTGTTCATTAAATAGTAGAAGCTTTGCCATAAGTCACATCACTGCAAACTGGCCCTGGCAAAAGCTGTACCTGTGAGCAGCAACCAACTGAGAATTGTTGCCACTGTGCAGTGTAAGCAGGTTTAAAATGAAGAACCTAGCTGCATATTGACTTATACTGGTCAGATAAGTCCCTGCTCTGCACTGGAATGTAGCTGAGACCCCACAACCAAACAAGCAGCTTACCTAATCAGATTCTGCCATTCACTTGGCTATTAGTTTACACTGTATAAACCTACTTCTTAACCTTACCTTCTTTGTGTCTGCATTCAGTAATTAAAAAAAAACTTTCACTATGTGTTTCCATGCTAATTGCTGAACACCAGCTGCTTTCTGTAATAAAAGGCCTCTGAGGTTGGGTACGCTCCACTATGCTCAGTTTCACTGCTCTCAGCTTTTTTTGCTCCCCTACTCTAGCCCCAATTTCCACCCATACCCCCTTACTCTAGCATTATACTACTCACGTACACCTATTATTCATGATAACCAGTCCCTCAATTCCCTTTCTCCCTCCCATTTTGCTTTGCTTTAATATCCACACCTACTCTGGCCACTCTTTCAGTATCTGTAAGCAAATCATTAGCAGAACTCACTCTTCCATTCATCCCACCAGTCTCCTCTTATATACTATGTACAGATGAATATTTATCTCTCATCTCATTTTTGACAATATTTCTGTCTCCTGCTCATCCCATTATACTGCTTTCACCTCTCTAGCATTAGTATTTCTATATCCTTGCTCAATAAATGTGTAATTTTCACTTTACTACCTTTCCATACACAATAAGCCATTCTATCTCCTCTCTCAAAAGTCTTTGAGAAATGTAACCATACACAGATAATCTCCTTGATTTCAGAAAATAATCGTCTGTCTCCAAAACAGCATGGTTGCCGCCCTAATGATAGCACTACTACGGTTCTCCATCACTTCATTACCATTGTAAATTAAAACAGGAATTAGGGGAACGTAGACTATACAGTCTTCCTTGACCTACCTAAGGCTTTTGACAGAGTTTCATACATGAAACATCTACAAAAACTGTCTTCATTAGGTCTAGATATACCCATACTCACCTGTTTTGACAATTACTTGTTCTGCAGACAACATACTATTAAATGGCAAAATGAAATCTATTCTTTCTCTCCCTTAACAGTCAGTCTCCCAGGTCTCTACTCTAGGCCCTCTATTATTCAACACTATGATAGAGGTTGTGCATTGCAGTATCTTTAAAAGACTCCCTTGTTGTGAAGTTAGGGAGTTGTGACATGGAATTGAAGTATTTGGCTCAGAAATTTCACTTTCTCTTCTTGCAAAAAATACTTTTTTGACTGAAAGTGTCTATCCATGCTCCCAGGAACAATATTTGCTAAAGAGTTAGGATTTTGAAAAGTCTACAGAGATTTCCAGAGTCTAAGACTATCTGGGTCTCTTCTAGATTTGATGCCCTTATATGTAGATGGAAATCCGTTTGGTTCTGTAATAGGCATTTACTGGAGCCAGGCATGTTGTAAATGCATGGGTGCAATAAATAAACTAAAGGGCAGGGATGCATATTGGAAATGAGATTCCCCTGCTTTGAACCCACAATACTGTTTGTCTGTTTTGGCTGTGGGTATGTGGAAGTATGCATGTTTCAGGGTCAGCATTACCAAGAAAGCTGAGGGAAGGAGGAGAGGCAGGAGAGCTTGCAAGGTTAATGTTCTGAACGTTCTATTGTTTAACAACTTATTTAGTTTTGATAGGTCAAAAAATGGCCTTCAGTTATGTCTTTTCTTGTTGCCAGGAACAATCCTGAACAAAACCCTTTGTTTTCCTCTGGTTGAGGTGTTCTGTCTCTGTGACGCCTTGCCACATAAGATCTTACAGTAGTAGTGTTATGAAATGGCTTTGCTGTCTAGGGTATTCCCAAGATTTTTGCTGTACCCTTGAGCTATGATTTTAACACCCAAATTGTAGTTGTGATTTTTTTACCCACTATTTTAAAACATTTTTGGTTTGTGGGTATGGTAGGGTAGGTGAGTTAAAGGGATGAAGGGTTGGAGTAAGGTTTTAGAGAGTGAAGAAGGAAGAGCACTGCTGAGTCATAGCTGTTCCTCTCAGGGCCTTGGCACGAGGGATCTCCAGGTCTTCCCTTTGTGGTCTTGACCTTCTTTTTCGTTGTGGTGGGTTCTGCTGTACTTTTCCTTTACCCTGCCTCTGGGAAGAAGATCAGGTTGTTATAGTATGGTTTCAGCTATAAATTGGGTCATGGTAGGGAAACTACTATTTCACTTACTGCATAGCCTTGCCCCTCTTCTACAGCTTTTAAACACCCATCCTGGGGCAGGTCAAAAAGCAACTCCTTTCTTACTCAGAACGTTGAGAAGTTGAGCTTTAACAAGGTTTGGCAGGAAGGCTGTCCCCTTACCAGGAATGTCTCCTTATCATTAATCCCAATGCTACAGTCCTACAAGATGCATCAACAGCATCATAGCTACATCTGACAGAGTGGTTTGCAACCTAGGAAGAAAGGTTGCATAATTTCAGCAGTGAGTCTTTCATAGCTTATCGTCTGTTATCAACTTATCCTTCTCCTTTCACTGAGCTAGGTGTTTCCTTGGTATTTCGAAATGTGGGTTCAAAGGTTCATAGGAGTTTACTAGGCCAAAGACCAGAAGGGCCTTTTTAAGCCTAGGCATGCATCCCAAAGCTCTCACAAGTTCTGGAACCATTGATAAGTGTAAGCAGGGTCTTGGGAGATGAAAATTTACAAGTAGGGACCTGGAAGATGAACCATTTACAGGCTTCCTGTGTCAGTTGTCCAAGTTATACTTGAATTGGGTTAGGGAGGAACTCTGCTTCACATGGATGGGAGCTATTCCAGAGAAGAGGAAATCTCTGGGATACATACCTCTGTCTAGAGCATGGCCCATTTATATTACAGGCAAGGTTTAAGTCTTTAGAATGAGTAATTCTGGTGCTGTTTGTTTTGGGGACATGCAGGAGATCCATCGGGGTGGGTTCTGACAATGCCTTGTATGCCAGGCATAGATTTACCCTCAGCAGCCTGTAAGAGACAGAACAGAGGGATCCACCCTTGAGTAGGTCCACACAGGACATGCTACTTATGCCATGTATCCTTTTAGTAAGGAACCTCTCTGGACATTCCAACTGTTTGATGATGTGCCCAGTTAGGTAGATACCAAGGGGGGCACTGTACTCAATGACAGATTTGATTAATGGCAAATACAGTGAAACATTGACTTTCTTGGACCTAGATGCCATACCTTCATTTATAAGTTGCACAACTTAGAATGATTTCCTCACTACTGTAGACATTTGGTGGTCAAAGGCTAGACTACTGTCTGTGGGTGTCCCCAAGTCCCTGACTACTGGGTCAACCCTTAAGGGTGTGTTCTCAATATGATAGTTACCAGGGTGGATGACTTCTTGACGGATACTATTATACATTTCTTGGCATTTAGTTTTAGTCCATGAATCAATTATATATTTATTGGCATTTAGTTTTAGTTCATGTCTCTAACACCAGTTATTTGTTTGTGTCAGCCCTTCCTAGAGAACATTTGCATCAGCGGGGATTCTATGACCGCTCCTAATTTGCAATCATCTGCAAATTTGGTCAGCAAGAGGCTACTGACATTGGCCTTGACTTCACAGAAGCAAATGCCAAAAAGGAGCATTCCCAGGACCAGTCCCCGAGGGACTCTAGTTATGGTTAGCCTCTTTGTAGAGGTGGACTTCCCATTTCTAACTTCTTGGGTCCTGTCCATGAGTCAACTGTCTGTCCACCACATGACATAAAGATTTATACCTAACCTCTTGAGTTTGTCAAGAATGCCCGAAGTGGGGTGTTGTGTCAAATGCCTTGGCCAGGTCAAGGTAGGCAGTGTGAATCATTTTGTCCCTATCCATTGCTTTGGTGACCTTCTCAAAGAAGTCTACCAGGTTGAGTAGGAATGACCTGCCCTTGACGAAACCAGACTGGGTTGGGTCCAGTGTCTGGAGCTTTCCAATGTCATTACTGATCATTTCCATGATAATACTTTCCATGGCTTTGCATATGAAAAAGTGAGATTTGTGTGTCTGTAGTTTCCTGGGTCTATGGATGGCCCACCTTTGTGCAGAGGGATGACTGCTGCTGTTCTCCATTTGTGAAGCACAAAGCCTGTTTGGAGGCTACAGCTGAGTACCAATTTCAGTGGGTCTGATAGGTCATGTTTCATGCTATTAAGAAGGCATTCTGGGATTTTGTTTGGGGTCACTGATGCAGTTTTCTTGGCCTTAGAGAGAGCATTCAGGACCTGTTCCATAATGATATAGGGGGGAGTTATATTTGATGGTATTTCCAGAGGGAATGTTGATGGGGAGAAAGATAAATATGGAGCTGAATTTGGCAGCCAGTAGGTTTGCTATATCTTCTGACTCAGTATGGGTGGCTGCATTAACAATGAACTCTGTACACCATTGTGTATTGCCTTTGATGCTGCGGACATAGCTAAAGAATGCTTTATAGTTGTCCTTGGCCTAGGAGGCCAAATTTACCTAGAATTTGGCTTTGGTAGACTTTATTTGTCCTCTGGGTTGTTTATTTAGTTTGATGAATGTGCTTTTGTCCTCCTGGATGCTGCACCTCCTAATTTCTGCCTTGACTTTCCTCATTCTGTTATACGGATTGTTGATGTTGTGATTCTACCAGGGGTGGCTTTTTTTTTAGTTGGTTGTGTACTTCTTCCTGGTGGGTACAGCTGCCTCTATGCAGCTATTAACGTGCTTGTATAGGGTTTCTGTGAACAGTTCCACATAGGCAGCAGTGTTCTCAGGCTTTATGGGGGCTTGAAATTTTGCCAGGTTATCACTTAATAGTAAGAAGTTCACCTTAGAGTAGTTTCTGAATATTCCAGGGTTAGCTGGGGTTCCAGGTTTTATTTTTACTTGAAAGGAGACCATTTTGCAGTCTGACCTTACCAGAGAAGACATTACACTTGGGGGTGTGCAGCAGCCTCCCACATGATCAAGTGGTCATTCTACTCACCAGGAGAAAAAGCATTTTTTCATGGGAAAATGATCAGGCTGTTTAGAATTATTTTGGATGATTCATTTTTTTTTAATTTTGAGAGGCTTAAACTTAAGGATATGTTCTTAGAGGGTAAACAGTAGAGATTATTGATAGCTGCAAAGTCAAGGCTTGTGCAGTGAGAAATAATAAATATAAACCTATATTGTTAGATAAGATATGGTTGTGTGTCAACAATACAACATATGGTGATAGTCTGTCAAAGGCTTTTATTTGTACCTTCACTAATGATGCAGTATTATTAAAAATAATTTGATTAAAAATTGGAAAAGAAGTTTTACTGAACATATGCTAGTGAAACTAGTATTCATTCCCAAAGTCATTTTTATTAGAGGGACAAACTTTTAGAAATCAGCCCCCCCCCCCCCCCACATATGACAAGGCTAAATGTAAAATGAATAAATGTGGGAGATGCAAGCAATGTCGATATATTCTCGTCAGTAGGCATACCTTTGTGGTTAATTGTAACAGAAGTATAATATGTCCAGGTAGATTCAATTGTAACACCCAAGCAGTTGTATATTTAAGTGAATATGCCTCTTGTGATGCATTTAACGTAGGTACAACCAAGCGGAGATTGAAAAAAATTTATGAGCATTGTCAGGATATTTCCAAAGGTAATGGCAACGATGCTCTTTTCAAGCACTCTTTACTTAGTAAAAATTTTTAAATTTTGTATTTTTAATTTTAGAGAAGGTAGATAATTCAGAGCAAGCCATTCCTTGGAAGGACTTTTTAGCGAAGCAAGAATTATTGTGGCAACTATGGTTAGGCACATACTTTCCTGGTATTAATGAACATACTTCAATTACACGTGTTTTCAGATACAAGCAGCATTTTATTTCTTGGTTGATTGTCATGTATTTATATATGAATTTATTTATTAACTGGAATGTTTCAAATAATTTAGCGGTGATAGATTTTGTATTTCTGTTGATAGATTTTTATGGGTAGTTTTTATTGGAAGTGTTAAATTAATTTTTTAACAATCTAATTTCAAGTGACTGCTATTTAAGTAACAGTTGATTCATGCAGCAGTTTTGAAAAAGTCTTTTTTGGGGATAAAAGCACTTAACTGTTTACATCACTTTGTTGGTTTTATTGTATTAATAAATTGGAGTATCTGGTTGGTACTTGTGTGCCTCATTTCATTTTTGAGGTGGATCATCAGAAATTGCATATCCATGTTGTCCGGACCTGGGTTTGCATGGGCTACTGTAGGTCATGGACTGGGTTATACAGAGGTCTCCTTTTGTGATCTCTGAGGTTTGGCACTACACTAGGTTTGATTGTGATAACATTTGATAGTGTTGTTTAATGTGCAAACTAGCTGCTCTTAATTCATCTCTGTATAATGGCTTTGTTTTACTCACACTAAGTTACAGGTGTCAGTTCTAAGGGAAGGTTTATAGATAAAATTTACTTTCTGGGCATTTTGTGTTTGCACAGGGCACTGTTGCCCTCTTGGTGTAATAGCACCTAAAAATATTGCTTGCACCTGCATGCTACAGCAAAACTTAAGCTACCTTGACAAGACAATTTCAAGTATAAGGGGCCTTTAGAATGATTTAAAGGTAACATCAACAAATAAAGCAGCAGCACTGTAAACAGTTAACTGAAGTGCAAACAATGAAATATATCTCTAATCTACCAAGGATGGAGTAGGACTGAGGCTAGGATGCCAAGCAGATGGGAGCTCTAGAAAAATTGCGAGACAATTTGTTGTAAAAGAGGTTTACTCAAGTGCTACACTGGTTTGCTGGGTGGGCACTTAGTATTATGGATATATGGAAAGTAATGGGTGGGAAAGTACTTAAATAGGTTACAAAGACAATAGCAATGAAAGAAAAGAGGAAGGGACCTTGGCAGTCAGATTACCATAACAGGCAGAAACTAGAGACATAGCTTTTTAAAACCACAACAAGAAAGGGGTGGTAAAAAAAATTCAAACTGGATCTCAAGTCCTGTGCTTAGAATTTCATAAACATTAAGCTTAATACCTCAATAGGAGTGGGGGGGATGGAGGCGCGACTCAGAACAGGAGGAAAAACAGTAGCAAGATAAACAGAAAAACACTAATTTAACTTTAGTCAGGTATATACAACTGTACAAAGTACTGAAGCATAAATCCTGGAGCAGAATTCACAATACTGCCACTACTGCAAACCCACTACAGATTAAAGCATCAGATCACTGGAATACAACTTTAAGATGGCATGTGCAACTATAAAAAGTACTGGTGCAGAATTCAATACTGCCTATTGGAAATCTACCACAGACTAAGGCAAAACACCATGGAGACATTTTCCAGTAATGTTGTAATAAATGACTAAATAAGGTTCAATCTGGCAATCACAATTCTGCCACAACAGTGAAAGATGCTACAAGATTGTCCAGACTAGGTGCAAAATACAAAAAGCTACCTCTTATATGTAATTCTACGTATGGAAGTAGATGTTTGGATAATGTATAAACAATGCTAAAAATCTTGTAGTAATACACAATTTTCACACAACTAAAAATGAAGTTCCAAGACTAATGTCTCAGAGCAAACTAAAAAAATGCAAACAGATAAATGGACAAAAAGCAGAGAAGTATAAACAAGTATCACCATACAGGTCACTGTAAGTGCAACTTAAAATATTTAAGGAGAATTTTAATAAAAAGCTTTTTTTATTCCATTTTAATGAAAAGCTTGTATCTTACACCTCTCAGAGTTTTGAGCAAAAGAGCCTGGGTAGATGTAGCTCCATGCTAAATATAGCTGATTTGTTAGAAATTAACTGAAGCAAATACTGGAGCTCAAATAATGTGCTTAGAATTTCTGAAACTTTAAACTTAATGCCTCAGTGAGGGGTGCATTTCAGCAATTTAATGGTCCAGCAAGCTGCTTTAACAGAATATGGAACACAGCATGAGAAGAAAAAGATTAAGAATCACATTGCAAACCATTCAATGACACTTTTACTGAGGACTCAAAAATAGTCTTTTTTTTTCAAAGTGAAGCTGGAATTTGAACAGATACTGCATAGCTTTTCAAAAAAAAATGTATGGAATCTTCTAGGCTAGTACTGACTTCCTTGAGGAAAACCTATGGTGGCTGCTGTGTCTCAAGTAGAATGGGCTTTGACATGCTCAGGAACAGTAAGCATGAGTAGTCAAAATAAATTAGTGCAAGCTGTTTGAAGAAGGTTTGACTGGTTTTCCTCCCCTTCTTTTACCAAAGCTGGCCAGTCTTTCCAAACTCTTATCCTCTGCATGTACAATCTCAGATGTCTATGCACACCCAGGTGCCTTTCCCTTGCACTGATAGATGCTTTTGAATGAACAGAGACAAATGAATGGTTTGAGGGACAACTGACTACTTTAGCCATAGAAGGGCAGGCGAAGACAGTAAAAAGGTGTCCCTGCACATCAGTACCTTATAGGTCAGTGATCCTAGTAGCAGAAGAGATAGACAAGAACAGTATCATTTAACAGCTGGTTCAAAAGGAACTAGAGTCAGTTTTTCTCGACATAGTTGGTGCAGCACTGTTTTCTCAAAGGTCTGGAAATCTTACATACTTTCAACCAGGTTGTTGTGAAGAATGGACTGTCTTGCATGAGAAGGTCTACTCGTTTAGGCAACACCTTCCTTATCACCCATATTATGCTTAGTGGGAGACTTGTCCTTTAGGTCTAATGCAACCATAAAAGCTTGAGTGGATTGTAATGCCCCTGCACTAGCCTAGTAATCAAGGAACCTCAATCCTCACCACTAGCACTAGTGAGGGGCGTGCACATTGGGAGGATGACAAGTACACACCCAGTAAAGTACAATTTCTCTTAAGAGCACACAGAGATCACAGTCTGCCTAGGGCTGGTTTCTCCCTCTTTCTCCAGATCCCCAATAAGACTCCCCACTGGCACAGTTATAGGGTTAAGATCCCAGCCGACTGGTCAAGCCAAAATCTCAAGCACCCTCTCTGTCCAACCAGTGCTGTGTGTCCCAGCCCAAGTAGCTGACACACACTTTGAGATTTGATTTATATACAAACACACAGTCACTCCTGGGGAAGGCTGGCACAGGTTCACTAGCTATGCCCCCTTCTACCCAGACTATAAGGTAGGAATCACTGCCACCAACCACTCTTACTTATCAGCTACTCTAAGGCCCTTTCCAAAGGGTGACCAATCCTACTGTGTGATTTACTATTATCTAGATGGCAAGTGTGAGCAACAGCAAGGCTATTGGAGTGGCCTATACAGTGTCACCAAATGCACATGCAAGTACTGTAAGAGTTTAAATATCTCTAAACAAACCAGCCACAATTAAAAGGTTTAACTATATTTAATAATAAATAAAAGAACAAGACAATATTCAATAACTCAACACAACGACAACAGAGTTCAGAATCACAGGAGATATTTTAAAACAACATTGCAGGACACTCACATAAATACAGAAAACATCTAAACTAATCTTACTATATTCCTATCTCTCTCTGAGAGACTACTGTAATCTAGTACTTACTATTAGCAAGGCAGATATAGGTAAGAAGTGCTGAATGGATGTTTTCAGGTCCAAAGACAAATACAAAATGCACAGACTTTTTCTTAGAGTTCTTAAATTAATAACACATTACTGCTGGGTCAACTGGATGACATCACTCTTTGTCACCTCTGCCTTCAGTTCCCAGGCTAACAGAAAGTTAAAATTTAGCACCCCGTGTCAAAAATACTTATCTCTCAGATGTTTGCCTAGAACTTCAAGTCATAAAATAGTTAAACACTTTTACATTTGAAACTTGTAATTATTTCTGTTTCCAGACAATAGAAAGAACTTCTAGCTGTAGACATCCTGTCTTCTTGCTGAGATAAACACAATCATAACACTCTTTACTTGTCAACTTATTTTCTTAGAGTTTTGAAAGTTAACTCTACATGTTCCAGCTTCTACTATTAATATAGTTTATATACTCTTCTGTTCTTTTCCAGTAGGATACACTGTGCTTACATTCTTGAAGATGAATACAGAACATATAGTTCAACACACACTTCTGCACCCACCAGTAGTTTAATATACACATAACATATAGTTCTCTTAGATTTGTAAGACAAGCATATAGATCATATTAATATTCACAAATGACATATGATTATTTACAAAATTTCAGCTAGCTGGTTGGCAGCCTTACAATTCTTCCCCCTTGAAAACTCAAACCAGTTTTTCAAGTGACCCTTGAGAAATGTTTGAGAGGGTTGAGCCTATCTGGGGATACCTTACCCCATTCACTGTCTTGAGAGCCCATTGGTGTTGGCATTGCTAACCCCACTGTGGTGCTGCACTGTTATATCATATGCTTGCAACCCTAGCCTCCACCTTAGTAACTTGACATTTTGCTGGCTGTCTCGATGTAGCCATGTTAAGGGAGTGTGGTCCGTAACTACAGTGAATTTCCTTCCATACAGATAAGGCTGATGTTTCTGCAGTGCTGACACTATGACTAGACATTCCTTTTCTACAGTTGCATAGCATTCCTCCCTGGGTTGGAGCCTATGACTGAGATAAACCACTGGGTGCTCTTCCCCCTCTGAAGAAATATGGCTAAGTACAGCCCCCACCCCATGGTTTGAAGCATCCACCTGCACAGCAAAATATTTGCTGTAATCTGGACTGGCTAACAAAGGGGGGTCCTCCCAAAGCTCATTTAAGCTTCTGGAATATCTGCTCACATGTTGGGGTCCACAGTACCTTATCTGGCCTGTTTCTCCTTGTCAGATCTGTGAGGGGAGCAGCTATGGTACTATAACTGGGGACCATCTTTCTGTAGTACCCTACTGTCCCTAAAAAATGCCCTCACATGCTTTTTGGTAACAGGTGCAGGCCATGCCTGAATGGCTTCTCCTTTGGCAGGTTCTGGTCTGATCTAACCACTCCCCACTCTGTCCCAGGGAGGGGACCTTTGCCATACCCACTTGACATTTGCTGGGCTTAATGGTCAACCCTGCACTCTGTAGTCTGCCCAGCACCTTCCTGACATGCTGAATGTGCTCTTGCCAGGAATGGCTGTAGATGGCAATATCATCTAGGTAAGCAAGGGCAAAATCTCATGCTCCTGCTAGGATATGATCTACCAGCCTCTGGAACATTAGTGGGGAATTTTTAATCCAAAAGGGCATCTTTATGAACTCATACAAGCCAAAAGGAGTCTGACCTCTGTCTATCATTGGGAGTCATGGTTACCTGCCAGTAACCCTTGGTAAGATCAGTGGTGGTAAGATACTTACACCCACCCACCTGCTCTAGGGCTTCATCTGTCCTAGGCATGGGGTAAGCATCTGACTCTGTATAACTAATTTCCTGTAGTCCCACACAGAACCTGGTGCTGCCATCCTTCTTTGGTACCAGCACCACTGGGGAGGCCCAGGGACTGCTGGACTCCTAAATTACCAATAGTTCCAACATTTCCTGCATCTCCTCCCTCAGTCTGTGTGACTCTCTCAGGCACCCTATAAGGGACCTGCTTAATAGGGCTTTGGGGGTCCTGTATCCACATCGTGCTGCATCAGGTGGGTGAACCCTGGTTTCCCAGTGAACATGTCCCCAAGCTCCTGTAACACTGCTCGGATTTCTTGAACCTTGGTAGGGGATAGCTGCTGGGACATTGCTACCTCTTCCACTGAGGTGTCAGTCTAAGCCTCATTGAGATCAGTCACCAGATCCCCCTCAGACTCCTCCTGCAATCCACTACAAACACTCAGCACAAGAGCCTCCCTATCAAGGCAAGGTTTCATCATGTTAATATGGTACAATTTGTGCCCCTGCCTCCTGCCTAACAGTTCTACCATGTAATTAACATCACTGATCTTCCTTACCACCTTGTAGGGTCCCTCCCAAGCTGGCTGCAGCTTGTTGTGTCTGACAGGAATGAGAACCATTACCTGCTGCCCTACAGCATACTCTCTGGCTTGAGCATTACTGTTGTACCAGACATTTTCTGCTGTTGGGCTTCTGACAGGCTCTCCTGGGCCAAGCCCATGAGTTCCTTGAGCCTTGTCCTGAGGTTTAGGACATATGCCACAGCAGACTCCTTGTGGGATTCACACTCACCTTCCCACTCAACTCAAATTAAATCTAGAGTTCCCCTCACTCTATGCCCATACAGCAACTCAAAGGGTGAAAAACCTGTGGATTCCTGGGGCACTTCTGTGTAAGCAAACAACAGATGGGGCAAATATTTGTCCCACTCCCTCAAACTGGTTGCAAATGACCATAGCATCATCTTGAGTATAGAGTTGAACCTCTCAACAAGACCATTAGCCTGGGGATGGTAGGGGTGGTCCTTAGGTGCTTCACCCCACAGTACTTCCACAGAGACGTCAGCAGGTCTAATATGAAACTGGCATCTCTGTCAGTCAATATTTCATCTGGGAAACCTACCCTACTGAAAATCTCTAACAAAGCATTTGCCACCTTTTCTGCCTCAATGGAGGACAGACCCACTGCATCAGGATATCTTGTAGCATAATCTAGTACCACTATGATATACTTTTTCCCTGTGGAACTCAGTACTCAGAGACCCCACGATATTCATAGCTACCCTCTGAAATAGCTCCTCAATCACAGGCAAAGGTATCAAAGAAGCTTTCACTTTGTCTCCTGCCTTGCCTACCTTTTGGCACTGCTCACAGGTCCTGCAGTACCCTGTTACATCTCTGGAAATCCCTGGCCAACAGAGGTGCTGCTTAACATACAAAGGGAATATCATGGGCTATGGCTAGAAGTGCCAGACTGTAGGCCATGGTCACTACCAACTATTGTATTCTCTCACCCTCCCTCGGGTCCACTCTGTATACAGTAAGCCTTTGTCCCAGTATACAGATTCCCCTTTCCCTTGAGAATCAGGTGCTTCACTAGCTACCTCCCTCAGGCCTTGTATTGTAGGGTCTGAGAACCAAGCCTGTCTCAACTCTCTCTTTGTAACCCTTCACAGCTCCCTTTCCACAGGAAGTCTGGTATCCTCTGACAATGGTGCCTCACTGTCAGCCTGGGTACTACTACTCACCTCTGCATTTGCAGTCACTCTGTTCAAGGGACCATTAGTACCAACAAGTATCTGTGGCTCACCTTCAATCTCACTGCTACTGGGTAGCTCCCTCCCTGAAGTAACCACCTCACCGGTCCTGGCTGCAAGTGTGCAGTCTGCCTGAGTCTTCTCCAGGCTAACAGACCAACATGCTTGTCTCCAGGCCTGACTGCATGTAACTGCATGAACACATGGTACTGCATTATCAAAATCATTCCCTATCAGGACATTTGCAGGGATATTCTCAAACACACCTACTTGCTGGCTTCCTTTTCCACCCTTCCAGTCAAGGTGAACCCTAGTCAAAAGTATTTGGAATGGGGTCCCTCCTAAAGCTCTGACTGGAGTAGACTGCACAAGCAAGTAGTGCTCCTCTGTAGCCATTGCAGGCTTCACAATGGTTAGGTCAGACTATCTCTGTCTCTCTCTTAGCGATAGCCTCTCTCCCAATCACTAAGATAGGATATAACCTTCTGTGGTAGTTTTGTACCCTTGTTGTCTCGAGACAACCTACTGTTGGCATTTTGTCATTCCCACTCACTGGCTCTCCCACCTTTTGTTCCGCACCTTGCCTCCTTGGGCATATATGTGCTACATGGCCTCACTATTTGCATTTAAAACATTTATCCCTTAGTCCTGGACATGTACCTGGATTAGTCGCTGCCCCTGTTACTGGCAGATTCTGTTGGAGCAGTCTGGGCTTCCCTCCATGGGTTCCCTTATACCCATGAGCAGCACTGTGTGTCCCTTTCCTGTGCAGTCATGCCCTGTTGCTAGATATAGGTCTTCTTTCTTCCCCAACACATCTGCAGTACTGCATTATCTTATCAGCTAACCAGATTCTCATGTCCTCAGGCAAAGTGCTAAGGGCTCGTTCCCCCACCAAAAGGTCTGCCAGCTCTTCAGAAGTGGTGACTTGACATCCACTCACCCACCTATGAAAATAAGTGCTCAGTTCAGCAACATATTCACACACACTTTCATCTGCCTTATGTCTATGCTCACGAAACTTTTTCGTATAAGCTTCAGGTGATAATTTAAAAAATTCTAGCAAACAGTTCTTTACATTATAACTTAAAAAGTCAGTATCCAGTTTGGAAAGAACAGTTACATCTTTACCATAGAGGAAGAGGGTCAGGAACCGTACCCAGAGCCCTTGGTCATTATACTGTTTACATACCATCTCAAACATATGAATGAAACTGTCAAAATTATCCCCCTCTGTAAATTGTGGAAGAAATTTACTGACCTTTGTTGCTTCTGGGGTTTGGTTAACTCTTCCCCATTACCTCCAAGACTCTGTGAAGAGTTAGCATCTCCTTTTCATGTTGCCTCTGCCTCTCCTTCTCCTCAGCCTCCAGACTTCAGCCATCTCTGCTGCTTCTATTTCCAAACACTTGGCCTCAAAACTTAAGTATCTAATTCCAGACGGATTTTTAAGTCCTCTGTAGAAAGGTTGAGGTGTCCATTCTCTGAGAGTTGTACATCTAAGGCCAGTCTGATTGTCCTGCTGGTTGTTATTCTGTGATTCAGCTGTGACTAAAGCTGCAATCCTGTCTACTTTAGTCAGGTTGGCATGCACCAGCCCTTTAGCTAGGCACATCTCACCTAACTGGCTCCTTGTCAGCTTGCCATTACTCCTCTGCTGACATGCTTGCGTGCTCTCTCTAACTAAGCTAACAAAAAAAATAATAAAATAAAATGAAACAATTGTGATATTAACTCAGTTTCACTGCATGGGCTGATTTAGAGTACAAAAACACCTTCAGTGACCACTGTACACAGCTACAGGAATTCAATATCAGCTCCACTACAAGCCAATTAATATGTGATGTGGCTATCCCACCACTGCCAAACAATTAATATGTGATGCCACTGCACTGGTCCAGTAATCAAGGAACCTCATTCCTCACCACTAACACCAGTGAGGGAAGTGCACATTGGGAGGATAAGTACACACACAGTAAAGTACAATTTCCCTTAAGAGCACACAGAGATCACATTCAGTCTGAGGGCTGGTTTCTCCCTCCTCTGTCCAGACAGTGCTTCATGTCCCTGCCAAAGTAGCTGACACACACGCTCTGAGATTTCATTTATATACAAACACAGAAACACTCCTGGGGAAAGCTGGCACAGGTTCACTAGCTATGCCCCCTTTTGCCCAGGCTATAAGGTAATAATCACTACCACCAACCACCCTTACTTATCAGCTACTCTAAGGCCCTTTCCAAAGAGTAACCAATCCTACTGTGTGATGTTACTATTATCCAGATGGTAAGTGTGACCAAAAGCAAGGTTATTGGAGTAGCCTATACAGTGTCACCAAATACACATGCAAGTACTCTAAGTGCTTAAATATATCGAAACAAACCAGCCACAATATTCAATAACTCAACACAGTGACATCAGAGTTCAGAATCACAGGAAATATTTTAAAACAACACTGCAGGACAGTCTCACATAAATAAAAAGTGGGATTCACACTCACCTTCCCACTCAACTCGAATTAAATCTAGAGTTCCCCTCACTCTATGCCCATGCAGCAACTCAAAGGGTGAAAAACCTGTGGATTCCTGGGGCACTTCTGTGTAAGCAAACAACAGATGGGGCAAATATTTGTCCCACTCCCTCAAACTGGTTGCAAATGACCATAGCATCATCTTGAGTATAGAGTTGAACCTCTCAACAAGACCATTAGTCTGGGGATGGTAGGGGTGGTCCTTAGGTGCTTCACCCCACAGTACTTCCACAGAGAAGTCAGCAGGTCTAATATTAAACTGGCATCTCTGTCAGTCAATATTTCATTTGGGAAACCTACCCTACTGAAAATCTCTAACAAAGCATTTGCCACCTTTTCTGCCTCAATGGAGGACAGACCCACTGCATCAGGATATCTTGTAGCATAATCTAGTACCACTATGATATACTTTTTCCCTGTGGAACTCAGTACTCAGAGACCCCTCGATATTCATAGCTACCCTCTGAAATAGCTCCTCAATCACAGGCAAAGGTATCAAAGGAGCTTTCACTTTGTCTCCTGCCTTGCCTACCTTTTGGCACTGCTCACAGGTCCTGCAGTACCCTGTTACATCTCTGGAAATCCCTGGCCAACAGAAGTGCTGCATAACGTACAAAGGGAATATCATGGGCTATGGCTAGAAGTGCCAGACTGTAGGCTCTGGTCACTACCAACTATTGTATTCTCTCGCCCTCCCTCGGGTCCACTCTGTATACAGTAAGCCTTTGTCCCAGTATACAGATTCCCCTTTCCCTTGAGAATCAGGTGCTTCACTAGCTACCTCCCTCAGGCCTTGTATTGTAGGGTCTGAGAACCAAGCCTGTCTCAACTCTCTCTTTGTAACCCTTCCCAGCTCCCTTTCCACAGGAAGTCTGGTATCCTCTGACAACGGTGCCTCACTGTCAGCCTGGGTACTACTACTCACCTCTGCATTTGCAGTCACTCTGTTCAAGGGACCATTAGTACCAACAAGTATCTGTGGCTCACCTTCAATCTCACTGCTACTGGGTAGCTCCCTCCCTGAAGTAACCACCTCACCGGTCCTGGCTGCAAGTGTGCAGTCTGTCTGAGTCTCCTCCAGGCTACCAGACCAACATGCTTGTCTCCAGGCCTGACTGCGTGTAACTGCATGAACACATGGTACTGCATTATCAAAATCATTCCCTATCAGGACATTTGCAGGGATATTCTCAAACACACCTACTTGCTGGCTTCCTTTTCCACCCTTCCAGTCAAGGTGAATCCTAGTCAAAAGTATTTGGAATGGGGTCCCTCCTAAAGCTCTGACTGGAGTAGACTGCACAAGCAAGTAGTGCTCCTGTGTAGCCATTGCAGGCTTCACAATGGTTAGGTCAGACTATCTCTGTCTCTCTCTTAGCCATAGCCTCTCTCCCAATCACTAAGATAGGATATAACCTTCTGTGGTAGTTTTGTACCCTTGTTGTCTCGAGACAACCTACTGTTGGCATTTTGTCATTCCCACTCACTGGCTCTCCCACCTTTTGTTCCCCACCTTGCCTCCTTGGGCATATATGTGCTACATGGCCTCACTATTTGCAATGAAAACATTTATCCCTTAGTCCTGGACATGTACCTGGATTAGTCGCTGCCCATGTTACTGGCAGATTCTGTTGGAGCAGTCTGGGCTTCCCACCATGGGTTCCCTTATACCCATGAGCAGCACTGTGTGTCCCTTTCCTGTGCATTCATGCCCTGTTGCTAGATATAGGTCTTCTTTCTTCCCCAACACATCTGCAGTACTGCATTATCTTATCAGCTAACCAGATTCTCATGTCCTCAGGCAAAGTGCTAAGGGCTCGTTCCCTCACCAAAAGATCTGCCAGCTCCTCAAAAGTGGTGACTTGACATCCACTCACCCACCAATGAAAATAAGTGCTCAGTTCAGCAACATATTCACACACACTTTCATCTGCCTTATGTCTATGCTCACGAAACTTTTTCATATAAGCTTCAGGTGATAATTTAAAAAATTCTAGCAAACAGTTCTTTACAACATTATAACTTAAAAAGTCAGTATCCAGTTTGGAAAGAACAGTTACATCTTTACCATAGAGGAAGAGGGTGAGGAACAGTACCCAGAGCCCTTGGTCATTATACTGTTTATATACCCTCTCAAACATATGAATGAAACTGTCAAAATTATCCCCCTCTGTAAATTGTGGAAGAAATTTACTGACCTTTGTTGCTTCTGGGGTTCGGTTAACTCTTCCCCATTACCTCCAAGACTCTGTGAAGAGTTAGCATCTCCTTTTTATGTTGCCTCTGTCTCTCCTTCTCCTCAGCCTCCAGACTTCAGCCATCTCTGCTGCTTCTATTTCCAAACACTTGGCCTCAAAACTTAAGTATCTAATTCCAGACGGATTTTTAAGTCCTCTGTAGAAAGGTTGAGGTGTCCATTCTCTGAGAGTTGTACATCTCCAAGCCCAGTCTGATTGTCCTGCTGGTTGTTATTCTGTGATTCAGCTGTGACTAAAGCTGCAATCCTGTCTACTTTAGTCAGGTTGGCATGCACCAGCCCTTTAGCTAGGCACATCTCACCCAACTGGCTCCTTGTCAGCTTGCCATTACTCCTCTGCTGACATGCTTGCGTGCTCTCTATGACTAAGCTAACAAAAAAAATAATAAAATAAAATGAAACAATTGTGATATTAACTCAGTTTCACTGCATGGGCTGATTTAGAGTACAAAAACACCTTCAATGACCACTGTACACAGCTACAGGAATTCAAAATCAGCTCCACTACAAGCCAATTAATATGTGATGTGGCTATCCACACTAATTAATATGTGATGCCACTGCACTGGTCCAGTAATCAAGGAACCTCATTCCTCACCACTAACACCAGTGAGGGAAGTGCACATTGGGAGGATAAGTACACACACAGTAAAGTACAATTTCCCTTAAGAGCACACAGAGACCACATTCAGTCTGAGGGCTGGTTTCTCCCTCCTCTGTCCAGACAGTGCTTCATGTCCCTGCCAAAGCAGCTTCCACACACACGCTCTGAGATTTCATTTATATACAAACACAGAGACACTCCTGGGGAAAGATGGCACAGGTTCACTAGCTATGCCCCCTTTTGCCCAGGCTATAAGGTAATAATCACTACCACCAACCACCCTTACTTATCAGCTACTCTAAGGCCCTTTTCAAAGAGTAACCAATCCTACTGTGTGATGTTACTATTATCCAGATGGTAAGTGTGACCAAAAGCAAGGTTATTGGAGTAGCCTATACAGTGTCACCAAATACACATGCAAGTACTCTAAGTGCTTAAATATCTCTAAACGAACCAGATTCAATATTCAATAACTCAACACAGCGACAATAGAGTTCAGAATCACAGGAAATATTTTAAAACAACACTGCAGGACAGTCTCACATAAATACAGAAAACATCTAAACTAATCTTACTATATTCCTATCTATCTCTAAGAGAGATTACTGTAATCCAGTACTTACTATTAGCAAGGCAAATACATGTGAGAAGTGCTGAATGGATGTTTTCAGGTCCAAAGACAAATACAAAATGTACAGACCTTCTCTGAGAGAGTTCTTAAATTAATAACACATTACTGCTGGGTCAGCTGGATGACATCACTCTGTCACCTCTGCCGTCAGTTCCCAGGCTAACAGAAACTTAAAAGTTAGCACCTCTGTGTCAAAAATACTCATCTCTCAGGCGTTTGCCTAGAACTGGAAGTCATGAAACAGTTAAACAGTTTTACATTTAAAACCTGTAATTATTTCTGTTTCCAGACAATAGAAAGAACTTCTAGCTGTAGACATCCTGTCTTCTTGCTGAGATAAACATGATCATAAAACTCTTTGTCAACTTATTTTCTTAGAGTTTTGCAAGTTACCTCTATGTTCCAACTTCTACTATTAATATAGTTTATATACACTTATGTTCTTTTTCAGTAGGGTACACTGAGGTTACATTCTCGAAGCTCAATACAGAACATACAGTTCAACACACATTTCTTCATCAGTAGTTTAGTATACACATAATATACAGTTCTCTTAGATTTGCAAGACAAGCATATGGATCATATTAATATTCACAAATGACATATGATTATTTACAAAATTCCAGCTAGCTGGGCTGGCAGCCTCACATGGATAAGCAGTGGAAATGAGCATCTGATGTTGTAAATCTTTATTCATTCCTTACTGATAGGACTTTGGTTCCATCCTCAGAACCGACACAGCCGTTTCCAAGCTTACGCCAGCCAAAAACTCTCAGCTAAGACCTACCCATAATTCCCCTCTCATAGTCTTTTCAGATCTCGTTTGCCGCTTTCCTCGTCAGACGTGCCAAGCCTCTCTCAAAGCTAAGTGTAGAGTTTTGTGTAAATTTCTATAAATACCTTACTTGTTAGTCAGTTTTCCGCTAATTTTCTTTTCTCGTCTGTAGATTCCTCTACTTGTTCTATTCCCTATCCTCTACCTTTGGTAGTTACTTTTATACCATCGTTGGTACTGTCCCTCTATCCTATCTTTGGTTGGCCCTCTTTCCTACTGTGGTACTCCTAAGTACCATTGTTGGTACTCTTCTTTTCTGTCTAGATAAAAAAAAAAACTTTTCTCTAACTCTGCCACTGTTTACCTTGTCGCTAGATCAGTGTTGTATGTGTCATATGTCTAATAAAGATAAATTGGGGTTTAAGCAGTGCGATAAGAGTGGGCATAAGATGCCCAACTCAGACGGTCATGCTCAGTGCGTTTGGGTGTTGACCATATAAATGCCTCGTGTGATATCTACTCCATCTTCAGTAATTGCACTTTAGTTGAGCACAAAAACAAATTGATATTGAAGGGTTTGATGAAAACTCCCTTTTCGGAGGATTTCTCTGGGACAGAGGTCTCACCACCTCCTAAGACTAAAAAACACAAACAGAAACAGAGTCACTCAGTTCATACATCTACGTCCATTTTGGAACAGAGTCAACATCGATCTGGCACCTTCGGCTCAGACAAGCTCGGCACCAGGCTCTGTCTCTTCTCTCTCTGTGCCACCTCTAATTTTGACCTCTGTTATGGTACCAGCTTTGGTACCATCATTCTCGGTGCCATACTTCGTCCTGACACTGGCTTTGACTACGATACCCCCTTTGGCACCATCCCCAGGCCACGGTGTCAATAGCTTATATGGCTCCACAGACAATGGCCCTGTTGGTTCCAAATGTTGAACACCTTCCCAGAACCAGATATTCTCAAACTTATGACCCTTTTGTGGGGCACCAGTTTAGCCCCTTTCTTGAAAGACCTGACTCACCCTCAGCAGCCTCCTACAGATCCACCAGGAGTCTTTCAGAACAAGCTGTAGTGTGGGCTGTGGACCAGCTTCTGACAGCTAGAGGATTGCCCACCCTTGCTAGGTCTTCTTTCCCCTTTGGAATGGAACCTTTCACGGCATACTCACCAGTATATCCTCCTCTGACTTCTTCCCAGGCCCTGGAGACTTCGGTACCGATTACCACCCTGATGCATACTGTGTCTGCTCTTCTGCAGTGGTTCCCCTGTTGGCACCGATTACGCTTGGCATTGCAATGGCTCTACTGGAAGTGGTGCACTCTTGGAGCAGTAATTGGGCTGTTGGCACCGTGATTCCTACTTCTGCGCCTGTTTTTTCACTGGCACCATCTATGGCCACGGTTCCACCAACAGCTACCAGTCCTCTCAGAGCTTCCTCACCTGGAGGCAGGCTCCTCAGGGTGGGGTGTGACCCCGGTTCCGAGGTTGTCCTTCTCGGTTCAGGGCTCCCATCCCTCCTTGGGTGGGCTTGCTTTTCAGGTGATGGAGAGGGTCCTTGCCTCAAGCTCGCAGTCAGCACCAATGGCATCGACACCAGAACCCTCCCCCATCTAGCATGCAGCTGTCCCAACCCCCTACTCTAGGATCCTGCACACAGAAACCGCAAGACCTTCCCTTGAAGGGAACCCTTTCTCCGGAGTCCTCCTCAGAAGATCCCACTGGGGAGCCACCCCAGAAGAAACGGTGCAAGAGGAAGCACCTTGATTCTCCTGAGGAATCTATCACTGAGGACACCAATTGCGATGAGAGAGAAGGGTCCCCATGGTCTCCCCAGAAGACGTCTCATTTGGAGACATTCTCGAGATCCTGAAGAGGGGAGACTGGAAGTCCTCTAACCCTTCTTCAGAGGAATTGGTGTTCTTGCAGGCTTTCCGTGCTTGGCCATCTACTTCCTGGGTGGCCCCACCTGAGGATGAGCTTGTAAAACTGATCATGCAGCATGCCTGGAAGGCCCTGGACAACATAGAACCTGTCCCCTGGAGGCCAGACAATTTTATCCACCCTCGAAGACCAGCCCAATTGCTCCAAGCAGTTGGTAATTGATTCCATGGTTGTGGCGGTGGCCACCAAGAGAGAACTGGCAGAAGATAGTTCCACTGTTCATCCCCTGAACAGGGAGTCTTGGGCTATGGACAGACTGGAGAAGCGGACCTATGCTTCAGCGAACGTTGCCATTAGATCGCTGAACTACCTGGCACACTTCACTTGCCTCCAAAGAGACCTAATTTCTGAAATGTCTACATCTTTGGCAGGGTTACTGCCTGATTAGGTGCGTGACACTGTCACCTCGCAGCTGGCTACCCTGGAATCTATCTCGAACTCCTCGAAGCTCTTACTATCTCACACCACGGAGGGGGCAACTTGAGCAGTCGCATCAGCCATCGTCATGAGATGGCATGCTTGGATGCTTTTGTGTGATTTCACAGACCCCTTTAAATCTTCCTTCATCAAAGCGCCTGTTGACGAATCTTCCCTCTTTGGTCCCAAAGTAAAAGACACACTATCACAAAGTGAGAAAGACGGAAAGACCTTGTCTGCTGTGGGCATACATTTTTTCACCCCCCAGAGATCCTATTCCAGGAACCAGAGGGGAGGAAAATTGTGGTTCGAAAAGACCCAAGAATCTTTTCATGACACTTGTGGTCAGCAATCCCCCTGGGGCAGAAAGGGCAACTCATACAGAAGACACCCCTTTCGGGGCAGAGGTGGTCCACGTAACCAGGGAGCTAGAGATTCCTTCTCCGGCCGACCCTACCAGTGCTCCTGAGCAGCGGCCCGATTGCTTTCCTCTGGAGCCAGTCGGGGGTCGATTTTCTCTGCACCTCCAAGCCTGGCAACTTATCACTACCGATGCATAGGTGCAGAGAATAATATCCAGAGGCTACCATATCCCATTTGATCTTACTCCCAGACCTATCAAATGAATCCCCGATGTTCCACCCAGTCAGAGGGAGGTAGCAGCCTTAGATATCATAAAGCTGCTAAGAAAAAGAGTCATCCAGCCAGTCCCACTAGACCAGAGAGGATCCGTTTTTTACTTGAGGTTCTTTTTAGTGCCAAAAAAGATGGGACTGGAGACCAATTCTGGATCTCAGCTTACTGAACAAATTCATATAACCTCAAAAATTCTGGATAGTCACGGTACAGTCCATCCTCCTCTTTCTAGGGAAGGACAACTGGATGTGCTCTATAGATCTCCAGGATGCGTATTACCACATAAGGATGGACCAGTGCTCCTGGAGATTTCTCCGCTTCTGGCTGGGAGCCAATCACTACCAGTTCAGATTACTGCCATTCTGTCTCTTGACAGCCCCCTGAGAGTTCACCAAATGTATGGCAGTTGTAGTAGCTCACTTTTGACTAGAAGGATTCCAGGTGTTTCTGTATCTAGACGAATGGCTCCTTACCACCATGACCAGGAATCTTCTCATCCACAGCCTCTCTTACACTCAAGGTCTTGCTCTTCGCTTAGGGATTATGATCAACAAGGGAAAATCTCAAATGTCCCTGTGATGACCGTGCCCTGGCCCAGCAATCAAGGAGCCTCAATCCTCACCACTAACACCAGGGAGGTTGTTTCATAGAAGAGAGGATAGGATAACTAATACACACAGCAAAGTACAATTTCCCTTAAGTACACACAGAGATCACAGTCAGTCTGTGGCTGGTTGTTCTCTTGCTCACCAGGTCCCCAAAACAACTCTCCACTAGCACAGCTATAGGGTCCAGGTCTCAGCCTAGCTGGGCAAGCTGTACCCTATCTGTCCAACCAGTGCTTCGTGTCCCTGCCTAAGTAGCTGATACAACACACACACACACAATTTGAGATAAGTATTTATACAACTTCACAGACACTCCTGGGAAAGGCTGACACAGATTCTCCAGCTGTGCTTCTTTACCCAGACCATGCAGTAGTAATCCCTGCCACCACCCAGCTAATAATATCAGCTACTAAAAGGCTCTTAAAAGGGTGTCCAATTATTACTGTGCAATATTATTATCCAATGGTAATGTGACTATTCAGTCTACGCTTATTGAAAGGGCTTGGACAGTAAACTCTATAAATATATAATGTACTCTAAAGCATAATTTATCTCTACATAAACCAGCCACAGGTAGAAGGTTTTAAAAATATTTAATAATACATAATTAAAACACAAGACAAAACTACTACACCACAGAGATACCTTAGAGTTCAGAGATCACACAGAAACTTAAAATAATACAGTAGGACAGGTCTGATTTCAAAGAAAAATACCTAATACTCTTGCATCTACCTTCCTTCTCCCCTCTCTCTTGTATGGTGCTCCCCTATTCTCCAACCTATAACTTGGCCTTATTTCTAAACTCGAATCCTGTTACAACAAAATCTGCAAATTTGCAACCAATTCTAAGAACTCTTCCCATCACTGTTACTCCCTACACACCCTAAACTGGCTAGAACTCCACAACCACCTAAAGTACCTACAACTTACAACAGCCCACAAACTCATCTTTAAACCAACAGAATGCCCCTCTCTTGCTAAATCTCTAACACCCTATACACCTACCCGCAACCCTGAGATCCAAAGGCCAAAACCTCCTACATATATACAAACCCATCCACCCTCCTGGCAAACTACTACTATCCCACACCATAGCCAAGCTATGGAACAGTCTCCCCACACCACTACGTAATATACCTAACCAGAACAACTTCAAATCCATGCTTCTCTCCCATCTGTCTTCCAAATGGGGATGTCCTTCACATGCTCCCACCTAAAACACCCACACTACTAACTCCACACCTGAAATCATCACTTCTTTACCATCTTTAACAAACCTCATAGATCTTGCTCAGAACATCTTTCCAAAAATATTTTCCATTCATGCCTCTGGCGTACCTTACTCATATTCTCAAACTGACAAGCTCTAAATTGCAAACCAGTGTGTATATATTACTTGTAAAACTGTTACTCCTGTACAGACTAATATTGACTCATGCTACTCACTTTATCTATTATAAATGTGGAAACTCTCTGTAATTCTGCCTTTGTAAATTTACAACTGTTTGAACTTACATCATATAATGATGCATATTCTGTATACTTAGATACATTGTAATGATGTAAACCTATATACTTTATATTATGTATTGGAGCTTTTTTCCTCGGGTCTCCACTGAAAATGGGCCACTAGCCCAGCTGGACTAACCCAGTTAACAAACAATAAATAAAATAAATAAATAAATAATCTTTGCTAGCTTTAACTATTCCTACAAGAAATCACAGTGCTAAAGCTTACATGTGAGCATAAGGCAGAGTACTGAGTTAGATATCCAAGATCAAAATGCTCCCAGTCTCTTTTGAAAAATAGTATTTAAACATTACTAACAAACATGTCTGCTGGGTCCCTCCCAAATTACATCATGTTGACAAAGGTTTTCTCAGGCAAACAAACTGCATTATTTAGCAATCTAACACCTACTCTAACAGAAACCAGAGCAATAAAGCACATTCCACATCCAAATTCTGGTCATAAACTTTAGCTTAAAACAATGGGCATGAAACCTTCATCCAGACTCACTGGAGCCGAATTCTAACATGAAAGGGCCACAACATGTTTCACTGGGCCAGTAGAGTGCAATGTTGTCACATATTTAGTAGTTCCACATTTCACAGTATTCTTTTACACTCAAGAAAACATGCCTGTATTTTTACATTTATTTACAAATGCCAGAATTGTATATCAGATTCTATTTGACTAGGTTGGCAGCCTTCGCCCATCTCTTCCCAATCGTCACAGTCCCCAACAAAAACACTGGAATTTATTGAAGCGATCTTCGACAACATCCTGTCAAGCTTCCCTTCCTCCTCACAGGCTGTCAAAAATAAGAAGCCAGGTTCAAGTCCTCCACCAACAGACCTTTGTACCAGCACGCCTTGTACTACAATGTCTGGGTTCTATGGCAGCAACCATTACCTTAGCTCCAGTGGTGAGGTTACACATGAGACTAGTACAGTGGCTCCTTTCATCACAATGGTCGATCTTCACCCATCCTCTTGACCAGTTGATATGCCTTACAAATCTTTGCAAGAAAGAAATGCTTTGGTGGATGAAGCCAAAATCAAATCTTTGGAGTCGACCGTTCTGCCTTCCCCAGCCCAGGACCACGGTGACCACGGATGCTTCACTGCTAGGGTGGGGGGGCATTTCCAGAGAAAGACAGTCCAAGGCAGCAAAATCACAAATAAAAAATATAAAATACCACCAAGAAAGAGCCACCGATAGAAAAACTGGAGTTTAATAAACACTTAGCACCTCGGCATGAATGCCTTCCAAAATTTCTTGGTGATATTTTAAAAAGACAGTCCAAGGCACCTGGTCCCCCTTGGAGGCCAATTTGTACATAAATGTCCTGGAATTGAGGGCAGTTCTCTTAGTGTTGCAAACGTTTCATACATCCCGCCCTTCCAGGACTATTGCAATTCAATCGGACAACATGTCAGTCATCTGGTATATAAACAAACAAGGTGGAACAAGGTCTTACCCCCTGTGTCAGGAAGCCATGGGAATTTGGCAGTGGGTGATAGCTTCCAACCGCTTTCTGATAGCAATGCACATTCCCGGTAGTTCCAACCTTATTGCGTCCAATCTGAGCAGGAACATCCTGATGCCTCATGAGTGGTCCCTCAGTCTTATAATAGTGGATCAGATCTTCCGCCATTGGAGCAGGCCTTGTTGCGACCTGTTTGCTTCCCGTCTAAACAACAAATGCAGAAGCTACTTTGCCCTGATCCCCCCTCAGGGGGAGTCACCGAGGGACGATCTGACGCAAGATTGGCCCTGGGTCTGCTTTATGCCTTTCCCCCATTTCTGCAAATCCCAAAATTCCTCCAGAAAACTCAAAGGTTGAGAAGCAAAGTGATCCTCATTGCCCCTTGTTGGCCCCATCAAGTCTGGTTCCCTTTCCTTTGGCTTCATTTGATTCACAGCCCGTAGATTCTGGATCAATCCTAAGGTCTGCTACATCACCCTCAGGGACTGATTCACCCCAGTCTCTACAGCCTCAAGCTCACAGCTTGGTTTCTCCACTTCGATGATTGCCAGGCTACCTGATAATCTGATGATGTTAATCTTCTTTCCCATTCATCACTGATGGGTTCGGTTCCGAGCCCTCAGAACAGAGTCGGCCTAATACCAAGCTTGCGTACACCAAAAACTCTCGAGCTATATTTTTATAAAAATGTATTGTATTTTGAAATTTTTTCTGTTCTCTTTTCCCCAACAGAGGAACAGCCCCATTGGTCTAGAGGCTTGCCAATAGATGCTATGGTTGTGGTGGCAGCCACAAAAAAGGACCTCACGGAGGAAAGTCCTACTGTCCACCCACCCAACAGAGAGTCCCAGGCATTGGACAGATTAGGGAATCGAGTCTTTGCTTCAGCACCTTTTGCAGTCAAGTCTCTGAATTACTTGGCACATTTTACGAGGCTCCAAAGGGATCTCATCTCAGAACTTTCTGGAACCCTCGCTGGAAAAGTTTCTGATGGGGCACGTGACAAAGTTGCTTCTCAGCTTGCAACCCTAGAGTCTATGTACAACTCACCCATGAGGTTGCTGTCCCATGCAACCAAAGGGGCGGCTAGAGCTGCGGGTGCAGGTGTAGTTATGAGACGCCACACATGGATGCGCATTTGTGACCTCGCGGACTCCAAGTCTTCCTTCTTGAACGCCCCTATCGAACCATCTGCTTTGTTTGGTTCTAAAGTGAAGGACACACTAGCCAGGTGCAAACAAGATGGAAAGACCTTGTTTGCCATTGGCCTACATTTTTCCAAACCTCAGCGCTTTTTCTTCAAGATCCAGAGGAGTGGAAAGATGTGGCACAAAAAAATCTCAAGGCCCTTTCCACAGTGCACGTGGTGAGGATTCCCCCAGAGGCAGAGGGGGTTCCAATACTACTGGAAAATGCCCCGTCCCCGAAACCAAGACTCCAGGGATTCTTTCTCCGGACGACCTTATCAGCGCTCCTGAAGCACTGCCTGATTGCTTTCCTCTGGAAGCAGTCAGGGCTTATTTTTCTCTGCACCAAACTGCCTGGCACTTTACTACAAATAATTGGTGGGTGCAGAGAATAATTTCCAGAGGCTATTGCATCCCTCTAATATATTGCCCAAGACCTTAAAAATGCCTTCTCAATGTTCCACCCAGTCAAAGGGAAGAGGTGGCTTCAGAAATAAGAAAGCTGTATCAAAAACGAGTCATCCAACCAGTCCCCCCAGATCAGTGCGGATCTGGTTTCTACTCAAGATTCTTTTTGGTGCCAAAAAAGACTTGGTACTGGAGACCCATTTTTGGATCTCAGCCAACTAAACAAGTCAGTGGTTCAAACCAAATTCTACATGGTCCCGATACAATCCATTCTCCCTTTTCTTCGGGAGGGTGTTTGGATGTGCTCGATAGACCTCCAAGAAGCATATTACCACATCAAAATGGACAAGCGCTCCAGGAGTCTCCTTCGCTTCCGGCTGGGAGCCAATCATTATCAGTTCAGAGCCCTGCCATTCGGTCTCTCGACGGCACCCAGAGTGTTCACAAAATGCCTAGCAGTGGTAACAGCTCATCTGAGACTTCATGGATTCCAGGTGTTTCCATATTTAGATGATTGGCTCCTCTCCTTCCCCACCAAGCACCTACTAATCATGGCCCTCTGCTACACTCTCACACTGGCAGAGTTTCTAGGCATCACAGTCCACTGGGAGAAATTCAATCTTCATCCTACCTAGCAATTGGAATTTATAGGAGCAGTATTCAATACTTAAACAAGCCATGTCTCTCTCCCACCTCTCAGGCTTCAGAGGTTAAGATTACAAGTGCAAGTGATACTCTGTCAAAGGAAGGTGTCAGCAAGGGAAGTTCTACAGGCTCTGGAGTCTATGGCGGCAGCCATCCAGATTGTTCCTCTGGCAAGATTGCATATGAGACTATTACAATGGCTCTTTTTGTCCATTCTTCATCCTCTAAACTCACAGATCCTCATCACCAATTCCTGCAAGCAAGATCTTCTTTGGTGGATGAGGGCAGATGAAATTCTTTGGTGTCACCCCTTTCAGACTCCTAAACCCAATGCCACTGTTACCACGGATGTTTCCCTGATTGGGGGGGGGGCATTTTCAGGGAAAGACAGTCCAAGGCATGTGGTCCAGCTTGGAGGCCAACTTGCACATCAACATCCTGGAGTTGAGAGCAGAGCTGTTAGCATTGCAGGCACTTCATCTGCTCCTTCCATCAGGAACGATTGCAGTCCAGTCAGATAATATGTCTGAAGTCTGGTACATAAACAAACAAGGAGGGACCAAATCCTACCCCCTGTGTCGAGAGGCCATGAGAATTTGGCATTGGGTGATAGCTTCCAACCACTTTCTTATAGTAACACATATCCCAGGGAGCTCCAACATGATTGTGGAAAGGCTGAGCAGATGCATCCTCCTTCCACACGAGTGGTTTCTCAACCTGAACTTGACGGCAGAAATTTTCAGGCATTGGGGCCATCCTTGCTGCGATATTTTTGCTTCCCTTTCAGACAACAAATGCAGCAGCTTCTTTACCCTCTTTCCTCAGACAGGGAGTTACTGAGAGGCACCTTGACTCATGATTGGTCTGCGGGTCTCCTCTATGCTTATCCTCCAACACCTTTGATACCCCTGTTTTTAAGGAAAGCAATTCGGTTGAGATGCAAAGTGATCCTCATTGCCCCTTTTTGGCCTTGGCAAGTATTGTTCCCCTTCCTCCGGCCTCACCTATTACAACCTCTATGGATACTGGACACTCGTCATGACCTAATCTCTCACCCCCAAGGGTTGACTCTCCCAAATCTGTGCGCACTCAAGCTGATGGCTTGGTTTCTCCACTTCCATTAGTCGCCAGGCAGGAAACCCACTCCTCACCTGTTCGTGATATTATTCTGGCCTCCCATAAACCATCCACCAGGAAACTCTACAGAGATAAGTGGAAAAGGTTTGCTATCTGGTCTAATAATCAGATGTTAGATCCTTTTTCAACTCCTGCAGCTGTTATACTTCAGTACCTTTCCAAGTTGTTTGACAGTGGGGCATCAGCTTCTACTATTCGAGTCACTTAGCAGCTATCTCCAATTTTCATAACGGTTCGGATGGGGTTCCTCTTATCTCCACCTGCCTTTGCAAGACCTTTCTCAAGGGAGTTTTCCATAGCAGACCCCCAATCAGGCAGCCTCTAGAGACATGGACTCTCTCTCTACCCCCTTTTTGAGCCTGCTGCGACATGTGACCTTAAATTCCTATCATGGAAATTTCTGTTTTTGGTAGTGGTCACATCAGCTAGACGGATATTGGAATTACAAGCCTTATGCATCAAGAGCTCATATCTAATCTTCAATAAAGACAGAGTATCTCTTCGTACTAATCCATCTTTTCTCCCCAAAGTGGTGTCTGACTTCTCTGTTAACCAGTCCATTGAGCTTCCTGCAATAAGGGAGAATACTGTCTACATTCATTGGACATACATAGACAACTACATTTCTACTTGGACAGAACTAAATCTTTCCACAGGTTGGATCAACTTTTCATCTCCTTTTCTGGTCCAAAAATGGGATGTGCTGTATCAAAAGTCACTTTATCAAATGGCTCAGAGATTGTATTACTTTTTCATACGCACTGGCGAATTAATCTAAACCTGGTCATATCAAAGCTCATTCAACGAGAGCCATTGCAACTTCTGTTGCTTTTCACTCTAGGGCTTCTATGGCCAAAATTTGCGCAGCAGCCATTTGGGCTAAACCCCATACTTTCATCAAACATTACAAATTGGATTTGGTCTCCAGGGGAAGAGCGGCCTTCAGCTCAATGGTTCTCAGGAATGTTTTTCCATAAGGGCCACCCAGGTTTTCAAGTAGCTTGGGATTCTGTCCCATCAGTGAAGAATGGCAAGAAGATTAACATCAGATAAAGAAGTTATGTCTTACCATAATGTTCTATCTGTGTTGTTGATCTTCTTCCAGTCATCACACCCTCCCTCCGTCCCCCACCAAAGGCTCCTGGTGGATCTTCTGGGTCCTTGTGGTGTTTCAGGGTTTCTGTGCAGAAATGGCCTCTGCTTATCTTCTATATGTTGCATGCAAACTCGATCTGAGGTAACTGGGAGAAGGGCATTGTGGGTAGCAGCTTAGCTTGAGAGTTTTTGGTGTACACGAGCTTGGTATTTGGCCAACTCTGTTCTGAAGGCTCGGAACCAAACCCTTCAGTGATGACTGGAAGAAGATCAACAATACAGATGGAACGTTAGGGTAAGACATATTTTTTTTTCATCTCCTGTCTGTGAGATTCTTCTGGCTTCACACAAACCTTCCACCAGGAAAACTTGTTCTAGTAAGTGGGCTAGGTTCTCTACATAGGCCAAATATCATGACATAGACCCTTTCTCTATGCCTGTTCAGAAGATCCTACAATACCTGACTATGCTTTTACATGCAGGAGCTTCAACATCGACAATTAGTGTACATTTAGCAGCCATTGCAAATTTTCACAATGGATTCGATAATTCTTCTGTTATGTCACACCGTCTGTGCAAATCCTTCTTGAAAGATGTATTACATGTTAAACCCCCTGTCAAGCCCCCCCATAGATCCTTGGGACTTGACTTTGGTGCTTCAGTATTAACAAGCCCTACTTTCGAACCTTCTAATTCATGTGATATAAAATTTTTGTCTTGGAAGACTACTAGTAGCCCTTACCTCAGCAAGAAGAGTATCTGAGTTGTAGGCCTTGCCCAAGGTCATTTCTGCATTTTCAATTAACCAATCTAGTGACCTGGTGGTTTTCTTCCCACAACATTCCAATAGAGGGTAATATCTTTTGCATAACCTTGATGTTCATAGGCAACTTTGTTTTTACTTGGACAGAACTAAATCTTTCAGAAAAACGGAACAATTGTTTGTGGCCTTCCACTAGATCGATGGCTATTTCTGTGGCCTTTCATTCCAGAGCCTCTATGGATGATATCTGCGCAGCAGCCACTTGGGCAAGACCTCATACCTTTATCACTCATTACAAATTAGATTTGGCCTCCAGGGAACGAGCATCTTTTGGCTCTATGGTGCCCAGGAATATCCTTCCTTACGGCCACCCAGGACTCAAGTAGCTGGGGACACAGTCTTATCAGTAAGGAATGAATAAAGATTTACAACATCAGATAAAGAAGTTATGTCTTACCATAACATTCCATCTGTGTTGTAGATATTTATTCATTCATTACTTCCTGCCCTCCTTCCCGCTGCCTGGACTCCTGGTAGATTTTAGGATTTCCTAGTTAAGGTATTTGCTCAGACAGAGCCTCCTACTGTCTCCTTTATTAACTCAATAATATGAGGGCAGGCAAACTCGATCTGAAGAGACTATGAGAGGGGTATTATGGGTAGGTCTTAGCTGAGAGGTTTTGGCTGGCGCGAGCTTGGAAATGGCTGTGTCTGTTCCGAGGACAGAACCAAATTCCTATCAGTAATGAATGAATAAAGAATACAACACAGATGGAACATTATGGTAAGACATAACTTCTTTTTTTTGAGCATTAACATCTTGAATTTTAGAACAATTAGGAATTTGTTTAGCTAAGACTAGAAGGGTCTCAATGTGCATTCCTTTTTTGGTACTATAAGTCTAAACTGAAAGCCTATATTTCTCTCTTTCTGGACAATTGGCCTCTTCCTTTAACACCTCTCTACACAGGAGGCACCAGATCAAGCTGGTCTTTTAGAACAGAAGGAATCCTTCACTTTTAAACTTTTTGGAACAATAGTTTTTACCCCTGTTGTAGAATATTCAGGGTACACTGGTCCTGTCTCCTCAGTTTTCTTGAGGTATTCTCAACAGGGGATCCATACAGTAATCCTTATCTAGAGATGCATTAAGAAACCATTTACATAACCTTCAAACAGGCATATCTCAATCACAGGCCCTGTAGATATTGTACTACACATGCATCCATGGCATTATGTACTTTTTATTTTTGGAATGCTTGGCAACCTGACCAGACATCAAAACTCCTGTTTCAAAATACTTTGCCAAGATCCCATCTGCCTTAGCCTCCATCTCCACAGACTGAAGAAAGGTGAGACTGTGGCTGGCAGTTCAAGGTTCAGGAGCAGAGTGTAGCAGAGATGTAAAACTTGCCCCCAAATTTATTGAACGTCCAACTCTATAACTGAAAATAGGATTTGTGGATGATGTACAGGCAGATGTCATACTATGATCCAGGAATATCACAGCTAAATAAGCTAAAGGGTCATTGTACCAAAATGTAAGAATCTTTAACCCTGTAAAGGTAATCAAGCTTCCAGAGGATGGGAATATGGCTCTGCAGATGTTTAAACATCTCCAGGACATTAATAACCAGAGGGACTGCAAGTGTCCAAAGGCTCAAGCAACCCCCCCTGAAACCTCCTCCTGAACTGAGCCACAAGTACTCCATTAACTCCCATTGGAACTCATTCTGTGAAGGAGGCCCATGAAGGAGAAATCCTCTGGTAAAGATGCAAAGACAGATTGATACAAAATGCAACCAACCCTACATAAAATGGCCTCTTTGCTTCAGAAATGTGTTAATCTACCATAAGAGATTCTACTCTTCTTTTTTGAAAACACCTCCATTATAAAAACCCAGTTGTTTATGCATACCATAAATGTATATGTTAAGCGTGCCTTCACTGTTGCAGTATGAAGATTTAGGAATACATGCCATGGAAGCCCATGGCTGGCATGAATACTGGAGATTGAATCCTCTTCTGTATGCCTGGCACACACCATCCTTACAGACATCAGGGAATAAATGGCTAGCCAGCACAGTTACTTCTGTTTTCAGGTACACTATTGTCATGAACTTGTTTAAAAAAACAATGACCCACAGTCTGCTTACTAGCAGCTTTCCCTTCTGTTTTCTTGGCAAGGGCTATGGACAATTGAGTCAGATGTTCTGAAGCCAAGTTTTCAGCAAGTAAAACTGGAGTTGCTTGTGCACATCCACAGAGTGAAAGGTTCTTTCCCCTTTGTACTGTGGATCAGTGAAGACAACAAATTGATTGCCTGGATTAGGGACACTTCTGAGACTATTTTAGGCATGAAAGAGGGTTTGGTTCCCTGGAAGACTATCTTTGTGGAATATGAGAAGAAAGCTTCCCTACATAAGGTCTTGAAGCTCAGACATCCTGGCTAAAGAGCTACTAAAATGTCAGCTTTCCAGGTGATAAACTGGAGTTCCAAAGAAAGGACAGTCTCAAAGGGAGGTAATGTAAGCTTTTCAAGCATAACATTTAGATCCCTTAAAAAAATTATTTTCCAGTGGAATGAGAAAACAGGTATGTGTAGAGGAAGACAGGCAGAAACAAGAGATGTGAATTTTAATTGAAAAGGGAAGGCAGTTTGAGAAGAGTTCTGCCAACTACAAGACCATGCAAGTATTTGCTTGAAAGGTTGCTGCCCCTTGAATTTCCACTAGAGAGAATCTTCCAATTTGAAATGTATGACTTCCTGGTACTAGGTATCAAAGATTCTTGAAAGATGTACAGAACATCCTTATAAATGTTCACTGGAGGGATTGAGAAAATGTAATCTAACCTGCCAGCTTCAGTGGTCAAGTTGAGGTGCATAGTGGTCCCTTTGTTCTGTGATTGGAGATCCACCAGTGGAAGCATTAATGGTTTCTCCTTGGCCATGATGTGGAGCATGAAGTACCAGTGCTCTCAGGGATTGAACAGTGCTGTCAAGATCCTCTTTGGTCTGTCCTCCATGAGAACTACCCACAGAATGACAGGTATGAGAGGATAGGCAAACAGATTCTTGTGCAAGGGGAAAAAAGCTGTTCTCCAGGCCCTGAGGCTCTTAAAATTTGATTTTTTTTGGTGGCAGTGAGTTTGCTGTAGACTTCTTCAGTATCCACTCTTGAGGGAATATCTCCAACCTGCTCAAGTGACCCACTAGATTTTCTACACCACTGAGGTAATGAGCCAGAAGGTGCAATCTTATTTCCAGTACCATCTACCTAGCTGCATAGACATTTGGCAGTGGGGATAGGACTGGGTATCTCTCTGCTTGTAGATGAGCCACACCATTGTGGTGTTGTTTGCCTCATCGGGGTGCCTGGTGTCCACTTTTATCTGAGTGCCAGGAGGCCTTAATGGACAGAATTTTCTTCAGATTAATATGATTTCTTATGAAGGAGCCATTCCACCTGTCCTGCACTGTAATGTTTGTGTGAGCCATGCACAAGCTAGGTTTGAGGCATTTATGATCACTTGGTACTCTGCCAGCAAGGTGAAGGGAATTCCCATTTTTTCTGATTGCATGAATCCATCCATTTAAGTTTCTTATTGACGCAAGGGAGTAATGTGATCTTGTAGTGGAATGGGTACTGGCTGCTGACACCACACTTAAGATGTAACTATTTTCCTCATGGGGAGCTTTAATAACACTATCATTAGAATGCAGGAGACCATGTTGTCCCATTACTTGAGTTTCATGGCTGTTACTGATTACTCCTGAATTACTGATTGGAAGAACTGAGTCAGAGTCTTCTCTTGCAGAAGTAAGGCCATTTGCCTGCTGAAGACCAACACTACTCTTAGAGTACCCTACTGATAGTAGGAGGCAGAACTGAGAAGGCTAGTTTCAACAGTCATGTCATGGAGAGCTGCAGAAATGAGATGATGTTAACTCCCCCTTGATGCTGGCCTCACACCTTTGGTCCTGCAAAAAGCAATTACTGAGCCAATCATTTTGTAAAGACTCTGGGTGCAGTAGACAAGCCAAAAGGCAGTGCCCAAAATTGATAGTGGCTCCCCATGCTCTGAAACAAAAGCATCTCCTATGTTCCTTTGCAGTGGAAATATTGCAGCAAGTGTTAATCCATGGTGACCATGACCACCCTGAGTGGAGGGAGCCATGGGAAGACCATCTTTAATAGACACTAATGTCCAGCTCCCTAACTACCATTGGACTCTTCCAGGTCCCTTTTCATGGCACCAGAAAGTCTGGAGTAGAAATCCTTTCCTACCTCTTAAAAATAAGTTCCCTTATATGACTTTTGGGGAAACCCATATATTTCTATATAGAAATATACATATCTATTAAACATACATTTTTAGCTACCCCTTCTCTAATTTGTCTATATGTCCCTCTGTATATGTATTTTTATCTGTCACTCCTGTCCATACCTTCTGCACATATTTTCTGAATTTTACTCAACTTGTCTGTGCTAAGAGATCCTTGATGAATCTGCATGTCTCAAAGTTGACCTTTTGGAACTGGAGGAATGACCAAGAACCTTGGCAGAGATTGGAATGCATTTTTTCAGTTCCTCATAATATTTAGGACCCATCTGTCCTGAGTAATGCTTTGCCATAGTCTTAAGAGGAGTCAGAACTTGTCCCCTAAACTAAGAGGATTACATTGGGATTTTCTGGGGAAGGGAGATACATTTCTGAGTCACATCTGGTCCCTGCAGTTGGGAACTCCTCAGTCTGGTTTTGGGGTCAGCTTGCTTTCTTTTCTGCCCAAACCTATTTTTTCAGCTTTAAAATTTTTAAGCAGCAAGAAAGAACTGGATCTTAGTAAGATAACCTGCAAAAAGTGTCTGACAGCTTGGGCAGTCTACCCTCTCCAGTCTCAAAACACTGAGTCTGTGGTCTGGGTAGTGACTGCTCTCCAAGTTAAGCACATCTCAGTGACTAACACAGAGGAAGCTGCCCTGCCTGATATTCCTAGACATCAAAACCACAGTGCAAAGAGCACTTAAATTGGGAACAGGTGCTGTGAAGGTTGAGCAACACTCTAGATAGCCTTGTCTTCAATCGCTACCACCTTCTATTTCATTTGGTCCAGGAAGGATTCCTAAAAATTATTAAACAGGCGATTTAAGGCTTTAATGTCCCAGACAGTTGACGTATATACTTAATTCCCATTCCCAAGGATTGTGCACCCTCTTATCAGAGCACTGAGTTCTTAGATGTTTAGCTCTTTCATCCTGAGACCACCTCAGGGTCCACCACTGGATTCCTATGAAGGTGCTTGAGAGTATCCAAGTCTTTGTAAAAACAGCCAGGTTTCCTAAGGGCAGGAAGTTGAGAGCCAGGCTTTTGGAAAGTGTCCTGAATGACATCATCCACCATCTTTAGGATGGAAGGAATTAGCCCAGGAAGGCCAAGAGACTCAAATCTCCTGGATTTAAGGTAGTCCTGAACTTCCAGGCTGAAAGACTCATCTTGGAAAGTCTCTTTTCAGATGTCAAGCCCTCAAGCTAAGGTGTCAGACTCAACTGGCATATGACCAAAGAAATATGCCAGCGCATCCTCATAGGAATACGAAATATTTCCCAGGTGAAAGATCTCTTAACAAAAGTTATTTTGGCAAGGGGGTCTGTCTGGATCCAAGCTATATGGATATTAAAGTCAATGAGATAGTCAAGCTAATCTCACTGGGCCCTGCTGGTAAGGCCTGGAAAGTTAGCTGTGTCCAAAGACCTAGACCAAAGTGTCATTGGTTGGGCCTGTGCAGGCTGTGGGTGGGAGGCTGCAACCTGCATCTGTGTGCAGGAAATCTCTGGTAACACAAGAGTCTTCACATAGGGAGGGTGGAACCCCAACACAAGAGTTGGAATCCAGTACCTATCTAGCAGTTTCAGGCACCCAGTGACATTGGCCAGAGCACATCTGGAGGCGTCCATGTCAAGGCTGAAAGGGGTCTTACCAGAAGCATTTGTTATGCAGACATTGAAGCAGGATGTGAAGGTGCTTCAATAACCTCAAGCCTGATCAGACTATCCAGACACTACTGTCCAGTTCTGTAACTATTTTGGGACTTCTTCCTTTTGAGGGAGATCAACAGCAGATCCAGCAGACATGGCATGTGCAAGCCACAGACACTCCTTTTTAAATTACTGAAGGGACTCAGCCCTACCCTCAGTAGTCTTGGAGTTGAACTAAACACACTGGGGATAGTTAGGCATGGCACGTTTTCTGGGCTGGGGGAGTGGAAGTCCTCATGAGGGATCCGGTTTCCATATTCTAAACAATCATTTGTCTTAACCAACATCTAACATAAGTTGCATGGAAACAAGCAAGCTCCTCAATGGTGTAATCGTTCTGATGTGCTCTAGACATGCAGAATGCTGGTGACTTTTGGCTCATCTGCAAGAAATAACTAAAGTAATGCATCAGCAGATGTCTATTTACTCTCTGAAGTCAGGAGGGAGTCTGCTTGAACAAGGGGAAGGAATAAAATCTATGGTAGTCAGGCTGGCCAAGGACTTCCGTAGCATGAAATAAAGTATTACTGCAACAGTGAAGTACTCAGAAAAGTATGGTAAAGATATTGGGAAACTGAAGGGACAAAGGCATTACTTGACCCACTCCAAAAACAGCTGAATGGCACCAGTATGATCTTCAATGCTGTCTTATCTCATGGCTTCAGATGAAGCCACATTGAACGCCTATAGTCACTGGAAGGTGACTGACCTTAATCACTAGGTACATCCTCACAAATAGACTGGATTCCTCCCCTCTCCTCAGTAATAAAGGATATCAGACCCCTGGCAACAGAAGGCTTAGTTAATTCTTCATTCCAGGACATGTGAAAAGCCAAGTGCATGTTGTCCTGCAGAGCAGCTGCACCAGAGTCCTCAGCATGGTTGATAGGAGTGCAAAAGCACCTCACCTGGTCTTTAACCCAAGAACACAGTTTACCAGTGAGACATCTCCAGTGTTTCAAAGGTCCTTTCTACGTTTTCCCTTAGGTGGAAGACACCTCAGGGTTTGGTAGATGCTATGGTGGCTTGGGCAAAAGCATACACCTCTTTCTGCTGTGAACTTGAGAATACATTTTGATTGGTGCTAGATTCACTGGAGGACAATCAGACACATGTCCTCGCTGTGCTACTGGTTGGAAAAAAGAAAGGCAGTGGAAGTATGTGGAATCAGTTTTCCAGAAGCACATATTTGGAATAAGACAAGAGATCTACACCAGGAAAAAAGAATCAAATATCCAGTAGGGGATATTTAACCTGTCATCTGAAATACTGATGCCTATACCATTCACAGCTACCTGATGCAATGCAGTTATGAGGATATACGAAGGACCAGGGGCAAGAATTGAATGGTTGCACTCCTCTGATAGGTGAACAGTGAACCAGATGGGGGTGTCCTGTTTTCCCTTTGTGTCTTATTTTCCCTTTGTTATATGCTTTATATTGCATTCAGAAATGCAAGGATATAATTGAAGAAATTTGAATTTGCATATATTTTGCACACAATAAATCGAGAAAAGGCTGTCCAAGTGTTGTAGAACATTTTGAGGCAGGTTTAAATCTTTTTGGGATAGAAAATGAAGATAAAACAAATACCATAGCCATAAATTATGTACCCACACAAGAACTGCGGTGGTGGTGCTGCAGTAGCATTGTCGCCTCACAGTAAGACACTGTCCGGTTCGATTTGCAGCTAGAGCGTCTTCTGTGTGGAGACATGCGTGAATGGGTGTACCTTCGCTCAAGGTTGTGCGTCAGGGCTGGCAACTCGGCATGTAAAAATCTATCTGCCAATCATTAGCGGACCGGAGTTCCGCTGTGGCGACCCCTAACCAGGAAAAGCTGAAAGACACAACAACAAAAATGGTCTAGCAATACCCATACTTATAGGGATACAAAAAGAATGTATTTAGGAGTATGGATGAAAGGATACTGTTACGTCAGCTAAGGATATGTGGGACAAGACTAAAAAAAACAGAAACAAAGTTCTTCTTTACGGTTATGGAAAGTAAAAATACAATAAGGTTTTCAGTCCTTTTAATTTAATGCATGTGTCAGGCATTTTTATCAACCAGAAGTGGATAATTAAGAGCTGAGGGAATTTATTGAGGAGGGGAGGGTACCTGAAGGGAGATTTTTTGAGCTACACAGTTAAGGGTCACATACATAATTAAAAGTGGGTCTACTTCACATTATCACATGTTGCAAATATCGAATGGCTAAAACATCGAAAGTGTTGCGGGATCATGGTACAGTGGGGATGAGAAAATTTGCTCTTTCCTCGCTGTAGTGTGATCTCAGAGTTGGTATATATAATTAGTGGGGGGTGTGGGGGGCACAGCCCCTTACAAGAACAGTTTCGATGTACAGCATTTTCGATGTTTTAGCCATTCGATATTGTCATATTTCGACAAGATAATATAGACGCTTAAAAGTTATGTAGTTACCATACCTAGGCATCAGTGCTGTCCATTTTCATTCTTCCTCAACCCATGGGATTCGGATCTGATCCAACTCCACTGCATACTCCAGACTTCTGCTCCAATTCTCAAGGTCCTTCCTCTACCAATAATGCCCTAGTCCATCCCTATTACTTCACATAGGGTTTGTTGCCATAGGCCCCTATAGTTAGACAGGAATGGCTGACAGACAAAAGGGCTCAAACACATAACTGTAGGTTTGTAAAACAATCCTACAGGTCTGTCCAGAAAATTGATGGATGGGAGGAAAGTTGAGGAAGAATGAAAATGGACAATACAGATGGCTAGTATGGTGAGTACATAACTTAAGTCTGATATCCTTTTCATTCTTCCTGAACCTCTGGGACAGAGTTCCCAGCTAAATTGATCTTGGGTGGCCCTCATGGAAGGATATTCCAGAGTACCGCTGAACCAAAGCTGGCTTTATTTCTAGATAGATCCATTTTGTAACAAGTAAAAAAGATATGAGCATTGGACCATGTGGCTGCTGCACAAATATCAATAGATGTTCTAAACCAAAAAGCAGACAAAGCAGCTGTGATCTGGCTAAATGAGCCTTGAGTGGTTTGGATAAGGCCCTGCCTTGTCGAAAAGAGATTAAAGAGCCTGAAGTCCATGTTGCTAAAGTGACCTTAGATACTGGGAACCCCAGTCTTTTTGGTGAAAAGGAAACAGTTGATCTGATTTTCTGAAAGGTTTTGTCCTATGAAGATAAAATCATAGTTGTCTGTGTACATCAAGGAGATGGAAGCATGCACTTTCCTTTTTTTTTTTCAAAGCATTGAGAAAGACTGGCAAATGAATGGATTGTTATTTTCAGAAGTCACTCTGAGTAAAAATGAAGTGTTTGCCCACAAGGTAACCCCATCTTTATGGAAGGAATGGCTACCAAGAGGACAGTTTTCCATGAAAGGAATTTTTAGCTTAAGGTTCAAAAGGTTTCTAAGTTACCCCTTGCAGCACAAGTGTAATATCCAGGGAAGTGAGGGATCCTTTATTGGTGGTTTGAGAATACCATTTAAGAATGCTTTTGATAATTTGGACAAAGCCAAGGAATAATTGGTTTCCTGTGTGGAAATTACAAATAGCTGCCAATTGTAGTTTAATGCTAGAGAAACAGTCAAATCTCATTTGAACACCCGAAGGTGAATCTTTTCACTTGCTCTTATAAACTTTTAGTAGACACTTTGTGAAGCCAAAATAATGGCATGTATGGAAGAAAGCCTGGGCTGTCTAACCACTACTGGAAGTGAAGAAACCATGCAGCTAGAGGGCCTGTACATTGGACCCCAGATGGGTGAGAGGAGAGCTGGCGAGAACTCCAGTATCAATGGAGAATAATGAAGGCGAGACCACAGGAAGGGGAACCATACCAGTTGAGTCCAGGAGGCAGCAATGAGGATGACCAAGCTCTTCTGCAGAAATTTAGGAATCAAGGGAAGAAGGGAGAAGCATAGCGATGGGGGGAGCATTGACTAGAGTATCGCTGTACGGCTCCCCCCTGGGTGGGGGCGAAGTACCTACTGCACTTGTTGGGGAGATGCAAAGAGGTTGCAGCAAGGTTGCCCCCAATGATAGAAGATACCTTCCACCACTGATTGAGACAACTCGTGAGGCATCAGGATGGATCTGCTTAGTCTGCTAACACACTGTAATGTGTGTTGCAACTAGAAAGAAGTCTGAGGAAATCACTCATTCTCACACACACACATGGCCTCTCTGCAGAGAGGATAAGAATGGGTTCTCCTTGTTTATTGATGTACCAGACCAGACATGTCGGTCTGAGTTGCAACAGTCTTTAGAGGAAGAGCATCTTGAAATGCCTGCAACACTAGTAGTACTGCTCTCATCTCCAGCACACCAACATGCAGATTGGTCTCTTGAGGGAACCACATGCCTTGGACCATCCTTCCCAGAATATGCCCTCCCCATC
Organism: Protopterus annectens; assembly: GCF_019279795.1. Lineage (NCBI taxonomy): Eukaryota > Metazoa > Chordata > Ceratodontiformes > Protopteridae > Protopterus > Protopterus annectens. The sequence goes on from NC_056738.1 coordinate 63,481,196, forward strand.
CCAGTTGGGAAGCATCTGTGATCACTGTGGCTAATGGAAGCAGCAAAACAAAATAGTCAGCCTAGAGGAATATCAGACTGAATCCACCAGTGAATGCGATGTTTACAGACTGCAGTTTTGACTGGAAAGGATATGGGCCTATATAGAATGGACCACAGAACAGCTAGAGCCCATTGAAGGGCACCCATTAAAAACACGTGCCAAAGTAGTACAATGGCTACTCCCATAGATCCTAGTGCTTGAAGAACTGATTTTGTTGGAGGAGATAGATGGGAAATAAGTTTATGAACCTGATTAATGATGGTGGATATGCAATGAAGTGGTAATGAAGCTGTAACGATTGGGGAGAGATAGGCGAAGGCTGCCAGCCTAGTCAAATAGAATTTTATACGTAATTCTGTCAACTGTATAAATAAATGTAAAACACAAGCTTGTGTTTTTAAATGTAAGAAAACACTGTAAAATGTGAACTTCAAGATTGTTGCAACATTGCCATCTGCTGTAAGGAAAACCAAACCAAGTATTTCAAATGTGTCTTTTTAAGTTGAAAAGATCTAATGAATCTCTTTAATGTTTTACAATTCAGCTCCAGTGTAGCTGGATGAAGGTTTCATGCCCATTGTTTTAAGGCTAAAGTTTATGACCAGAATGTAAATGTGGAAGGTGCTTTATTGTTCTAGTTTCTGTTAGAATATACATGTGAAATGTCTTCTATTGTAAGTTTCTGTGCAGGTGTTAGATCACTAAATAATGCAGTTTGTGGCCTGAGAACTCAGACCAAGTGTTAAGATGATGCAATATGAATACTGGGAAAACCTGTCAAAAATTATGTAATTCGGGGGGGGACCCAGCAAACATGTTTGTTAGTAATGTTTAAATACTATTTCTCACAAGAGACTAAAAGCATTTTGACTTTGGACATCTAACTTATCAGCCTTGTGCTCAGATGTAAGTTTTAGCACTGTGATTTCTTGTAGGAATAAAGCTAGTAAAGATTAATTAGGTATTTTTCTTTGAAATCAGACCTGTCCTACTGTATTATTTTAAGTTTATGTGTGATCTCTGAACTCTTAGATATCTCTGTGGTGTAGTAGTTTTGTCTTGTGTTTTAATTATTTATTATTAAATATTTTTAAAACCTTCTACCTGTGGCTGATTTGTGTAGAGAGAAGCTCTAGAGTACATTGCATATTTATAGAGGTTATTGTAATAGGCCACTCTAAAGTAAGCCTTGACTGTTAGTCATACTACCATTGAATAATAATATTGCACAGTAATAATTGGACACCCTTTTAATGGCCTTTTAGTAGCTTATATTATTAACTGGGTGGTGGCAGTAATTACTACTGTATAGTCTGGGTAAAGGGGCATAGTTGGAGAATATGTGTCAGCCTGTCCCAGGAGTGTCTGTAAAGTTGTATAAATACTTATCTCCAAGTGTGTGTGCGTTGTGTCAGCTACTTGGCAGGGACACAAAGCACTGGTTGGACAGAGAGGGTACTGGAGGTTTTAGCTTTCCCAGTTAGGCTGAGACCTGGACCGTATAGCTGTGGCAGTGGGGAGTCTTACTGGGGACCTGGTGAGCAAGGGAGCAACCAGCCCCAGACTGACTGTGATCTCTGTGTGCACATAAGGGAAATTGTACTTTACTGTGTGTATTACTTATCCTTTTCTCTTCTATGAGACGACTTCCCTGGTCTTAGTGGTGAGTGAGGATTGAGGCTCCTTGATTCCTGGGCCAGGGCGCTGTCATCACAGAAGCTACCTGTGGTAGTGTATGCAGAAGCATACTGATGAACACCAGGCTCTGGACTGGTGTCCGATTTGATCTGGCAAAATCCATTATCCCCAGTAACTAGCAAACTTGGAGCAAACAGTCTCTGGAATGAGGCAAAGAAGCTTGGAGGGGGCAGTGATGAGCCAGTCATCCAGATATGAAAACACGCACTCCTTTGAGCAGCCACCACTGCCATACATTTGGTAAACACCCTGGGGGCTGTGGCGAGTCCAAACTACATGGCTCTAAATTGGCAGTGACCGGCTCCCAGCTGAATGTGTAAATGTCTTCGGGAGCACCTGGCTGTTTTGATGTGATAGTACACATTCTAGAGCACATCCAATCATCCTTACAAGGAAAAGGTAGGATGGACTGTACCATGATCAATTGAAACTTTGACTTCTTTACATACTGGTTCAGACTACTTAGATCCAAAATTTGTTTGGTGTCCTGTTTTCTTGGGCACTAAGGAAAGTTCGAATCCTATTTGGTCTGGTGAGACCTTGTTGGATGACTTAGAAGCTTTTAAATTTCTTGTGCTGTGCCCTTCCACTAGATGTAATGTTGAGAAGTTTTTTTGTGATGAGGGGTTTGGAAAAATGGAATGAAAATCTCTGGAGAAGTTTTTTAGCACCCAGGTATCTTATATTTGCCCAGGCTTCTGGGTACAGGGATTTTGTCTCCCCCCCCCCCCAACTACCTCCAGAGTTGTACAGCAGTTTGGGAGTGCTGAAAAGGTCTGTAAAGGAATCTCAGAACCCCTGGTTCTGTGAGCCTCCTCTGCTTCTAGGGCGTTTCCCATTAGAATTTCCTCTGCCTCTGGAAGAATTGTGCCCACATGGATCTTGGAAATTTCCCAGAAATTTTTGGAACCATATTTTCTTACCATCTCTCTGATCCCTGGAAAAGGTCTGCTGAGGGACAGACATCTTGATTCTCACAGCAAACTGGGTCTTTCCATCTTTGTGATGGGTAAGTCTTTTACTGATGGCGCAAATAAGATGTGCCATCAAACGAGGTGTTGATAAAAGATGTCTTAAAAGGCTCTGCAAAGTCCTATCTAGGCATGTCTAAGGGCAATGCCTGAACCCATTGCTTGTAAGACACTTTCAACTGTGAGAAATCAACATCACTGAAGTGTCTGAGATAAAGTGGCCAGCTGTGAGGACTTTTTAAGTGTTCTGCAAACATGGACTTAATTTGAAAGCTCTTTGTTTAAATCTCTAAAGCCTTGTGCAGTGTGTGCCAGGTAAGAGACTTCAATGCAAAGGATGCTGAGGCAAAGAATTTTCAAATCTGTCCAGCACCCTAGACTTTATTTGGCAGATGGGCAGATCTCTGCTCCGCTTGCTCTTTCTTGGTGGTAACTGCCACCATACCATCAGTCAGGACACTCCTTTGCTCCAGTGGGGTCCATCTTTTGGAGGGGCTAAGAACTTGTCTGGTCTCTGGGACAGGCTTGACATTATCTGGCACCTTCCTAACCTGGCAGAACAAATCAGTAAGTTAAACTGCCAAGGGGTAACCTAAGACAGACTGGCCAGAACCAAAAGCTTCCAAAAAACCCAACTCTTCTGAAGAGGGTGTTTTCAGAAGGCCGGCTACCTTGTTTCAGGATCTCTAAAATGTCTCCACATGAGATGTCGTCCAGTGATCTGGGGGACCCTTCTCCATCAAAATCAGTATCCATGACTGACTCCATCCCGGAGTTAATATGCCTTCTTTTGCACATTATCTTATGATGCACCTCATCGGGGTGGTGTTCAGGGGGGTGTCTCTACCGGAAACAATTGGACACACTATTGGAACTGGCCTTCCCTGTGGAGTAGGTCTAATCGACTCAGAGCCAATCAGGGGAAGGAGAAGGGGGTTGAATCCAAAAAAATGGGAAGGCAGTTCTCTGAAGAGAAAATACTCTTTCCACAATCTTAAAGGCAGAGAGACCCAGACAGGCTTTAACCAATCCTGTTGGAGCTGAAGCTCCCAGTCTTGACCACTGTTGGATCTGTGCCTCAAGGATGGAACCAGAAGCAAACTATCCAGGGCTGAGCTTCCCAGGGGGGACAGATAAACAGTCTAGCCTGGCCACACTGACCTGACACCAACACTTTGGTTCTGGGACCCATTCCAACCTGGCAGTACCTGAGGGGAACTAGTCAGGGATATAATTGAAGTACAGATTTTCTTCAGATCCAATTCTGGACCTCTTGGTGATTTCGGATCCTGGGACTCGAAAACTGAATAGATTGGAGAAAGATGAAATAGTTTTTAGACTTTGTAAGAAGGATCCTGGATCTGACAGGGGACAGAGTTGATAAAACCCTCATCTGGATCTATGCTCCGAAAGACTTTCTCATCCTGTCCACATCTGCTTTCAATAAGCTTCTGGAGGAAGTAGTGGATGGTGATCGAGAATGTTTTAGGTGTTTGAAGCAATGGAAAATGCACAGTAGGTGATATGGGCTCAATTCCATATTCCAGAGTAAGACTTCTGCCAAAAGTACCAGGCTTTGGACTCTAGTATGGTGCCATAGGGTCTGCTGAAATGACAGTAGGATCTGAAACCTTTGGATCAGAGGATTTGGTGTCTGGATCAGACTGTCACATCCAAAGTTTCTTTGACAGCAGCTCTGAAGATCTGGGAGATGGTGGGGAGTGTTTTCTATGCTCTAGCAGAGCAGATTTGCTAGTTTTGGATGGGTGGATGAGTCCCAGAAGTAGATGTAGCAGGGAGAAGACCCTTCAAAAAACTTTTCACGTTGAAAGTGGAACATATGGCACCATGCAGTGTCCAAATGACCCGCTACAAAACAATATACGCACTCCCTGTGGGTATCCAAATTAGATTTAAGAAATGCACTTGTGGCCATAAAATCCCTGTTTACCCAACATGGTAGGTAACCAAAGAAAATGAAAAAGCTATAAAGGTTTTTATTTTTTATTTATTTATTTATTTTTTTGATAGTGGAGAGGAAAAGAGAAAGTTTTCATTAACAATGGTAATTTAAAGAGATACCTTACAAGAGAAAAGGGTAAGCAAAAACACCAGCAATGGTAATAAAGATTTACTGTCCCTAACAAGAAGAAAATGTTCTTTGAGAAAATTAAGACGGTTAAATTAAGCTATAGTTTTTTTTTAATGTTAATAGAAAAGGAGTTGAATACATTGAGAGAGGAACCTACATCTGTTTGCACTGGGGATAGAATATGGCATTATGGGTACAGGGAGGAGCTTGAGAGTTGGGTCCAAAGTCTGGAGTACGCAGCTGTGGAACCCCATAGGTTGATGAACAAAAAGGACATCAGATGCAGAAACTAATACAAATTAAAATGGAAAGACATGATTACGCAAGGTTGAAATTAAAAAAAAAGTGGGATTTTGGATGCAGATCCTTTAGGGCAAGGACCACCACACAGACTGTACTCAGAATAGCAGTATTTCAAGAACCAAGGCAACATGTGAATGTTCAAAGATTTTGCCAATAGGGATGACTCCTAATAGAGGTACAGAAAATAGGCAAGAAAGCCTGGAATTTACTGCAGAAAACTGGCAAAGAAATCAATGTGTTGGGAGTTAATGACTGCAGAGGAAAGACTAGGATGAGGCCAAGCTGATGTTTGGACTGCAGGGTAGAGTTTCCCCTAACAGGGATTGCTACTAGTACAAGGAAAAAGAAAGGAATACGGAAATCTTGAAAGACTGGCTCTGACAGTTTTTTTTTTTTTTTGATAAATCTAGAACAGAAGCTGTTGTTAAATGAATAATTAGAAGGGAAAAGAAAATAACTGCATAACTAGAAGACTGGTTGAAAAATGAGGAAAAGAATAGAAAAGCAATATACAAAAGAACAATGGAAGATTGACATGTATGTAAGCAACAAAGTCCAAATTTAGAATCTTTGTTTGGAAGTGTTTGCGTAGGTATTTTTATACTCCAAGTAGACTTTATAGAAATTTCAGGTAGATATGTCAAGAGTGTAATGGAGAAAGATGCAGCTGGGGATATGTTTTAGAAGAATAATTAGTGGCAGATTACATGTTCCCTATAGAGTACCCATCAGAAAAATAATGGGTGAAGATTGGGGAACCAAGGATGTGTTTTTTTTTTTTTGAGCTGGAAGACCTGATCTGAATTGCCTAGACATACTAAGGCTGTATTATGCTCAATTCTGTTGGCTACCAAAATGCAACTACACAAAAATGGAAATCAAAAGTCTAAACCGTATTTCAAGTGTTGATTAGAAAAGGGAAACTGCAAATTGCAATGAAAAATGGAAATTGTGGAAACAATATATTCAGAATAATGCTCAGGAGAAGGAAATGTGGTTTAAGGGAAAGCAGAAATTCAGCAGTTTACATAATGTTGGACTGAATTACAAAAACGAAAAGCTATGTGATGTGTAATGCATCTAAATGGGAAAACATCAATATGGTTTGTTTTCTTTAATTTATGTTTGCCTATGTCTTGTGATAATTTAATAAAAGGTGTTAAAATTTCATGGTTAGAAAAAAAAGTGCAGTTGTGTAATGTCTGATGTTTTACATTTAAAAACTCGCGACAATTTTTCACATTCTGAACCAATGGCCATTTTTTCTGGGTATCCTCTCAGAAAAAACATCCATTTTAAGTTTTAGAATTCCAAAAAGGATGGGGTGTCCTCAGACTAGACACCATAACCATATGGTGGTCTTTCAGTTTTTTCCCTGTTGGAAGGGATGGGAACCTATGCAAGTGGGCTTTCTGTAGATACTAGAAAAGTACAGTTGTGTACACTTACCATAAATGTAGATGTTAAGAGTGTATTCACTGTTGCAGTCATCACACTTGGGTTATCTGAATGCAGGTAGCCCTCAGTCGGCCCGAGCACCAGAGTCTTGGGATTTCTGCATCGGATGATGTTGCCTCTTCCATGATGTCAGGGGTATAAAACATGCAGCTGATGTCATTACATCAGTTTTTCTTGCCCCAGATGTCAGGAACCCCCAAAATAGGAAGCAATTACATGGTGTGGATCACCTCCAGTAAAAAGTAAATACCATTGCCATAAGATACGGCCAAAAAGAGGATAGGTAGAAAGTACGGAAAATTCAGGGGGCTGGAGGGAGGGTAACCAGGACTGCAAAAGTGAATACACTTGAACATCTACATGTATGGCAAGTGTACACAACTGTACTATGTCTGTGCTTCACTGTTGCAGTCATCACACTTGGGCTGATTCCCAAAGCTGAGGAAGGGTGGAGGTAGTCAAGAAATATTAGGGCTGGCTAGCAGGCCTTTTAAGACTGCTGTAGCAAATCCAGCTCTGGATTTAGAAACGATAGGTAAGTGGTAAAGCTTGGTGAAGGTGTGCACTGAACTCCAGGTTGCAGCTTCCAGGATGTCCCTGGTAGGGACTCCCCTGAGAAATGCTGTAGAGGTTGAAGTAGCCCTAGTGGAATGGGTTCTGATCCCCTGTGGGGTAGGTTTTCCATGGTGCTTGTAGCAGAAATGGATGCAATGTGCTATCCCATTTGGATATGGTTTGCTTTGAAATGGCCTTGCCCTCTGCCCCTGTAGCAAAGCTGACTAGCAGCTGGTCAGATTTTCTGAACGGTTTAGTCATGTCAAGGTAGAACTTACGCTGTCTGTGCACATCAAAGGAGTGCAGGATCCTTTTCCCTTTTATTCTGAGGATTAGGAAAAAAGTTTGGTGAATGGATGGATTGGTTTAAAGCCACATTGGATACCACCTTGGGCATAAATGATGGGTTAGTCCTGAGGGAAGCCCTGTCCGCATAGAAGATAATGAAGGGTTCCACAGCCATAAGGGCCTGGAACTCAGACACTTTTCTTGCTGAAGTGACGGCAAGAAGTAGGGCTTTTTCCGAGAGAGGAATTTTAACTCTGCTGTAACAGCAGGCTCAAAAGGGGGAAGCGTGAGCTTCTATAGTACAAAGAGAAGGTCCTAGGCAGGAGTGGGAGCTCTCCTCGGGGGTCTTAGAATGTTAGCTCCTATCAGGAACTGTTTAACCAGAAGGTGAGAGAAGAGGGGTGGGTTCAGTATTGTAATGAGGGAATAAGCCAGGCTGCAAGGTTCAGGGTTTGCAGCAGAGGACACAAAATTTGGCCCTCCTGCTGGGACAGCAGAGAGAGGGTCTGATGCATGTGCCAGGATGGCACTGTTGTCAGACTGTGTAAAAGTGGGTACCAGTGCTAGCATGGCCAGTCTGGTGCAATAAGGATTGTCCTTGGCCTGTCCTGTTTGATCTTGAGTAGTACTTTCGAAAGGAGGGGCAGAGGGGGAATGGCATAGATTGAGAGGTTTTCCCATGTGAAGTATAGGGCAGCCACTTTCCATGCTTGGCTGTGGGGAGTTCTGGTGCAAAATTTGCTCAACTGATAGTTCTGGGGGGAAGCAAAGACGTCCATCTCTAGTGTCCCCCACTTGTGGATTAGAAGCTTGAATGAATTGGGTTCCAGTTTCCACTTGTGCGGGTCCATTAGATTTCTGCTCAAGTCGCCTGCCAGTGAATTTTGTTTGCCTGGCATGCATTGAGCTTGCAGGTGCACTTGGTTTCTCAAGGCTGTGTTCCACAGAGCCATGGCTAACCTGCAGAGTGGGCAGGAATGAGTTCCCCCCTGCTTATGTACCACATGACTGTGGCTTTCTGTCTTTATCGAGAGTTGTCCTGGAAGGATAAGATATTTGAATGCTGTCAGAGCATTCTGTACAGCTAACATTTCTTTTTGATTGATATGCAGGTGTATTTGTCCTGGGCTCCATTTGCCTGTCATGTGAACCCCCCATGCATTAGTCTGATACGTCTGTTGTCAGGGTTTGGGCGGTGGGGGGGTTGAGTGAAAGGGAGACCCTTGCTGTGGTTGCAGACCTCTGCCCACCAAAGGAGCTCTGTCTTTAGGTAAGAAATGATCGGAATCACTGTTTCCAGGTCCTGAGAATGTTGACACCAGAGACTTTTTAAATACCATTGAAGTTTCCTCATGTGTAGTCTTGCATATGGAATTAGGAGAATGCATAAGGCCATGAACCCTAGGGCTTGCAGTATTTTTCTTGCAGATAGCTGGGTTTGGATGGCCAGTAGTTTGAAGTAATTTGTCAAATAAACCTGGTTTTCTGGAGTGAGGAATGCCATCTAGGAAGTTGTGTTCAAGCTTGCTTCCAGGAATACAGTTTCTTGGCCGGGTACCAGATGTGATTTCTTTTTGTTAATGGTATACCCCAGAGAAGTTATGAGTCTTTACAAATGTCAGGTGCTGAAGTAACAATTCCTGACTCTTCGCCTGAATCAGGCAATTTTCCAAGTATGTGTAAATGTTTCTCTGCCTGCAGTATGCAATGGCTGGAGCCAGGCACTTTATGAATACCCTGGGTGCAGTAGATAAGCCAAAGGGAAGTGCAGAGAACTGATAGTGCATAGAGCCTGCCCTGAAACGTTGATATTTCCTGCAAGATTCCCTTATGGGGATTTACAGGTAATCTTTTTTAAGTCTAGGGTGACTGGCTAGCATAGGCAGCAGCTGTTGAGTATAAGCATTTTGAACTTTGGTACCATCAGGAAGGTGTTAAGAATTGACAGATCCAGGATAGGGCACCAAGAGTTCTTTTCTGGGCACCAGAAACAGTCTGGAGTAGAAACCCTGTCCCCTTTGCTCTGTGGGAACAGGTTGAATAGCCCTGATACTGAGAAGAGAAAGTACTTGCTTTTGGGCCTCTGCCCAGTGGTTTGGGGGGAGATCTGGCAATCTGCTTGGGGTTGGCAGTGAATGGAAGTAGAATCTGTATATCCCTGGGATACAACATTTAAGACCCAATGGTCCTGGGTAATGTATTCCCAGTTTTTGCATGCAGGGCGAGCTTTCCTCCTAGGGGTGCAAGTACTTGGGCATGGCTGGGAAGGATGCAGAAGTCATTGTGAACTTTTTCCATAAGACGGTGGCTTACCACTCCATTTTTGAGGTGGGAGCACTCCATTGTTCAGATATGTGCATACCCTGAGACTGTAGTCTTTGTGGTCTGTTGCTTCTGGATTTGGACTGAAGGCCTGGGAGGGGCTGAAAAGGATCAGTTCTTCGAAGGCCAATGCCTACAGAATCTAGGTGGCTGTACCTGTAATAAATCTTTAACAGTTTGCATAGATTCAGCTTTTTCTTCCATCTTTATAAGAACTTCTGCTTTTGTGCCAAACATTCTTGATTTAATGTAGCATCTAATAATTTTGCTTTGACATGGTCTGGCAAGATTTGTTCCTTCAGCCAAGCATGCCTTCTCAGAACAGACCCAGTGACAGCAGCCCTGCAAGATGCTTCTAAGGCATCAAAATCACACTGCAAGGTATGTTTACCAACTTGGTTTGCAGAATGCATTAACTCTTGTAAATCTTTATTTTCTGCACAATCAGGAATCAACATTTTTTGTTTAATTAGTTGCATAATATGCTGCTGGTACTTACACATGTGAAACTGGCAATTTAATGCCTTGATGGCAAGAGTTGCAGAGGTATATACCTTCTTAACCCATTTGTCTAAAGCCCTAGAATCCCTGTCCGAAGGGGTAGGGTTTTTGGCTGTAGTAGCCTTTATACCTGTAGGTCCCCAGGAAATGGTCTCTGGATCCACCATAGGATTTTTAGAGAGAAATGTGTGAGAGCCAGGTACTCTATAGTACCCGTCAGGTTTTCTAGGAGCTGGAGGTAAAGTATCAGGGGTAAGATGATTCCATGAAGACATCTACAATATCCAGGACAGGGGGTATAGCTAGATGCCTGTGCTAAGGCAAGTCTAAAAATTCCGAGCCTCTTTTTTGATGGAAAGTAGTCCTGGCATTCCCAGCGGAAATGCTCTCTTAAGGTACATGCAAGGTTTCACTGAAATAAAAGTCCTCTGGAGGGGAGGCAGAGGGAATGGAATCCTCTGCATCTGAATCTTCATAGGTGAAGGGTATGTCCTGGAATCAGACAGGTCAGAGTCATTGGACTCAGGTCTCTAGAATCAGAAGGAAGATCAATTCTTTGTCTTTTAGAGGGGGAAGGCTGGCTTCCCCTAATTAAAGTAATAAGGTCTTCAGCCATTCTAAGCATTTGTTTTTGAAGCATGGGAGCTTGAGAATGCACTTTAGTCAGTTTCCTAGGAGTAGTGTGAACTCTGGACCTGAGAAATTTAGTAGATTTAGTCAAAAAATGTAGTCTAATACGAACATCGGAAGGCCTGAATACACCCTCAGAAGCCGGTGCCTGCACAGCGGCTCCGGACCCATCCATGCTAGAGACATCCGCAGGTTTCATAGTTGAAGAAGCACCTCACAGCATGCCATACTCCGAATGGGTCTCAGTAGAGGCATGCGAATCTGTAGACGCGGGTATCAGGGGCTGCGAAAGCATCTCACCGAGTACCGGCGACTAGCTTAACGAAGAGTCGGCAGTTTTGGACCTATGCGGTCTGTGTCTTTATCCTTACGTTTTTTCGGATCGGTAGTTGGATGGGTTAATGAAACCATTTTGGAATATGGAGAACTTCTGCATACATTAGAGTTTTAGTAACTGGTAGGTTAAAGGAGCTTACCTTATGCCAGTTGATTCATGTTATGGTACAAGCCTGTGCTTCAATATTAAAGATTGATATGCCATGAATTTTCTCCTATAATTACTGATTACTCATACGACTGGCATAGAAAGGTACAAAATCAAGTGCTGCAATCTATCACACTGGCCAACGAAGGGCTTTAACTCAAGTCCATATCAAATAATCCCTATCATGCTCTACCCACAATTTTAGGGTAGAAACTCTAGCTGCATATCTGGATCCTGTTTTTAGTACCTTCCAGAGTAAGAATGAATGCCACAAGGAAAATCTGTTCTTTCATTCAGCCTACTTATAATACACTGATAAATTTCATTTCTGCCCTTCCTGTACAGATAGGACTGGCTGACAATAACCCTTAATTGACCAAGACTAAGAGGAATTCAGTGGCTGACGACCCTTAATTGACCAAGACTAAGAGGAATTCAGTTAAAGGTCACTTCCATCATCCAAGTACTGTATGTGCCTGTTAAAACACCTCCCAACCACCCATTTGGCACAGTATGGCTTGGCAGATTACAGCAGTCACCATCTCCAGAACTGTAACCAATAAAGCAAAATATGAAAATACAAACTTTCCCCAACTACACAAACTCCAAAAAGTTCAGAAGTCTAGACACAACTTTTGATGCTACAGTAACACTCGGGACAAATCTCCCTTGCGGAAATAAATCCAACCTGCCACAAGCACACAGGCAGTGACCAGTTTTTGAGCTCTTGCTCTACAGTTCAGAAGCCGTGTAAATTGCAGAAAAAGCAGGAAAGCTGCACTGGGTAGCTGCATACTGCAGTGAGAACCAAGAGAAATACGCAAATAAAAAAAAATCAAAACAGAATTTCTGCTCAACATTATCTATCACTTCACAAGATGAAAAGTGACTGCCACCAAACTTGCATGACAACATACAACCTCATCTTAAAAAATAGTCATCTAAAGTGCAGAATTTTTTTTATGACTTTACTGTACATTGTAATTTAAGGTTAACTACAATTTTTCAGTATCAAGTTTAATACTATTACCTTTTCAGACTCCTTTTCAGACTTTTTGGAAGCATCCCGTCTTAGTTGCAGTGGTAATTCATGCTATTCCAACACCGTCTCCCCTAGTTTTAACTTTTCAACATCAGTGGTAGATGTGGTTTGAAATCTGGGTATATTTCAGCATGTCCTACAGAGTACACTTTTTTATACACACACCATTACTGTGGCGAATACAGCCTTAAACAAAGACTTTCAGTTTTGCAAACATGGTTCACAGAATGCAAAACAAGTAGAGTACATGATCTTTGTGCCACAATTGGAACTTGCCAATCAATGGGCTCACCCCTACTTGTCAATGCCTTTTTGCCTCATTGACTACACATCACATTTGAAAAATATCACTTGGAAGCCCTCAGATTTGAAAATTTGTTTCTCAAATTAGGATTTCATTTACACCCAATGGGGAGATGCCCCTATGCCAATATGGGATCCAAATGTGAAAATTTAATTTGTTTTGAGCAACTGTAAGCCAAACCAAAGTCTGTTCATTTCAAATATGCTAGCATGTTTTCCTATTTGGTTAATACCTGTAATGTCTGATGTTTTACATTTAAAAACTCGGGACAGTTTTTCACATTCTGAACCAGTGGCCATTTTTTCTGGGTATCCTGTCAGAAAAACATCCATTTTAAGTTTTAGAATTCCAAAAAGGATGGAGTGTCCTCAGACTAGACACCATGACCATATGGTGGTCTTTCAATTTTTTTCCCTGTTGGAAGGGATGGTAACCTATGCAAGTGGACTTTCTGCAGATACTAGAAAAGTACAGTTGTGTACACTTACCATAAATGTAGATGTTAAGAGTGTATTCACTGTTGCATTCATCACACTTGGGTTATCTGCCTGCAAGTAGCCCTCAGTCAGACCAAATACCAGAGACTTAGTATTTCTACATTGGTTGCGGTCGCTCCAGGACTGACATCAAGTCATCTGGGGTATAAAAACAGGCCATTACATCAGTTTTTCTTGCCCGAAATGTCAGGAGCCCCCCCCAACAGGGAGCTAAGCTATGGTGGGGAAATTATCACCAGTAAAAAGTAAATACCAATACTCCTGTAAGGGGTGAGTAATATACTCCGAGGAGAGAGAGCTAAGGGGGATGGAGGGAGGGAAACCAGGACTGCAACAGTGAATACACTCAAAACACCTGCATTTATGGTAAGTGTACACAACTGTACTATGTTCATGTTTCATTGTTGCAGTCATCACACTTGGGTTGATTCCCAAAGCTGAAGAAAGGGTGGAGGCAGTCAAGAAGAGTTTGGGCTGGCTAGTATGGCCTGCAGGACTGCTGTTGCAAAACCCGCCCTGGATTTGGAAAACATAGGCAGGTGGTAATGCTTGGTGAATGTGTACAGAACTCCAGGTAGCAGCTTCCAGAATGTCCCTGGTAGGGACTCCCCTGAAGAATGCTGCAGATGCAGAATGTGTTCTGACCTCCTAAGGGGTTGGTTTCCCATGGTGTTTGTAGCAGAAATGGGTACAGTGTGCTATCCATTTTGAAACTGGATGTTTTGAAATGGCCTTGCCCTCTGCCCATGGTGCAAAACTGAGTAGTAACTGGTCAGATTCCCTGAAGGGCTTAGTCCTATCCAGATAGACTGAGCTGTATGTGCATGTCCAAGGAGTGCAGGATCCTTTCCCCTTTATTTTGAGGATTAAAGAAGTTTGGAAAATGGATAGATTGGTTGAGGGTCACACTGGACAGTTTAGGCATAAAGGATTAGTCCTGAGGGAGACACTGTCAGCATGAAAAATAATGAAGGGTTCCACAGTCATAAGTGCTTGTAGCACAGACACTGTTCTAGCTGAAATGATGGCTAGAAGCAAGGCTGTCTTCCGAGAGAGGAATTTTAACTCTGCTGATGCTGCAGGCTCAAAGGGGGGGGGGGTAGCGTGAGCTTTTCCAGTACAAAGTTAAGGTCCCAACCAGGGGTGGGTGCTCTCCTTGGTGATCTTAAGTGGTTTGCCCCTCTCAGGAAAGTACAGTTGTGTACACTTACCATAAATGTAGATGTTCGAGTGTATTCACTGTTGCAATCATTACATTTGGGGGTAATCTGCTGGCAGGTTGCCCTCAGTCAGCCTGAATAACAAAGTCTTGGGTCCTGCGTCGGTTGCTGTCTCCTCTTCCATGATGTCAGGGGTATAAAACATGCAGCCGATGCCATTTTAATCAGTTTTTCTTGCCCCAGATGTCAGGTGCCCCCCAAATGGGGAGCAAAAAAAATATAAGCTGTAAATATATAAATGCACCTTAGAAAAGTACAATTTTGTACCTACCATAAATGTAGATGTTCGATTGTATTCACTGCTGCAGTCATTACACTTGGATTATCCTGCCGTCAGGCGGTCCCACAGTCCGCCAGAGTTCCAAAGTGTTGGTCTGGCGTCCGTTGCTGTCGCCTCTTCCCTGACGTCAGTGTGCCAGGGGTATATAAGATGCAGCTGATGCCATTTTCTTCAGTTTTTCTTGCCCCAGATGTCAGGTGCCCCCATATAGGTAGGCAATACATATTGCTAATAAAACACATAAAAAATAAAAACAATACCTTCAGTTACAAGCAAATACACCACATAGGTTGTATAGGTTAGAAAGGTATAGATAGGTCCCAGCTAAGAAAGTGGGGATGGAGGGAGGGTAATCTGGACTGCAGCAGTGAATACACTCGAACATCTACATTTATGGTAGGTACAAATCTGTACTATGTTCATTGTGTTTCACTGCTGCAGTCATTACACTTGGGTTGAATCCCAAAGCTGAGGCTAGGTGGCTGAGTCTATAAAGGATTCGGGGTGGCTATGAGGCCCTGCAGCACTGCAGTGGAAAGCCAGCTCTTTCGAGTAAAGAGGCAAGTGGTAATGCTTGGTAAAGGTGTGCACTGAACTCCATGTTGCAGCTTCCAAAATATCCTTGGTAGGTACTCCTCTAAGGTAGGCTGCTGAAGTGGCTGTTGCCCTGGTAGAATGTGGCCTAATGTTGTTAGGTACAGTTTTTCCATGCTGTGTGTAGCAGAAACGGATACAGTGTCCTATCCACTTTGAAATGGTCTGCTTTGAAATAGCCTTTCCCTGTGATCCTGCAGCATATGCAAAACAGTTGCTCAGTTTTCCTGAAAGCTTTTGTTTTGTCCAAGTAGAAGCGTAACTGCCTGTGTATATGTCCAATAAGTGCAGAAGTCTCCCCCCTTTATTCTGGGGATTTGGTTAAAATGTTGGCAAGTGAATAGTTTGGTTAAGAGCCACACTGGATACCACCTTTGGCATAAATGTAGGGTTTCTTCTTAAAGAAACCCTGTCTTGATGAAAAACGATGAAAGGTTCCACTGCCATTAGTGCCTGTAACTCTGAGACTCTTTGTGCTGAGGTTATTGCCAGAAGCAGAGCAGTTCCCCATGACAAAAATTTTAATTCTGCTGAATTGGCTGGCTCAAAAGGTGGTAAAGTAAGTTTTTCCAAGACGAAGTTGAAGTCCCAAGTTGGTGTTGGTGCTCTCTGGGGCGGTCTTATGTTTTTAGCCCCTCTGAGGTATTGTCTTAGTAACGGATGAGAGTAAATAGGAGGATCCGTGTTGTAATGAGCTGAAATGGCAGAGGCGTGGATCTTAATAGATGAAAAGGATAGGCCTTTGTCCAGCATCTCAGTTAAGTACTGTAATATCAGAGGAATATTTGGAACAAGAGGGTCAAGGCCTCGAGCCTGGTTCCAGGCGCAGAATCTCTTCCATTTTTCTGAATAAGATTTCCTGGTGCTGGGCCTCCTGGCCTCCAAAATGACATCCATAACAGCTTTAGAGAGGTGTTGTCTGCTTGGCTAAGTAATCTGCCATGCAGCCAGATTTAAGGTTTTGAGCTGGCTGTGCAGGATCTGATTGTTTTGCTGAGTCAGAAGATGAGGAATTTGAGGTAAAATCCATGCTGGGCCTTGAGCCAAGTTCGTTAAGGTTGGGTACCAGTGCTGGCGTGGCCAGTCCGGGGCAATCAGGATCATTTTTGGCCTCTCTAGTCTGGCTTTTAGGAGTACCTTTGAAAGGAGAGGCAGTGGTGGGAAGGCATAAACTTTTAGTGTTTTCCAGCTGAATGAAAGAGCATCCACTTTCCATGCTTGTGTGTGGTAAGTCCTTGTGCAGAATTTCTGCAGTTGGCAGTTCAGAGGGGCGGCAAAGAGATCTATGTCTGGGCACCCCCATTTCTGAGTTATCATACTGAATACTTGTGGGTTTAATTTCCACTCGTGAGGATCCATGATGTTTCTGCTTAAGTCGTCTGCCAGAGTATTTTTCTTTCCTGGCAAGAATTGTGCTGTATTCCACAAAGTCAAGGCTTGTCTGCAGAGGGGGTAGGAGAGTGTGCCCCCTTGCTTGTTTATGTACCACATAACTGTGGTATTGTCCGTCTTTAGTAAAAGTTGTCCTGGATGCAGAAGGTCCTTGAAAGCTGTCGGGGCATTTTGTACAGCTAGCATCTCTTTTTGATTGATGTGAAGATGCATTTGGTCTGCGGCCCACTTGCCCTGAATACATTTTCCTTCCATATGTGCTCCCCAGGCGTAATCCGATGCATCTGTTGTTAGTGTCTGTCTGGTAAAGTGAAAGTCTGTCTCTTGTTGTGGTGACATGCCTGTGCCCACCATCGAAACTCCTGTTGTAGGCAGGGAATAAGTGGTATTATTGCTTCCAAACTGTGACATTATTGAGTCCAAACACTTTTTAGATACCATTGTAACTTCCTCATATGCAGTCTGGCATATGGTATTAGTAGTATGCAGGATGCCATGAACCCCAAGGCCTGCAGAATTTTTTTTGCAGGGAGTTGGGTTTTTGTTGCCATCAATTGAAAGTACTGAGTCAGTTGTCTTTGCTTGTCTGGCGTGAGATAAGCCATCTGGGCAGTTGTATTTAAGCTTGCACCCAGGAATATTATCTCTTGTGAGGGCACTAGTTTTGACTTCTTTTCATTTATAGTGTATCCTAGGCCCATTAGTAATCTTTTTACAAACGCCGGATGAGTTAGTAGAATGTACTTGCTCTCTGCTTGAATAAGGCAGTTGTCCAAGTAGGGATATATCTGAATTCCTTTTTGTCTGCAAAATGCAATTACTGGTGCCAGGCATTTTGTGAAGACCCTGGGTGCAGTAGATAAGCCAAAGGGCAGTGCAGAGAATAGGTAATGCATTGTGCCAGCTATGAATCTGACGTATCTTCTGCAATTTTGTCTGATGGGGGCATGCAGGTATGCCTCTTTGAGGTCCAAAGTAACAAGCCAAGCCTTCTTGCCCAGCATGGGAAGAAGTTTCTGTAGAGTCAACATTTTGAATTTCGGAACATCCAGGTAAGTATTTAGAATAGATAGGTCCAGTATGCATCTCCAGGCTTTGTCCTTTCTGGGGACCAAGAAGTGTCTTGAGTAAAATCCTTGTCCTTCTTCCTGTTGTGGCACTTTTTGAATAGCACTCATGTCCATGAGGGCTGTGATTTGTTTTTGTGCCTCTGCCCATTGATTTTGTGGCAGGTCTGGCATTCCTTTTGGCCTTGGTAGAGTGTGAAAGTGGAACCTGTAACCTTGAGACATAATATTCAGTACCCATTTGTCTTGGGTGATTATATGCCAATTTTGAGAAAAAAGTGCTAGTTTTCCCCCCAAGGGAGCTTCCAAAAGGTAAGTGCTTGGCATTTGGAAGGGGAAGTCATTGGGACTGTTTCCTATAAGGTTGTGACTTGTCTTCTCCTCCTTTTGGGGTTGAAGCACCCCACTGTCGTGGTCTGTAAGAGCCTTGGGGCTGAGATCTGCCTCTTGGGCATCTGTATCTGCCTCTTTGTGGTCTGTCTGACACTGGAAAGGACCAATTTTTTGAAGACCAATTTCTGCTAAATCTAGGTGGCTGTACCTGTAAGAAATCCTTCACTGTTTGCATAGATTTTGCTTTATCCTCCATTTTCTTTAACACCTCTTCTGCCTTAATACCAAACAAGATGATATGTTGTAAAGGAGCATCCAATAATTTTGCCTTAACATGGTCAGGTAAACTTTGTTCTTTTAACCAAACATGCCTTTGAATCACAGATCCTGTAACTGCGGCTCTACAAGACGCCTCTAATGAATCAAAACCACATTGCAGAGTATGTTTACCCACTTGTTCAGCTGCATGCAATAAATCCTGCATTTCCTTAAAATCAGGACCTTCTAAACTTGTAAGCATTTTCTGTTTTAACAGAGACATTAAATATTGTTGGTATTTAAGCATGTGGAACTGGCAATTTAAAGCCCTTACTGCTAAAGTTGCAGAAGTGTAAACTTTTTTCCCCAACTATCCAATGCTCTAGAATCCCTGTCAGAGGGGACTGAACTTTTAGCAGTGGAAGCCTTTAACCCTTTGGGACCCTGGGAAATAGTTTCTGGGTCAGCAGCAGGGTTTTTATAGAGAAATTTGTGAGAGTCAGGGACTCTGTAGTACCTGTCTGGCTTGACTGGAGCTGGGGGCAAAGAATCAGGGGTTAAACTAGATTTGGAGAACACATCATCCACAATATCTAACACAGGCGGAATAGCAAGGGGCCTGTGCTGAGGCAATAAAAGAAAATCTCTGAGCCTTTTCTTGGATTCTGAGTAATCCTGGCTCTCCCAATGGAAATGCTCCCTCATGGTATGTAAAGTTTCCCCAAAAGGGTAATCCTCAGGAGGAGAGGCTGAAGGAATGAATTCTTCAGCATCAGAGTCCTCATAGGGGGGTATAGAGTATCCCTGGTCAGAGAAAATGGAAACCTGATCAGAAGAGTCATAGTCTGTATCCTGCCTAGGCCTTTTATCAGGAGGGGGATGGGAACACCTGATCAGAGTGATTAGGTCTTCGGCCATTTTGAGCATCTGTTTCTTAGGCATGGAGGCCTGTCCAGGAGAATGCTGTACTTGTTTCTTTGTGTTTAATGGTGTTTTAGACTTGGTTGTTGTTTTGAAGGTAAGCTGTAAAGGTCTGAAAACACCCTCAGAAGCCAGTGCGTGCTCAGCGGCTCCGGACCCATCTGAGGGATTAGTTTCCGTAGGCCCAATACCTTGAGTTTCCAGAGGCCTAGTAGTCTCCACATGAGAGTCGGAGGCGGCCTGTGGCTCTGAGGTAGCAGGTGTCAGGGTCTGTGAAAGTGCCTCACTGAGAACCGGCGACTGGCCTAGAAGAGGCTTCGTCGTCGGTTTTGGACCTTGGATGCCTGTCCTTATCCTTGTCTTTGCGTTTTTTGTGAATTCCGGTCGGTTGTTCCAACGGCATTGTATAATTTAACCTTCGGCCAAAGTAATGCAAAGCAAAATCAAACCGAAGTTTAATAGTGCATTTGTTAAATCTAGCACAAAACCGACAACTAGTGACATCGTGGTCAGGGCCTAGGCATGGAATACAGTAAGAATGAAAATCCTTATGAGGTATTTGCTTCCCACAAGAAATACAATTATTAACTTTTACTGACGTTGGTCTGAGGCAAGAAAAATTTTCCCCAACGGGGTACTTCGCTTTATTGAAGACTTCGGTTTTGAAATTCGAATTTG
Source organism: Protopterus annectens (assembly GCF_019279795.1). Classification (NCBI taxonomy): domain Eukaryota; kingdom Metazoa; phylum Chordata; order Ceratodontiformes; family Protopteridae; genus Protopterus; species Protopterus annectens. The sequence continues at coordinate 63,501,126 of NC_056738.1, forward strand.
AAAATCTCAGGAGTTGGCCAACTGGCACTTGCGAACTGCTTTTGCTTCAGGCACCGCAGGGCAAGAAAGACTGAAGAAAATGGCGTCGGCTGCATCTTATATACCACCAAAGGATGCTACAAAAGTCACAGCAAATCTTCAAATAGGTTTATGCTCAGTTTATTCAGATCCAACAATATATTAACGCACTTAACATTGACAAAAACAGTACGCGTTTTCGCCCCTCTCTGTCAGGACTTCAGACAATTTCATAAATAATTCTCAAGTGTTTAAATACTTTGGTCACTACCTTATTATCCAATAAAACAGTTAAAACAAATTTCAAATGTACCAATCCTTTCAGTCTATTATATCATTAATATTAAAAAGCACTAATACATATTCATAAGTATAGAATTGAACATCTGATAGGCATTACTGCCGTTCTCCTATTTTTCTTTGATTTTATTTAGAAAACATATGTTAAAACTTCAAACCTTTACATTTATTGTGTAATAAAACTTAATATATACTACATAAAGAATGTTAAAAATATTAACATAGTTCTGTATGTATTATAAAAGTCCATGTTCCATGAAACTCTTTCAAGAACTCTTACTGATGCAACTCACTCTAGTGTGTAAAACCTGCAATGACATACCAATATTCATGTTCAAAATCAATATAATAAAAATTCCTATAAAAATTGAACCATTTAATATATATAAAAGGAACCATTAATATATATAAAGGAATAAATATGTTAATTTTTACAAAAAACAATCAATTGTATGTAATATAAATACAAGTAAAAATAAATATTGAATGTTAAAATGTTTAAAATATTAATAATAGTTGTACACCCTTTCCTTCCAAGACCATAATGAATACAACTTCCTACCATATCTCATATTTGGTTAGCTTTTAATTTTAATAATGGTCTTATAGAAAGCATTTCATTAAGACCAGGTTTTCTACTTGCATCCAATCTAACCTGCCACCATAATTCCCTATTTTCTAAAATATCTTCCCATGGACCACCTCTTATATCTCGTTTGACCTGTTCTATTACAAAAAATAGATATTTAGCTTCCTTACAATCCTTAAAGTGCTTATATAGTGCATTTGTCTCTTTAGCTCTACTAATGTCATACATATGTTCATAAATTCGTTTTTTCAGGGTCCTCTCTGTCTTGCCTATATAAAATGAATGACATTTCTGACAAATTACTAGGTACACCACTCCTTGAGTGTCACAATTGTAGTAATCTTTACCTCCTATTTTAGTATTCCTACTTTCAATGTATACCTCTTCCTCATTCATAATATAAGGGCATTGTTGGCACCTTCCACATTTGAAGGTGCCTTTCCTTCTGTGACTCGTCCCTTTCTTATCTATTGCTTTTCTTTCAATCATGTTGCGTATACATGGTGAGTTTCTATATATGACTTGTGGTCTCATATATTTAATTTCCTCCATATCTGTGAAAGATAGGAATTTTTCCCATTCCCTGTGTATTATACCTTTTGTATTTTTATTAGTAGAATTAAATTCTACAATTAGTCTTTTTTGTGTTATTTCTTCATTCTTATTAACATCTTTCTTTTTCTCTTCCAAATTCCTAATTTCTACTACCCCTTTTATAGGTTGAAATCTATCTTTCCTACCTATTTCCACTTCTTTCCTGATATCTTGAATGAATTTTATAGGATAACCCCTTTCTAGAAACATAGTTTCCAATTTATCACATTCATGTTTGAAATCTATATCTCTACTTGTCATCCTAGAGCCCCTCACAAACTGTCCTTTGACTATATTTTTCTTACAGTGTGAGGGGTGGGAACTATCGTAATGTAGATAGGAATTACAATATGTAACTTTTCTAAAAACTCTAGTTTCAAATTTATGATCTGACTTAATTACCTCAACATCCAAATAGTATAAAGTATCTGAATTTATGGCATATGTAAATTTCAGGAAACTTGTGGTCAAACTAATATATTCAAAAAACTCCAAAAATTTCTGTCTTCCTCCGGTCCAAAAAATCACTATGTCATCTAGGAATCTATGGTACAATATCCAAAACTTCTTAAAACTGGAATTCATAACAAACTTTTCTTCCCATTTTGAAAGGACTATATTTGCATAGGTGGGAGCACACGCTGCTCCCATGGACACCCCACTAGTTTGTTGGTAGTATTCACCATCAAAAATTAAAAAATTATATTTCAAGACGGTGTCCATGAGAGTAACCGTGGCTACCTTCTCTTCATGTGTCATCATTTGATCTAAGAAGATATTTTCTTCAAAATAATCCATCCCTTCCTTATAAGGAATGTTAGAAAAAAGGTCAATAATGTCAATTGTGATAAATATTAAATCATCTTTATAAACTTCAGGTGTGAGTTCCCTTAAAAAGTCCCATGAATCCTTTAATATTGTTTTGTTGTTTACTCATATATGTTTTGCTTTTTCATCTACATACTTAGCTAGGGGTACTGTCTTAGCCCCTTCTGCTGTCACTATAGGTCTAAGTGGGGGGTCCTCCTGATTCTTATGGATTTTGGGTATACCAAAAGTGGTTGCTACCCTCGGATGTTTAACTTCAAAATATCTATATGTCTTGATGTCAATTACCTTCTCTGTTAACAAATCTTGTAGCACCAAGTCAATTTTTTTATATGCTATTTCTATTTCATTTTTGGATACCACCCTGTATTTGCTTTCATCTCTCAAAATAGAATTCATTTTAGCCTCATATACTATTTTGTCCATAATCACGATTCCCCCTCCCTTATCAGGTTTCATTATTCTCACTCCCTGATTATTAGTTAATTCATTCAATACTTCCTTCTCTTTTTCCTTTAAATTATTCTTATAAATAAGTCTATTCCCATCTTCTGTTTTTCTAATTTCTTTTTCTAATACATTTTCTAGGTTCTTGAGTTGTGGTATTAAGGGTGGGTTATATGTGGAACTCCTAATTAACCCTACCCTCTCATTATCACTTCTTTTGAACCCAGCTCTTGTAGCTAGAATAGACAAATTGACCTTCCTAATGAATAATTTAACATCCAGTATTGTTCCTGTCACATCTCCTTTTTTGACTGGAATATATTTTAAACCTTTACTCAGCAGGTTAAAATGGTCTTTAGTCAACAACATATCACTGAAGTTGTAAATCGAAAAACCTCTGTATGTACTTTTATCCTTCTCCATAATTATATCTTGTGAATCATTCAAATTAGTCATGGGGACAGGGATACAACTTAATATCTTCCCCTCCCCCTTCTCCCCCCTCTCATCTGAAAATTTCCTCTCCTGTACTGAGGTGGTTGAAATTCATCTACCTTGTTCTCCAAAGGTGGAAATTCTACATCATACATTTCTGCTCCCCCCCACCCCTCTTCTATATCCCTCCTTTTATTATTCTGTTTGTAAAATATTTTGTTGTCTCTCCTATTATTGGTGTGTGCAGGTTTAGGGTAACTAATATTGTTACTGTATTCCTGAATGTCTCTGTTGAGTTTCCCCATCTTGCGTTGTATGATAGTCTCACATTTCAAATCAATGTCTCTTCTTAATTTGAAATATTTTTCTTTTTCTTCTACAATACTGAACACTAAATCATTTTTAATACATAAATCTAGTTCATGAATTTCTCTTCCCAATATTTCTTGTCTCCCTTCATTGTCTTCTATAATCAACTGGACAATCTCCAGTCCACATTTATTAAATACTTTCACCAAACTTTCATGAAACAATGAACCAATCTCAACATTGTTAGGGTATTTATAAACCCTAAGCCCCTTTGGGACTATTTCTTTACATAAACATTCATTGAGATATGCATTTTCTATACTGAGCGCTCTGTATTGTGTCATTAATTTGTGTAGTTTATTTAATTTAACTGTATAAGAATTACCATCAACACAGTTAGTATAAAATTGTTGATTATCTCCATTAAACAGATATTCTTTTTTTAACCACTCAGTTGTGGTTTGAAAGTCCAAAACAACAGTACCTTTGGGCGCTAGTGATGCTTTAGGTCTAGCCCCTTGTTGGTTATATGTTCCTTCATTCGCTTCCGTTCTTCCTGCCCCTATGTCCAAAATCCTTGGTGTTCTCATGGGATTGAAATTGGTTCCTTTGATATCACCAGGGTCGCCGGCTGCATCATCACCGCCAATAAGCTCCCTCTTTCTTTTGGAAGTTGGTCCGAGGAACCCTTCAGTTAAACTTCCATTGACATTGGCCGTCGTCTTGGCAGGAAGCAAGCTATGGCAAAGAGGAGTGAGTAAATCGATGAGTTCTGTGAGTTGGCCAATCAGCTTACGCATCTGGTCCACCTCCTCTTGCCCTTCCGGATTCATAATTCTGTGTTCCCAACCACAGTCTATCTGCGACTCAAACCACTACCAAATAGTACCTAGAATTCAGTCAAGGATAGTGTGTAGCACTCGAACAACCAATAATCCACCAAAGGATGCTACAAAAGTCACAGCAAATCTTCAAATAGGTTTACGCTCAGTTTATTCAGATCCAACAATATATTAACGCACTTAACATTGACAAAAACAGTATGCGTTTTTGTCCCTCTCTGTCAGGACTTCATCAGACAATTTCATACATAATTCTCAAGTGTTTAAATACTTTGGTCACTACCTTATTATCCAATAAAACAGTTAAAACAAATTTCAAATGTACCAATCCTTTCAGTCTATTATATCATTAATATTAAAAAGCACTAATACATATTCATAAGTATAGAATTGAACATCTGATAGGCATTACTGCCGTTCTCCTATTTTTCTTTGATTTTATTTAGAAAACATATGTTAAAACTTCAAACCTTTACGTTTATTGTGTAATAAAACTTAATATATACTACATAAAGAATGTTTAAAATATTAACATAGTTCTGTATGTATTATAAAAGTCCATGTTCCATGAAACTCTTTCAAGAACTCTTATTGAAGCAACTCCCTCTAGTGTGTAAAACCTGCAATGACATACCAATATTCATGTTCAAAATCAATATAATAAAAATTGCAAATTAAATATTAGCAATATGTATTGCCTACCTATATGGGGGCACCTGACATCTGGGGCAAGAAAAACTGAAGAAAATGGCATCAGCTGCATCTTATATACCCCTGGCGCACTGACGTCAGGGAAGAGGCGACAGCAACCGATGCCAGACCAAGACTTTGGAACTCTGGCCGACTGCGGGACCGCCTGATGGCAGGATAACCCAAGTGTAATGACTGCAGCAGTAAAACACGATGAACATCATAAAATTTACCTTCAGCTAAAAAGCAAATACACCACAAAGGCTTTTGAGTATAATGAAGGAAAGAAAAGGTATAGAAAGGGGGCTGGCGGGTGGGTAACCCAGACTGCAACAGTGAATACACTCGAACATCTACATTTATGGTAAGTGTACACAACTGTACTATGTTCTTCATGTTTCACTGTTGTAGTCATTACATTTGGGTAGAATCCCAAAGCTATGGAAAGGAGGATGTAACTAAACAGCATTAGCAGCAGCTATAAGGCCCTGCAGGACTGCAGTGGCAATGCCTGCCCTGGATTTAAAGAAGAGAGGTAAATGATAATCCTTTGTGAACTGAGCTCCAAGTAGCAGCTTCTAGAATATCTCTGGTACGGAACCCTTTGAGAAAAGTTGCTGAAGTAGAGGCAGTCCTGGTGGAGTGGGATCTGATCCCCTTGGGCACAGGTTTACCATGGTGCAAGTAGCAGAAACGAATGCAATGGCTTATCCATTTAGAAATAGTCTGCTTTGATATAGCCTTCCATTCTGATCCTGCAGCAAATGCTACCAGTAGTTGCTCAGACTTTGAGAGATTTTGTCCTGTTTAAGTAGAATCTTAGTTGTCTGTGTACATCCAATGAATGCAGAACTCACCCCCTCCTTGTTTTGCAGATTTGGGAAAAAAGTTGGCAGGTGAATGGTCTGGTTAAGAGCCACACTGGATACCACCTTAGGCACAAGAGGAGGATTGGTCCTGAGGCCACCCTGTCTGAGTAAAAAATAATGAAAGGCACCACTGCCATGAGAGCCTGTAGTTCTGAAACCCTTCTAGCTGAAGTGACTGCCAAAAGAAAAGCTGCCTTCCAAGAAAGAAATTTTATATCCGCAGTAGCTGCTGGTTCAAAAGGAGGCATGGTGAGTTTTTCCAGCACAAAATTGAGGTCCCATGCAGGAGTTGGTGCTCTTCTGGGAGGCCTTAAATTTTTGGTTCCTCTGAGATACTGTTTTAGCGGTGGATGAGAAAAGAGGGGAGGCTCTGTGTTGTAATGAGCCGAGTTGGCAGATGTATGGATTTTTATTTAAGAAAAGGATAGGCCCTTGTCAAGCATCTCAGTTAAGCATTGTAAATTCTGAGAAATATTGGGCTTTGCTGTGTCTATTTCTTGTGCTTGGTTCCAAGCACAGAATCTCTTCCATTTATCAGCATAAGATTTTCTAGTACTAGGCCTTCTGGCTTCCAAAATGACATCCATCACAGGTTAACTGAAAGATGTGGTTTGAATAATTAGTTGATTAGCCATGCTGCAAGATTCAGAGTTTAGAGCTGTGTGTGCAGAATTTGATAGTTCTGCTGAGACAATAGATGAGGTGTTTGAGGCAAGTACCATGGAGGAAGGTGTGACATATTCCTTAGAAGTGGGTACCAGTGTTGGTGAGGCCCATCCAGAGCAATTAGAATCATTTTTGTTTTTTCCTGTCTGACTTTTAGTAAGACCTTGGAGAGCAGAGGCAGAGGGGGGAAAGGCATAGACTGATAAGTTTTTCCAGCTGAAGGATAGAGCGGATAGAGCATCCACTTTCCATGCTTTTTTGTGATGAGCTCTTGTGCAGAATTTGTCCAACTGATAGTTTTGGGGAGAGGCAAACATATCTATATCTGGACTTACCCATTCCTGTTAACATGCTGAAGGTTTGTGGATCCAGTTTCCATTCGTGTGGGTCCATAAGATTTCTTCTTAGGTCATCTGCTAGAGTATTTTGCTTTCCTGACAGGAATTGCGCTTGAATATGTATTTGGTAAGTCAAGGCTGTGTTCCACAAGGCCATGGCTAGTCTGCAAAGGGGTAGGAATGGGTACCCCCCCCGCTTGTTTATGTACCACATAACTGTGGTGTTGTCCATCTTTATCAGTAGTTGTCCTGGATGAAGTAAGTCCTTGAAGGCTGTCAGAGCATTATGAACAGCTAGCATTTATTTCTGGTTGATATGTAGATACATTTGGTTTGGGCTCCATTTGCCCTGAATGCATCTCCCTGACAGGTAGGCCCCCCAAGCATAGTCTGATGCATCTGTAGTTAGGGCTTGGGTGGCAGGGGGTAGAGTGAATGACAGTCCCTCATTTTGGTGACATGTCTCTGCCCACCAAAGAAACACCTGTTGTAGGCAGGGAATGAGAGGGATCATTGTTTCCAGGCTGTGACAATGTTGACTCCATAAGCTTTTTAGGTACCATTGAAGTTTCCTCATATGCAGTCTCGCATATGGAATTAGTAGAATGCAGGATGCCATGAACCCCAAAGCCTGCAGAATTTGTCTTGCAGATAACTGGGTTTTTGTTGCCATTTGTTTGAAGTATGTTGTCAATTGCATTTGTTTGTCTGGCGTGAGGTAAGCTATCTAGGCAGTTGTATTCAAGCTTGCACCCAGGAATGTAATTATTTGAGAGGGTACCAGTTGTGATTTCTTTTCATTTATGGTGTACCTAGGCATGCTAGTCGCCTTTTTACAAATGCCAGATGCTGAAGAAGAGTGTCTGGAAACACTATCAGAAGAAATTACTTCCTACAGAAATGGTACTTTTTACTTTCTCAGATCTGTAAACAAAGAAAGGAAGCTAACTGAGCTAACCATACCTGATTTAATGTCCTGTTGGTTTTTCTGTCACTCTCTGGACATTCTGGAAATATTCCTGTCGTTTTTCCTTTTTTTTTTTTTAATTTATTTTCTTCTGCTTTAAATTACTCCATTTTCTGGGACTTGTGTTGCTTTCTGAGGCTTGGGAAGACATACATAACAGCTCTATGAGGGTTTCTTTTGTCTGCTGGGCTGTTTCTACACTCCATATCCAGAAAACATTGGCCGATGATGTCACAAGGTGAGAGAGTGGGAAAAGTAGAGAAGCAAAGCAAAGCATTACTGGGAAAGCTAAAAATCACAAACTATATTGTATTTATGAAGAAATGGACTGTATTTTTACAGTTTGGGTTCTGTGTGATGCTGAAAATGTAAGAACATTGAAGGATTTCATTCTGCGTAATGTAACATTATTTAATTTAAAAAGCATTATGTCAGTGTATCCTATATTTAGTTAAGGAATGATATATATATATATATATATATATATATATATATATATATATATATATATGTCTCTATAATACCTGCCAAATATTGATTAGTATTATACTGTAGTATTAGTTAAATTGGTAACTAAGTATTAATTTGAGTCTAAAATCTAATGCTACAACTAAATAAGTGGTCTGTATCTTATAGGGGTCAAGTGTATAGTTATGTGTTCTATAAGCTTTATAAGTCTCGGGAATCTGCAAACGATATCCAAAGCTCAGCTGATTACTTTGTTTGGGTCTATAAATGGTCTTTGTTTATTTTAGGCATGTGATTTTGATTTTCAATAATAGATTTTAAAATATTTATAGATATGCCATTACCCTCGGAATGCCAGGTATAGTTACACTTGCCTGTTTACTGTCTGTGATAAGATACAGTATTATTGATTTATAGGAAGTTAGTTCTAAACTAATGTGTACAATCATAATAATATATACCAATCCAACCTTATGCACCTGTAAGCATAACTAATTCCATGTTATGATCTGCTAAAATTATATATGTAGTCTTTTAGAAAGTATTATTCTTATACTCTATTAACTAGTCTAAGCATCTTTTTGCCTTTAAATGTACATTTTAGATTTATATGTTAGTATTAAATAGTTTCTGGAGTGGTATGAGGGTGTAGTTGTGAATGTTGGGTGACACTTGGACTATTGAGGTTAGTATTTATGTCTCCCTGTTGCATACCTGTAACATTTATTTTATACAAAAATGTTTAACAGTATATTTGCATCATTAAATTTGCAAATAAAATCATATCAGAGAGATGGGTGATTAGGCACTGGTTGTAAAGTTAGGAGCATGGAAGTCAGACCATCAGTTTTGAGTACAGTTTATTTTTTATGTGTTAGAAAAGGACCTATCAACCGTTCCTGGTGAAACTAGCATCTTTGACCCTATTTTGTTTTTATTGTTATTTTTTGAACTTATAGTTAGATGATTAGGGTGAATTCTTGGAATGTAAATGGTCTTCAGGACATTACAAAAAAAAAGCTGGTTATGCACCTGATTTATCAAAACAAATTAAACATTTCTTTTTTTTTTTTTTTTTTTTTACAAGAGACGCATATGACAAATGACCAATGGGACAATATTAAAAAAAAAAGAAATTGGATTAGATGGATTATATCAGGAGGGAGCAGCCTTGCATCAAAAGGCACAGCTATTTTAATTAAAAAAAAGTCCTTCCCTGGAGAAGTGTTTGATACTAAATTTGATTCGAATGGAAGATGGTGTTTATTGTTAAGTCCCCGATTTTGTTTTTGAATGTGTATAGTCCATGTTCAAACCAACATTTGTTCATCCAGGAAATACATAATCTGCTACTTCCATACCATGATCATTTCTTCATTATTGGTGGCGACTGGAATGCTCTTATTGAGCCATCAAATAATAGCTCGAATAAGAACAGAAAACAGCCCACCCAAATAACTGCTTCTATTCAAGATTTAATGAATAGTTTTAATTTAGTTGACCCTTTTTTAATATCTGAGATTGATAGGGGAGTCTAATAAATTCACTTTCTATTTGGCCTCACATAAGGTTTGGTCCAGAATCGATTATTACCTGATCTCAGATGCTTTCTTGACTAAAATTGTTAATTTTCCTCATGAGGCCAGATCTATATCTGATCATTCGAATATATCACTTGGCATTAACCCTAACCAAAAATGCAATTATGACAGTAAGATTTTCACTTGGTCACTAAATAGTAACATTCTGAAAAAAATGACGTTTTGCAGGAGGTTAATGAATATCTAAAACACTTAGAAGCTGAATCATTGCATTCCAATATCCCTTTAGATATACAATGGGCAGTGGCTAAAGCTGTCAGAGGAATACTTATCCAAAAAGCATCTTATTATAAAAAGAAAGTCTGTACATGAATAACCTCACAAAAGAGTTTAAAAAATTGACGCATAACTGCAAAAATATTTTTCCCCCGATTTGGAAATTAAACTTCACGGAATTCAGAAGGAAATATATTTCTTCCACCAACAAAACTACTCTGACTGAATTAAAGCTTCTACATAGATATTTCTAGCAAAACTAATAAATATCAAAGAAGGACCAAACTATACAAAGGACACAAAGTACAAAGGGAAATTCATGTATAGAAATAGTGACATTGTAAATTCATTTGTAGATATTTACACGGAAATCTACAATCCCAAAAAGAACAATACATAGACTTCCTCAATAAGCTTAGTGTCCCAAAACTATCTTTGAGCTTCCTAACACAGACCTCTAGAAAATTCGAAACTCTATTGATCTCTTTTCTAAAGTTGCTAACTATAAGCTTAACCCCACCAAATCATCCTGTTTTCCTTTGAATCCTAAAAAGCATTTAGAATACTACTTCCCCCTTTCTGACATACCTCTTAAATATTCAATAAAGTATCTGGGTATAAACTTCACGCACTCTGATCAAGAACTTATGAAAACTAATCTTTATAAAGTTTGGGATCAAATAAACAATGAACTAACCAGATGGAAAAATATTAACCTTTCACCGTTATCAAATTCTGCTTTTATCAAGATTAATATTTTACCAAGAATTCTTTTCCATTTAAAGTGTTTTTCTTAATATTCCAAAAAACTTCTTTTGTAAAATGGAGACCACAATTTCTAAATTCTTATGGTTCCCTAAATCAACCAGAATAGCATATAGGAAATTAACTATCCCAAAAGCTAAGGGTGGATTAAGTCTTCCAGATTTCAGTATTTATCAAATAATTACTGCAAGTCTGTTAATAAAAATAGCCAGTTATGATCTGTATGACGAATCTTGGTCTCCAATATGGGTCAAGATCTGGTATAACTATATACGTTCATTCAAAATTAATCCTCAATCTATCCCCTTTCTCACACCTGTTGGTGAATTTAACATTAAGTTTTTGCCTCTTCTAAAAAACAAAATTCTTATTTTTCATGATCTGATGAAATCCCTTAATTTGCAAAATACAATCCCCATTCTTCAGCCCATACATCTGAATCCAAATTTAAAAATCAATAATAAAATGATTGACCTATTATCAAGAAGGGTACAGTCTAGCATTTTTATAGTACAAAAAATGCAGCAGAAGTTAAAACTTTATTTGGGGCTCCTAATAAATATGACCCTATTTTAAGACAACTCAGCTCACTTATAAAACAAAAATTCCTTAAATACAGAGTTATGGAACAAGATATTCAATTAACACAATCAATTCACTCTCCCTAAAAAACAAAATGATCTCACATACTTATAAACTTGTGTCGACCATTATACATAGTCATTCACTTTTATTTTCCAAATACTGGGATTCAATACAGGATGAAATCTCTAGCGAATCTAAGTATGAAGCAATCAGAAATGCACTAAACTTGACCCCCTTCAAAATCTAATTTACACACAGCTAATGATAAATAACTCTTACTACACCCCAGTTGTTTTACGAAAATGTGGATGTAATAAAAACTTAACATGTCCTTTCTGCACTCTCCCTCATGTTGACATAATACACATGTTCTGGAGTTGTAAGACCATCTATAAACTCTGGTGCTCCCTCAGAATTCAATTAGAAAAAATGGGGTATGAGAAAAAGTACAGTTATATACACTTACCATAAATGTAGATGTTAGAGTGTATTCACTGCTGCAGTCATTACATTTGGGTAATCCTGCTGACAGGTTGCACTCAGTCGGCTTGAATTCCAAAGTCTTGGGTCCTGCATCCGCTGCTGTCACCCCCTTCCCTGACGTCAGGGGTATAAAAGCAGCAGACGCCATTTTCTTCAGTTTTTCTTGCCCCAGATGTCAGGTGCCCCCTAAAAGGGTAGCCAAAATTTATATATAAAAATACATGCACCAAAATAAACTTTACCTTCATCTACAAGCAAATACACCACATAGGTAGTATAAATCAGAGAAGGAAAGGTAAGTTCCAGCAGAAAAAAGGGGGATGGCGGGTGGGTAACCTGGACTTCAACAGTGAATACACTCGAACATCTACATTTATGGTAAGTGTAAACTACTGTACTATGTTCTTCGTGTCTCACTGTTGCAGTCATTATATTTGGGTAGAGTCCCAAAGCTATGGTTGGGAGGCTGGAGCTAAACAGCATTAGGAGCGGCTATGAGGCCCTGCAGAACTGCAGTAGCAAAGCTTGCCCTGGATTTAGAGTAGAGTGGCAGATGATAATGCTTTGTAAAGGTGTGCACCGAACTCCAAGTAGCCACCTCTAAAATGTCTCTGGTTGGTAGTCCCCTGTGAAAGGCTGCTGAAGTGGCTGCAGCTCTGGTGGAATGTGGCCTAATGCCCTTAGGCACTGGCTTTCCATGGTGTAAATAGCAGAAATGAATGCAGTGGCTTATCCACTTAGTAATAATCTGCTTTGAGAGAGCCTTTCCTTGTGGTCCTGCAGCATATGCCACTAGTAATTGCTCTGTCTCCCTGAAAGCTTTGGTTCTGTAAGTAGAATCTAAGCTGTCTGTGTACATTCAAAGAATGGAGAATTCTCTCCCCCTTGTTCTGTGGATTTGGATAAAAAGTTGGCAGATGAATAGTTTGGTTAAGAGCCACACTGGACACCACTTTAGGCATAAATGTTGGGTTTGTCCTCAGAGACCTTGTCTGGATAAAAAGTGATAAAAGGGTTCCACAGCCATGAGCGCCTGTAGCTCTGAAACTTGTCTTGCAGAAGTAATTGTGAGGAGCAGAGCTGTTTTTTCAAGATAATAACTTTATATCAGCAGTTGCAGCTGGCTCAAAAGGAGGCAGGGTGAGCCTTTCCAAGATGTAGTTGAGGTCCCATGCAGGTATTGGTGACCTCCTTGGAGGCCTTACATTTTTGGCTCCTCTGAGGTACTGCTTTAATAAAGGATGAGAAAAAAATCGATGGCTCTGTATTGTAATGAGCCGCAATGGCAGAGGCATGAATTTTAATTGATGAAAAAGATAGGCCTTTGTCCAGCATCTCAGTTAAGTATGGCAAAATCTGAGGAATATTTGGTACAGCTGTATCAGTTCCTTGTGCTTGGTTCCAAGCACAGAATCTCTTCCATTTTCCCACATAAGACTTTCTAGTACTAGGCCCTCTGGCTTCCAGAATGACATCCATCACAGCTTTACTGAGAGGTATTTTTTGTATGACTACATTATCTGCCATATTGCCAAGTTTAATGTCATGAGTTGGCTGTGCAGGATCTGATAGTTTTGCTGGGTCAGTAGACGAGGTATTTGAGGTAAGCTCCAAGCTGGGCATAGAGGGAAATTCCTTAGGATTGGATACCAATACTGGCGTGACCAGTCTGGGGCAATCAGTATCATCTTTGGCTTCTCCTGTCTGACCTTTAAGAGTACCTTGGGGAGGGAAGGCATATATTGATAGATATTTCTAGCTGAGAGGGCGTCCACTTTCCATGCTGGTCTGGGATAAGTCCTTGTGCAGAATCTTTTTAGTTGGTAATTGTGAGGGGAGGCAAATAAATCTATGTCTGGGCATCCCCATTTCCTTATCATGCTGAAGACTTGTGGATCCAGCTTCCACTCATTGGGGATCCATGAGGTTTCTGCTTAGTTCGTCTGCCAGAGTATTTTCCTTTCCTGGCAGGAATTGTGCCTGCAGACTTGGTAAGTCAAAGCTGTGTCCCACAATGTCATGGCTAGTCTGCAAAGGGGATAAGAATGTGTGCCCCACCTGCTTGTTTATATACCACATGACCGTGTTCTGTCTATCAGTAGTCCTGGATGAAGTAGGTCCTTGAAGGCTGTCAGGGCATTTTGAACAGCTAGCATCTCTTTTTGATTGATATGTAGATGCATTTGGTTTGTGGACCATGTGCCCTGAATACATATTCCTGCCATGTGGGCATTCCAGACGATCTGATACATCCATTGTTAGTGTCTGCCTGGCTGGGGGTAATGTGAATGGTTGTCCCTTGTTCTGGTGACAAGCCTTTGCCCACCATCGAAACTCCTGTTGCAGGCAGGGAATGAGAGTAATCACTGTTTCCAGACTGTGGCAATGTTGAGTCCAAACACTTTTTAGGTACCATTGAAGTTTCCACATATGCAGTATTGCATATGGAATTAGGAATTAGGATGCCATGCAGCCCAAAGCCTGCAGAATTTTTCTTGCAGATAACTGGGCCTTTGTTGCCAACATTTTGAAATAGTTGCCTTTGTCTGGCATGAGATAAGCCATCTGGGCAGTTGTATTCAAGCTTGCACCTAGGAATGTTCTCTTGAAAGGGTACTAGTTTTGATTTCTTTTTGTTGACTGTGTACCCTAGGCATTAGAAGTCTTTTCACAAATGCCAAATGTTGAAGAATGTCCCTGTTCTCTGCTTGGATTAGACAGTCGTCCAAGTAAAGATACATTTGTATTCCTCTTTGTCTGCAGAATGCAGTTACTGGTGCCAGGCACTTTGTAAAGACCCTGGGCGCAGTAGATAAGCCAAAGGGCAGTGCAGAGAATTGGTAATGCATTGAACCAGCCTTGAATCTGAGGTATCTTCTGCACGATTGTCTGATTGGAACATGCAGGTATGCCTCTTAGGTCTAAAGTCACAAGCCAAGCATTCTTGGCCAGCATGGGCAGAAGCTGCTGCAACGTCAACATTTTGAATTTTGGAATATCCAGGAATGTGTTCAGAATAGAGAGGTCCAGTATCTGCCTCCAGGCCTTGTCCTTTCTGGGTACTAAGAACAGTCGAGTAAAATCCTTGTCCCTGCTCTTGCTCTGGTACTTGCTGAATGGCCCCCATGTCCATGAGGGATGAAACTTGCTTCTGTCCACTGATTTTTTTGGCAGATCTGGCCAGCCGTTTGCCTTTGGCAGAGTATGGAAATGGAATTTTTAGCCTTGTGACACTATATATATATATATATATATATATATATATATATATAGAACCTACTTGTCCTGGGTTATAATGTGCCAATTTTGGGCAAAAAAGTGCTAATTTTCCCCCTAAGGATGCTGCCAGAAGATAAGTGCTTGGTGCAGGCAGGGGAAAGTCATTGGGACTGCTTTCTGTATGTTTGTGCTTTATCTTTTCCAGTTTTGGAGGTAGAAGCACCCCATTGTTTTGCCCTGTAAGAACCTTGTGTCTGGGATCTGCCCATTTGAGGTCTGTCTGACACTGGAAATGACCAGTTTTTTTGTAGGCCAGTGTCTACTAAAACCTAGTCTTCCATTTTTTTTCTTTAACACCTCTGTAAAGGTGCATCTAGTAATTTAACTTTAACATTATCAGGCAGATTTTGTTCCTTTAAACAAAGCATGCCTCCTAAATTACAGAACCCGTAACTGCGGCCCTGCAGGAGACCTCCAAAGAATCAAAACCACATTGCAAAGTATGCTTTCCAACTTGTTCAGCTGCATGCAATAAATCCTGCATTTCCTTGTTTTCAGCACATTCAGAATTTATCATTTTGTTTTTAAGCAATCCCATAACATGTTGCTGATACTTGAGCATATGAAACTGACAGTTTAAGGCCCTTATAGCCAAAGTTGCAGATGTGTAAACCTTTTTTCCCTATCTATTCAGTGTCCTGGAATCTGTCAGAGGGGGTTGGGTTTTTTGCAGCAGAGGCCTTAACTCCCTTTGGACCCTATGAAATAGTTTCTGGGTCAGCAGCAGGGTTTTTAAAAAGAAATGTGAGTCAGGAACCCTGTAATATAGGTCAGGCTTTACACGAGCTGGAGGTAAGGAGTCAGGGGTCAAACTAGACTCCGAAAACACATCATCTACAATGTCTAACACTGGGGGAATGGCTAGAGGCCTGTGCTGAGGTAGTAAAAGGAAATCCCTGAGCCTCTTGTTAGATTCTGAAAAATCTTGACTTTCCCAGTGAAAATGCTCCCTCATGGTATGCAAGATTTCCCCAAAGGAATAATCCTCGGGAGGGGATGCTGAAGGAATAGATTCTTCAGCATCAGAATCCTCATAGGGCGGTAAAGAACATCCCTGATCAGAAGAAACAGAAACCTGATCTGAAGATTCATAGTCAGTGTCTTGCCTAGGCCTCTTATCAGGATGGGGATGAGAACTCCTGATCAAGGTAATCAGGTCTTCGGCCATTTTGATCATCTGTCTTTTGGGCATAGAGGCCTGTACACGTGGCTCAAGAGTTTCTTTGCTTTAGAAGGTGCTTTAGTCTGTCTTTTTAATATAAAGATGGAGGTCTGAATTCACCCTCAGAAGCCGGTACCTGCTCAGCGGCTCCAGACCCATCTGGGGGATTAGCGGCCATGGCTCCAATACCTTGAGTATCCAGCGGCATGGCAGACTCCACGTGGGAGTCGGTAGTGGCCTGAGACTCTAACGTAGCAGGTGTCAGGGACTGCAAAAGCACCTCACAGAACCGGCGACTGGCTTAGAAGGTTAGTTGTCGGTTTTGGGCTTTGGTTGTTTTTCTCTATCCTTTTCCTTGTGTTTTTTGTAAACTCCGGTAGTTGGATGGCTATCAGACGACATTTCTGGATAATTAAACTGGCTACCAAAATACTTTAAAGCAAAATCATAGAGACGCTTAATAGCGCATTGGTTAAATCTAGCACAAAACAGACAACCAGAAACATTGTGATCAGGGCCTAGGCAAGGAATACAGTAAGAATGAAAATCCTTATGAGGTTATTTGCTTTCCACAAGTAATACAATTAACTTTTTTCTGACATTGGTCTGGAGCAAGAAAAATGTTTCCCCAACGGGGCACTTAGCTTTATTGAAGACTTTGGTTCTGAAACACAAACACGAAAATTTCAGGAGTCAGCCGACCGGCACTTGTGAACTGCATCTGCTTTGGGCACTGTGTGGCAAGAAAGACTGAAGAAAATGGCATTGGCTGCTTTTTTTATACCCCTGATGACCTGACGTCAGGGAAGGGGCGACAGCAGCTGATGCAGGACCCAAGACTTTGGAATTCAGGCCGACTGTGGGCAACCTGCCAGCAGGATTACCCAACTGTAATGACTGCAACAGAGAAACACGAAGAAAATCTATATTTTCTTGGAAAACTATGATCCTTAATATTGTTCCTATTCAAATCAAAGGTATTCGCAGTCATGTTCTTGTCTCAGTTTGTGCTCTCCTTAAATATTTCATTACTAAAAATTGGATCAACCCCTCAGCAATTTCATGGGAAACCTTTAAGGATATGGCAATAAAATATATATCGGCACACAAAATGTGCATGAATAGCAAAAAGAAAAAGAATTTTAAAAAATATTGGGAAAATCTCTGATCTAATCCGGAATACGTAAAATCCAGCAAATTTTTTTCTTATACAGTTGCATTCAAAGCTGGATTCTTTTTGTACTAGGTACGTTACAAAATTTTGAGAATGTAAACATTACACTTTACCAATTGTCATGTCATTTTATTCGGAGAGGTCCTCTGACATCCATGATGCAAATATATTGTAAATAGGTTTTTAGGACATGTATAGTTTACTTTAGGTGGTGTACCCCCAAAATAGTTAGTTTATACTTTAGTATGTTATCTGATTAAAGTTATCCTCCTCTTGGGAGGCCTAATTTCTATTTGTGTTATGTTTTTCTGGGGCACCCTAGTGAATGTTTTACCCGTTCAGGAGTAAAGTATTTTACAATAACGGCTCATCTATAAATCAAAACTTGTTTGTATTAATTTAGAATGTACTTTACTTTCTTTTTCTTGGTTTGATGTACCTTACAAGTTTCTTATCTTGTATTAATTTTCATTTCTTTTTTGTAAGTTTTAAAACTAAAAAATATTTTTCAAAAAATAAGTGTCCTTGTCCTCTGCCTGAATGAGACAATCGTCCAGATAAGGATAAATTTGAATGTTTGTCTGCAGAATGCAATTACTGGTGCCAGGCACTTTGTAAAGACCCTGGGTGCAGCAGATACACCGAAGGGCAGTGCACAGAACTGGTAATGCAAAAACCTGCTTTGAAGCAGAGGTATATTCTGCAAGATTCCCTTATTTGGGATATGCAGGTATACCTCTTAAGTCTAGAGTTACCAGCCATTCTTGCCTAGCATAGGCAGTAGCCGTTGTAAAGTCAGCATTTTGAATTTTGGAATATCCAGGAACGTATTCAGAATCAGCAAGTCCAGTATTGGACGCCATGATTTTTCTTTTCTGGGTACCAGGAAAAGTCAAATAAAATCCTTGCCCTTTCCTGGAGCTGGTTGAATAACCTCCATATCCATGAGGGACACTACTTTTTTCTGAGCCTCTGTCCATTGGTTTTGTGGCAGATCTGGCCATCTGTTTGGAACTGGCGAAGTATGGAAATGAAATCTGTAACCCTGGGATACTATGTTTAATACCTACTTGTCCTGGGTAATTAACTACCAATTTTGAGCATGAAGTGCTAGTTTTCCCCCCAAGGGGGCTGCCAAAAGAAAAGTGCTTGGAGATGGTAGAGGAAAGTCATTGAGACTGCTTACTGTAGGGGTTGTGCTTAGTTACCTCCAGATTTGGAGGTGGAAGCACCCCATTGCTTTGACCTGTAAGATTCCTGTGATTGATATCTGGAGCCTTTTGAGCGCTTGGGTTTGCCCCAAGTGGCTCTGTTGGACACAGCAAAGGACCAATTCTTAGTAGGCCAGTGCCTACTGAACCTGGGTGGCTTTACTTGCAAGAAATCTTTTACAGTTTGCATAGATTTAGCTTTGTCTTCCATTTTCTACCAGACAAACTATCACGCTGCAAAGAAGCATCCAACAATTTAGCTTTAACATGATCAGGCAGATTTTGCTCCTTGAGCCAGGCATGCCGCCTTCTTATTACAGATCCAGTTACAGCAGCCCTGCAAGAGGCCTCCAAGGAATCAAAACCACATTGCAAAGTATGCTTTCCAACCTGTTCTGCTGAATGCAATAAATCCTGAAACTATTTCCCACACAATCAGAAATCAACATTTTCTGTTTCAGTAAGCTCATAACAGGTTAAGCCCATAACATGTGGCTGATATTTAAGCATATGAAACTGTCAAGTTTAAAGCCCTGATTGCCAAGGTTGCAGACGTATAAACCTTCTTACCCCATCTATCCAGCGCCCTGGAGTCTCTCTATCAGAAGGGGTAGGATTTTTGGCTCTAGGAGCCTTAACACCCTTGGGACCCTGAGAAATAGTCTCAGGATCAGCAGCAGGATTTTTGAAAAGAAATTTGTGGGAGTCAGGAACCTTGTAATATCTGTCTGGCTTACTAGGAGCCAGAGACAGGGAATCAGGAGCCATGCTAGATTACGAGAACACAACTATGTCCAATACAGAAGATATTGCCAAGGGCCTATGCTGAATCCTCAAGCCTCTTTTTTTTTTATTCAGAGAAGTCCTAACTCTCCCAGTGAAAATGTTCCCTAAAATATGCAAAGTCTCTCCAAAAGAGTAATCCTCAGGAGGAGATGCAGATGGGATGGATTCCTCCACATTAGAATCCTCATAAGGTGGAATAGAAAATTCCTGATCAGAAGAAATGGAAACCTGATCTGAAGATTTATAATCAGTGCCTTGCCTAGGCCTCTTAGCAGGGGGGGAGGTGTGGGAACCCCTGATCAAGGTAATTAAATCCTCATTCATTTTGATAATTTGTTTTTAGGCATAGGGACCTGAGCATGTGGCTCATGCGTTACATTTTTTAGACATAGAAGTCGTTTTTGACCTTGTGTTTGGTGATGGTGTCTGTTTAACAAAAATGTTGAGGCCTGAAAACACCCTCAGATGCCAGTGCCTGCTCAGCAGCTCCGGACCCATCCAAGGGAGAGACATCTGCAGGTTCAATACTTTGCAAATCTCACGGCATACCGGACTGCGAATGGGTCTCGGTAGAGGCCTGCGACTCAAACGTAGCGGGTATCGGGCTGCGAAAGCACCCGAGTACCAGCAAACCGGCGACTGGCTTAGAAGTGTCTGTTTTGGACCTCTGTCTTTTTCCTTGCATTTTTTGTGAACTCCGGTAGTCGGATTGCTGACATTTCAGGGTAGTTAAATCTTGAACCAAAATATTTAGAAGCAAAGATATACAGACGCTTAATAGTGAGTTAGTTAAATTTAGCAGAACACCAACAGCAAGGCACGTTGTGATCAGGGCCTTGGCAAGGAATACAGTACAAATGAAAATCCTTGAGGTATTTGCTTCCCACAAGTAATGCAATTAACTTTGTGATATCGGTAAGGAGCAAGAAAAAGTTTCCCCAATGGGGTACTTGGCTTTAGTTAAGACTTCTGTTCGGAAACTCGAAAATGAAAATTTCAGGAGTCTGCCAACCGGCACTTGCGAACTGCTTCTGCTTCAGGCACTGCGCGACAAGACTGATTAAAATGGCGTCGGCTGCACGATTTATACCCCTGACAACCTGACGTCATGGAAGAGGAGACTGCAACTGACGCAGGACACAAGACTGTTATTCAGACCGACTGAGGGCAACCTGCCAGCAGATTACCCCCAAATGTAATGACTGCAACAGTGAAACACAAAGAACATCTGTTTGATGAGAGAGAGGAGAGGTGGCTCAGTGTTGTAATGAGTCGAGATGGCAGAGGCATGGATCTTAATGGAGAAGGATAGGCATCTGGAGTAGATCTGCTATGTAATCCAGGATTAGAGGTAGGGAGGGTAGTGCTGTGTCCTCTCAGTTAGATTGAATCCAGGAGCAATACCTTTTCCACTTGGCATAGGATTTCCTTGTACTGGGTCTTCTGGCTTCAACAATGACGTTCCAGCACCTGCTTGCTTAGGCCGGTCACTGGGGGAGAATTCAAGGAACAGCAGTTTTGTAATCTTAAAATTGGGACCAGCACCACATCTAAGTCTATATCACTTTTCTTGGAGAGAAAAATTACTGATGCAAGCACAGTTGTGTACACTTACCATAAATGTAGATGTACAGAGTGTATTCACTGTTGCAGTCATCACACTTGGGTTATCTGCCTGCAGGTAGTCCTCAGTCGGCCTGAATACCAGAGTCCTAGTAGTGCTGCTTTGGATACTGTCACTTCTTTCATGCGTCAGGGGTATACAGACAACTGATGCCATTACATCAGCTTTTCTTGCCCCAAATGTCAGGAGCCCCCAAATAGGGAGCTAGTATATGGTGGGAAAACCACCAATACCATTAGGAATAGCCATAGAGAGAGAACCAGGGGGCTGGGGGGGGGGGGACTGCAACAGTGAATACACTGACATCCTCATTTATGGTAAGTGTACACAAAGTACAGGTTTGTACCTACCATAAATGTAGATGTTAGAGTGCTAATACAGCTGCAGTCATAACAGATGGGTTATCCTGCCATCAGGCGGGTCCTCGATCGGCTGAATTCCAAAGTCTAGGTCCGGCGTTGGATGTCATTGCATCTTCCCGGACGTCAGTGCGGCAGGGGTATAAAAGAACCAGCCGACGCCATTTTCTTCAGTTTTTCTTGCCCCAGATGTCAGGTGCCCCCAGAAGGAAGGCAAAACATAAAATTATGTAGTAATGCAATATAATCAAAAAACAGTAGTTGCAAGCAAATACACCATAAAAGAATACCCCAATCAGGTTGTATGAGGAGGTGTTAGCCATTAGGCCTGTGCCAAGAGGGGAAGGAGGGAGGGAAACCTGGACTGCAGCTGTATTAGCACTCAAACATCTAGATTTATGGTAGGTATAAAACTGTACTATGTTCATCGTGCATACAGCTGCAGTCATAACAGATGGGTAGAATCCCAAAGCTAAAAAAGGGGTGGTAGGCACTAAGTGGAACTAGGAGGAGCAAGGATGCCATGCAAGACTGCAGTGGCAAAGCCCGCTCTAGATTTGGAGTATAATGGTAGGTGATAGTGCTTGGAGAAAGTATGTACAGAACTCCCAAGTGGCTGCTTCCAAAATATCTTTGGTAGGAACCCCCCTGAGGAAAGCTGCAGAGGTAGCTGTGGCCCTTGTGGAGTGAGATCTGATGCCTGTAGGTACAGTTTTACCATGAAAAGAATAACAAAAGCGTATGCAGTGGGCTATCCATTTTGAGATTGTCTGTTTGGAAATAGCCTTCCCTTGAGCATCTGTAGCATAGGACACAGAGTTGCTCTGATTTTCTGAATGGCTTTGTTCTGTCCAAATAATAACGAAGCTGTGAATGTCCAAGGAATGTAGTAGTCTCTCCCCTTTGTTTTGTGGATTAGGGTAAAAGGTAGGTAAGTGGATAGCCTGATTCAAGGCTACCCTGGATACTACCTTTGGCATAAAGGAAGGGTTGGTTTGTAAGGAAACTCTGTCCTGATGGAAAATGATGAAAGGCTGCACAGCCATGAGGGCTTGTAGTTCCGAAACCCTGCGTGCTGAGGTGATAGCCAGAAGGAAGGCTGTTTTCCATGACAAATATTGCAGTTCTGTTGAAGCAGCTGGCTCAAATGGAGGCAGGGTCAGTTTTTCTAGAATGAAATTGAGGTCCCAAGCAGGTACTGGTTTGCTTCCTTGGGGGTTTATATTCTTAGCCCCTCTGAGAAACTGTCTTAAGAGAGGGTGAGAGAATAAAGGAGGATCAGTGTTGTATTGAGCAGAAATGGCTGAGGCATGGATTTTGATGGAGGAGAATGAAAGTCCACTGCTTAGCATCTCAGCTAAGTACTGTAATATTTGAGGTAAATTCAGTATTCCAGGATTCTGACCCTTTTTCTGATTCCAGGCACAAAACAGTTTCCATTTTGCGGAGTAGGCTTTTCTAGTAGAAGAAATCCAAGTCCAAATGCAGGGCTGCTTTCAGTTGAGATAGGAACTCACTCTATACATAAAATAATCACAGTCCAAACACAAGCGTGATATTCCAATGGCAATAAAATGAAAGTAAAATGTTCCAACAAGTCAGTTCATAAAACAAACATAAAATTTATTTAAGCAGTAGCGCTTTTCGCCAAAGGCTTCTTCAGACTCTTAAAACAAGGACAAACACCCAGAACCAACCTTTTTAAAACAACCAATACTCATCATTGGTTAAGTCACATCACATGTTCTATTCATTTAAAGGTACAAGGGCTGGTGTAATATTTACCATGCCAGTGAATCTATTGCACTTATAAAATCATAAAATATGCATCAAGATTTATAATTCAATACATTTCAAGGATATACATGGTATACAACAAAACCATATATGAAAGTATATTGTACTGAACTGTAAACAATGTTTCAGTACGATCATGCATGAGTTTAAACTCAGCGCTTTCAAAACATGTTCGCTTCATTGGGGTTGAAGAACAACGAATATGCAGTTATCACACAAGCTCAACTGTTAACAAATAACTGCCTTGAGTGAAATTTCAGTGCCATTAGAACATGCTCGTTTCATCCGGATTAAAAACAACGTTAATGCAAAAATCGTGCTCTCTCAACACTTTACATATGAACTAGTTCAATAGTTAGAAATCTGTCTTAGATGAAGTTTCAATGTCCTTAGAACATGTTCGTTACATCAGACTTAAAAACAACATAAATACAAAGATCGCACTTTTCAATACTTTTCATTACAACCTGAGTGTCGATTCTTTCACATATAAAATGTTCATAGCTTTTCAATTGCTTACATTAGAACATTCTCGTTTCATCAAGTTTAAAACAACGTTAATGCAGAGTTCGTGCTCTCTCAACACTTTACATAAAAACTAGCTCAATAGTTAGCAGATATCTGCCTTAGATGAAGTTACCATGTACTTAGAACATGTACGTTACATCAGACTTAAAAATAACATAAATACAAAGATCGCACTTTTCAATACTTTACGTACAACCTGGGTGTCGATTCTTTCACATATAAAAAGTTCATAGCTTTTCAACTACTTACATTTAAAAGTCAAACTCATTGTGTACAATCAGCTTACTGCGCGTGTTAACCTAACTGTATGTAAGATGCAGAATGCGGTAAGACGCTACTGCGTGCATCGTATTTGTTGATTCGTAAGGAATCATATAAACATTCAGTGGTTAATTACCGTAAACTTACGGCATTGGAATTGTTTAATCTGTAGGAAACAGATGTTGTAATAAAAGGTACCTGCTAGAAGGTATATTACTGAATTTCATAGACATGTAAATACAAGTAAATATCAAGATATATAAAACTGAAACGTAAAATTCAAAAAGCAATAATAAATGAAGTTATAATTAAGTATAGACATTCGGACTGCAGCGCATAAAGTCTTAAGGTCTAAAACCTTAATCGAAGCAGTACTTTAATACAGTCACAGTAAACCAAATTTCACTGTAACATATTGCGCTTTATGGACTAAGCAGCATCTACAACCAGAGTGTATACATTTAAAATTATTATTAAACAGTCTAGGGTTCTATTTGTTATTTTTAAAAAATTAAAAAGTTAAAAAATATATATATGTATAAATATATATAAATAAAGCCCATACACAGTCTGTTGTAAAATCAAGTAGCATATTGTGAAATTAGTTTAGGTATTATTACCATAATATTTAAGTAATATTTCTCAATAACTTAACACCCAAATAATAAAAAAGGTTCCATAAGTGTACTGAAGAGAAATATATCACAAAGATACCTAGAGTACTGAAACATCTTAATATGTAACTATGCTCTTAGTCAAGGAATAATGAAACATAGTGTTTGCTGTATAGATGTGTTACCAATATCTAAGTAGAATATAGGCTTGCTAGTATGAATTATAAGCTATGAACATTTTATATGTGAAAGAATCGACACTCAGGTTGTACGTAAAGTATTGAAAAAGTGCGATCTTTGTATTTATGTTGTTTTTAAGTCTGATGTAACGAACATGTTCTAAGGACATTGAAACTTCATCTAAGACAGATTTCTAACTATTGAACTAGTTCATATGTAAAGTGTTGAGAGAGCACGATTTTTGCATTAACGTTGTTTTTAATCCGGATGAAACGAGCATGTTCTAATGGCACTGAAATTTCACTCAAGGCAGTTATTTGTTAACAGTTGAGCTTGTGTGATAACTGCATATTCGTTGTTCTTCAACCCCAATGAAACAAACATGTTTTGAAAGCGCTGAGTTTAAACTCATGCATGATCGTTGAAACATTGTTTACAGTTCAGTACAATATACTTTCATATATGGTTTTGTTGTATACCATGTATATCCTTGAAATGTATTGAATTATAAATCTTGATGCATATTTTATGATTTTATAAGTGCAATAGATTCACTGGCATGGTAAATATTACACCAGCCCTTGTACCTTTAAATGAATAGAACATGTGATGTGACTTAACCAATGATGAGTATTGGTTGTTTTTAAAAAGGTTGTTCATGGTGTTTGTCCTTGTTTTAAGAGTCTGAAGAAGCCTTTGGCAGCGCCACTGCTTAAATAAATTTTATGTTTGTTTTATGAACTGACTTGTTGGAACATTTTACTTTCATTTTATTGCCATTGGAATATCACGCTTGTGTTTGGACTGTGATTATTTTCTAGTAGAAGGCCTTCTGGCCTCCAAAATGACATCCTGCACCTCCTTGGAGAGAAGGGTCTGTTGTGAATTTAAGGAATCCTCCATGCGGCTAGATTGTTTTCAGCTGACTGTGAAGAGTTTTGAAGTTGTGCTGAGTCAACAGAAGAGGCATTAGAGGCAGGATCCATGGTGGGGAATGCATCAGGCTCCTCAGGAGTGGGTACCAGTGTTGTCTTGGCCAGTCTGGAGCAATGAGAATCATCTTTGGTCTGTCTGCTCTGGCTTTTAATAGAACTTTGGGCAGCAGAGGAAGAGGCGGAAAGGCATAAACGGTTATTGTTGTCCAACTGAAAGAGTGCGTCCACTTTCCAGGCCTGTGGATGATAGGTCCTTGAGCAGAATTTTGTCAATTGGTAATTTCTGTGGGTAGCAAAGAGATCTGTGTCTGGCCTTCCCCATGCTTGAATTATCTTTGTAAAAACTTGAGGATGCAACTTCCATTCATGTGGATCTATCATATTTCTGCTTAGGTTGTCTGCCAGCGTGTTTTCCTTGCCTGGCAGGAATTGTGCTTGAAGTTGGATTCGTAATTCCAGAGCCATGTTCCAAAGAGACATGGCTAGCCTGCACAGGGGATATGAATGGGTTCCTCCCTGTTTATGTACCACATCACTGTGGTGTTGTCTGTCCTTATCAATAGCTGGCCTGGATGCAGTAGGTGTTTGAAAGCCATAATAGCATTTATTACTGCTAGCATTTCCTTTTGATTGATGTGTAGGTGCTTTTCTTTTTGGGGCCATTTGCCCTGAATGCACTGATCTGTCATGTGCGCCCCCCAGGCGTAGTCCGTTGTGATGATTTGATTTGCTTGAGGCAAGCAGAACGGGAGACCTGTTTCTTTGGCATGCTTGAGCCCACCACAGAAATTCCTTTTGGAGGCATGGAATCAGTGGTATAATGGTTTCCAAACTGTGGCTGTGTTGAGACCATAAGTTTTTTAGGTACCATTGAAGTTTCCTCATATGCAGCTTTGCACATGGGATTAGCAGGATGCAAGATGCCATGAATCCCAGAGTCTGCAGGATTTTCCTTGCAGTCAGCCTGGTGAAGGTTGCCAGTTTTCTGAAGTATTGAGTTAGTTGCCCTTGTTTCTCTGGTGTGAGGTAGGCCATCTGGGTGTTTGTATTCAAGCTGGCACCCAGGAAAATTATTGTTCGAGAGGGTATTAGTCTTGATTTCTTTTTGTTGACTGTGTATCCCAGAGAGTTCAACAACTTTATTACAAACGCCAGGTGTTTCAGAAGTATGCGTTTGCTGTCCGCTTGGATCAGGCAGTCGTCCAAATATGGGTATATTTGTATCCCTTGAAGTCTGCAGAAAGCAATTACTGATGCCAGGCATTTCATGAACACTGGGCGCAGTAGATTAGCCAAAGGGCAATGCAGATAATTGATAATGGGTTGAACCTGCAAGAAATCTGAGGCATCTTCTGCAATCTTGTCTGATAGGGACATGCAGGTATGCCTCCTTGAGGACCAATGTTACCAGCCAAGACTCCTTGCCAGCATGGGAAGAAGCTGCTGTAATATGAGCATCTTGAATTTTGGTACGAGTAAATATGCGTTTAGGATGGATAGGTCCAAAATAGGTCTCCAATCTTTGTTCTTCCTTGGTACCAGGAATAGTCTGGAATAAAAACCTTAACCCTGTTCTTGTGCAGGTACCTCTCGAATAGCTTTCATGTCCATGAGAGCTGAAATTTGTTTTTGTGCCTCTGCCCATTGATTTTGTGGCAGGTTTGGCATGCCTCTCATTTTTGGAAGAGTGTGAAAGTGGAATCTGTAGCCTCTGTCTATAATGTCCAGGATCAATTTGTCTTTTGTGACAATATACCAATTTTTCGAAAATAATGCCAGTTTTCTGCCTAAAGGTGCTGCCATTAGAGCTTTGCTTGGCATGCAAAGGGGAAAGTCATTGGTTCTGCTTTCTGAATGGCTGTGATCTATCCTCACCACCTCTTGGCGTAGGTGTTTTCCATTGTCTGCCTCTAAATGATCCTTGAGATTGCCCTCTACTCCTCGGGTGCCTGTATCTACCTCTTTGAGGTCTGTCCGTGGCTGGAAAGGACCAAATTTTTGAAGGCCAATTTCTATTGAAACGTGGAGGTTGTACCTGTAGGAAATCTTTCACTGTTTGCATTGATTTTGCCTTTACCTCTATTTTCTTTAATACCTCCTCAGCTTTAACACCAAACAATACATCTTTTTGAAGAGGTGCATCTAGTAATTTAGCTTTGACATGATCTGGTAAGGTTTGCTGCTCTTTGAGCCAAGCAGGTCTACGTATGACTGATCCTGTAACAGCAGCTCTACATGAGGCCTCTAAAGCATCAAAACCACATTGCAAGGTATGTTTACCCACTTGTTCTGCACTATGCAACAAATCCTGCAACTCCTTCAAGTCTGGTTGTTCAGGTTGTGACATTTTGCTTTTCAACTGAGAACAAAAACTGTTGATACTTTAACATATGGAACTGACAGTTTAATGCCCTCATGGTTAAAGTGGCCGAGGTGTATACCTTTCCCCAACTTTCTAAAGCTCTGGAATCTCTGAAGGTAATGGATTTTTGGCAGTGGAGGCCTTAATTCCCTTGGGACCCTGTGAAATAGTTTCTGGGTCAGCCGCATGGCTCTTGTATAGGAATTGGTGCTAATCAGGAACCTGCAATACCAGTCAGGCTTGACTGGAGCTGGAGGTAAAGAATCTGCTAAGGCTGGCCTCTGAGTACACATCATCTAGTATGTGTAAGACAGGAGGGATAGCCAGAGGCCTGTGCTGAGGGAGCAAGAGGAAATCCCTGAGCCTTTCTTGGAGTCCGAGTAATCTTGGCCTTCCCAGTGGAAGTGTTCCCTCAAGGTATGCAAGGTTTCCCCAAAAGAATAGTCCTCAGGGGGAGAGGGAATGGACTCCTCTGCATCAGAATCTTCAAAAGGGAGTATGAATGTTCCTGGTCTTCAGAATGTTCTGAAGTAATGGAGGCCTGGTCCGAGGAAGGGTATTCTTCCTCCACTCTGGCCTTTTGTCCAAGGGGTTGAGAACCCTGATAAGAGTAATCAAATCCTCAGCCATTTTGAGCATCTGTTTTTAGGCATGGGGCCTTGAGAGGGCCCTGTGGAGCTTGTCTTTTAGTATGCATGGCTGCTTTAGATTTAGTGAAAGCCTTAATGGATAAAGGCGGCCTGAAGACACCTTGAGAGGTGGCAGGCCTGTCTTAAACTGAGTTTCCTGCCAAAAGTGGCATCGGTATCTGTAATCAGGGTGTGGGTCAAGGAGCCTGCGACCTCGGCACAGAAGACACCACTAAGGAAGCGCCATCGGTAGTCAGGCTGCGAGGCGCCTCGCTGAGAACCGGAGCACCTGTAGTCGGCTTTAGAGTGGTGTCGGTGAAGTCGCGGACCTCGTGATGTCGGTCCTTACCTTGCCTTTTACTCAAAACTGGAGTCTGAGTACCACCACATAATGTAATTAAACTTTGCCAAAATAGTGTTGGGCTTAACTCCCGACGCTAATAGTGCGCTTGTTGAATGTAGCACAAAACGACAGGCCGAGACGTGGTCTGGGCCTAAGCAAGGAATGCAGAGGGAATGGAAATCCTTATGCGGTATTTGCTTCCCACATGAAATGCAATTATTAACTTTGTCTGACATCTGTTGGAGGCAAGAAAATTTTCCCCAACGGGGTACTTAGCTTTCAAGAAGACTTCGCTGAAAAATATTCGTAATCTCAGGAGCTGGCCGACTGGCACTAGCTTAACTGCTTCTGCTTTGGGCACCGCGGCAAGAACGAGAAGAAATGGCGTTGGCTGGTTCTTTATACCCCTGTCACACTGACGCCAGGAAGATGCGACGACATCTGACACCGACCTAGACTTTGGAATTGGCCGACCGAGGACCCGCTGATGGCAGGATAACCCATCTGTTATGACTGCACATCTGTACTATGTTATCACACTTGGGTTGGTTCCAAAAGCTGAGGAAGGGTGGAGGCAGTCAAGAAGAGTTGGGGCTGGCTAGTAGGCCTTGCAAGACTGCTGCAGCAAATCCTGCCCTGGATTTAGAAAAGATAGGCAAGTGGTAATGCTTGGTGAAGGTGTGTACCGAACTCCAGGTTGCAGCTTCCAGAATGTTCCTGGTTGGGACTTTCCTAAGGAATGCTGTAGAGGTAGAAGTAACCATAGTGGAATGTGTTCTGACCCCCTGCAGGGTTGGTTTTCCATGGCGCTTGTAGCAGAAATTGATGCAGTGTGCTATCCATTAGAAAATGGTTCGTTTTGAAATGGCCTCCCCTCTGCCCTGTTGCAAAGCTGACTAGCAGCTGGTGAGATTTTCTGAAAGGCTTAGTCCTATCAAGGTAGAATCTGAGCTGTGTACATCCAAAAAGTGCAGAATCCTTTCCTCTTTATTCTGAGGGTTAGGGAACTTTCCTCTTTATTCTGAGGGTTAGTGAAGAAGGTTGGCAAATGTATGGCTTGGTTTAGAGCCACACTGGACTACCTTAGGCATAAAGGACAGGTTAGTCTCGAGGGGAAACCCTGCCAGCATGGAAAATAGTGTTTCACAGCAATCAGTGCCTGTAACTCAAAACCCGAAAATTTCAGGAGTCTACAACCGCACTTGCCAACTGCTTCGGCACCGCATGGCAAGAAAAACTGATGTAATTGCATCAGCTACATGTTTTATACCCCTGACAACACAATGTCATGGAAGAGGAGACAGCAACTGACGAAGGACCCAAGACTTTGTTAATCAGGCTGACTGAGGGCAGCCTGCAAGCTGATTAACCAAATGTAATGACTGCAACAGTTAATCAAGAACATATCACTGTTCTAGTTGAAATGATGGCTAGAAGCAAGGCTGTTTTCCAAGAGAGGAACTAACTCTGCTGAAGCAACAAGTTCAAAAGGGGGCAGCATGAGCTTTTCCAGTACAAAGTTAAGGTCCCAAGCAGGTGGGTGCCTCCTTGAGAGCCTTAAATTAGCTCCTCTCAGGAACTGCTTGATGAGGGGGTGAGAAAATAGAGGTGGCTCAGTATTCTAATGAGCTGAAATGGCAGAAGCATGAATCTTCATGGAGAAGAATAGGCCTCTGTGGAGTAAGTCTGCTAGGTAATCCAGGATTAAAGACAAGGAGGGCACTGCTGTGTCATTTCCTTTAGAAAGACTCAAGAATAATATCTTTTCCATTTTTCAGCACAGGATTTCCTAGTACTAGGCCTTCTGGCTTCAAAAATGACATTCAGCACCTGTTTGCTAAGGGTTGCTGGTGGAGTATTCATGGAATAAGCCAGGCTGCAAGATTTAGGGTTTGCAATTGTGGTTGCGAACCTGTCCCTCCTGCTGTGACAGCAGGGTAGGGGTCTGGCATAGGTGGCACAGTTGTAAAGCTGTGCAAGTGTGGGTGCCAATGCTGGCGTGGCCAGTCCAGGACAATTTGAATAGTCTTTGGCCTGTCTTTATTCTTGAGTAATACTCGAGGGAAGGGGCAGAGGGAGAAAGGCATAGATTGAGAGGTTTTCCCATTGAAAGGATAGGGCCATCCACCTTCCAGGTACTGCTGTGAGGGTTCCCGTGCAGACATTTGTTTAACTGGTGGTTCTTGGGGCAAGAGCTCCACCTCTAGTCCCCACCTCCAGATCAAAAGCTGAAGGTGCTGGGCTTAATTTCCACTAGGGTGGGTCTAGGAGATTTCTGCTGGTCTGCCAGTGAATTTTGTTTGCCTGGCAGGAACTGAGCTTGTAGATGGAATTGGTTGTCTAAAGTAGTGTTCGACAGGGCCATGGCTAACCTGCAGATAGGTTAAGAACGCCCCCCCCCCACACTTGTTTATGTGCCACAACTGTGGTGCTGTGTTTTTATCAGCAGTTGTCCTGGAAGGATTACATATCTGAAAGTTGTCAGAGCATTCTGTACAGCTGTCATCTTTTTGATGTGCAGGAGAGTGCTTTGGGATCCAGTGGCCCTGAAAGCATTTGCCAGCCATATCAGCCCTCAAATGCAGTCCCGTGTTGTGGTTGCATGCTTCTGCCCACCAAAGAAACTCTGCCCTTAGACAAAGTATGATAGGAATGAGTTTCCAAGTCCTGAGAATGCTGGCACCAAAGACCAAGTACCATTGAAGTTTCCTCATATGCAGTCTTGCATATGGAATTAAGAATACATGAGGCCATGAACCCTAGGGCTTGCAGTATTTTTCTTGCAGATAGCTGGGTTCCGGTGGCCATTTGTTTAAAGTAGTAGTCAAATAGACCTGTTTAAGTGAGAAATGTCATCTGGGAAGTTGCCCAAGCTTGCTCCCAGGAATACAATCTTTGCCTGGGTACCAGTTGTGAGTTCCTTTTGTTGATTGTGTACCCCAATGAAGTGGCTTTTTACAAACGCCAGGTGCTGAAGGAGCAATCCAGATTGTCCGCCTGAATCCGGCAGTCAAAGTATGGATATTTCTCTGCATGCAGTATGCAATGGCTGGAGCCAGGCATTTTGTGAATACCCTGGGTGCAGTAGACAAGCCAAAGGGAAGTGCACAGAACTGACAATGCATAGATCCTGCCCTGAAACAGATATTTCATGCATAACTCCCTTAGGGTAGTGTGTGCAGATAAGCAGGCATCCTTGGCTAGCATAGGGAGAAGCTGTTGCAGGGTATGAATCTTGAATGTTGGGACCACCAGGAAGGTGGAGAATTGACAGATCCAGGACTGGGCACCAAGAGCCCTCTTTCCTGGGTACCAGGAATAGTCTAGAGTAGAAACCCTGACCCCTTTGTTCTACTGGAACAGGCTGAATAGCTGATATTGAGCAGGAAAGTACTTTGTTTTGAGCCTCTGCCCACTAACTTGGAAGGAAGGCTTAAAAATCTTTCACTGTTTGCATTGATTTTGCCTTTACCTCTATTTTCTTTAATACCTCCTCAGCTTTAACACCAAACAATACATCTTTTTGAAGAGGTGCATCTAGTAATTTAGCTTTGACATGATCTGGTAAGGTTTGCTGCTCTTTGAGCCAAGCAGGTCTACGTATGACTGATCCTGTAACAGCAGCTCTACATGAGGCCTCTAAAGCATCAAAACCACATTGCAAGGTATGTTTACCCACTTGTTCTGCACTATGCAACAAATCCTGCAACTCCTTCAAGTCTGGTTGTTCAGGTTGTGACATTTTGCTTTTCAACTGAAAACAAAAACTGTTGATACTTTAACATATGGAACTGACAGTTTAATGCCCTCATGGTTAAAGTGGCCGAGGTGTATACCTTTCCCCCCCCAACTTTCTAAAGCTCTGGAATCTCTCTGAAGGTAATGGATTTTTGGCAGTGGAGGCCTTAATTCCCTTGGGACCCTGTGAAATAGTTTCTGGGTCAGCCGCATGGCTCTTGTATAGGAATTGGTGCGAATCAGGAACCCGGTAATACCAGTCAGGCTTGACTGGAGCTGGAGGTAAAGAATCTGGGTTAAGGCTGGCCTCTGAGTACACATCATCTAGTATGTGTAAGACAGGAGGGATAGCCAGAGGCCTGTGCTGAGGGAGCAAGAGGAAATCCCTGAGCCTTTTCTTGGAGTCCGAGTAATCTTGGCCTTCCCAGTGGAAGTGTTCCCCTCAAGGTATGCAAGGTTTCCCCAAAAGAATAGTCCTCAGGGGGGGAGAGAGGGAATGGACTCCTCTGCATCAGAATCTTCAAAAGGGGAGTATGAATGTTCCTGGTCTTCAGAATGTTCTGAAGTAATGGAGGCCTGGTCCGAGGAAGGGTATTCTTCCTCCACTCTGGGCCTTTTGTCCGAGGGGGGTTGAGAACCCCTGATAAGAGTAATCAAATCCTCAGCCATTTTGAGCATCTGTTTTTTTAGGCATGGGGCCTTGAGAGGGGCCCTGTGGAGCTTGTCTTTTAGTATGCATGGCTGCTTTAGATTTAGTGAAAGCCTTAATGGATAAAGGCGGCCTGAAGACACCTTGAGAGGTGGCAGGCCTGTCTTAAACTGAGTTTCCCTGCCAAAAGTGGCATCGGTATCTGTAATCAGGGTGTGGGTCAAGGAGCCTGCGACCTCGGGCACAGAAGACACCACTAAGGAAGCGTCATCGGTAGTCAGGGGCTGCGTAGGCGCCTCGCTGAGAACCGGAGCACCTGTAGTCGGCTTTAGAGTGGTGTCGGTAGAAGTCGCGGACCTCGTATGTCGGTCCTTACCTTTGCGTCTTTTACTCAAAACTGGAGTCTGAGTACCCGACGACATAATGCAATTAAACTTTGCCAAAATAGTGTTGGGCGAACTCCGCCCGACGCTTAATAGTGCGTTTGTTGAATGTAGCACAAAAACGACAGGCCGAGACGTCGTGGTCTGGGCCTAAGCAAGGAATGCAGAGGGAATGGAAATCCTTATGCGGTATTTGCTTCCCACATGAAATGCAATTATTAACTTTGTCTGACATCTGTTGGAGGCAAGAACATTTTCCCCAACGGGGTACTTAGCTTTCAAGAAGACTTCGGTTGAAAAATATTCGTAATCTCAGGAGCTGGCCGACTGGCACTAGCGAACTGCTTCTGCTTTGGGCACCGCGCGGCAAGAACGAGAAGAAAATGGCGTTGGCTGGTTCTTTTATACTCCTGTCACACTGACGTCAGGGAAGATGCGACGACATCTGACACCGGACCTAGAGACTTTGGAATTCGGCCGACCGAGGACCCGCCTGATGGCAGGATAACCCATCTGTTATGACTGCACATCTGTACTATGTTATCACACTTGGGTTGGTTCCAAAAGCTGAGGAAGGGTGGAGGCAGTCAAGAAGAGTTGGGGCTGGCTAGTAGGCCTTGCAAGACTGCTGCAGCAAATCCTGCCCTGGATTTAGAAAAGATAGGCAAGTGGTAATGCTTGGTGAAGGTGTGTACCGAACTCCAGGTTGCAGCTTCCAGAATGTTCCTGGTTGGGACTTTCCTAAGGAATGCTGTAGAGGTAGAAGTAACCATAGTGGAATGTGTTCTGACCCCCTGCAGGGTTGGTTTTCCATGGCGCTTGTAGCAGAAATTGATGCAGTGTGCTATCCATTAGAAAATGGTTCGTTTTGAAATGGCCTCCCCCCTCTGCCCCTGTTGCAAAGCTGACTAGCAGCTGGTGAGATTTTCTGAAAGGCTTAGTCCTATCAAGGTAGAATCTGAGCTGTGTACATCCAAAAAGTGCAGAATCCTTTCCTCTTTATTCTGAGGGTTAGGGAACTTTCCTCTTTATTCTGAGGGTTAGTGAAGAAGGTTGGCAAATGTATGGCTTGGTTTAGAGCCACACTGGACCACCTTAGGCATAAAGGACAGGTTAGTCTCGAGGGGAAACCCTGCCAGCATGGAAAATAGTGTTTCACAGCAATCAGTGCCTGTAACTCAAACGAAAATTTCAGGAGTCTACCAACCGGCACTTGCCAACTGCTTCGGGCACCGCATGGCAAGAAAGACTGATGTAATTGCATCAGCTACATGTTTTATACCCCTGACAACACAATGTCATGGAAGAGGAGACAGCAACTGACAAAGGACCCAAGACTTTGTTAATCAGGCCGACTGAGGGCAGCCTGCAAGCTGATTAACCAAATGTAATGACTGCAACAGTTAATCAAGAACATATCACTGTTCTAGTTGAAATGATGGCTAGAAGCAAGGCTGTTTTCCAAGAGAGGAACTAACTCTGCTGAAGCAACAAGTTCAAAAGGGGGCAGCATGAGCTTTTCCAGTACAAAGTTAAGGTCCCAAGCAGGGGTGGGTGCTCTCCTTGAGAGCCTTAAATTAGCTCCTCTCAGGAACTGCTTGATGAGGGGGTGAGAAAATAGAGGTGGCTCAGTATTCTAATGAGCTGAAATGGCAGAAGCATGAATCTTCATGGAGAAGAATAGGCCTCTGTGGAGTAAGTCTGCTAGGTAATCCAGGATTAAAGACAAGGAGGGCACTGCTGTGTCATTTCCTTTAGAAAGACTCAAGAATAATATCTTTTCCATTTTTCAGCACAGGATTTCCTAGTACTAGGCCTTCTGGCTTCAAAAATGACATTCAGCACCTGTTTGCTTAGGGTTGCTGGTGGAGTATTCATGGAATAAGCCAGGCTGCAAGATTTAGGGTTTGCAATTGTGGTTAGAACCTGTCCCTCCTGCTGTGACAGCAGGGTAGGGGTCTGGCATAGGTGGCACAGTTGTAAAGCTGTGCAAGTGTGGGTGCCAATGCTGGCATGGCCAGTCCAGGACAATTTGAATAGTCTTTGGCCTGTCTTTATTCTTGAGTAATACTCGAGGGAAGGGGCAGAGGGAGAAAGGCATAGATTGAGAGGTTTTCCCATTGAAAGGATAGGGCCATCCACCTTCCAGGTACTGCTGTGAGGGTTCCCGGTGCAGATATTTGCTTAACTGGTGGTTCTTGGGGGGCAAGAGCTCCACCTCTGGGGTCCCCCACCTCCAGATCAAAAGCTGAAGGTGCTGGGCTTAATTTCCACTAGGGTGGGTCTAGGAGATTTCTGCTGGTCTGCCAGTGAATTTTGTTTGCCTGGCAGGAACTGAGCTTGTAGATGGAATTGGTTGTCTAAAGTAGTGTTCGACAGGGCCATGGCTAACCTGCAGATTGGTTAAGAATGCCCCCCCCCCCACACACTTGTTTATGTGCCACAACTGTGGTGCTGTGTTTTTATCAGCAGTTGTCCTGGAAGGATTACATATCTGAAAGTTGTCAGAGCATTCTGTACAGCTGTCATCTTTTTGATGTGCAGGAGAGTGCTTTGGGATCCAGTGGCCCTGAAAGCATTTGCCAGCCATATCAGCCCTCAAATGCAGTCCCGTGTTGTGGTTGCATGCTTCTGCCCACCAAAGAAACTCTGCCCTTAGACAAAGTATGATAGGAATGAGTTTCCAAGTCCTGAGAATGCTGGCACCAAAGACTAAGTACCATTGAAGTTTCCTCATATGCAGTCTTGCATATGGAATTAAGAATACATGAGGCCATGAACCCTAGGGCTTGCAGTATTTTTCTTGCAGATAGCTGGGTTCCGGTGGCCATTTGTTTAAAGTAGTAGTCAAATAGACCTGTTTAAGTGAGAAATGTCATCTGGGAAGTTGCGTCCAAGCTTGCTCCCAGGAATACAATCTTTTGCCTGGGTACCAGTTGTGATTTCCTTTTGTTGATTGTGTACCCCAATGAAGTGGCTTTTTACAAACGCCAGGTGCTGAAGGAGCAATCCAGATTGTCCGCCTGAATCCGGCAGTCAAAGTATGGATATTTCTCTGCATGCAGTATGCAATGGCTGGAGCCAGGCATTTTGTGAATACCCTGGGTGCAGTAGACAAGCCAAAGGGAAGTGCACAGAACTGACAATGCATAGATCCTGCCCTGAAACAGATATTTCATGCATAACTCCCTTAGGGTAGTGTGCAGATAAGCAGGCATCCTTGGCTAGCATAGGGAGAAGCTGTTGCAGGGTATGAATCTTGAATGTTGGGACCACCAGGAAGGTGGAGAATTGACAGATCCAGGACTGGGCACCAAGAGCCCTCTTTCCTGGGTACCAGGAATAGTCTAGAGTAGAAACCCTGACCCCTTTTGTTCTACTGGAACAGGCTGAATAGCTGATATTGAGCAGGGAAAGTACTTTGTTTTGAGCCTCTGCCCACTAACTTGGAAGGAAGGTCTGGAAACCCACTTGGGATTGGCAGCGAGTGGAAATAAAGTTGTAGCCATGTGATACAATGTTGAGGACCCATCAGTCCTGAGTTATGGACATCCAGTTCTTTGCATGAAGGGCAAGTTTTCCTCCTAGGGGGCTCAAGCAATTGGGCAGGGCTGGGAAGTAGAGAAGTCATGTGAACTTTTTCCATAGGGAGGTGGCTTACCACTCTGTTTTAGTGGGTGGGGGCACTCCATTGCCTAGATCTCTGGCATACCCAGAGACTAATCTGGGTGGTCTGTTTCCCCTGGGTCTTGTTTGGGAAGGCCTAGAGAGGGCTGGAAAGG
Organism: Protopterus annectens; assembly: GCF_019279795.1. Lineage (NCBI taxonomy): Eukaryota > Metazoa > Chordata > Ceratodontiformes > Protopteridae > Protopterus > Protopterus annectens. Next base: position 63,538,932 of record NC_056738.1, read on the forward strand.
TCCAGCATAGATTTCACTCCCCCCCCATCTTTTTAAGAACTTCTGCTTTGGTGCCAAACAGTAATTTAAGTGTCTAGTAATTTGGATTGGACATGATCTGGCAAGGTCTGCTCTCAGCCAAGCATATTTTCACAGTAAAGAGCCAGTGACTGCAGCCCTGCAAGATGCTTCTAGGGCATCAAAACCACGCTGCAAAGTATGCTTACTAACTTGGTTTGCAGAATGCATAAGCTCTTGCAAATTTTCTGTACAACCTGGAAATATTACCATTTTATTTAATTAGTTCCATATGTTGCTGGTACTTCAGCATGTGAAACTGGCAATTCAATGCCCTGATAGAAAGAGTTGCACAGGTATATACCTTCCTATCCAGTGTAAAGCTCTGGAATCCCAGCTTGAAAGGATAGGATTTTTAGCTGTAGTAGCCTTACCACCTTTAGGTCTTTGGGAAATTCTCTAAATCAGCAGGAGTCTTGAAAAGAAACTCGTGGGAATCAGGCACTCTAGAACCAGTTCAGTTTCCTAGAGGCTGGAGATAAGGGGTCTGGAGTAAGACTGGATTCCAATTGTCCACAACATCCAGGACGGGGTATAGCTAAAGGCCTGTGCTGAGGCAACTCTAAAAATTGAGTCTCTTTTTGGACTGAGGATAGTCTTGGCATTCCCAGTGGAAATGTTCTCAAAGTACACAAGGTTTCACCAAAGAAATCCTCTGAAGGAAAGGCAGAGGGAATGGATTCCTCTGAATCTGAATCCTCATAAGCTAAGGGCATGTCCTGATAATCAGAAAGGTCAGACTTCTGGTCTGTAGAATCTGAAGGCAACAGAATTCTGTCTCTCGGCAGGGGAAGGCTAGCTTCCTCTAATTAGCATAAGAGATGCCATTGTAAGCATTTGTTTTTGTGGCATTGGTGCCTGAGCATGCGCTCTGGTAGTCTTTTCCAGACGTAGTGCATACTCTGGGCCTAAAGAACTCTGTAGATTTGGCTAAAAATGAATGTTTGATTAGAGCATTGGTAGGACAAAAACCCTCAGAAGCTGGTGCCTGCACAGTGGCTCGGGACCCATTTAAGGGAGACATTTGCTGGTTCTGGAGACTAGCTTTAACAGAAGTGTAGTCTGCAGTTTTGGACCTACACGGTCTGCATCCTTGCATTTTTTCAGATCAGTAGTCAGATTGCTTACCGAAGCCATTACGGAATACAAAGAACGAGTGAACGAATTTAACAAAGATAGCCCGTTGATGAATGGTTCAGGCATTAAACAAAACCGACAGCCAAGGGATGTTGTGGTCTGGGTCTAAACAGGTGACAGTAAGAATGAAGGTATTTGCTTTCCACAGGCAAGACAATGGCTACTTTTTCCGACCATCGGTTACAGCAAGAAGAAAGGATCCCCAACGGGGTACTTGACTTCAGGATTATAAACTCAAACGAAAATGGAGTAGCTGCAGACCTGCACTTGCAAACTGCTTCAGGCTCCCTCGGCAAGACTGATGTAATGGCATCGGCTGCCTGTTTTTATACCCAGATAATCTGAGGTCATGATGAAGCGACAGCATCTGACTGAAATATCCAAGACTCTGGTATTCGCGCTGAATGAGTTACCTGCAGGCAGATAATCCAAGTGCAATGACTGCAACAGTGAAACACGAAAAACATCCAGTCTACTTTCATTAATACTGTGGTTTCAGTTTCATAGTATAGTACTAGGCTATCTGCCCTGGGACATTTGTAAGCCTAACCATAGTGATGTGGCTTTTGCCACCCCATGAAATGGTACAATAAATGTACAGAATAAAATTAGAATACTGTGCGCCTCTGTAACAGTGACACAATGAAGGTCCCCTTATATAATAGAATTAGTTTATTGTGCCCCTGTCTAGCAGTGACACAGATGTGACACCTGGGGTAAACCTACGATCTCCCATCCACTCAAGATTTCTCTTGGAGAGAAAGTGAGGGGCTCTGCCTAATATGAACTGGGATCATGTTCCAAAGCATGGGAAGCCTCTGGGTTATGAATCTATCCCGCCAGCATGTCCTATTCATACTTGTGCCGAGGTTTAAGTCTTTAGCTCTCGTGGTCCTGATGGACTTGGATTTTTTGAGGTGGAGCATGTCCATCAGATCCTGATTGGACATGGCCTTGTACGTCAGGCAGAGATCACCTCTGAGCAGGCGGTATGCTACTGAATAGAGCTGAAGTTTCTTTAGTCTGGCAGAATAAGACATGCTGGAGACCCTTGATCCTCTTGGTGAGGTACTATTGTGGTCTCTCCAGCTGTTGCAAATGCCGGGTGAGGTACATACCAAATGGGGCATTGCACTCAATCATGGGTCTGATGAGGAATATAGGGGTACAACGACATCCTTGGATCTGGATGGGAATCCCTTCATGAGGTGTGCAAGGTAGAATGTTTTTCTAACCACTTTGGCAACGTGGGTGTCAAATGAGAGGTCGCTGTCGACTTGGGTCCCTAGGTCTCAGATTACTTTTTTCGTACTCAGTGGGTTGCTGTCTGTGATAATTTGTGGGTACTTTGTTTTTCCCAAAGAGGATGACTATACATTTTTTGGCAATTAGTTCAAGGCAGTGACTCCGGCACCAGTTGTCCGTTTCTGTGAGGCCTTTTTGTAGAATGTGCGTGTCTACTGGTGTATCGACTACAGCACCTAGTTTGCAGTCATCTGCGAACTTTGTCAGCCACAGCCCTCCCATGTTTGCTTTAACATCCGAGAAATAAATGCCGAACAAGAGGGGTCCCAGGACAGATCCCTGTGGGACACCACTTGTGACTGGCATTGAGTCTGACATTGCTCCAGCGATTTTAACCTTATGGGTTCTGTCCTTTAGCCAGTTTGCAACCCATCTAGTGACACAAGGGTTTTCTTTTAAGCTGTTGAGCTTATCTATGATGCCTGAGTGGGGTATTGTCGAAGGCCTTAGCCAAGTCCAGGTATGCTGTATGGACTGCTTTGCCCTCATCAATGGCTCTAGTGACGGTTACAAAGCCGAACTGGGTGGGGTCAAGTGTCTGTAGGTCCCCTATGTCTCTGTTTATGAGTTCCATAATGATTCTTTCCATAGCTTTACAGACCAGGCTGGTTAAGCTTATGGGGTGGTAGTTTCCAGGGTCTGTAGAGGCACCCCCCTTGTGGAGTGGGATCACTGTTGCTGTACGCCAGTGTTCAGGTACATATCCCCGAAGTAAGGCTAAGGTTAAATAGCATTGTGCGGGTTTAGCTCCTCTTGGAGTTCACGTAATACGCAACCTGGGATACAGTCAGGTCCCATTGACGCTGTTTTTTGCTTTGTTTAGGGCGGTTCTCACTTGGACATCTGAGATGACAGGGAGATTACATTCAGCTGGGATAAGTATTTCTTCTTTGAGGGTGAAGGAGGGGAGTAATTTGCACTAAACCTGTCAGCCAGAATGTTGGCAATATCTGTGGGTTCAGTGTATTTTGTTGTTGTGAACCAACTCTGAGCATATCTGAGGGTTTCCGCCCAGGTTTCTAACATAGCTGAAGAAGGCTTTGTGGTTATCTTTAGTGTCCTTAACGATTTTTCTCTCAAAGTTGGCCTTGGATGTTTTTATGAGAGAACGTAGTTTTCTGCTAATGTTGATCAGAGAAGTCTTCCCTTCACGGGATTTTGCTCTGACGTGCAGTAGCTTCCTTCTGTTATACAATTTGTTTATGGCTGAGGTCCACCAGACAGGACGCTTACCTTTGGTGGAGAGGGACTTGGATTTGTTTGGGATTGCATGATCCATGCATTCTTGGAGATGTCCATAGAAAGCATTTGTGAAGGATTCGGCATTGTGGGATGTGGTATCCACTGGCACAGTGGGCTTAAAGGATACCATCTCAGTCTTAAGAGTGAAGTCTGCTTTTGAGACGTTTTTCACTGTGGTCTTTTGTGCTGGGGGTGGAGGTGGGATATGTATATCCAGGGCGATTAGTTTGTGGTCAGATCTCACTAGTGAGGGGTATACTTCCTGTGTGGAGCATTTTGTCCCCATGTTTGTGATGATCAGGTCTAGTATATTATCTCCCCTAGTGGGAGAGGTGACTAGTTGTTCCAGTGCATTTGAATTTATGAATTCCAGGAACCTTTGGGCTAGGGTATTAGGGCTAGAATAATGTACCCAATCTATGTTTGGGTAGTTGAAGTCTCCCAGTATGATAGTATTTTGTGACATTCATAGCCTCCAATGTCTTCAGGAAGGCTGAGTGGGGTTCTTGAGATTGGGAGGGTGGTCTAACATGCTACCAGTTGTATAGCAGTTTTGCCTATGGCTAGTTGCACCTGTATGGTCTCTGATGCTTCATGTGTTGCTACTAACCTGGAGGTGTGGGCGTCCTTGATGAATATGGACACTCCCCCTCCCTTTGTGGTTAGGCCTGGGTTTTGGGGCCAAAAGGCATGATACGAGGTATAGCCCGGTAGCGCTGGGGTGCTCTCAGGAGCCTTGAACCAGGTTTCAGTTACTGCACAGATGTCGATGTTCTCCATGCTGAGGAGTGCATCAAGTGCCTGCATCTTGAGATTTAGACGTCTGGCATTGAGCATTACCCTTAGTTTTTTCCATTTTTGTTTTCTAAGGAGGTGGGTTTGTCTTTTGAGCCTTGCCTAAAAAAGGCACTATGGGGGTGGCAAGAGCATTAGCCAATATTCGGAAGCCCAGTGGTGACAGGTGTAAGCCATCCCTTGCAAAGCAGCGTGGCTTGTCCAACATGTCATCCCAGGCAGACAGACATTGGATCCCCTTAGAATGACACCAGTACTTGAGCCAATTGTTAAAGCTGATCATCTTGTCTTTGTATTGTGGTATCATTCTTGGTGAGGGCAAGATGCTGCTCCGGGTCAGGGTCATACCAGCCTGGGCTACATAATCGGAGAGCTCCTCTACGTCTCTTTTCATGTAGTCCAGGGAGGTACGTCTCAGGTCATTCACACCAGCATGGACAATGATGGAGTCATATTTGTACTTGCTTTGGAGTGACTTGAGTGCGTGTTGTGGCGGATCCTAGCTCCCGATAAACAGCTCAGTCACCTTCTCCTTGTTCAGCCTGGTCAGCGGGACATCAGTGTGTCTGACTATAGAGTCACCTATTACTAGTATATCAGGCAAGGTGTTTGGCCTTAAGGGCTGCGATTGGTTGACACACTGATTTATTGAAGTATGCGTTGCATGTGTTTTGAGGTGGTGGATTTTTGGATGTCTGCTTTGGGAGCCTCTGTTTTGGTAAGTTTTTTATTCGAGCCTCCGAGTATGTCTGTGTTTTTATGCGTTTGTGGTTTGCAGTTGTGGTAGGTCTATGTGGGACTGGGATTGTTGTGTGTGATTGCCATCTCCTCCTGTCTGGAGATGCCAGCCCTGAGTTGAGAGTTCAGCCTCCAGTTTGGCTATATAGTTGCATATAGTTGCATCTCTCATGTATTTGTTGGGAGGAGGAGAGGTTGTCTGTACATGAGACAATTGTAGCATTGTCTCAAGATACCCAGATTGACCAGCTGAATTGGAGACGACGCCAGTAATCTACCACTCGACATGCTAGAACAGTATACGGGAGTGCTGTACCTTTAAAGTGGATATTCACAGGGGTGGTAAGTAGATGTAGTGCTTTACTTAGTACGAGAGTGCTTACTTAGTAGAGAAGTATTGAGAACAAGTGCTAGGCTTATAATATAGTGAGTAGTCTGGTTATACCAAGAGTAGAGCTTCAAGGGAAAATTTGAAGAGCAGACTTGGCGGAGCCAGAAAGAGTTTAACTGGCACTGCGCTATGCGCACAACCGTGCAAAGCCATGCAAATGCGGATTTTAAACAGTGAACTACGAAAGAGCTAGAAATGGTCCAAAACAACCAATTACTACAGCTTCTTGTGCTGAGGTCACTTCCTACAGGGACAGGTAGGCTGCTCAAGGCTCCCCACTCCCACTGGTGAGCAAAGAAACTTCCTTCTATCCAAGTAAGGTAATGGACTACACAGGAACTACACCACAGCCCAGAATACAGCAATGCCTGTAAACTGGTCTAAACTAGTCTAGGAGAGGTGGGAAAACAAGGATTGTTTTTTGGTAGAGACACAGAAAATGCAGAAACCGTGATAAATTAGTTACACAGGCTAGCACACTTTAGTGGGCAGCCTCCACAGTTAAACAAAAACTTTCGATCAAATTAGACTAAAATGTAACTATGTGCAGATTTTAAAATAATGCAGCAAACAGTTAAACAGTTCAAGCTAGTTTAGGGTAAGCTACAGAAGCTATTCCAAGTGAAAAAAAAAAAAAGCAAAGATATTTAAATCCAGAAAGTAGTTGCTTTTCTGAGTTCCCTGCTGCTAGGACCACTCTGCAGAACCACGAGGAGGAGCTCATCACAAAAACTTGCTTCCAATTTTTTTTTTTCAGACAAGTGCCTTAAAAAGCACTCCCAAATTCCTTTAGCTGTATACTTGCCAACTTCTGCCTGAGACCACTGACACTATAGGCTGCAATGAAAGCCAAACCAGCCCTGACATGGGGGGGGGGGGATAGGGGGGCACAGACAAGACACTAGATATTTGTATTCTCTCAACCTCTTAGCATGAGAGATCTAAAATGAAAGGCAATGGCCCAAAACTAGGGAGACTTTAGAATATGGCTCTTGTAAACTAAGATGCTAAAAGATGACGTGCATTCTGAAAGACTGGCAACTTCAAACCTCATTGATATGCCAGAAAACTACAAGTTGTGGAAAGCCAAAAATGGGGAAAATACTTGTTATATCACACACACTATATACAAAAATATTACACACAAGAGCCTGCAAAATGGTGTAGATGCTAGGAACAGGAGCCGTCAACCCCTAATTCTCTCACCTCCCCCTTTTTTATTGAATCCACCTTTAAACACTAAACTCCAAAAGGAGTGACAAACTTAAGTTTTGGCGAAAGGGTTCTTCATCCCATTTCAACCAGCCAACCTTACCAAGGTGTTGACTAAGCAGAAGTTACAGTATATTCTGTATGACATGCCTCAGTTCACTTGGACACTCAATACAAGTTTACGATTTGTGAGGAGGACCCAAGGAGGAAACCAAGCATGAAATCCAGAACACACTGCCCTTGGAAGACACTCAGAACTAACATCAGGGTTAAGGCCAACAAAGGGGGCACTGCAGTGGTAATGGACAACAGTGCATATAATTCTGCCATCAACATGCTTTGACACCATGGTGTATGAAGAGACTACAGTGGGGAAAACGTTGAGGCACTTCTCAAATGGCATCGATATACTCAGCCAAGGCCACACAGACCATTAGAATTCCAAACTGATTACCAAGAATTCTTGCCATCCTGAGTATACCAAAAGTGCACAAGAACAAGTCTAATCCATCCTTCAGACATATCATTGCAGCAGATTGCAAGATGGAAACAAGCTCTGCTTTCCAAGACCATATTCTTAACCTGCTTGTTCAGAGTTTTAAGAGATTCATGGCACCTGTTTGAATTACTGACTTGCAAGGAGTGAGCAGAGTTGGGGTCTACAGAAATAGTTTCCCTTAAACACATCAAACAAGAAAAGTAGTTGTGTACACTTAAACGTAGATGTTAGTTTCACTGTTGTAGTCATCACACTTGGTCTGCCTGCAGGTAGCCCTCAGTCAGCCCGAATACCAAACTCAGTATTTTTGCATCAGTTGCAGTCGCTCTAGGACAGACGTCAGGTCAGTGGTATAAACTCAGGCAGCCAATGCCATTACATTTTTTCTTGCCCCAACTGGCAAGAGCCCCCAAAATAGGGAGCTAGATTATGGTGGAACACCACCAGTAGAAAGTAAATACCAAAATTTCCCTGCAAGGAGAGAGGAAGAGACAAGGAGGATGCAGGGTGGGAAACGAGAACTGCAACAGTGAATAACACCAACATCTACATTTATGGCAAGTGTACACAACTGTACTATGTTCTTAGTGTTTCGCTGTTGCAGTCATCACACTTGGGTTGTGTCCCTAAGCTGAAAAGGGTGGAGGCAGTCAAGACTCGGGGCTGGCTAGGATGCCCTGCAAGACTGCAGTGACAAAGCCTGCCCTGGATTTGGAGAAGACAGGCAGGTGGTAATGCTTAAAGGTAAGCAGTCCGTGGGGACCCCTCTGAAAAAAGATGCAGAGGTGGAGGTTGCCTTGGTGGAATGCTTCCTGATCCCCTTTGGGGGGTGGTTTCCTGTGCTGTTTGTAGCAGAAATGTATGCAGTGCGCTATCCATGGAGTTTGGATATGGCCTTGCCCTCTCCTCCTGCTGTGAAGCTGACTAGCAACTTGCCAGTTTTTCTAAAAGATTGTCCTATCCAGATAGAATCTGAGCTGTCTGTGCACATCTGGAGTACAGAATCCTTTCCCCCTGTTTTGTGGGTTAGGAAAAAAGGTGGGCAAATTAATGGACTGGTTTGAGTCACACTGGACACCGCTTTAGGCATGAAGGATGGGTTAGTCCTGAGGGAAGACTGTCAACATGGACAATGAAGAAGGGCTCTACAGCCATGAGTGCTTGTAGCTCTGGAACTCTTCTAGCTGAAGTGATGGCCAGAAGCAAGGCAGTTTTCCAAGAGAGGAATTTTAACTCTGCTGAAGCTGCAGGCTCAAAGGGGCTAGGGTGAGCTTTTCCAACACAAAGCTAAGGTCCCAAAGCTGGGGTAGTTCTGGGCGGCCTTAAGTTGTTAGCCCTTCTTAGAAACGGTGTGATTAGATTGTGTGAGAAGAGATGGCTCTGTTCTGAGCAGAAATGGCAGAGGCATGAATTTTAATAGAAGATAAGGATAGACAAGGGAGGGCTGTGCTGTTTCAGCTTACTTAGCCTGGATCCAACTGTCAAGCATAGGATTTTCTAGTGCTGGGGCATCTGGCCTCACGTACAACATCCAGAACTCGTTTGCTTAGGCTGGCAGAGTAGGTCAGGGAACAAGTCAGGCTGCCAGGTTCAGGGTCTGCAAGTGTGGATGCACGAATTCTCCATTCTTCTGGGTCAGGTGTTGGGATCGGAGGTAGGTGCCATGGTGGCAGGGGTGACAGGCTGCACAGCAGTGGGTACCAGTGCTGGCATGGCCAGTCTGGGGCAATAAAAAAACGTCCTTTTTTTCCCTCCCTTGAGCAGTACCCTTGAAATGAATGGTAGAGGGGGGACTCAGAGGTTTACCCATTGGAAGGTTAGAGCATCCACTTTCCAGGCCTTGCTGTGAGGTTCCCTGGTGCAGAACTTGCTGAGCTGACGACTGGAGGAGGCAAAGAGGTCCACCTTCAGGGCGTCTCATTTCTGGGTTACAAGGTTGAAGGTTATGTGATCTAGCTGCCACTTGTGTGGGTCTAGCAGGTTCCTGCTTAAGTTGTTTGTCGTATAGGGAACCTGGCAGGAATTGTGCTAGCAGGTGTACCTGCATGGCTGAGGGCAGTGTGCCAAAGGGTCATGGCAAGCCTGCAGAGAAGATAAGAGCGAGTCCCCCCTGCTTGTTGATATACCACATCACTGTGGTGTTGTCACTAGAGGCCTCTGGGAGAGTAGGGGTCTGTCAGGGCGTGCTGAACAGCTAGCACCTCTGATGTGCAGATGCATTTGATTTGGGCTCCAATAGCCCTGAATGCACCTGCCGTCCAGGTGTGCACCCCAGGCATAGTCTGTGGTGAGGGTCTGGATGGCGTGGGGTTGTGAAAAGGGAAGTCCCTTGTTGTGGCTGCATGCTGCTGCCCACCAAAGAAAATCCTTCCTTAAACAGGGTATCACAGGTATGACAGTTGACAAAGGCTTTAGGTACCACTGCAGTTTCCTCATATGCAGTCTGGCATATGGAATGAGTAGAATGCAGGAGGCCATGAACCCTAGAGCTTGCAGGATGTTCCTTACAGATAACTGGGTTCTGGTGGCTAGTTGAGAGAAGTAGCCTGTCAGGTAGGCTTGCTTTTCTGGAGTAAGGAATGCCATCTGGAATGCTGTGTTCAGGCTTGCTCCTAGGAATACAACTGTGTGGGGACTAGTTTTGATTTATTTTAGTTGATAGTATACCCCAGGGAGGTCAGTTGGTCCTTTACAAAGGTCAGCTGCTGTTAAGCTTTTCCTGACTGTGCCTGGGATCAGGCAATCGTCTAACTACGGGTAAATTTGAATATTTGTCTGCAAAAAGCAAGGCTGGAGCCAGGCATTTTGTGAAAACTCCTGAAGCAATGAATAAACCAAAGGGAAGCACACAGAACTGAAGGTGCATAGATTCTGCTCCAAAATGTAAATTTTATGCAAGATTCCCTGATTTTGGATGTGTAGGCAAGGCTTTTAATGTCTAGGGTGGCTAACAAGGCATCCTTGGAAAGCATAGGAAGAAGCTGCTGGAGGGTGAGCATTTTGAATTTTGGTATCACCAGAAAGGGGATTAGAATGGATAGATTAAGGATTGGGTGCCAGTTGCCCTCTACTGGGTACCAGGAAGTGTCTGGAATAGAAACCTTGACCAATCTGGTCTGCAGGAACATGCTGTGTTGCCCTCATGGAAAGGACTTACTTTCTGGCCTCTGCCCACTGGTTTGGAGGAAGATCTGGGAACCCTTTTGGGGTTGGCAGAGTGTGGAGATAAAATTTGTATCCCTGGGACACTGTTGAGGACCCATCTGTCGTAATAGAGGGCCAGTTTGCATGGAAGTAGTTTTCCTCCTAGGGGCACAAGCAGGTGAGCAGAGGTAAGGGGAGGAGGTGTAAAGTCATTGAGAGTGCTTATCATAAGGGGGTGGCTTAGCACTCCCCATTTTTGAACTGGAGGAACTCCATTGCTTAGATCCCTGCATTCCCTGGGACTGCTGTTGGGGGGGGGGGGGTCTGCTTCCCCTGGGTCTGGGCTGAGCTTGGAGGGGCAATGCCTACTGAACCTTGGAGGCTGGACCTGTAAAAAAAAAATATCCGTCTGCATAGATTTAGCTTGTTCTTCCATCTTTAAGACCTCTTCTGCCTTGGTGCCAAACTAGTCTGTTCATCGGTGCATCCAATAATTTTGATTGGACATGGTCTGGCAAGGTTTGTTCCTTAAGCCATGCAGGCCTAAGGACAGAACCAGTGACTGCTGCCCTGCAAGATGCTTCTAGAGTGTCAAAGCCACACTGCAAGGTGAGCTTAGAAACTTGGCTTGCAGAATGCATAAGTTCTTGTAATTCTTTATTTTCTACACAAGCAGTTAAGGAAGACAGGGAAGTTCCATGGCATGCTGCCGATATTTCAGCATGTGGAACTGAATTTAGTGCTACAGGAGTTGCAGAGGTGTATATTTTTTTACCCCACCTGTCTAAAGCTTGGGAATCCCTGTCTGAATGGGTAAGATTCTTAGCTGAGGTTGCTTCAATTCCTTTTGGTCCTTGGGAGATCACCTCTGGGTCAGCAGTAGGATTTTTGAAAAGGAATTTGAGTCAGTGGGCTCTGTAGTACCTGTCAAGTTTCCTGGGAGCAGGAGAAAGGGTGTCAGGAGTCAAACTGGATTCCATAAAATCATCCACATCCAGGACATGAGGAATTGCTAAAGGTCTGTGCTGTGGTAAATCTAAGAATCCCCCCAGTCTTATTCCCCACTGGAAATGCTCAAATGAAAAATCCTCAGGAGAGGCTGAAGGAATGGATTCCTCTGCATCAGAATCCTCACAAGCAGAGAGGGGATTAATAGGATTAATAATGCCTACCAAAAGTAAAATCAATCCTCTTTTTGCCCCACATGTCCAAACAGTGCAGCTGATGCCCTTTATATTTTCTGGAGCTGTAAGAATGTTTACAATTATGGTGCTCATTAGAATGAAATTAGAAAAAAGGTACACACTAAATCTGCAGTCATGGTAAATTGCAATTTTGCACGCAACCCCATGAAAAAAAAAAAAAATCCTACACAGTAACATTGTGTGCAATGAAATCATACATAGTTCAAAATAGGAGAGATATAATTCCATGGGACAAATTTAAAGGAATGGCTATGAAATCCATATTAGCCAACTCTAATCACAAGCAAAAAAGCTATCCTATGACCAGAAATATTGGAACACACAACTCTAAGGTAAAACCTGTCTATAGACAAGGGACTACTACTCTAGACAAAGGAAAAAAATAGCAAAACTTTTTCATCTTAAACTGGGAAAGGTTAAGTGCAAAAATACTGATCAGAGGTGGCATCAACTGTATATAGTGTACAAAGTTTACATGATACAACTAAAGTTAGGCTATAATATTATGAAACTATGACAGACTATTAAGATTAAAATAGGAGTAGGATTGTCTTACAATTTAATGTGAATTAAAATGTTAGCTAATTCTGCATAATGTCAAACTGAACACTGATTGTATATGTCCTGTCAGTTATGTTTACTGCAAAAGGATATTGCATGCATCTTCTTATTTTTTTGTATTGAGGAAAATGCAATAAGAATTATATTAAAGAAAAAATAAAGTCTGACCATAATTTCTTTGCCTTCCTGGGCAAACAGAAACAGAAATCTAAACAGAAAATGTTAAGACTGGAACTAAGCTTCATTATGTTTCACACTTAAATCTTAAAGTTCTTGGGGGATGGTGATTGGACATCATGAACATGTGACTTTTCAGTAACCATTTTAAATGGTGGATGACAGATTGACAACCTGAGTGGTTTATATTAAAACGAAAGTGCTTGACTCATTTGTGCAACTCTGTGGAATTTTGTATGCACACAATTAAAAAATCTGTACAATATACAAATGACAGGAGCTCAGTACAATTCTGCAGTATTTTTACAGAAATGCCGAATACTTTTGTACAAGGACTGGAAAAAAAAAACACTGCACAACCTTTATTTTTCTGTTTTGTATTTAATATGAACAGTGCACAATGTTGTTTAACCAGCTTTCCACATAAATGGGAACATTTAAATAAAATCTCTTTTGCCCCAGTGACAAAAAATGATCTTTATACAATTAACCCTAAACTTTTATACAAATGGAATTTAGGAATGCTCTTCTGCCAGTTTCTCGGCCTTTGCAACAGCTTCTTCAATGGGGCCAACCATGTAGAAGGCTTGCTCTGGAAGATGATCCAGTTCACCTGTTTGGAGTTACAAAAAAAAAAGTTACCGACCAGCCAGCACCCTCATAAGAGCTGCAAAAATTTTAAATGTGCCACCATATAATTCAGTGTAGGGATTACTGCTTTAATGAAACAAGGACAAAAGTTTACTCCATATACCTGCTGGAACCTCTGACTTGCACACCTATTTACATAAAATTACCAACTAAATTCTAGTTGCCACATGCAAGTTCAGATGGGAATGATGCTAGCCAGTACAACTTTACAGGTTTCACTTCCTGTAAACAAAGTAACTAGGGAATTCACAGATCAGGGCACACAGGAGGGGTAATGAGACCTAGGGAGCTTAGACGGCAACCTCATGCTAGTATAAAACTAAGCAAATAGCCATGTTAGTTCACTGCATCTTTCAAAAATAGTCATCTGCTTAACATACTGTTCAGAAACAAACTATCCCAAAATAACTGAAACTGAACTTTAGTCCAAGCTACAGAAACTAGTGGAGTGCTGCAAAAAATGACAAAGCTGTTACATGAAAAAAGCTTACAATGCAGTCCGCATTTTAGGGTACAAACAGACCTATGAATAAGCACTGCAAGTGTGGGGGCTACCAAAGTAATGTGGGTAACAGACCCCTTATTAGAAAAAATATTGTACATAAAGGAAATGCAACTTCTGTACAGGGATGCTGTAAAGGCACGTTCAACTCCAGGATCCAAGGGTGGGTCCAGCAGGAAAAGTACAGTTGTGTACACTTAGCACAAATGTAGATGTCAAAGTGTATTCACTGTTGCAGTCATCACACTTTGGTATTTGGGCTGACTGAGGGCTACCTGCAGGCAGATACCAGAGACTTAGTATTTAGGATGCGGTCACTTCTTGCACGATGTCAGGTAGTCAGGGGGTATAAAAACTGGCTGCAGATGCCACTACATCAGTTTCTTGCCCAAAATGTCAGGAGCCCCCAAATAGGGAGCTAGTATATGGCGGAGAAACAGTTTTGTGCCTACCATAAATGTAGAGTGTAAACACTGCTGCAGTCATTACACTTGGGTTATCCTGCTGTCAGGCAGTCCCGCAGTCGGCCAGAGTTCCAAAGTCTTGGTCCGGCGTCGGTTGTCATCGCCTCCTCCTAGACGTCAGTGCGACATGGGTATACAAGATGCAGCAGATGCCATTTTCCTTTCTTGCCCCAGATGTCAGGTGCCCCCAAATAGGTAGGCAATTCAAATTGCTAGTAAAATGTACAAAAGAAAATCAAACTACCATTTTTAGTTAGCAGCAAATACTCCCCATAGGTAATAAAGGGTAGATGATCTAGGTAAGTACCAGAAAGTAAGAGGGGAGGGAGGGTAATCTGGACTGCAGCAGTGTTTACACTCTAACATCTACATTTATGGTAGGTAGATAACTGTACTATGTTCATCATGTTACACTGCTGCAGTCATTACACTTGGGTAGAATCCCAAAGCTGAGGTAGGGCAGCTGGATCTATAAGGCATTAGGGGTGGCTCTAAGGCCCTGCAGTACAGCAGTGGCGAAGGCAGCTCTGGATCTGGAGTATAAAGGCAAATGGTAATGTTTGGTGAAGGTATGCACAGAGCTCCCATGCTGCTGCTTCCAAAATATCCTTGGTAGATACTCCTGAGGTAGACAGTTAAAGTGGCTGTTGCCCTGGTGGAGTAAGATCTAATGCTGCTAGGTACAGGTTTCCCATGGTGGGTATAGCAGAAACGTATACAGTGTCCTATATCAATTTTGAAAGTCTGCTTTGAAATGGCTTTTGCCTGTGCTCCTGCAGCATATGCTACCAATTGCTCAGATTTTCTGAAAGCTTTGGTTTTGTCCAAGTAGAAGCGCAACTGTCTGAACAAAAGAATGTAGTAGAGTCTCCCCTTTGTTCTGTGGTTTTGGATAAAAAGTTGGCAAGTGAATAGCTTGGTTTAGAGCCACACTTAATACCACCTTTGGCATAAACATAGGGTAAGTTCTTAAAGACACCTTGTCCTGGTGGAAGATGAGGAAAGGTTCCACTGCCATTAGTGCCTGTAATTCTGAAACTTTGTGCTGATGTTATTGCCAGTAACAGAGCAGTTTTCCAAGAGATGCATTTTAATTCTGCTAGGTTAGCTGGCTCAAAAGGAGGTAAAGTTAAATTTTTCCAAAACAAAGTTGAGGTCCCAAGTTGGTGTAGGTGCTCTACGGGACGGTCTTGTGTTTTTAGCCCCTCTGAGGTACTGTTTTTTCTAATCCTCTGCTCAAATTGGTGGATCCATGTTGTAATGAGCAGAGATAGCAGAGGCGTGGATCTTGATGGATGAAAAAGAGGCCCTTGTCCAGCATCTCAGTTAAGTACTGAAGTATCTAAGGAATGTTTGGGACAAGAGTGTCAAGACTGCGCTTGGTTCCAGGCACAGAATCTTCCATTTATCAGAGTATGCTTTCCTGGTGCTAGGCCTTCTGGCCTCCAGAATGACATCCATAACAGCTTTGGAGAGATGCTTGCTTGACTAAGGACTTTTCAATGCAGCTAGATTTAAGGTCTTTAGCTGGCTGCGAAGTATCTGACTATTGTGCTGCGTCAGCAACTGTGTGATCTGAGGCAAAATCCAGGGTGGTTCTTGTGCCAAGTTCTTTAAGATCGGGTACCAGTGCTGGCGTGGCCAGTCTGGTGCAATCAGAGTACCTTTGGAAGGAGAAGTAAAGGAGGGAAAGTGTATACTTGTAGTTTTTCCAGCTGAATGAGAGGGCACCCACTTTCCATGCTTGTGGATGGTAGCTCCTTGTGCAGAATTTCTGTAATTGCCAGTTTTTTTGAGAAGCAAATGCCTGGGCTCCACCATTTTTGCGTTATTCTGAATATTTGTGGGTTCAGTTCCAATTTGTCGGGGTCCATAATGTTTCTGCTTAGGTTGTCTGCCAGTGTGTTTCTCTCCCGGCAGGAATTGTGCTTGCAGATGAACTTGGTAGTTTAAAGCTGTGTTCCACAAGGTCATGGCTTGTCTGCAGAGGGGGTAGGAGTGTGTGCCCCCTTGCTTATGTACCACATAACTGTGGTGGTAGTCTGTCTTTAGTAGTAATTGTCCTGGATATAGCAGGTTCTTGAAAGCTATAATAGCATTTTGTACAGCTAGCATCTCTTTTTGATTTTTGTGGAGAGGTCTTTGCTCTGTGGGCCACTCACCCTGGATACATTTTCCTGCCATGTGTGCTCCCCAGGCGTAATCGGATACATCTGTTGTCGGTGTCTGCCTGGCTGTGGGTTGAGTGAAAGGCTGTCCCCCTTGTTGAGGTGACAAGCTTGTGCCCACCATCGGAACTCCTGTTGTAGACTAGGAATTAGTGGTATAACGGTTTCCAAACTTTGACAGTGTTGAGACCATACGTTCTTTTAGGTACCATTGTAGTTTCCACGTTCTTTTAGGTACCATTGTAGTTTCCTCATATGCAGTTTGGCATATAGAATTAGTAGTATTCAAGATGCCATGTTGCCCAAGGCCTGCAGAATTTTTCTTGCAAGGAGTTGGGATTGAGCCAGTTGTCCTTGCTTGTCTGGTGTGAGAAGCCATCTGGGCCGTTGTGTTCAAGTTGGCACCCAGGAATATTATCTGTTGTGAGGGCACTAGTTTTGATTTCTTTTCGTTTACTGTGTACCCCAGGCAACTTAACTTTTTTACGTACGCCAGATGCTTTAGAATGTCCTTGCTCTCTGCTTGAATCAGGCAGTCCAGGTATGGATAAATTTGAATTCCTTTTTGCCTGCAAAATGCAATTACTGGTGCCAGGCACTTTGTGAAGACCCTGGGTGCAGTAGATAAGCCAAAGGGCAGTGCAGAGAATTGCTAGTGCATTGAACCAGCTAGAAATCAGAGGCATCTTCTGCAGTTTTGTCTGATAGGGACATGCAGATATGCCTCTGAGGTCCAAAGTCACGAGCCAAGCTTTCTTGCACAGCATGGGAAGAAGCTGCTGTAGTGTCAACATCTTGAATGCTGGAACATCCAGGTAAGTGTTT
Organism: Protopterus annectens; assembly: GCF_019279795.1. NCBI lineage: Eukaryota > Metazoa > Chordata > Ceratodontiformes > Protopteridae > Protopterus > Protopterus annectens. The sequence continues at coordinate 63,556,005 of NC_056738.1, forward strand.
AGTGAAGAAAGGTCCAGAATGGGTCTCCAGGCTTTGTCCTTTCTGTGAACCAGAAAGTGTCTAGAGTAAAATCCTTGTCCTTGTTCCTGTGGTGGTACCTTTTGAATAGCTCTCATGTCCATGAGTGCTGTAATTTGTTTGAGCCTCTGCCCATTGATTTGGCATTCCTTTTAGCCTTGGCAGTGTGAAAGTGGAACCTGTAACCTTGAGATACAATGTTGAGAACCCATTTGTCTTTGGTGATGCAATGCCAGTTGATAGAAAAGTGCTAGTTTTCCTCCCAAGGGGGCTGCCAAGAGAGCTGTTTGGCAGCTGCAGTGGAAAGTCATTGAGGCTGCTTTTTATAAGGTTGAGCCCTGTCTTCCCTTCTTTCTGGCCTGGTGTACCCCATTGTTGAGGCCTCGAGGGCCTTGTGTCTGACCTTTGCCTCTTGGACGTCTGTATCTGCCCCTTTGAGGTCTATCTGTGGCTGGAAAAGGACCAATTCTTTGTTGGCCAATTTCTGCTAAAACGAGGAGGCTGAACCTGTAAGAAATCTTTCACCGTTTGCATAGATTTTGCCTTATCCTCCATCTTCTTTAATACCTCCTCTGCCTCAACTCCAAATAGCACATCCCGCTGCAAAGGTGCATCCAATAATTTGACCTTAACATGATCTGGTAACATGTTCTTTTAACCAAGCATGCCTTCTAATGACAGCCTGTAACTGCTGCTCTACAGGAGGCCTCTAAGGAATCAAACCCACATTGCAAAGTATGTTTTCCCACTTGTTCAGATGCATGCAATAAATCCTGCATTTCTTTAATGTTAGGATGATCTGAATCTGGAACAATCTTTTGTTTCAACCGAGACATCAAAAATTGCTGATATTTTATTTAGCATGTGAAACTGGCAATTCAAGGCTCTCATTGCTAAAGTTGCAGACATATACCTTCTTTCCCCATCTAATGCTCTGGAATCTCTTGTCAGATGGAACTGGGTTTTTTGCTGAGGCCTTAATCCCTTTGGGTCCCTGAGAAATAGTTTCAGGGTCAGCAACAGGGCTTTTGTACAGAAATTTGAGAGAGTCAGGGACTCATCTGTCAGGTTTAACTGGGGCTAAGGAGTCAGGGTTTAAACTGGATTCAGTGTACACATCCACAATCTAAAACTGGCAGGATAGCAAGGGGTCTGTATTGAGGCAATACAAGGAAATATGAGCCTTTTCTTTGATTCTGAGTAATCCTGGCCTTCCCAATGGAAATGTTCCCTCATGGTATGCAAGGTCTCCCCAAAGGAGTAATCCTCAGGCGGAGAGGCTGATAGGAGGATTCTGATGCTGAGGAATCATTTCCAAGGGGGTAAAGAATATCCTAGGTCCAAGGAAGAGTCTGAGGAAATGGACACCTGGTCAGAAGATTCACAGTCTGCATCCTGTCTGGGCCTTTTATCAGGAGGGGGATGGGACCCCCTGATCAGGAATGATTAGGTCCTCAGCCATTTTTAGCATTTCTTAGACATGGAAGCCTGTCCTGGAGAGAGTGGCGTCTTGTTTCTTTGCTTTTAAGGGGGGCTTAGACTTAGCAGAGGGTTTAATGGTTAACTGGGTAGGTCTGAAAAACCGTCTGTAGCTGTGGATTGCTCAGCTACTTCCATTCCCTCTGTAGGGTTAGGATCGGAAAGCTGAAAACCTACTGCGTCCGAAGGCAGAGCCAGCTTCACGTGGGAGTCTGAGGCGGTCTGTGGTAGCAGTAGTCAGGGGCTGCGTAGGCTCCTCACTGAAAAATCAGACGACCGGCCTAGAAGAGGCAGTCAGTTTTGGGCCTCTGATGCCTGTCCTTGCGCTTTTTATGCATTGCGGTAGTCTGAATTTCCAACTGCATGGTGCAATTGAATTTTCTGCCAAAATAATGTCGGGCAAAAATCAGACGTTTAATAGTGCGCTTGTTAAACCTAGCACAAAACAGACAACCAGTGACGTCGTGGTCAGGGCCTAGGCATGGAATACAATAGGAGTGGAAATCCTTGAGGTATTTGCTTACCTCAAGAAATACAGTTATTAACTTTTACGGACATCAGTCTGAGGCAAGAAAGTTTCCCTAACAGGGTACTTTTTTTTAGAATCCTTCGGTTCTGGATTCGGAATGAAAATCTCAGGAGTCTGCCAACTGGCACTTGCGAACTGCTTCAGGCACCGCATGGCAAGAGACTGAAGAAAATGGAGTCTGCTGCATCTTGTATACCCTTATCGCACTGACGTCAGGGAGGAGGCAACAGCAACAGACGCCAGACCAAGACTTTGGAACTCTGGCTGACGACTGCCCGACGGCAGGATAACCCAAGTGTAATGACTGCAGCAGTGTAACAATGAACATCACCACCAGTAAAAAGTAAATACCAATACCAGTAGGAATGGTCTTACAGAGGAGAGATAGAGACAGAAACCAGGGGGCTGAGAGGGAGGGAAAGCAGGACTGCAACAATGACTACACTCACATCTACATTTACGTTAAGTGTACACAACTGTACTATGTTCTTTGTGTTTCACTGTTGCAGTCATCACACTTGGTAGATTCCCAAAGTGGAGGAAAGGTGGAGACAGGAGTTAGGGCTGGCTAGTAGGCCTTGCAAGACTGCTGTAGCAAATCCTGCCATGGATTTAGAAAAGATAGGCAAGTGGTATTGCTTGCTGAATGTGTGTACAGAACTCCAGGTTGCAGCTTCCAGAATGTCCCTGGTAGGGACTTCCCTGAGGAATGCTGTAGAGGTAGAAGTAGCCATAGTGGAATGTATTCTGACCCCGTGCAGTGTTGGTTTTCCATGGTGCTTGTAGCAGAAATGGATGCAGTGTGCTATCAATTAGCAAATGGTTTGTTTTGAAATGGCCTCCCCCCTCTGCCCCTGTTGAAAAGCTGACTAGCAGCTGGTCAGATTTTCTGAAAGGCTTAGTCCTATCAAAGTAGAATCTGAGCTGTGTACATCCAAAGAGTGCAGGATCCTTTCCTCTTTATTCTGAAGGTTAGGGAAGAAGGTTGGCAAATGGATGGATTGGTTTAGAGCCACACTGGACACCACCTTGGGCATAAAGGACAGGTTAGTCCAGAGGGAAACCCTGCCGGCATGGAAAAATAAAGGGTTCCACAGCCATCAGTGCCTGTAATTCGAACCAACCGGTGCTTGCAAACTGCTTCTGGCACCGCAAAGACTGATGTAATGGCGTCGGCTGCAGGTTTTATACCCCTGACAACCTGACATGGAAGAAGGGACAGCAACAGACACAGGACCCAAGACTTATCAGGCCGACTGAGGGCTACCTGCAAGCAAATAACCCAAATGTAAGGACTGCAACAGTGAAACACTAAACATCTAGGGGCTGGCTAGGATGCCCTGCAAGAATGCAGAGGCAAACTCTGCCCTGGATTTGGATGCCCTGCAAGAATGCAGAGGCAAACTCTGCTCTGGATTTGGAGATGCTAGGCAGGTGACTATGTTTGGTGGCAGACTCTAGATGTCCCTGGTGGGGACTCCTCTGAGAAAAGCTGCAGAGGTGGAGGCTGCTCTGGTGGAATGAGTCTGACCACCTTGGGGGAGACTTGCTTGTAGCAGACATGGATACACTGCCCTATCCATTTGGAAATGACTTTGCTCTCTGCCCCTGCAGCAAAGCTAACCAACAATTGATCAGACTTTGTGTACAGACTGCTCAGATTCTGTCTAGACAGGACTAAATCCTTCAGAGTGCAGGATCCTTTCCCCCTTGTTCTGTGGGTTAGGGGGAAAAAGGTGAGCAAATGAATGGATTTGTTGAGAGCCATGCTGGACACCACCTTGGGCATGAAGGATGCGTTCATCCTGAGGGATACCCAGTCAGCATGGAAGACTAATTCCACAGCCATGACTGCTTGCAGCTCCGAGACTCTTCTGGCTGACGTGATTGCCAGGAAAGCAGTCTTCCAGAACACAAAATTTGGCCCAAATGAAGGTGGATCGGACCCACTCACCAGGAAAACATTAGAAATGAGTAAATAACTCTTGACGTGTAGTTCAGGAACCACTATTTGAACAAATACATAAATCCAAGATGAGGGCCTTCGTCTAGGTAATCTAGACTCCAGACAAGTAAAAACGGATACTTCCTTTTATAAAACATCCAGGAATGACTTAAATTAAGGCAATTAAATGGTCTCAAAATACTCATGAAATATATAAAATATAAATAAAAGCAGTCCTATGACAAGTCTGAATGACAAACCCCCACATTAATAAATACAAGTTGAATACATACCATAAATACATGCTTAAGTCTGTATTAGGACAAACATTTAAAACTATAAAAAATTTGACCTACTGTAATATTTAGCAGTTTTTGAAGTGGTAATATTACCTCTCAAACGTCTTTAATTTCAGTAGAGTTTAGTGAGGACTGCTTTTATTCTTGCTTTTTATATTTTATAGATTTCATGAATATCTGAGACCATTTAATTAGTTTGAATAAAAAGGAAGTATCCTTTACCTGTCTAATGAAGTCTAGATTACCTAGACAAAAGCGCTCATCTTGTTCTTGGATTTATGTATTTGTTCAAATAAAAATGTGGTTTCTGAACTACACAGCTGAGTTACTCATTTCCAACGTTTTCCTGGTGAGTGGGTCCAATCCAGCTTCTTCATTTTGGCCAAAATGTGTTTTGGACAGGTTTGTGCTTAGTCTTCCAGAAGAGAAATTTCAGCTCTGCTGAAGAGGCTGGTTCGAAGGGGGGGGGGCAGGGTGAGCTTTTCCAACAAAAAAGTTAATGTCTCAAGCTGGGGTTAGTGCTCTTCTGGGTTGCCCCAAGTTGCTAGCCCCTCTTAGGAAATGTTCGATCAGAGGCTTTGAAAAAGGGGATGCTCAGTGGAGAAATTAGCACAGCGGCATGAATTTTAGGGGGGGGGGACCACTGTTGTAGCAGGTCAGCTAAGTAATCCAGGACGAGAAGGAGGGAGGGCTGTGCCTTATTGGCTCCCTTAGCCTGAATCCAGGTGCAGAACATTTTCCACTTGTCAGCATAAGACTTTTGAGTGCTAGGGCATCTGGCCTTACAAAGGACATCCAGAACCCGTTTACAGAGGTTGGTAGATTGATGGCCTTACTTAGGACATCCAGAACCTGTTTACCGAGGTTGGTAGAGTGATAGGGGGTTAGGAATAAAAGTCAAGCTGCCAAATTGAGGATCTGCAATTGGGGATGCATTCAATTCTCCTTCCCTCTGGGTTAGGAGAGTTGGAATCTGAGGGAGATACCATGGAGGTAGTGGAGGAAAAGCATACACAGATACTGACCCAAGGGAAGGACAGGGCATCCACCTTCCAAGCCATGCAGTGATAACTCCCAGGTGCAGAAATTGCTGAGCTGATGGTTGGTGTGGGAGGCAGAGAGGTCGATCTTCAGGGTGCCCCATTTCTGAGTTATTAGGGTGAAGGTTCTTTTGTCAAGCTGCTACTCGTGGGTCCAGAAGATTTGTGGCTTGCCAGAGGTTTTGAGAACCTGGTAGGAATTGTGCCAACAGGTGGAGCAGAATGGCAGTGGCTGTGTGCCAAAGGGTCATGGCCAGCCTGCATAGAGGGTATGAGCGAGTCCCTCGCTGCTTGTCTATATACAACACAGTGGTGTGGTCCATTTTGATCAGGACAGCCCCTGGGGAGAGGAGCTTGAAAGCTGTCAAGGCATGCTGGACGGCTCTTTTTGGCTGATGTGCAGATGGATTTGCTGTGGGCTCCATTGGCCCTGTATGCACCTGCCACCCAGGTGTGCACCCCAGACAGTCTGAGTGTGGTGAGGGTCTGGGTGATGGGGGGTGGTGAGAAAGGTAGTCCCTTGTGGGAGCATGCTGTTGCCCACCACAGAAAATCTGAGGCAAGGTATCATAGTACAACAGCCGCCAGGTCTCGAGTGTGTTGACACTGCTTTTTAGGTACCACTGAAGTTTCCTCATATGCAGTCTGGCATATGGAATGAATAGAATGCAAGATGCCATGAACACCACAGCTTGCAGGATTTTCCTTGCAGGTAACTGGGGTCTGGTGGCTAGTTGAGAGAAGTAGGCTTTTATGGTGTAAGGAATGCCATCTGGGATGCTGTGTCCAGGCTTGCTGCCAGGAATACAATCCTTCTGGTGGGGTACCCGCTTTTATGGTGTAAGGAATGCCATCTGGGATGCTGTGTCCAGGCTTGCTGCCAGGAATACAATCCTTCTGGTGGGGTACCCATTTGGATTTCTTTTCATGGATTGTTAGGGACTTTTTACAAAGGCCAAGTGCTTGAGCAGCTTTTCATGGCTGTCTGCCTAAATTAAGCAGTCATCCACATATGGGTAAATCTGGATATTCCTTTGACTGCAAAAGGCAATGGCCGGAGACATTGTGAAACTCTGGTAGCAGTAGATAAGCCAAAGGGAAATTCAGAGAACTGAAAGTGCAGAAATCCTGCCCGGAAAAAGATTTCCTGCATGGCTCCCCAACAGGAATATGGAGGTAGGCCTCTTAGGTCTAGGGTGGCTAGCCAAGCATCCTTGGAGAACATGGTTAGCAGCTGCTGGAGAGTGAGCATTTTGAATTTTGGTATCACCAGGAAGGTGTTTAGAATGGATAGATAAAGAGGATGGAGTGCCAGGTGCCCTCTTCTGGGTACCAGAAAAAAAAAAGTCTTTAGTAGAAACATTGGCACTTCTGTTCTGCAGGAATGTGCTCTATTGCCCTGAGAGCACTTGCTTTTGCACCTCTGCCTACTGGTTTGGATGTACATCTGGAAACCCTTTTGGAGTTGGAAAGAAATTTGTATCCCTGGGACACCGAACCCAGTGGTCATTGGTAATGGTGGCCCAAATGCTTGCATGAAGAGTTTTCCTCCTAGAGGTAAGTGAATGTGGGCAGAGGGAGATTCACTGTGCTCTTGCCATAATGGGGTGGCTTAGAACTTGGTTTTTGAAGTGGAGGAAGTCTACTGTTCAGATTTCTGCATTCCCTGTGGCTTCAGTTGGGGGGGGGGGGCTGCTTCCATTGGGTCTGGGCTGAAATGACCTGGTGGGAGCAGGAAAGGACCAGTGCTTAAGAGGGATAATGCCTGCTGAACCTGGGTGGCTGGACCAGTAAGTAATCCTTAACTGTCCGCATAGATTTTGCTTTTTCATCCATCTTTAAGATCTCCTCAGACTTGGTGCCAAATAAGTTGTCTTTATGCAAGGGGGCATCCAACAATTTAGATTTAACATGGTCTGGCAAGGGCTGTTCAAGCCATAAGGACAGAACTAGTGACTGCTGCCCTGTAAGAAGCTTCTAGGGCATCAAACCCCCCACTGCAGGGTGTGTTTTAGTTACTTGACTGGCAGAAGGCATAAACTCTTGTAACTCTTTAGATTCTGCACAAGCAGGAAAGGAAGACATTTTTTGAGGCGTTCCCAGGGTATGTTGCTGAAATTTCAGCATACGGAACTGGCAATTTAGTGCTCTGACAGCAAGAGTACAGAAGTGTATACTTTACATCTGTAAAGTGCTTGGGAATTCCTATCCGAGGGGGTGGGATTCTTAGAGGTTGTTTTAATTCCTTTAGGATTACCTCCAGGTCAGCAGTAGGATTTTTAAAAAGAAATTTGCAAGAGTCAGGCACTCAATACCCATCTGGTTTTCTGGGTGCAGGAACTTGATTCCAAGAAAACATCCTCCACAACATCCAGGACTTGAGGGGAATGGCCAGGGGTCTGTGCTGTGGAAGATTTCTTTTTAGACTGAGGTAGTCGCTGTGGAAGATTTCTTTTTAGACTGAGGTAGTCCTGCCTTTCCCCACTGGAAATTCTCCCTTAAGGTATGAAGGGTTTCCCCAAAGGAGAAGACCTCTGGGGGAACAGGCTGAATGAATGGAATCCTATGCATCAGAATCCTCATAAGCAGAGAAAGGTTGCATGTTTTCAAATTCCGATGCATTAGTCAGACTCCTGTTCGGACAAAACTACAGGTGACAGAACTCTTTTGGAAGGGGTAGCTTGGCCTCCCCTGATCAGCATAAGGTCTTCTGTCATTTTAAGCATTTGAGACAGAGGCAAGGAAGCAGGTGCCTGAGATTGGGTCAGTTTCTTGGGTGTGGTTCGTACCCTGGGCCTAAGAAACTCTAGTTTTCGAAAGAACTGTTTGTCTAGAGCTGGTAGTGAAGGACTTCCTCGGAAGCCAGTGCCTGCTCAGCAGCTCCGGACCCATCCAAGGGAGACAACTGCAGGATACTTAGTTGGAGTTTTGCGGCATGCCAGACTTCGAAAAGTACAGTTTTGTACCTACCATAAATGTAGATGTTCGAGGATTCCATTGCTGCAGTCCTGACTATTGGGTATAGTCCGCGTCCAGTCGGCCCGAATACCAGAGTATAAGGCGCTCGCGCGGTCGGGGAGAGGCGCGAATGTCAGTGGTACGTCAGGCGCATGTACGCATGACATGACCTCCTCAGTCTTTTCCCCCAGATGTCAGAAGACCCTAAAAGACAAGTCCCAAAACCTGCAAAAACAACTACACAAAAAATATATGTACATACAATATATATATATATACAAAAAAATCACTAAGCCAACCCTAAATACAGAGGGGGGAGGAAATACAGAGGGAAGGAGGAGGCAATGGATGGACTGAACATCATCCAATCTCAGAACATCTACATTACTATGTTCTGTTCTTACTGTGCTGCAGTCTATTAAATAAGTATAATGCCCCAGTCCAGAGGTAGGATGGAGGGCCCCAAAATAAGTAAGTGGAAGCATGCCAACATAAAAAGTAAGATGAAACTGGCAACTTACCAAAAGTAGACCCAAGAGAGGAAGGTAGAGAAATGGCTTGAAAGAGTGGATACTAAGGTAATAAATGCTTAGCTGACCTCCTTAGTTGCTTGAAAAGAAAGCTAGTTCCAAAGTCTATGGAGTAGGCTGCCCTGAATCTCAGACATTTTAGTGGGAAGAATCCCATGCTGAATAAATGGGAAATAAATAGAAACTAGGAATGCAATGCAAAAGAAACAGAAAAACAAAATGTTGCTTGAACAAAAAACCAAAAGACAAAAGAAAAAACAAACTGCTGAGACTGCCTAAAATCCTTAGTCCTGCTTAAATAAACTGCTCTAAAGCATGTGAAAATTGCCTGTGTGCAAAAATAATTTACTTTAGCATTGAGGTTGACATCTAAAGGCAAAGAATAGATTTTAGCTTTGGGCATAGGAAAAAACCCACCTAAACTTAAAGAAGGATCCTTGTTTGACGAGTAACCATATATCTTATATAAGAGGATAATTGGCTAATGATAGCCAACAGAAAAGCAGTCTCAAACACTTCTTGCAGAAGTATTCAGCAGTTTCCTCAGACACAGTATTTCAAAAGTAAAAATTCAACAGCGCTCAAAAGACTTGTAGAGTAGTAACTCCAAGCAAAACAATGAAGCTGGGAAGGTAAGAGGAGCTCTCATTAAGGTGGGGATCCAAGCACCTCTAAGAAACTGCATGAACAAAGGATGAAATCTTACCAGCATGACTGAATAATGATGAGCTACGATTGCTGCAACATAGGATTTAATGGAAGATTGGAAACCAATGGTATAATGTCAGTCAGTTGTGGAAGAAGAAACCACAAATTAGGCTAAATAAAAATCAAATTCTTCTCTTCTACACAAAATAAAAAAATCTCCTTTTTTTTTTGCTGTAGCTTCTCAAAACTTGTAGGTACTAGCTCCCATAATCACATTTAAAACTTGCTGAGGAAGTTAGAGCGCTGCCAAGAACACAGAAAGATTGAGCAGGATTGGTTAGATGATGAGAGGACACAGAATAATCAGAGGAGAAGAGGATAGAGAAGAGACAAACAGATGGCGACGTAGGCTCTGAGCCATTCTGAGAGAATCAGAGAGTAAGAGCCATAGAGGCTTCTTTAGCAATCTCCGTCTTACCAGTGTTGCCTATCAATCTTTTAGAGCAGACTGCAAAGGCCTTTAGGTGAACACAAAGCATGAGAGGCATGAAAGAAGGTGCATCCAAGAGAAAGCAACCACTTAGAAGATACTTTGAGTTTTTTCTGAACTAGTGTTCGCTTTGGAAGCTGTGCAATACTTTGGCAGCTGGTGGTTTAGTGCTTGGCTGGTTTCCATGTGGAATTTGCACTTTCCCATGTGACTCGTAGTTTCCACTGAAAGTTATGATCATACATTGAAGTGCTCATCTCCACTTTCATGCTGGAGCCAGTTACTTGAAGGGTTTCCATGATGCTAAGGAGCTCTGTGCCTTGCTGCTTGAGAAAAGAAGGCTTTCTCAGATTGAACTGGCTGAATGCTTTCAGAGTTGGATGTGGATGTACCTGCAGACAGATGTAACACCTTTGTATCCTGTGCTCGTATGTGTGAACAAACACGACCCTTAACAGCCAGCACTGATATAAGTGTGTACTCCTCTCTGGACCGTGAGACATCTCTTTCATGTTGATATGTAGATGATATGCTTTCACTGTATCCAGCTTCATAGCATTAACAGATCCACTTTTCCATTTAAGAGAGCTCCCCCCTTGTTTTCAGATGATCTGACTTGGGCGGGAATAGGTTTTGCTGTGAGTATTATTTGAATGACACATTCAAATCCTGGCAATGCTTTGAATGCATTTTTTGAGATTCATGTGTATCACCACTGTAGGTATTTAGAATGTCCTTTCAGTGCTTGATATAACCACCACCTGGCTTCAAGTCTTACATGTTTTGGCTTGAACCGCAAAAGTGGCATGACTAGTTGCAGAAAGAGGAATGGAAGACCAGTCAGTTGAAGGATGTTAAATATGGCCAAGTGGGCACACTGTATTCAGTCTTTGATGGAATTTGCATTGTTTGAGTCTTTACTGTGACTTAAAAACATGTTTGGAGAGGGTGGGTAGACTCTTTTTTCTTCAACTCTTCTTGACATACTAAGAATTTGCTTTATTTCTTATTACAGGATACCACTATTCAGAATCTTGAGATGATCTTCAATTTCTTGAGCACAGAAGCCAAGTCGAAGCTAAGACTGGAGCTGAAGGCAATAGATGAGCTCTCATGGGATAGATTTGCCTTCCTGACGGAGGCTCCTTGGCTAATGAGAGCCCAGACAAATGAGTATATATGAGATAAGCAGAAACAATTTTAGAGGAACTGATAGGATACTTCCGTGAGAGCTACGTTATGGCACAAAGCAGCGGGCCCAGTGAGCTGTGAGATCATAGTCCAAAGATATCATGAACTTGGAATGTCCAAAAGTGTGTTAGCTAGTCAACATCAAGTGAACATGAGGATGTCCAAAAGCGTTTGCAGGGAAGATAATGATATTAAGAAATCATGTATTAGGTTCTTTTTAGACAAAAAAGGGGCACAAAAATCAAGCGCTATTGCCCTCTCTGGAAAGTTCTGACTACTCTTTACATTTGTGGAGGAACTGGATCTGGGTTGCATTTGTTGCTTTGGGGGCTCTCGGAAATTTGTGGAGTGACTGGTCTCCTTTTGAGGAGCATTGGTTGTAATCGCGGACTGGCATCTTGGGGATGAGATGATCTTGGAAATAAAATAATTAATTCCCAATGAATTATGCTTTGAAAGACCAGTCCTCTTCACCAGCATTTCCAGGCGTCGGCGAACAGCAACAAGTGCCCGTCAGTGACTGCCCTGTTCCACTAGGTACACCCTTGAGAGGAGCAGGCAGGTGAGACCTTTTACCCTAGACTGGGAATCACCAGCCTTAAGCCCGCCCCTGACCTACAGACCTAACTAAACTCATAGAGCCTTAAATTTAATATATCCCAGGCCATTATCTAAATTTCTTTGTCCTAAAGCTGACTTAAAACTGCTTTAAAAAATTTAACAGTGGCATCACATTGCCTTCAATCAAATTTTTTTTCTTTACAACAGAAGCTAGCTTCTCATCCAAACTGTAAAGAAAAATGAGCAGCCCAATAACAAACAACACACCCTAAATTCCTAAATTCTGATCAAACCAGGCAGCAAGAACACGAGGAGGCCAGAACAGCATAGCAGCTGTGCCTGCAAGAAAAGACATTTGCAATTCCACCTTAGCCAAACTACAAATTGAAATTGTGAAACCAACTCTTGCATTCCACATATACATTCCATAAAGTCAACGTATAATCAGCAATTTCTTATGTGGAAGCATTTGAAAGGGTAGAGTCAAGTCTGAAGTGGATGCTCATAGGATGGAATGGCAATGCTCTCACCCCGGCCTATCACACCTTGCCTCTACAGAATTAGGGACAGCGGAAGTCTAAACCTAGGTTGCTCTTGCACGCACTTCGCAGAAGATGGTTTTGGGATTAGGCCCGGATTACGGTGGCACCAGGCCCCTATTTCCCTTAACTATGCAGAAGCACAGAAGCGAGGATCTTAGGACAGGCTTAAGCCGGGGGCACGCAAGGACATCTTAACCAGGATCCCCTAAAGCAAATCCTGGGGACTGTGCGGTAAAATTCCCTAAGCTTTTTTAAAGGATCAGACTGACCATAAAGTTCCCATTCCCATTTAAAAATCTCTCGGAACAGAGATGCTGAAAAAAATGGCAGGTCCACCTCCGGGATGGATGGAGGATCCATCCACATCAGAATCAGAATGAGTAGGAGGAGATACTGGGTTATTCCACATCAGAATCCCAAACCTCGGAAGCTGGCTTGAACTGATCAGAAGACCACAGGAAGAGTCAGTAACATTGGCTGGGTGGCAAAGCATATGTTCCACATCAAAATTCTGGCGGATCTAGGAAATGTTCCACTGAAGCCGAAATGCCAGGGCCTGAAGAAAGAAGTGAAACCTAAAACTAGGCTCCCCTGCTACCTTTCGAGTCTGACACAAAGCCCAGCTGGCCTAGCCTACCTCCCTGGGTCACTCCTGAGAGGCAGGACTCACTAACTTTCTCAGCTGGAAGAACCTGTGAAGGAACCTCGATATCCTTAAAACCTCTTCTGCAGGAAGAGCGTCCAGGGACTGCGGTTCGGGGCTGCCTGTTGGTCAACCTAAACTGCACTTTGCGTCCCTGGAGGCTGGTCAGGTATCTAGGCGCGGCACGGCTCGTTACAGCCCCTCAGGATACAGTTATTCACTTTTCCTGACATCCGTAAAAATACTGAGCGAAAAAAAAAAAAAATGTTCCGGGGTACTTACCCACTCTGTTTCTGTTTGAAACTCCTCGGTGTTTGGAAATATTTTAGACCGCTCGCCAAAACTACTTCAACGTACGGGGCAAATCACAAGAATGGTCAGAAAAAGTGTAGGATCCGGTCGCTCGCGTCGGTACCTGGCGCCTGAGCGGCGTCGCGCCCTAATGTGCCCTGACGGCCGCTGGGCTTCGACTCGACTGGACCCAGGACTGCAGGAGTCTTTGTAGTGGCCTGCGAATCTACAGAGGTGGGCATCAGTGGCTACAAAAGCACCTCCCTGAGGACTGGAGAACCGATTACTAGCTTAACAGAAACGTAGTCACTATGTTTGGACCTGTGCGGTCCGTCTATCTTTACATTTTTCGGAACTGCCATTGGATGGCTTACAGAAGCCATATCTGAATTAGAGGACTAAGTGAAAATGAAATATCTAGCTACAATAAGGGCCAGACGACAGTTCTGGAGTTGAACAAAGCACAGAAGGGACAGCAGGGGATGTCGTGGTCTAGGCCTAAGCAAGTGACGCAGTAAGAATGAAAGTGTGTGGCATTTGCTTTCCACAGGCGAGACAATGGTTACTTTTCTGACATCCGTTAGTGCAAGAAAAAGGACCCCCAACAGGGTACTTGGCTTTAGAAGACTTCAGCTTCAATTCAGAAGACGAAACTCTGGTAGCAGCCGAATGGCACTTGTGCATACTGCTTCAGGCTCCGCAGCACGAAAGACTTGACGTAATGGCATTTGTTGCCTTACTTTATACTATTTACAACCTGACATCAATCCTGAAGAGACAGCGACAGACGCAGAAATATTAAGCCTCTGGTATTCAGGCTGGCCAAGGGCTACCCTGGCAAGGATAACCAAATGTGATGACTGCAACAGTTGAACAAAGAACACGTACCAAAATTGTGTTAACACAGACTTCAAAATAGCAATACTACAGAGACCTTTCGAAAGCAGTCAAGTGAATTTGATTGGGAGAGAATTTCAGGATGTACATTCAGCAGATCAGAGAGGAAAAGGGGAGTAATTATACCAATTGCTACAGCAGCTTCAATAGTGAGAAAGGTGCTACAGGCAAGGGATGATTACAATGGCATGCATTTACACTCCACCTAAAACTATCAGAGCTCAATTTTGGGAGAAATCCTTTTCAGCAAGGAGCATTACTTCTAGGTGGGGACTGGAATTAAATTTGCAACAGTGACAATGCATCCGAGGAACCTAGATAGATTTCTGAAGAAATTTATGAAAATATTTTGAAAAATTCAGCAGCAGAATTTATTCCACGAAGACCAGACAAATTACATTTCACAGGAACATGTGAATTGAAAGATTTGATGCATTAGCCATTTCAGAGCATACACCTACTAAGATAAACCTGCAGGGTAATGAAGTAAACAAGACACTGGCCCTTCACCCACCTACCTGTTAGAGGAATTTCAAAAATGGGTAGTGGAAATTGAGGTTAGTGAAATCTATGGTTGCTGTAATACCAAATGGTAAAGATAAATCATACCCAGCTTCATACAGGCCAGTTTCAATTTTACACCATAATGTCTACTACTAAAAGAATGGCAACTGTTGCCAAAATCGATAGATATGGATCATGTGGTTTTGTGGAGGAGGCAAACGCTTGACATTAACAGAACAATGATCCAAAGAAAATAGACAAATACCATATCTGTATGTTATCTCAATTGAGTTTAATCACAAAATTTCATTTAAGCTACACGTGTAGTTCTTAATGACAACTTTACTTTGACCTGTTGTGGTTTGTTTTAATGCAGAAGGCAAGAGTTGGGATGCTGAGTAGGCAAAATTAAACATTTGCCTTACCTAAGGTTACACAAAGGACCAGAGGCAAAATTAAAAGTGGGAAGGTTAATCCTTCCTCTGAACTTAACCAGGCAAGAGAAGTCTCGCCTTTCTCTTAAGTTACTTGCTTTATTTATATTTAGGACCATTAAAGAGAGACTCCTATTAAAATGGTGCAACTAGTATTGTGGGCAGGAAAGTTAGACTGTTTGCAGACAATATTCTGCACCTGATCAACCAGGAAAGGACGCTTCTAATTTTCAACAGTTTACTCCCTTAAGACATACGTTTGACAATTCGATAAAGGAATATTTTCTAGTCAAGGCCTGCAAGCCTCTTGCAGCATGGCTACATCAGATAAAACAGCTAGTATCAACCAGAGGTCTCCTATGTCAAGTACACAACCAAACAGCAACTGCAAACTTAGTTAGCAACCTTAGATATAAAATTCAATGGGGCATGTATTCTACTAAACTATTTCCGTAACAGAATTGTGATGCATACCTACCCATTATTTCTGTAAAATAGCAAGTTACCTGAACAAAGGTCTAGGTATGGCAACACTTAAGCATTACTGATGAGAGCAGCAGCTTAGAGAAAATTATATACCAAGAAAAATCTTAACTGCTTCCAGATTTCATACTGCTGCAGAAAGTATAGCCAATGAAAAATAATAGTTACCCAAAAGGATCATCTTGAAACCCTTGATTGTATCTTTCAGGGGCACCAATTTTCCAAGATGGCCAGTGAAGACTTCTGCAACCTGGAAAGGTTGGGAAAGGAATCTCTGGATCTTGCGAGCACGTGCAACAGTTAACTTGTCTTCTTCAGACAGCTCATCCATACCCAAAATAGCAATGATATCTTGAAGCGATTTGTAGTCCTGTTAAGTTAGGATTCATTAGGTTAAAAAAACAAGTATGAAACATTTACTTTAGATGGTCTTAAACCCACCACATTGTATACAACCAGTGTAAAGGCTGATGCAAAATGATTTTATGCAACTTAAAGCACAAGACCATAGCTTTGATAAAACAAGAAAAGTGTAAATTACCAAAATGTACAGTTGTGTACACTTACCATAAATGTAGATGTTAGTGTTCACTGTTGCAGGCATTACATTTGGGTAATCAGGTTGCCCTCAGTTGGCCTGATTAACAAAGTCTTGGGTCCTGTGTCGGTTGCTGTCCCTTCTGGGACGTCAGGCAGTCAGGGGTATAAAACATGCAGCCAACGCCATTACATTAGGAAGTAAACAAAAACAAAAAGGTATACCTACAACAAAAAAGCAAATACACCAAAAAGGCTTTTAAGCATAGTAAAGGAAAATAGAGGTACAGCCAGAAGTTAGGGGGCAGGAGGGAGGATAACCAGGACTGCAACAGTGAATACACTATCTACATTTATGGTAAGTGTACACAACTGTGCTATGTTAGTGTTTCACTGTTGCAGTCATTACATTTGGGTAGATTCCCAAAGCTATGGTTAAGGAGGAGTTTAGACAGCATTAGGGCCAGCTATACGGCCCTGCAAGACTGCAGTGGCAAAGCTAGCTCTGGATTTAGAGAAAATTGGCAAATAATGCTTGGTGAAAGTATGTACAGAACTCCAGGTAGCAGCTTCTAGGATGTCCCTGGTAGGAACGCCTCCGAGAAAGGCTTGCAGGAGGAGGAAGTAGATGCAGCCCTGGTGAAGGGAGGTCCGATCCCCTGGGGGATAGGGTTTTCCATGGTGCTTATAGCAGAAATGAATGCAATGGCTTATTCATTTAGAAATGGTTTTGAAGTGGCCACTGCAGCAAATGCTACCAGCAGTTCAGATTTGAGGTTTAAGTCCTGTCCAAGTAGAATCTTGTCTGTGCACATCCAAGGTATGCAGTATCAGTTCCCCTTTGTTCTCTGGATTAGGAAAAAAGGTTGGCAAATGAATGGACTGATCAAGAGCCACACTGGATACCACCTTGGGTATGACTGATGGATTGGTTCCGAGTGACACCTTGTCTGCAAAAAGAAAGACTCCACTGCCACAAGTGCCTGTAATTCAGATACCCTTCTAGCTGAAGTGATTGCTAAAAGAAAAGCCCAAGAAAGACATTTTAAGTCTGCAGTAGCAACTGGCTTGAAAGGAGGTAGAGTGAGTTTTCTCCAATACAAACTTAAGGTCCCAGGCTGTGGTTGGAGCTCTCCTGGGTGGTGTCAAATTTTTGGGCCCTCTGAGGAACTGCTTGAGCAGTGGATGTAAGAGGGGAGGTTGTGTTGAGCTCAAGTGGCTGAGGCGTGGATTTTAATGGAGAAAGACAGGCCCTTGTGAAGCATCTCAGTCAAGTGATTTTAAAATCTGAGGTAAATTGGGTGCTGCTGTGCTCATCCCTCAAGATTTATTCCAGGCACAGAATCTTTTCCATTTTTCAGCATAATAATTTCTAGTACCAGGCCTCCTTGCCTCAAAGACATCCATCACAGGTTTGCTGAGGGATGGTAAGGGAGAGTAAGTAATTAGCCAGGCTGCAAGGTTGTGTTGGAAGCAGAGTATGGAGAATCTGGTGGTTCTGCTGAGACAGCAGGGAAGGAGTCTGAGGCAGGTGCCATGGAAATAAGTGACACTGCGCAGGAGGGGTACCAGTTTTGGTGTGGCCAGTCTGGAGCAATCAAAATCTTACTTGGTTTGTCCTGCTTGACTTTTAGTAGTACTTTCGAGAGCAGAGGCAGTGTGGGGGGCATAGACTGACAGGTTTCTCCAGCTGAAGGATAGAGCATCCACTTTCCAGGCTTGTTTGTGGGGAGTCCTTGTGCAAAATTTGTCCAAATGGTAGTTCTGGGGGGAGGCAAACATGTCTATCTGGGCTCCCCCATTCGCTTGTCAACATGCTAAAAATCCTTGATTCAGTTTTCACTCTTGTGGGTCCATGAGGTTTCTGCTTAGTCTGCCAGTATTTAATTTTCCTGGCAGGAATGGAGCTTGTAGGTGCACTTGGTAGCTCAAGGCTGTGTTCCACAATGCCATGGCTAGTCTGCAGAGGAATGTATACCCCCCTGCTTGTTTATGTACCACATAACCATGGTGTTGTCAGTCTTTACCAGTAGTTGGACTGGAAGAATGTAGTCCTTTAAGGCTGGCAGAGCATTCTGTACAGCTAACATTTCTTTTCGAAAGATACGCAGGTGCATTTGACTTTGGTTCCATTTGCCCTGAATGCACTTCCCTGCCAGGGGAGCCCCCAGTCTGATGCATCTGTTAGGGTTTGGGCGGCAGGGAGTGGTGTGAAAAGTAATCCCTTGCTTTGGTGGCAAGCCTCTGCCCACCAAAGGAACTCTAGGCGTAGGCAAGGTATGATAGGAATCATTGTTTCTAGGCTGTGAGAATGTTGACTCCATAGGCTTTTTAGATACCACTGTAGTTCTTGTATGCAGTCTTGCATATGGAATTAGAACAATGCAGGAGGCCATGAACCCCAAGGCTTGCAGTATTTGTCTTGCAGATAGCAGGGTTTTTGTGGCCACTTGTTTGAAGTAGGTTGTCAAATGAATTTGCTTTTCTGGCATGAGGTAAGCCATCTGGGAGTTTTAATTTGTTGACAGGGTACCAGTTGTGATTTTACAGTTTATGGTGTACCCCAGACAAGTTGGAACCCTTTTTACAAAGGCCACATGATTTAAAAGTATGTCCTGGCTTTCTGCCTGAATTAGACAATCGTCCAGGTATGGGTATATTTGAATACTTTTGCCTGCAAAATGCAATAACTGGAGCTAGGCACTTTGGCTTCTCTACTGCACCCAGGGTATTCACAAAGGGCAGTGCAGAGAACTGATGGTGCATGTAGCCTGCTTTGAAGCATAGGTATCCTCAGCAAGATTCCCTGACTGGGATGTGCAGATATGCTTAGTCTTTGCCTAGCATAGGAAGTAATTGAAGAGTCAGCATCTTGAATTTTGACATCTTCAGAAAGGTGTTGAGAGTAGACAGGTCCAGGATAGGACGCCATGTCTTTTCTGGGTACCAGTTAAGTCTAGAGTAGAAACTTTGTCCCTTTTCCTCTTTCTCTCAAGCATGGGGGCTATTCAACTGGTACCAGAAGAGGAAAGTACTTGGTTTTGAGCCTCTGCCTACTGATTTGGGTGTAGGTCCAGCCACCCATTTGGCATTGGCAATGTGTGGAAGTGAAATTTGTATCCCTGGGGCACAAAAACCCAGTTGTCCGGGGTAATAGTTCCCAGTTCTTTGCATGAAGAGCAATCGCCCCCCACCCCCACCCCAAAGGAGCAGTCAGAAGATAAAGTGCTTGGAAATTTTAGGTCAGAGTTTACCATTGGGGGGGTGGGGGGGGGGGGGGCTGAACTTCTAAAAAAGAAACACTTTGCGTAGATTTAGCTTCATCTTCCATATTTAAGAACTTCTTACAGTCGGTCCCGATTTAAAGGAGCATCCAACAATTTAGCTTCAACATGATCAGGCAAAGATTGCTCCTTAAGCCAAGCATGCCTTCTAAGCACAGACCCAGTAACAGCAGCCCTGCAAGAGGCCTCTAAAGAATCAGAACCACATTGCAAAGTAAGTTTTCCAACCAACCTGTTCAGCAGAATACATTAAATCCTGTAATTTTGCACACAGTCATAGGTAGGTACTAGGCTATCGGCCCAAGGGCCTATGCAAGCCTAGCCAACAAGGTTCCCTGGCTTACGCCACCCAAGAAAGTTATTTTCCTGTGCCACTGACAAGCAGACACAGAAGTGATCCCCGGGGTGTATTTCCCATTTCCCATCCACTCAAGATTTTTCTTGAAGAGTGCTAATGAACTTTGCTTGACATATATGGGTAGCCTGTTCCAGAGTATGGGAAATCTCTGGGATAGGAATCTATCCCTCCAGCATGTCCTGTTTATTGTGGTGACAAGGTTTAGGTCCCTAGAGCGTGTAGCTCGGAGGGATTGGGATTTCTTTAGGTGTAGCATGTCCAACAGCTCTGGGTCTGACATAGCTTTATATGTTAATCAGAGATCACCCCTGAGTAGACGACATGCTACGGAGTAAAGCTGGAGTTTTGAGGCGATCAGTGTAGGGCATTTGAGTCCGGTAATCTTTGTGAGGTACTTGTGGCCTTTCCAGCTGCTGCAGATGTCTTGTGAGGTACATTCCAAAAGGGGCATTTTACTCTACATAATGGGTCTAATGAGTTATGAGTAGAGGGCAACGATTTCCTCTTTCCTGGACGAGAACCCTTTTATGATAAAGGTGCGTCACGTAGGACTTCCTGACTACTATGGCAATGTGAGGACATACTGTCCACCTGAGTCCCAAGGTCTCATCATGCATTCGGTGTTATTGCTGCCTATGTGGTAGTTCATGGGTACAGAATTTTTACCAAAGGGGATGACACTGCACTTTTTGGCATTGAGCTAGAGGCCATGGCTCTGACACCAGAGGCCCTTCTGTAGGATGTTCACATCATTTGGGGACTTTACTATGGCTCCTAGTTTGCAGTCATCTGCAAACTTAGCCAGAGGCCTTCTGTGTTAGCCTGTACTTCAGAGAAGTAGATACCAAACAGGAGCTGTCCCAAGACGGAACCCTGTGGTACTCCACTTGTCACTGGTTTGAAGTCAGATTTGGAGTCTGCAACTTTTACAGTGTGGGTTCAGTCAGTGAGCCAGTTGGCAACCCATCTTGTGACGTAGGGATTTATGCCTAGTTTGAGTTTAGCTAGAATTCCAGAACGGGGGGATTGTGTCGAAAGCCTTGGCGAGGTCAAGATAGGCTGTGAACCACTTTACCCTCATCTACGGCTTTGGGGACTGCCTCAAAGAAGTCGATCAGGTTCAGGAGGCATGATCTGCCTTTCACAAACCCGAACTGGGTGGGATCCAGAGTTTGGAGGTTACCAATGTCGGTTTATGAGTTCCATTATATGTTCCATGGCTTTGCAGACCAGGCTCATCAGGCTAATAGGTCTATAGTTCCTGGGATCAGTGGTGGCTCCCCCTTTGTGGAGTGGGATAACTGTTGCTGTGTGCCATTCAGTGGGCACAAAGTCTGATGCGAGGCTATTATTGGACATGGTGCTTAAGTGGGGAGCCAGTTCATTCTGAAGTTAGTGTAAAACGCAGCCTGGGATGTAGTCTGGTCCCATGGATGCTGTGTTTTTGGCTTTAGAGAGTGCAGCTTTCACCTGCGTAGTTGTGATTACAGGGACTCTGCATTCTTCCTGTATAGATATGGGCCCTTTAGGGGGTGGGGGGGGGGGGTAAAGTTAGCACTGAACTTATCTGCCAGGATGTTGGCAATATCAGTTGGTTCTGTAATTTTCATGCCTTTGTGCTGTAACTAGAGCAGATCTGGGTGTTGCCATTGAGATTCTTGACATAGCTATAGAATGCTTTGTGGTTGTCCTTGGAAATAGTGGCAATTTTATTTACGTAGCTAGCTTTGGAAGGATCTTATAAGGGATCTCCGCTTCTTACTGAGGCTGACCAGGGAGCTCCTCCACTCATGGGATTTTACTCTTGCAACAGTTTCTTCCTTCTGTTGTACAGTTTATGGCAGGGGACCACCAGATTGGCTTCCTTCTTTTGGTGGATAGCGTCTTGGTTCTGTTTGGGATAGCATGATCCATGCACTCATGTAGGTGCTTATAGAGCGCATTTGTGTAGGATTCAGCAGTTGTAACTGTATTGTCCATTTGCATGGGTGTCATGAAGTTCATTACTTCTGTCTTAAGCATGAAGTTGGCTGTGGAGAAATTTCTTACTGTGGTTTCCTTAATGGGGGGTGGGATGTGGCTATCGAGGGTGATTAGCTTATTGTCGGATCGGACCAACGAGGAGATGACTTCAGGTGTGAACACCATTCATGTAATGAGTGGGTCTAGGATATTGTTGCCCCTGGTGGGGGTGTGGATAAGTTGATCTAGGGCATTGGAGTTTATGAATTCCAGAAAGCGTTGCGCTAAGGAGTTAGTACACGAGTAGTTTTCCCAGTTAATGGTGGGGTAGTTGAAGTCACCCATTATTAGGGTGTTTGGTTGAACCCTAATATTTTCCAGTACATCAAGAAAAGAGTGGGCATCCTGGGGCATGGTGGGGGATCTGTAGCGAGCTACAATTTGGATAGCAGTTTTGCCAAGAGTTAGTTGCACTTGGATAACCTCGGATGCATTATGCTGAGCAACTAGCCTGGAGGTGTGGATATCCTTAATGAATATGGACACACCCCCACCTTTGGTGTTTTGGTCCAGGTTAGATGGCTGAAAATTGTGGTACGAGTTATAGCCTGGTAGTGCAGAGGTGCTCTCTGGAGCCTTGAACCAGGTCTCAGTCACTGCAGATATCGATGTTCTCCATTTTAAGGAGTGCCTCGAGTGAGTGCATTTTGAAATTTAGACTTCTAGCATTGAGTAGCATTACACTCAGTTTTTGCTTACCTGTTCCTGTCAGGAATCATTTTCTGTTTAAGCAGTCCAATAACATGTTGCTGATATTTTAACATATGAAATTGGCAGTTTAATGCTCTAACGGCCCAAGGATGCTGAAGTCTAAACCTTTTTACCCCATCTATCCAATGTCCTGGAATCTCAGAAGGGGTAGGATTTTTAGCAATAGAAGCCTTAATGCCCTTGGGCCCCTGTGAAAGTCTCTGGATCTGCAATAGAATTTTTGAAAAGGAACTTGTGGGACTCTGGGAGCCTGTAGCATCTGCCAGGTTTACTGGGAGCAGACCAGGAATCAGGGGCCAAACTGGATTCCAAGAAATGTCTAGTACAGGAAGAATAGCAAAAGGCCTATGCTGGGTAGGAGAAGGAAATCCCAGCGCCTCTTATGAATCAGAAAATTCCTGGCTTTCCCAGTGAAAATGCTCCCTTAGAGTACGTAAGGTTTCTCCAAAAGAAAAATCCTCAGGAGGGGAAGCAGAGAGAATAGTCCTCTGCATCAGAATCCTGAAATAGGCAAGGACAAATCCAGGCCTCTTAGAAGGGGGGTTGGCTACCCCTGATTGGAGTTGACGTTCAGCCATTTTTCTTTTTTTAGGCATAAAGGCCCGAGCATGTGGCCTGGGTGTCTGTTTAGATATGGATCGAAATTTAGGCCTTCATAACGAAGGAGGCATCGATTTAGTATGCAAGTCCGTAGGAATGAATACACCCTCAGAAGCCTGTGCCTGCACAGCGGCTCTAGACCCATCCAAGGTAGAGAGGCCTGCGAATCAGTAGTGGGCATCAGCTGCTACGATTAGGTCTGCGAAAGCACCTCACAGAGTACTGGCGACTGGCTTAGAAGCATCGGCAGTTTTGGACCTCGGCAGCCTGTCTTTGCGTTTTTTCAGAATCCTGGTAGTCTGATGGCTAACCGATTACATTTCTGGATAACTAAACAGAGAACCGAAATATTTAGAGGCAAAACTATACAGATGGTTTTGTGCTTTAATCAGCGCACCGACAGCAAGGTACGTCGTGGTCAGGGGTCTAGGCAAGGAATACAGTACAGATGAAATTTGAGGCATTTGCTTTCCACATGTAATTCAATTAACTTACTGAAATCGGTAAGGAACAAGTAAAAGTTTCCAACGGGATACTTGGCTTTTAGCTGGACGACTTTGGTTCTGAAACTTGCAGTTCTAACATATGGGTCGTCCTGCCTCAGGCAGCCCTTCGGTCGGCCGGATTCCAAAGTCTGGGTCTGGCCTCGGCTGATGTCGCACTTCACCCGACGTCATAGCTGCTGTTTATTGGGTATAAAGGCATCAGCCGATGCCATTTTCCTCTGTTTCTTGCCCCAGATGCCCTCTAGTAAGGCTAAACGCAAATAATTCCAAACCTAGCTAAGATGGGTAAATACCCTTGGAGTACCACAGAGGGGAAGGAGGGTGGGTAATCCTGACTGCAGATGCATACCCATCGGACATCTACATTTATGGTAGGTACAAAACTGTACTACGTCCTTCATCTAACATATGGGTAGAATACCATAGCCAAACTGGGGGAGGAGGCCCTAAGATAAGGATGGTGTAGTTAAGATCCCTTGCAAAACAGCAGTTGCAAAGCCTGCTCGGGATCTAGAGTATAAAGGAAGATTGTAATGCTTGGCAAATGTATGCACGGAGCTCCAGGTAGCAGCTTCTAAAATGTCTTTGGTAGCCACTCCTCGTAGGAAAGCTGTAGTGGTGGCTGTAGCTCTTGTGGAATGAGGTCTGATATTATCAGGAGTTGTCTTTCCATAAAGAGTAACAAAAACGAATGCAATTTCCTATCCATTTTGAGATTGTCTGTTTTGAAATTGCTTTTCCTTGCATTCCTGTTGCATATGCTACCAAAAGCTGGTCAGTTTTTCTGCTGGTCTTAGTTCTGTCCAGATAGTAGCGTAATTGTCTGTGCACATCCAAGGTATGTAGCAGTCTTTCCCCCCCTGTTCTGTGGGTTGGGGAAGAATGTAGGTAAATGAATCGCTTGGTTCAAAGATACTCTGGAGACCACTTTTGGCATAAAGGTAGGGTTGGTTCTCAGAGAGACTCTGTCCTGATGGAAGATAAGGAAGGGTTGTACTGCCATTAATGCCTGTAACTCAGATACCCTTCTTGCTGAAGTGATTGCTAGTAGGAAAGCAGTTTTCCAAGACAAGAATTGTAATTCTGCTGTTGCTGCTGGTTCAAGAGGGGGAAGAGTTAACTTTTCCAGCACAAAGTTGAGGTCCCATGTGGGCAAAGGCGGTTTCCTTGGAGGCTTTACATTTTTGATTCCTCTCAAGAACTGCCTGAGTAGAGGATGAGAGAAGACAGGAGGATCCAAGTTGTATTCTGCTGAAATTGCTGATGCATGAATCTTAATGGAGGAGTAGGACAGGCCATTATGGAACAGCTCTGCTAAATATTCCAGGATGTGTGCTATGTTTGCCAATGAGACATTTTCTCCCTTTGCTGCACTCCAAATGAGGTATCTTTTCCACTTGGCTGAATAAGTCTTCCTTGTGGAGGGTCTGCGTGCCTCCAGGATAATGTCCTTAACCCTCCGAGATAAATCTGGGTTATTTTGTTTTATGCAATATTCCAAGCAGCTAGCTGCAGTGTTTTCAAGTTTGGATGTAGGATCTTGTAGTTGTCCTGTGTTAGTAGTAAGGGACAGAGGTAGATGCCATGCGTGTCCGAGACATGCTTCTCAGTAGCGGGTACCAATGTTGTCTCTGCCAGTCTGGAGACATCAGAATTACCCTTGGTTGATCCTCTTTGATCTTCAGTAGAACTTTGTACATCAAGGGAAGAGGTGGAAATGCATATCTGTCAGGTTCTTCCAGCTGAAGGAAAGTGAGTCCACCCTCCAAGCAAGTGGATGGTATGCTCTTGTGCAGAATTTCTTCAATTGGTGATTGTGTGGGGAGGCAAACAGGTCTATCTGTGGTAGTCCCCATTTCTTTGTTATGGCTTTGAAAATATCTGGGATGCAGCATCCATTCGTGAGCATCCGTGGTAGTTCTGCTTAAGGTGTCTGCTAGAGAATTTTCTTTTCCTGGTACAAATCTGGCCTGAAGTAGAATGTTGAGGTTCAGGGCCACATTCCACAGGTCCATTGCCATCCGGCATAGAGGATATGAATGCGTACCTCTCTGTTTGTTGATGTACCACGACTGTGGTATTGTCCGTCCTTATGAGCAGATGACCCTGTTGGGAGTGGTCTGAATGCCTGGATCGCATATTTTACTGCCAGCATCTCCTTTAGATTTATGTGTAGATTCAGCTGGTCTTTGGTCCATAGGCATTGTATACACTTGTCCACCATGTGAGCCCCCCATCCTAGGTCTGAGGCATCCGTGGTGATGGTCTGGCTTGGCTGTGGTTTGTGGAAAGGCAAGCCTCTGTTCAACTGCCAGGCCTGAGCCCACCACAGGAATTCTTGCTTCAGGCATGGAATTATTGGAATCTGGTCTTCTAGACTGTGCTGGTGTTGAGACCATACATTCCTTAGGTATCACTTTCTCATATGTAGCCTGGCATGTGGAATCAATATTATGCAGGATGCCATGTAACCCAGGGCTTGCAGGACTTTCCTTGCAGTAAGCAGAGTTTGTTTTGTTAATGACATGAAATAGCCTGGTAGTTGCTTTTGTTTTTCTTCTGTGAGAAAAGCCATCTGAGTTGGTGTCCAGTTCTGCCCCCAAGAATGTTATCCTTTGGGATGGTACTAGTCTTGACTTCTGCATGTTGACTGTGTATCCCAAGGCTTGCAACAGTTGTATGACATTTCCAAATCTTTTGTTAATTTTGCCTTGTCTGCTTGTATTAGGCAGTCGTCCAGGTATGGGTAAATTTGAATTCCCTGAAGCCTGCAATGAGCAATTACTGATGCCAGGCATTTCGTGAATACTCTGGGCGCAGTAGATAAGCCAAAGGGCAATGCTGAGAATTGATAATGCTCTGATCCTGCAAGAAATCTGAGGTGTCTTCTGCAATCTGGTCGTATAGGGACGTGCAGGTATGCCTCCTTGAGATCTAGAGTCACCAGCCAAGACTCCTTGCCCAGCATGGGAAGAAGCTGCTGGAGAGTCAGCATTTTGAATTTTGGAACAATGAGGTATGTGTTCAGTGCGGACAAGTCGAGAATAGGTCTCCATTGATTTTCTTTTCTTGGTACCAGGAAAAGCCTTGAGTAAAATCCTTGGCCTTGTTCCATAGGTGGCACCTTTTCTATAGCTCTCATCCTTAGTAAGTTGTTGATTCGTCTTAGAGCGTCTGTTTTTTGGCTTGGTGGTAGGTTTGGCATTCCCCTCTTTTTTGGTAGTGTGTGGAAGTGAAACCTGTAGCCCTTGTCTATTGTTTGTAAAGTCCATTTGTCTCCTGTAATGTAATGCCAGTTGTCTGAAAATAAAGCAAGCTTTCTGCCCAAGGGAGCTTCCAGTTGTTCCCTGGTAGGCGGTATCAGAGCCAAGTCATTGTGTCTGTCCTGTGGAGGTGGTTGTAGTTGAATCTGTGGCAGTACTTCTGATTGGTAGGTTGCCACGGACGTCCCCTGTAGGCACCCCTAGATTGATTTCTGCCTCTCTGTGCTCTGGAGTCGTCTGGAAAGAACCAATTTTTCGAAGGCCAATTTCTGCTAAACCTCGGAGGTTGGACCTGTAAGAAATCCTTGACTGTTTGGACAGATTTTGTTTTTTCCACCTTCTTTAGAACCTCCTGTGCAGGGGAGCCAAACAAACTTTGTTTCTCCATGGAAGCATCTAGGAGTTTCGATTTAACATGGTCTGGTAAAGATTGTTCTTTTAACCATGCATGTCTTCGAATCACTGTTCCAGTCATAGCTGATCTAAAGGAAGCCTCCAGTGCATCATAGCCACATTAAGAAATGGTTACTGACCTGCTGAGAGTTATGTACCAAATCCTGAAGAGACTTGCGGTCTATAGGTTCAGGAGAGGACAGTTTTTTTATTTAGCTGGTCTAACATACTGAATCATGTGAAATTGACAGTTTAAGGCCCTAGCCGAAAGAGCAGCAGAAGTATAAACCTTTTTACCCCATCTCTCTAATGCTCTAGATTCCCTATCAGAGGGGAGAGGGTTTTTGGCAGAAGCAGCTGCCACACCTTTCGGGCCCTGTGAAATGGTTTCGGGGTCTGCAACAGGAGCCTTATACAAATGGTAGTGTGTGTCCGGGACTAATATCTGTCAGGCTTGGCAGGGGCTGGAGGAAGAGAATCAGGAGCAGTACAGGCATCATTAAATGCATCAT
The DNA here is from genome assembly GCF_019279795.1 of Protopterus annectens. NCBI lineage: Eukaryota > Metazoa > Chordata > Ceratodontiformes > Protopteridae > Protopterus > Protopterus annectens. The sequence continues at coordinate 63,583,673 of NC_056738.1, forward strand.
CAACTACTGTTAGTACTGGAGGAATGGCTAAAGGCCTATGCTGTGGTAAGTGTAAAAAAGTCCTTAGCCTTTTCCTTGAATCTGAAAAATCCTGGCCCTGCCATTGGAAATGCTCCCTCATAGCATGTAAGGTTTCCCCAAAAGAAAATTCTTCAGGAGGAGAAGCAGAAGGAATGGAGTCTTCTACATCAGAATCCTCATAAGGAGAATATGGGCCTTCCTGAGGGTCTGTAAAGTCCGAATCCTCTGAGGAATAGTCTGTAGAGACAGGTTCCGGGGGTTCAGTCCTAGGCCTCTTATCTGAAGGGGGCTGAGAGGCCCTGTCTGGGTGAGGTTGGGATCCCCTGATCAAAGAAATGAGATCCTCAGCCAGGCTGAGTATTTGTGAACTAGAGGTAGGCCTATGTGGGGGGAGTTTTAGCAGGTAAGGCCTTAGAAGATTTAGCTGCTTTAGCCCTGGCAAAGGCCTTGATGGACATAGAAGCAGGGGGTCTAGCAGCCCCACGTGCAGGGGTAGATATGTCTAAAGGAATAGTATCTGACAAATCCTGGGTGCCTGCTTCTGTAGCAGTAATTTCAGTAGCAGATTCGACCATGCTCTGTGAGGCCTCTGCTATAGGTGGCATGCTTTCGGCCGAAGGAAGAACCGAGGACTCTGTTTCAGCCGAAACAGAGACACTCGCGGTTGGCCTAACCTCGGTTTCAGCTGAAACCGCGGACCGCGAGTGTCGGTCCTTTTCCTTGCGCTTTTTAGCTATTTGTGTAGCCGGAGTCTCAGACGGCATTTTGTAAGCAAAAGCGGGACCAAAAAACTCCTCTGCAAACTCCGACCGACGTCTAAGTGTCCGTCGGTTGAAGGAAGCACAGGCTAGACAAGCTGATACGTCGTGGTCTGGGCCTAAGCAAGGAAGGCAGTAAGAGTGGAAATCCTTATGAGGTATTTGTTTCCCACAAGTTAAACAATTATTTACTTTTTCTGACATCGGCTGAGGCAAGAAAGAGTCCCCAATGGGGTAGAGTCCCCAATGGGGTACTTAGATTTTTAGAAGTCTTCGGTAGTAGAAATTTCTGGATCTGACCGACCGGCACTTGCGAACAGCTTCTGCTTCAGGCACCACGCGGCAAGAAAGACAGAGGAAAATGGCGTTGGCTGATGCCTTTATACCCAATAAACAGCAGCTATGACGTCGGGTGAAGTGAGACATCAGCCGAGGCCAGACCCAGACTTTGGAATCCGGCCGACCGAAGGGCTGCCTGAGGCAGGACAACCCATATGTTAGGACTGCAGATGCATTCTTGAAGGACATTGAAAGTTTCAGGAGTTGGCCAACCGGCACTTGCAAACGACTTCGGGCACCTCACAGCGAGAGATTTATGTAATGGCGTTGGCTGCATGTTTAATACCCCTGATGACCTGAGGTCATGAAAGGGACAGCAACCAATGCAGGACCTAAGACTTTGTTAATTAGGCCGACTGAGGGCAGCCTGCAAGCAGGATGACCCAAATGTAATGACTGCAACAGTGAAACCCAAACATCCATAGATGTCTTCACTGCTGTATTCTTAACGAGGGATCTCCCACCTGAAGACCAGACATTGACTGGTACGCAGAAGTCTGGCTACTGTAAGTTAAGTGGGACGTCACATGTGTATGAATGTACCAGGAGGAATGCCAGACTAAGGATATAAACTGTCAGTACACCCAAAACAGAACAAGGCAGAGGACTGAGGGATACAATACTGCATCAGTGAATTGGACATCTATGGGTAGGGCAAGATTTTACAAAAGTATTCCATGTCCTATTCACTTACTGCAGTATTCTTAACCAGAGGAGTGCACCAAAGCTCAAGGAGGAAGACACGTGGAATAAAGCATGTAAAATGGCTTTAGCAAACCCAGCTATAGATCTGGAAATGCCATCCAGATTGTAGCTTTTGGTAAAGCTAGGGATAGAAGACCAGGTCACTGCTTCAGATAGCACTGCTAACTAAGCCCTTGAAGAATGCCTAAGAGGAAGCCACAGGTCTGGTACAGTGGGATTTCATGGTTGACTATATGCCTTTCCACACTCCATGGAAAAACTATAGTCTTAAATCCAATAAAGTGTTTTGGAAACTGGTAAACCCAGAGCCCTGGGATAAAACGGCAAACAGTGGACCAGATTTCCTGATGTACACAAGCCAATGAAGTTTTACCCTGACCCAAGAAGTGCAGTACCTTTGCAGTGTAGTTTTGTGGAGAAGGGAAGGAAGTTAACTGAATGGACTGGTTAAGTGATAATTTCGTTATATCACTTTTGGCATAGAGGATACCCTATCCTTATGAAATACCAAGAAATGGGCAGCACCATAAGGGCTTGAAGCTAGGACACCCTTCTGGCTGCAAGTCAAGGCCACTAGTAACAGTTTTCCAAGGGCAATGTTTGAGGGAGGCAGAGGACGCAGGCTCAAAAGGGGTCAGGGCCAGCTTTTCTTGAACAAAATTAAAAGGTTCCCAAGGAGGAATAGATTTCCTGGGAGTCAAAATGTGAAGAATGCCCTTAAGGGATTCTCATCTCAAATCTGGATGCTGGGGGGACAGAGGCAGACTAGCAGAAATAAACGTGCTTTGACAGAAGAAAGCCAAGCCAGCAGAGAGAAAGCACATACAAGATAGTGGGAATCTCAGCGCTTCGGTCAGTGGGTCTTTGTTCTTAGACAAGACTGCAAATCTCTTCCACTTGGAAATAGATTTATTTGTACTGGGTTCACTGACCTCCAGCAAAATCATGAGCACATTGCCCAAGAATAGGTGTCTTAAGGGGATTAGACCACCCAGTGGCAGCTGTAGCATTGACACATGGGTGTTATTAGGGATCCTTTGTTCTTTGACTAGGTCTACAGTGTGTGGCAACTTGGGATGATGGCCCTTGGGTAAATGGAGGGGGAACCAGTGCCATCTTAGCTAAAAGGGAGTCACCAGCAAGAGATTTTAGTTTGTCTTGCAGAATCTTTTAACAGGACCTTTGTATTCATTCCCTCCCCTTTCTCCAATTCCAAACACTCTACTTCTCTTGGAAGGGGATATTATCTACAGAGGACTTTGGACTCTGGCACAAAATATTGGAATTTGTCTGTTCAGATGGCAAGGATTTGAGGAATACCCCATTGGCAGACCATGTCCAGGAACCCCTGAGATTCTCAGAGGGAATGTACACTACCCCATGTGGTAATAGGTCAGAAATTCCCATACCAGAAGAGCCAATCTGCAAAGGAGATGGGATATGGCTCACCTGCTTGTTCACATATTGTGCAAAACAATGAAGTATCCTTATGGAAAGGACCCAGGTGTCTTGGGTTATGCTTACCCCTCTTTTCCTTCCATCAGACAATCTGGGAAAGGGAGATATCTGCAGGGTAGTCAGGCTCCCTGCTTAATCAGAAAAGGACCACCTTTGTTGTATGGATGGCTGAAACTCAGACTTTTGTCTGCCTCCTCTGGAAGGCAGACCTGAGGGGTGTTGAGTGTAGCTATGGACAAAAACAGGCTGAAATCTGGGCAGAAGAGAAACTAGGATGTTTTTCAACTAGAGTTCCTAGTTTTTTCCTGTATGGTTAGAGACACGAGAGGCTGCTGCCTTACCAAATCAGGCTGAACTGCCATTACTTTGTCATACTGGAGGTGATGCAGTCTGACCCAGGAAAATCTTCCTGGAACTGAATCAGTAGCAGCTGCCCTGGCACATGCCTCTGCAGCATCATAGCTGCATTTAATGAAACGTTTTGCCACTTGGGAGGAAGCTCCCAAGATGCAGCAAAAATTTTCTCTTTCTGAATCTGAAGATCTGCAATGGTCCAAGATACCAGAGACAAAAGCTAAGGAGTACATAAATCATACGAGACAATGGATGGCCCTGAAAGCCACGGCTACTAATCTTTAGGCCTTTTTACCCATTTCTCTCAAGGGTTCTACTCTGCTTAGGATGCTTCCCTCCTCCAATCTTAGTTTGTCTGCAGCTGAAATATGACTGCTGGGACTACAGCAGGGCACCTAGAGGGGCACTTACAATTCAGGGAACCTCTAGAATTGGTCTGGCTTCTTGGAGGCCATGGCCCAAGAATCTGGGATTTGTGAAGCACTGTAAAAAGCATCCCGAAATGCAGGATGCCTAGGTGGAACTGCAGATGGGCCAGGGACATCAACCTTTAGAAGCAAACATCTTTTCTGGACTTCTTTAAAAGGGTACTTCCCAAAATAGAGTTTCACCGAAGGATCTACTCTTATAGGGGAGTCAGTGGCCAACTCCTCTTTAGGGAAAACATTCCTGGGGAGAAGGGATTTGTGTAGAATAGAGACTCCTAACTTTTTGAGATGACTGGGCAGCAGCTGTTAGAGCAGGCTGAGAGGAAGGCTGAGTGCCATAAAGGCCTGAAACAAGCTTTCTGTGTTTGAAGCTATGAAAAGAGGCCTGCCAATATGTGGGGACCTCTGGTACGGGACGTTTTTTTCTTTGGAGAAATGATCCTATACAATGGAGAACTGGACAAAAGCCTACATTCAAAATGTAGAAGACTACCTCTTCTCTTGCTTGGGTGTGAGATACCTAGGATCCTCAACATCTGAGCCTAGGTTCCCCCATGAAATCCTGATCAGACATCAGACCTCCAGGTTTAAAAGCACCTTAGGAGAAATGTCTGGTGGAGGTGCAGAGGAAGCTGCAGGCCAAGGTTTGAGCCTTGCTTCACCAGCTCTGCATCAGACCCAGATATACCCTTCATATGCTTATCTGGCAACTTAAGCCATTAGTTCTACATGTACAGAAAGAGGAAAGCCTGCTTCCAAGGTTCTTTGGAACGAAGGACTGGTAAAAAGCTACAGGACTTTCCGTTAGGGCTTATGACTGCCATTGTGTGTCTGTTTATGTGGAATTTATCTTCCACACTGGCACTTGCCTTCTTGGATGACCTAACCAAAACAGAAAGAGAGAAAAAGTTCCCCAACAGGGCACTTGTCTGGCAAAAAGCTGCAATTTGCAAACGCTGGAACGATCATACTGAGTCACAGTCAGAATGTCCCACATGCCCTACAGTAGAGAGACTTCTGTATACTGGCAGAGGAGTTGCCTTCAGGGAAGAGATTCTTCATGTTAAGAATACTGCAACAAGTGAATAAGACATCACAAAATTATCCAACAGTGCCCTACATATGCTGAACTTTGTATGTATCAAGATGATTTTTACCAACAATTTGGTCTTGCAAAGGATACTTACAGAAGCAGACCGTGAAGGTGCACAGGACTACAAGAGGCAGAAGGAATACAGGACAATGGTCAAACCAGTGACCGCTCCAACAGAAGACAATACTGTTCCAATAGCCATTTTGCACACTGTCTTGATCTGTCCTTTGCCAGTGGGTAAGAGAACCAGGGGCACATAACTGAAAGTATCAATTTCAACTGCTTAATGTTCTTTGTAGACGCTCAGTTTAGTATCTGGATAACACTTGAGATTAAGGCATTTGGTTATGAAATTTTCCTCATTGAGTTAATAGATATCAGGGACAAGGTTTTCCATGGGACCAGTACTTGTGTTAAAGTTCTAAAGGGGGTAACAAACCTAATGTAATGGCTAAAGGAACACAGGTAAAGGGTGTTTTAAATTTCACTTTTTGCCCTTTCAAATAGTCACTGTGGCAGACCTTTAGATAATTAGGCTGAAAAACTGTCCCGTTTCCTCGCTGGTGGGAGTGATGTGCCCCCCCCCAATAAAAACTTCATAGGGAAAACTAGCTCCAATCCTTCAGGCCAATTGTCCGAGCACTTCAGACCTTGGTGGACGACAAAGTTCTACATTGCCAGGGTTGCAGAAAAGTACAGTTGTGTACACTAACCATAAATGTAGATGGTGTAGTCACTGCTGCAATCACCTGTGGGTTATCCCAGTCATGGCAGCCCTCGGCCAGCCCAAATATCAGAATCAATGTTTGAGTCAGCTGCTGTCGTTTGACATCAGGTAGCCAGTGCAATAAAGCAATACAGCAGACGCCATTACATCAGTTTTTCTTGCCCTAGCCAGTCAGGAGCCCAAAGAAATATGGTAAAGTAGTCCTGGTGGCCAAAAAGAAGCTTGCATCTCCCTAAGGAAAAAGAAGGGGGGAAAAGAGGGAATCTAGGACTGAAACTGAATAGTGTACACAACTGTACTGTTTCACGGTTGCAGTCATCACCTGTGGGAGGATTCCCAAAGTTGAGGAGAGAGGTGGAAGGATTAGAGACCTAGACGTTAAGAGTGTATTCACTGTTGCAGTCATTACGTTTGGTTAATCTGCTGGCAGGTTGCCTCAGCCTGATTGACAAAGTCTTGGGCCCTGCGTCAGTTGATGTCCCTTCTTTCATGTCGGGTAGTCAGGGGTATAAAACATGCAGCAGACACCCATTACATCAGATTTTCTTGCCACAGATGTCAGGTGCTCCCCAAATAGGGAGAGACACAGGGAGACACAGGAATGTTACTCTGCCAAACCTTTAAAAACGAGCTAATGCCAGTCTTCAAAACAGAGAAAGTACTAGGACCAAGTGATCCTCAACCAATTACAAGACCGTTGATTAATTGTGCCCCCCCCCCCCCAAGAGCTCAAGAACTGGGATGGCTACAACTTTGAAGGTAGCCTCAATAGACCCTTAAAATCTGAGAAAAATAGAAGTTATGTTCTTACCATAACGTTCCATGTTAGTTGTCTTCTTCTCACCTTCTTGCTGGATGGGTTCGGAGCCGACCTCGGCTCCGACTCGGCCACTCTAAAAGCTCGAGAGTTGGTTCCACCGGCTCGAGGCTCCCCTTATATCCCACAATGCTAAGCGAGAGTTACCTCAGATCTCGTTTGTAAGCTAACCCCAGCTTATAATAGTAACAGAATAAAGAGTCCACCTCTAACAGGAAGAAAGAGTGACCTACATCCTGATCCAGGAAATATGCAGAACAGCATACGTCTAAGAAAGAGGTGGTAGAAAGAGAGGTCACGATCACAACTCCTCTAGGTCTGTCCAGGCCAGGGGGAAGGAGGGTGGGACGCAAGAAGGCGAGAAGAAGACAACTAACATGGAACGTTATGGTAAGAACATAACTTCTATATGTTAAGTTGTCTATCTCGCCTTCATTCTTGCTGGATGGGACCGCGTCCCTAGCACCTTGTCCCGGGTGGCTAACGGAACAGACTCCTGAGAACAGTGGAACCAAAATTAGCTCTATGCCTAGAAGCTAAATCCAACTTATAATGAGAAATAAAAAAGTGTGAGGAGTAGCCCAAGTAGCTGCTGCACAAATGGTGTCAATAGGCAGTCTGTCTTGGAAGGCTAAAGAAGTAGCCAAAGCTCTGGTGGAATGGGCTTTAGGTTTATTAGGCAATTTTTGTTGTCTAATTTCATATACCAGGGAAATCAAAGATGTTAGCCATCTGGATAATGATACCTTTGAAACTGAAAGTCCCTTTCTGCTTTCATATAGGAGACAAACAGCTGATCAGATTTTCTGAATTGTTTTGTTCTATCCAAGTAGTACCTCAATTGACGAACATCCAGGCAATGTAATTTTTGTTCAGACCTATTGGAATACTAAAAAGACAGGGAGGTCAATGCTTTGGTTTAGATTTGATGTAGAGACCACCTTAGGCAAAAAGGACGGGTTAGTTCGTAAGGATACTCTGTCCTTATGAAACAAAAGATAAGGAGGACGACAACTGAGTGCTTGAAGCTCTGAAACTCTTCTAGCTGATGTAATAGCTACCAGAAAAAGAGTTTTCCATGATAACAATTTTAAGGAACAGGAAGCTGCAGGTTCGAAAGGGGGAAGAATCAAAGAAGCAAGAATTAAATTTAGGTCCCAAGGAGAAGGAGGATTTCTTATAGGAGGTCTGAGAAGAAAAACTCCTTTCAAAAAGGCTTTGCAGAGTTTGTGGGACATTAGGGCAGATTCAGAAATACCCACATGAAAGTTAATAGCTGCCAATTGAACTTTAAGTGTAGAGGGAGATGAACCTGCATGGAAGAGTTCAGCTAGAAAATCAAGGACTAGTTGGATGGAAGCGGTGAAAGGATCTATGTCCTTTCCTTGAGCCCAATATGTGAAAAGTTTCCACTTACTCAAATAAATCTTCCTAGTGGAAGATTTATGGGAAGCTATCAATATATCTCTAACAGAGTGAGATAATTGAGGAAGCCTGGCTAAGGTTGGAACTGGAGGAACCAAGCAGTGAGGTTCAGAGAGGGGAGGGAGCGATGAAACTGACCCGACTGATGGATCAAAAGATCTGGAACTAGGTCCAGATTCCACGGTCGCTCCAAGAGAAAACGATGTAGAAAGGGGAACCACACTTGTCGAGGCCAGTAAGGAGCAATGAGGATCAATGAGGCCTTCTGAGCGATAGCTTTCTGAATTACTTGAGAGATCAGTGGGAAAGGAGGAAATGCATACAGAAGTCCCCGGGGCCAAACTTGGACTAGAGCATTTCTGCTGGGTTGGCCTGGTAAAGGGAATAGAGTGAAATATTCTCTGCACTTGCTGTTTTGGGGAGTAGCAAAAAGATCGCAGCAAGGCTGACCCCACTTGAGAAAGATTTCTCTCACTACAGAGTCTTTCAGAGACCACTCGTGAGGCATGAGAATAGCTCTGCTCAACTTGTCCGCAATATGATTGGACTTCGGGGATGTGCATTGCTATCAGAAAACGCTGAGAAGAAATCGCCCATTGCCACAGTCTGAGTGCTTCTCGACACAGGGGATATGATCTGGTTCCGCCTTGTTTGTTGATGTACCACACTACAGACATATTGTCTGTCTGGATTGCAATTGTTCCCAAGGGAAGAGAGTCTTGAAGGGCTTGCAACGCTAAAAGCACTGCTCTCATCTCCAGAACATTTATGTGCAAGTGGCATTCATTTGGTTGCCATGTGCCCTGGACTGTCCTGCCCTGATAATGCCCCCCCCACCCGATCAGGGAGGCATCCGTTGTCAGTGTAGCAACCGGAGGAGGTGGAACAAAAGGTCTTCCCGACAGGAGATGGGGGGAAGACATCCACCACATGAGATGCTTTTTGCACGCCTGCGTGATCACAATGGTGTGAGACATTGGAAGTTCCTGGTATGACCATTGAGTAAAGCATCCACTGAAGGATCCGCATGTGGTATCTGGCTAATGGAAGGAGAGGTATGGCCGCTGCCATAATTCCCAACACCTTTAGAACTAACCTGGCTTTGATTCTGTTGTTGAGAAGGAGTGATACCAATTTGTGAATGTCTGATATCCTTTGATGTGTTAGCCTTGCAGACATGTTTATTGTATCTAGATTTGCGCCTATGTAGGTAATAGTACGACAAGCCGACAAAACAGACTTTTCGCAATTTATTGAAATACCCAGCTTTTGACAAACGCGAAAAGTGTAATCTCTGGCCATCAGAAGGAGATGCTTGGTGGGAGCTGTGAGGAGCCAGTCGTCCAAATACGGAAACACCTGGAATCCTTGTAGTCTCAGGTGAGAAGCTACCACTGCCATGCATTTGGTAAACACCCGGGGGGCAGTGGTGAGACCAAAGGGCAGGGCCCTGAACTGAAAATGACTGGTTCCCAGCCTGAAGCGGAGGAATCTTCTGGAGCGTCTGTTCATCTTTATGTGATACGCATCCCGAAGGTCTATAGAGCACATCCAGTTTCCTTTGCCCAAAAGGGGAAGGATGGATTGCAGCGTGACCATCCGAAATCTTGTTTTCTTGACTGATTTGTTCAAGACACTGAGATCCAATATCGGTCTCCAGTCCCCTGTTTTCTTTGGAACTAAAAAGAACCTTGAGTAGATTCCGGATCCTTGTTGGTCTGCTGGCACTGGCTGAATTGCTCTTTTTGCAAGCAGTTTTGAAATTTCCAAAGCTGCTAGATCCCTTTGAGCGGGTGGAACATCTGGAAGGGATTTTTTTGAATGATTTGGAAAGCGAAGAAAGGGGATAGAATAGCCTTCGGAAATGATGGACTGTACCCATTTGTCTTGAGTCAGGGATAGCCAGGCTTCTGGGTACAGTGACAATCTTCCCCCGACTGCCTCCGAAGATGGGCAGTCGGGCAACACCTCAGGGATGCTGAAAGGGCTTGTCAGGGAAGGCTTCCCGATTGCCCTGGTTCTGCGGACCCCCCCTGCCCCTAGGGCGACGTCTACCATTGTTATTCCCGCCTCTGGTGGGAAAACGACTGTGCGTCAGGCGAAGTCCCTTGAGATTGTTTACGGAACCACACCCTTCTGGCCTTTGGGGTAAGGCCTGGAAGGAGTAGAAAAACGGACTCCGACGGCAGAAAGGGTCTTGCCATCAGTCTCGCACCTAGTCAGGGTTTCTTTCACTTTAGGACCAATGAGAGATGATCCATCAAAAGGGGAGTTTGTGAAAGATGTCTTGAAAGGGTCCGCAAAATTGCATAGCCGCATCCAGGCGTGCCTACGTAAGGCTACACCTGTCCCTGCGGCTCTGCTCGCTCCATCAGCCGCGTAAGAAAGAAGGCGCATGGAGGAGCTGGAAATGGAATTAAGGGTAGCCAGCTGCGTGTTCATCTTGTCTTGGAAACCCGCAGCTGTAGGATCCTTTAACATTTCACTCGCTTCTTTGATCAAGTCCCTTTGAAGACGAGTGAAATGGCACAGGTAATTCAGCGAACGCATGGTAAATGTCGCTGAGGAGAACATCCGCTTCCGCATCTATCCATGGACCTAGATTCCTTGTTAGGTGGATGGACAGGTACTGAAGGATCAGCTAGTTCCTTCTTTGTGGCAGCAGCTACCACCATAGCATCCACAGAAACTCCTTTTGTTAAAAATTGTTTGTCTGCTGGAGCTGTTATGAACTTAGAGGGTCTCCTGGGAGTGGGGTCCACTGAATCAGGAGCCGTCCATGCCTTCTTAGCAACCACCTGCATGAGGGGGTCAAGGGGGACACCCAGGAGGTGGAAGGACGAGAGCCAAACGCCTCAAGATACACAGATTCGTCCTCCGAAGGGTTGAGGGCTGGCCAATTTCCCCTCTGTTTCAGGATCTCCAGAATGTCTGCAAATGAGACATCTTCAGAAGGGGAACGGGGGGAACCCTCAGAATCATCCAAATCTGTGTCTGACGTGATGGACTCAGGTGAGTCTGTGTGTTTCCTCTTACACTTCCTCTTCCGAGGGGGCTCTTCTGCCAAATCAGGAGAGGCCTCGGAAGAGGATGAAATCCCACAGGGGCTCCTGAGGAGCTGGCTCTCTGTGGTCCGGGATGAGGGAGTGAGTCGACTTAGCCTGAGGCACCATAGAGGGAGGGGCGGACGGAACCGACTGTGGAGTAGTGCCAGGCTCTAACACACTCCGCATGACCTCGAATGCACCCCTGTCAGGCAGAGCCAGAGGTCCCCGCTCCGAGAAGCTAAGAACCCCCCTCGGCACCGACCGTGATGGCTCCGAGGCCGAAGTCGGAGCCGAACTCACCAGCGAAGCCCCGAGGGAGAGGGGGTCGGACAAGGGTCCGATGCCACTCACCCCTCGGAGCCGACGAGGAAGTCCGGCGCCGAGATTCTTCCAAGGAAGAAACGGAGCCGACGACGGAGCTGAAGACAATTGCATCGGCTCCGCGCAATCACAGTCTCGGTTCCGACGACCCGGCTCCGAGCTCAAGAGAGTCGAAGGAGGAATATGTTGATGGACCGGGCAGGCATCGACTGATGAGTCGGGCTCTGAAGCATCTGGGCCAGTGCCTCGGACTTAAGTAGTCGACTCACTACCCTCTGAAGGTCATGGTCCGACAGCCTCGATGACCTAGAGGAGTGGGACCTTTGGCTCCGTTCAGACAGCACGGCAGATCCTGCAGCCGAATGAACGCAGCCAAGAGATGGTGACCTGGGCCTCCTAGTTGTCGGCTCCGAAGGTCTGGTCGGAGCCGACACGGAACTCTATTACCTCGGCTCCGGCCGAGCAGAGGGGGCCACAGAAACTGTGGACCGAGACTTATCGGCTCCAGCCGGAGCTGATGAAGGCAAAGGTTGAGAAACCTTAGGTCTCGGCTCAGTTGCGGAGCCGAGACCTAGATGCCTTAGAGGGCTTCCCTGTTGAAACAGACAGGGAATCCTCTGGCTTGAGTAAGCCTCTAAGAATTAATTTATTCTTTCTTTCCTGCAGGACCCTGGGGCTGAAGCCATGGCACACAGGAGTCCTGCAGGTGCAAAGGCCCCAGACAATAGACACAAGAAGTGTGAGCGTCTGTCAGAGACATTTTCTGACAGCACGCATCACACTTCTTGAATCCGGAGACCTTTGCTTCTTTAGACATTTTGTCTGAACAGGTGTACACAAACACACACAAACACACTAGTTATACCCTGTCAGGTTAATACAATAAAAGTAGTAATAGTACTAGTAATTTAAACTATAATAAAACACACACTCCACTAGGGAAGGAAAGGCCTATAGGCCCGAGGGAAGAACCAAAGGTTCTTGGGGAAAAGAAATGAAATTTTTTGGGTAGGGAATAAAAGTTTTCTAACCTACTCTAAACTAAGTAAAAATATTAAATTAAAGGGGTTTTTAAAGACTAATTTCAACTAGAAAATAGTACTCACCAGGAACCGGTAGAAACAACCAACCTCGAAGCTGTAGCGGCAAACGAGATCTGAGGTAACTCTCGCCTAGCATTGTGGGATATAAGGGGAGCCTCGAGCCGGTGGAACCAACTCTCGAGCTTTTAGAGTGGCAGAGTTGGAGCCGAGGTCGGCTCCGAACCCATCCAGCAAGAATGAAGGTGAGATAGACAACTTAACATTATACAGTTTGTTACTGCAAGACTAGTTCCAAAGACTTGGGAAGATCCGAATTAAAAACTACAACCTCCTTTACTCTGCCATCATGCCACTACTTTGTGTCAAGATGGACAGCAGCATAAAGGGGGTTGCATTACACTCCACTGAATTTAGGATAAAAAGGCACATGCTATTTAACTAGGCATGTCTCTTAGCACAGCCACATTCTAAAGGGGGTACTGGGCCATGAGTCTCCTCTCCAGTGTCTTGCATTCGACACTGCACAAGTCCTCCCAATATGTTCATTTGTCTGGGTGCTCTTGTTTTCTCAAATCTACTTTTTCTGCTTTCCAGCTCATGAATGGACCACTAATCTGTTCTTGACCTCTAGCTAGAACTACTGTGGTTTCAGATCAGATATCCTCCTTTTGAGATCTGTCACAGACCGCTACAGTGAAACACGCTCCTCTTACCATAAAAGAGGATGCCCCCCTACACCATACCTCAGCTTTTGTTTGCTGCCCCCAATTCAAGAAATAATGGTTGCAACTCTAAAACAGGAACTTTGGTTCCCATGGTTGGTATCCTCATTTTTCCAGAAGACAAAGAAAAGGTAGGGGGTTGGAGAGGGAAGTAAAGAAAGTGAACAGATGGAATGGTACAGCGAGTGCATTAACTACCAGATGTTAATTTTCATTTGTTCAACATGGGAGACAGGCCCCAGATACCTGAATCTCTGGTGGACTTTAAGGATATACCTGAGTACTGTTGAGCCAAAGGCTGCTCTTCCCCTAGAGACCAGACCCAGTTTGTAACGAGTAATAAAACCAAGATTAGCACAAGTTACAGCAGTGCAGACCATTCCCGAAGATGTGGATAAAAATACTGAAGTTGCCATACACCTGTTTGAATGGGCTCTCAGTTGACAGAAACCCTCAACACCTTAGGAAGAAAGGCTGAAGTTCACAAGAACACATTTATGAAAAGATTAGATAACAAGGCTTAGTTGAGGCTTGACGTTATGAAGCTCTCCTAGCAGATGTCATGGCTACCAAAAATGTCTTCCAAAGTTAAATTCACACCTTACAGTCTTCCAAAGTTAACCAATTCACACCTTGCAGCCGTTTCAAATAGTGAGTCAGGGATTGTAACACCAAATTCAAATCCCCCAGTAGAGCAGGATCTAAAAAGGGGGGGTGTCTCAGGAAAAAGATTAATTTTATAAATGCCTTACAATACCATGAGGAAGCCAAGGTAGAACTGTGAACTCCTACACAAAAATCAGAAATGGACGCCAATTGTGCTTTAACTGCTGAGGAACTAAGTCTGCAAAAGTTGAAGAACTCGTGTACTGGTGCGGAAAAGGGGTGGTCTTTCTGAAGAAACCTAGGGATTAGAAGAGTTGGAGGGCAAGCAAAGGAGACCAGGGGGCTAATCCTGGAAGAGTAAAACTCCCCCATTGGGGGGGGGGGGGGGGTCAGGGCCAATAAACTGTTGCACTTGGTCAGGGCCAATAAACTGTTGCACTTGAGATCCAAAGAGGATGGGAGCACAGCTGGCCCCAATGACAAAAGCCTTCTGCAATTCTGTTGAGATGCCACTTGAGGCAAAAGATGGGACCTGCTTATCCGCTTCCACAATGGGAGTCCCTGGAATGTGCGTTGCTATCAAAGTAAATGGATGATACCGCCCACTGCCATATTCTGAGCGTCAACACAACTGATCTGGCCCCAACTTGCTTGCTTATGTACAAGACTGACATTGTCAGTCGAATCACAATATTTTCAGAATCACAATATTTTCTAAAAAGGAGAGAACTCTGAAGGCCTGTTTTGAACTGCTCTCATTTCTAGGACACAGATGTGTGTTGGCCTCTTCTGGCGACAAGGTGCCTTGTACCATCTTTCCCCTAGAATTGCACCCCCCCCCCCCCCAAATAGGAAGGCATCCACAGTCACTTATGGCCATGGATTGCAGCAGGATTAAAGGGCAACTCTGTAAAACCAGTTCTGAACAAATCTACCACCAGATACCTTTTGCATGCCTGAGATTTGATTGGCAAGGATCAAGGCTTTTAAGGACAGACCAGAGTAGCTAAGGTTAACTGAAGAACTTTCATATGGAATCTTGCCAATAGGCCTAGAACTGTGGCAACAGACTGACATTAAAGGTTTTAGAAACAGATGGGCTGACCAATTCTGATCTTTTGGACTTGAAATTGAAACGTTTGAACCCTTGTTGAGGGAAGGGAGGCTCCGTGTTGAACAAGGCTATGAATTCTAGCCCTCAGGATGGCTGTTAGGATTTGTTGTACTGCCTAGGTGACATCACAACCATAGTACATAATCTCTTGCTCTGATCAGCAGACACCTGGTCAGAGTGGTTATGAGTCAGTCGCCCAGGTATAAGGAAACCCTTTTTGAATCTGTAGTTTTATATATTTCCTGGACCGTTTGGGAGACACTACACATCCTGAACAGAGCACATCCATCCAGTCATCATTGTACAGGAAAGGCAGAATGGACTGAACTGCCATCCAGAACTTTTGTATACTGAACCAATTTGTTCAGATTGCAGAGATCCAAAATTGTTAAGTCACCCCTGTTTTCCTTGGCACTAAAGAATAAAAGTTCCAGATTCTTACTGATCAGGGGGCCTCCTCAGCAGCTTTACTTCGAGCTGCCTTTTCCTTCTGACTGGGTGGATCATGGAAAGGTACCCAGACTGACCTTCTAAAATATTTTTTCAACCTCATTACATTCCTACAGAAGGTTCATGGAGTTGTTGAAAACTGCAAGCCCACTGCAGACAGTGTCTTACCATCCTGCTCACACTTAGAAAGTCTTTAACCTTGGGGCCAAAGAACTTCCATCTAAGGAAGCATTAGAGGAACTGAAGGACTCCCCCCAGGCACATCCAGGGATGCCTCCCAACAGAAATGCCTGAAACCTACCATCCTGGAGGTACCTCCAGCTGTTGAGCCTCCTGGATTAATTAGAAATGGACTCTCTGGTAGCCAACTGAGGCAATAGAGGTCTCAGCCTCAGAAGTACTGGTCCCAGAGAGGGATGCAGGGGATTCAGGAAGTTCTTCAATCAAGTCCTTCTGAAGTCCAGTGAACTGTGCCAAATTATTCCGTGACCCGATTGCAAAGGTCACTGAAGTATACACTCCCCAAATCTGTCCAACACCCTATACGTCTGGTTGGGGTGGGTGAAGATAAAACTGCAATTTGTGGCCACTGCTACAATAGTGGCATCTAGTACTGCTTTACTCCAGAATTCTTCCCTTTAGTGACCAGCACCTACCTGGTCTTAGGGCTCTGCTCAATCTAGTTCCTTCCACACTCAAAAGATCAGCTCATCGGCAGGTGGAGTCAGCCAAAGTAGATGGGACAATGCCCCTAGGAATACAGATTCCTCTTAGGAAGGGAAGAGTTATAGGTACACCAACCACTTTGCTCAAGGATCTCTAAAATGTCTCCAAAGGGGGACCCTTCCCCCTCAAAATCTGCATCTGTGACAGACTGCTAAGGGGAGTCAAAGTGCACTTAAGGACTTCGGTGGGATGCACTGGAGAAGTATTGGAAAATAAGTGTAAGCTATTGGATAGCCTGGAGACTTTGGGCTTGCTGTCCCTGTGGAGTAGAATGAGGCTTAAGGCAGACATCTGGGATCCAGAAGGAAGACAGAAGGGGGACTGAAGCATCTGCCCTCTAGAAGACAGCACCACCACCTTAAAAGCAGAATAGCCTGGGGAGAAGGACACATACTGAGCCAATGTTTCTAGACAGTCAACACCCTCTAACGAGAAGGCAGTCTACTAAAGGCAAGTTGGAGCAGAGCTACCCAATGCAGAGGCAGCTTCGGAGTCCACAATACCCTGGTTAAGACTAGGACGCTTAGGCTCCAGGAATCATCTGGCTCCAACATGCTTGTAGCTGGTCCACTCTGATGTTACTGGAATAGATACAGTCCCAGAAAGCATGGAACCAAGATAGGTAGAGTAATACTAGGTGTCTGGACCTGAAGGGGTAGGAGCTAGAAAGAATCTTAAGAGAAACTTCATTCTATCCACATAGACTGGATCTTATGATTTCAGTGACCTGTTCTTCCAAACAAGACCTACAGTGATGGCAGGGGATCATAGTCAAGGAGAGCAAAGGATCAATTCACAGCAGGTCCAGGGGAGCTATTTCAGTTCCAAAAGAACTGGATACTGAGGCAGACCTTGCATCTGAAGCTGTCTGATCGGAGGATTTTGTCTTCAAAGGACTATGGTGAACAGATGGTTATCAAATTATGGCGAGCACATAATCTGTTATCCTAGTCACCACCATTCATTACATATGGGTCAGAGTCCCCAGCTATCCAATATTCTTGGGTGGCCTCATGGAAGGACAATGGTGCCAAAGGAAGAACTTCCTCTAGAACTAGGTAAAATTTGTAATGAGTTATGAAGGTACGTGCACCAAGTCACTGGTGTGCAAATGTCTTCCAAGGACTGACTAGCTATGAAGGCAGACAGCCACTGACCTGGGAAAATGACCCCTAACTGGTCCAGAGAACCATGGGAGTATATGAAAAATCCATGGAGAAATCCATCAGGAAATAAGTTTTCGAAGCAGCTTGGCCCCTTCTGCTAATTGAAAATAGTCTCTCTGAACCAGTTTTGTGGCGGACTTTGTTCCGTGCAAATAAAAGTCTATGAACATCTGAGATATATAAAATGTATTCCCCCTTACTGGTATAACTGGGACACACATTGGGAGTTGGATAAACTGGTTAAGGTTTGCTTCAGTGGCCACGTCTGGCATAAAAAGGTTGGGTCTCAAGGCCACTATCTTTATGAAATATCAAATAGGGAGGCTTAATAGTAATAGCTGAAGTTACTGCCACCAAAAAGGCAGTCTTTCAAGAAAGAAATCTAGGATCACAGGATGCAGTAGGCTCAAAATGGAGTTGAGATTACTTGGGATTGTAAAGGATCCATGACTGGAGGAAGCAGCAGAGACCTTTCAAGAAGGTCTTGCAGAAGTGAGGAAAATGTAGGTTCATTAGAGATGAAAATCAGAAATTTTTGTTAACTGGACTGATGGTAGAGAAAACAGATGGCCTCCTTAAAGTCAGGAAAAGAATGTCAAACATGGACTGAGAATGGATCTAGATTACAGAATTTGGTGAAAGATTCTCTATTTGGGCCAGAAGCTGGAAACTCTTGGTAGACTATTTAGATATCCTTCACTGGGGGATGCAAGCCTGGACTTGGATAAACCAAACTGTCAAGACTGAGGGTCTGCAAAGTTAAAAGCAGGACAGTGATGGATGGGAAATCAGATCCAGCATCAGATAGAATACTCAAAGGGGGTGCCTGAGACGAGACGTTAGAAGAGGGAACCACACCTGCCAAGGCCAAAAGGGGGCAATAAGGATCAACTGCATCCTGCATTCTGAAGTACTCGGAATTAAGGGAAATCATGGGAAGGAATAAGGGAGACCCAGAGGCCAATAGTGACTCAGAGCATCCGGGGGGGGGGGGGGGATCAGGGCAAAGTAACTACTGCATTTGTGGTTGATAGGGGGAAGCAAAGATTGCAGCTCTGACCCCACTGATGGAAGATCTGCTTTGCCAACAGATTCAAGGACCACTCCTTAAGGGGTCAGAATAACCCAGCTCAGCTAGTCTGCAAGCACACTGGATGATCCGGGTTTGTGTGTTGCAAGGAGAAAACACCCAGAGGACATCACCCACTCAAACCCTCAAGGCTTCACGACAAAGCAGATGTACCACACCGCAGCCATGTTGGCTGTACGAAATGCTATTGTCCCAAGAAGGCAGTCCTGAAATTCTTGCAATAAATGGTTCTGGAGATTAGCAGTTCTATGTGCAGTTTTGGTCTCCGATTGGGACCACATCCCTTTGACAGTGTTCCCCTGGAAATACATCCCTTTGACAGTGTTCCCCTGGAAATACCCCCCCCCCAGGGGGGGGGGGGGTACTCTGTAGTCAGTAGCCATAGAAACTGGGGAGAAAAGGACCTGCCCACCAGAAGGTCCAGGGAGTACATCCACCATAAGTGGATGACATACTGGAGCAAGTTTATGGGGACATAGGGTGGGAAAGAGGGAACTGCTGCATTACTAGGGTCCACTGCAGCACTCCTGTAATACCTGGACATCAGACCCAGATAAATGGCAGCTGCCATAGAACCTAGGGCCCTTAGAATCAGAGACACTGGAGGCAGTTTACTCCAGAAGAGACTAAGAGACCAAAAGAAGCACACCAGAGGGGGACAGCTGCAATTTGAGGTACTCAAATTGAGTGCCTATGAATTCCAGTTGAGATGAGGTCAAGAAAGTCCTGACAAGATTCACGGTTATCCCCAACTGCTCAAAGAGAAGAAAAAGTACAGTTTTGTACCTACCATAAATGTAGATGTCCGAACTGGATAGCATGTGCAGTCATAAAAACTGGGTTGTCCTGTCGTCAGGCAGCCCTTCGGTCGGCCGGATTCCAAAGTCCGGCTTCGGCTGATGTCGCACTTCACCCGACGTCATCTCTGCTGGTCTTCGGGTATAAAGGCATCAGCCAACGCCATTTTCCTCAGTGTTTCTTGCCCCAGATGCCAGTTGCCCTCTTGGAAGGCTAAATTTTGGGTAAATGCCAATGTTTCCAAAAAGATAGAAGGCAAACACAAAAAATAAGCATGTATGTACATATATACAAACAAATACACCATAAGAGACTCCCCCCGCCAGCTAGCTATTAGGAGGGTAAATACCCTAGGAGTACCACAGAGGGGAAGGAGGGAGGGTAATCCTGACTGCAGATGCTATCCAGTTCGGACATCTACATTTATGGTAGGTACAAAACTGTACTATGTCCTTCATGGATGCATCTGCAGTCATAACTGGGTAGAATACCATAGCCAACTAGGGGAGGAGGAAGAATAGATTATGGTGTGGTTAGGATCCCTTGCAGTACAGCAGTGGCAAACCCTGCTCGGGATCTGGAATACAGAGGTAAATTATAATGCTTGGCAAATGTATGCACGGAGGTCCAAGTAGCCGCCTCAATAATGTCCTTGGTTGCCACTCCTCGTAAGAAGGCTGTGGTAGTGGCTGTTGCCCTTGTAGAATGAGGACTTATGTTCTGTGGAATTGGTTTTCCATGAAAGGAGTAACAGAATCGTATGCAATTTCCTATCCATTTGGAGATTGTCTGTTTTGAAATCGCTTTTCCTTCCCTTCCTGTTGCATAGGCTACAAAAAGCTGGTCAGTTTTTCTGTTACTTTTTGTTCTGTCCAGGTAGTAGCGTAGCTGTCTATGTACATCCAAGGTATGCAGCATTCTTTCCCCTCTGTTTTGTGGGTTTGGGAAGAAGGTAGGTAGGTGGATTGCCTGGTTTAAAGACACTCTGGATACCACCTTAGGCATAAATGTAGGATTAGTCCTCATGGACACTATCTTGGTGGAAGATTAGGAAGGATTGTACTGCCATTAGGGCCTGAAGTTCAGAAACCCTCCTTGCTGAGGTTATTGCCAGTAGGAAAGCAGTTTTCCACGATAGATGCTGCAGGTCTGCTGTTGCTGCTGGTTCAAAAGGTGCGAGAGTCAACTTTTCCAGCACAAAGTTCAAATCCCAAGCTGGCAATGGTGGTTTCCTAGGAGGTTTTACATTCTTAATCCCTCTGAGGAACTGCCTGAGTAAAGGATGTGAAAAGACAGGTGGATCAAAGCTGTATTCTGCTGAAATAGCTGATGCATGCATCTTGGAGGACTAGGACAGGCCTGTATGTAGAAGCTCTGCCAAATACTCCAGAATGTTAGCAATATCTATATTCGACACATCTTTTCCTCTTTCAGCACTCCAAATGGCAAACCTTTTCCATTTTCCTGCATAGTTCCTTCTTGTTGAAGGTCTGCGGGCTTCAAGGATAATGTCTTTAACCCTTTGGGAAAGCTCTGGATTAGTTGCTGCTATGTGATGTTCCATGCAGTCAGTTGCAACGTTTTTAGGTTTGGATGCATGATGCTGTAGTTGTTCTGAGTTAACATCAAAGGCATCAGGGGTATTGACCACATTTTGTCCCGAGACATGCTCCTCAGCAATGGGTACCAGTGTTGCCTTGGCCAGTTTGGAGCTATCAGGGTTATCCTTGGACGTTCCTCCTTGATTTTTAGTAATACCTTGTGTATGAAGGGAAGAGGTGGGAATGCATATGCTGTCAGACCTTTCCAGCTGAAGGAGAGCGAGTCCACTTTCCATGCAAGTGGGTGGAATGTTCTTGTGCAGAATTTTTTGAGCTGGTGATTGAGAGGGGAAGCGAATAGATCTGTGGCATTCCCCATTTCTTTGAGATGGCCTTGAAGATGTCCGGGTGTAGCATCCATTCGTGAGCATCCGAGGTGGTTCTGCTTAACATGTCTGCTAGAGTATTCTCCTTTCCTGGTACAAATATTGCCTGTAACTGGATGTTGTAGCTGAGCGCCAGGTTCCAAAGGTCCAAAGTCATTCTGCATAGGGGGTATGAATGAGTGCCTCCCTGTTGATGTACCACATGACTGTGGTGTTGTCTGTCCTTATCATCAAATGGCCTGCTTTGAGAAATGGTCTGAATTTTTGGATTGCCAGTTTTACTGCCAGCATTTCTTTTAGGTTGATGTGCAGGTGGAGCTGGTCCTGTGTCCACAATCCTTGTACGCATTTCTCCAGCATGTGAGCCCCCCATCCTAGGTCTGAGGCGTCTGTTGTGATGGTTTGGCTTGCTTGAAAGCTGTGAAAGGGCAGGCCTGGGTTTGACTGGCATGCTTGAGCCCACCATAGGAACTCCTGTTTTAGGCATGGGATTAGAGGAATTTCTGCTTCTAGGCTGTGCCTGTGTTGGGACCATAAATTCTTTAGGTACCACTGTAGTTCTCATATGTAGTCTGGCATGTGGAACCAAGATTATGCAGGATGCCATGAAGCCCAAGGCCTGTAGAACTTTTCTTGCTGTTAGCTTGTTCTGTCGTTAGTGCCAAGAAGTAAAGAGGGAGTTCTTTGTTTTTCTGCAGTTAGGAATGCCATTTGTTTTACTGTGTCCAATTCCGCGCCCAAGAATGTCCTTGTTTGGGATGGCATCAGCCTTGACTTTTGTAAATTGACTGTGTATCCCAGTGCTTGTAGCAAGTAAATGACCCTTTGTAAATCTGTTGTCAGCTTGCTTTTGTTGTCCCCCTGTAGTAGGCAGTCGTCCAGGTATGGATAAATTTGGATACCCTGTAGTCTTCAGTGGGCGATTACTGATGCCAGGCATTTTGTGAATACTCTGGGCACAGTAGATAAGCCAAAGGGCAATGCTGAGAATTGATAGTGCTCTGATCCTGCAAGAAATCTGAGGTATCTTCTGCAAATTGGTCGAATGGGGACGTGCAGGTATGCCTCCTTGAGATCTAGAGTTACCAGCCAGCACTCCTTGCCCAGCATGGGAAGAAGTTGCTGTAGGGTCAGCATTTTGAATTTTGGGACAATGATGTATGTATTTAAGGTGGACAGGTCGAGAATAGGTCTCCAACTTTTTCCTTTCTTGGAACTAGGAATAGTCTGGAGTAGAATCCTTTGCCTTGTTCTGTTATTGGCACTCTTTCCACAGCTCTCATCTTTGTTAGTTGCATTATTTGCTGTAGAGCTTCTGTTTTTTGATTTGGAGGCAGGTTTGGCATTCCTCTTTTGACTGGTAAAGTGTGGAAGTGGAACCGGTATCCTTGGTCTATGGTTTGCAAAATCCACTTGTCTTTTGTGATATAGTGCCAGTTCTTCGAAAATAAGGTTAATTTTCCGCCTAATGGTGCTGCTATTTGTTCCCTGGTAGGCGGAGTTAGAATCAAGTCACTGTGCTGTTGTAGTGGCAGTGGCTGTGTCTGTGCCTCTGTTATTACCTTGCCACTGTCGTCCTCTGTAGGCACCCCCTCTGGATTGATTTCTGCCTCTGGACGTCTATTCCTGCCCCTTTGGGATCTTGTGGAGTCAGGAAAGTACCAATTTTTGGCAGGCCAGTTCCTGCTAAACCTTGGGGGCTGAACCTGCAAGAAATCTTTAACAGTTTGTACAGATTTTGCCTTTTCTTCCATTTTCTTCATTACCTGCTGGGCAGGTGTACCAAACAAACTGGCCTTATCCATAGGTGCATCTAATAACTTAGCTTTAACATGATCCGGTAAGACCTGTTCCTTCAGCCATGCATGTCTTCTTATCACTGTGCCAGTCATGGCTGATCTAAATGAAGCCTCCAGTGCACCATAGCCACATTTTAAGGAATGGTTACTAACCTGTTGTATGTTATTTACCATTTCTAATATATATTTCTTATCTATAGAGTCAGAGGATAGCTTTTTAGTTAACTGATCAAGCATAAACTCTTGGTATTGTATCATGTGAAACTGACAATTTAAAGCTCTAGCTGAGAGTGTAGCGGAGGTGTAAACCTTTTTGCCCCATCTGTCTAAAGACCTGGCTTCCCTTTGAGAAGGAATAGGGTTTTTTGCTGTGGTCGAGGCTACTGCCTTAGGCCCCTGGGATATAGTTTCGGGGTCTGCAAGTGGGGCCTTGTATAAGTGATGAGTGTCTGGTACCCTGTAAAATCTGTCTGGTTTGGCAGGGGCTGGAGGTAAGGAATCTGGTGCAGTGCAGACATCATTAAATGCATCGTCCACAACAGAGGACAGGAGGTATAGCTAAAGGCCTGTGTTGTGGAAGGTGCAGAAAAGTCCTAAGTCTTTTTCTGGAATCTGAGAAATCCTGTTCCTGCCATTGGAATTGTTCTCGCATGGCATGTAAGGTTTCCCCAAAGGAGAATTCTTCTGGTGGAGAAGCAGCTGGAATGGATTCTTCAGCATCTGAGTCTTCATAATTGGAGAAATGAGCCTCTGGCTGGTCTGTAATATCTGAGTCATCCGCAGAATCAGAGGACACAGGCTCGGGGGGCTCTGCTCTAGGTCTCTTTTCTGGGGGCTGAGAGGCCCTGTCTGGGTGAGATTGAGATCCCCTAATTAAGGATATTAAATCTTCTGCCAGAGTAAGCATTTGTGAACTAGAAGTGGGCCTAGTTGAGGGGGGTTTAACAGGCACTGATTTAGTAGATTTGGCTGCTTCAGCCCTGGCAAAGGCCTTAATAGACATGGCTGCAGGAGGCCTAGCAGCACCACGTGCTGGGGTAGAGACATCCAAAGGGATGGTGTCTGATAAGTCACTAGTAACCACTGTTGTAGGTAAGATTTGAGGCCGATTCAAGTAAGGTAGCAGGAACCTCAGTAGTAGTCATTGATTCAGCTGTGCTTTGATCAGTTTTCTCGGTTTCGGCCGAAACAGAGACACTCGCGGTTTGCTTAACCATGGTTTCGGCCGAAACCGCGGACCGCGAGTGTCGGTCTTTCTTTGCGTTTAACAATTTGGGTAGTCGGAGGATCCGACGGCATAATGTACGCAAAATCTGAGCCGAAAAACTGCTCAGCAAACTCCGACCGGCCTAAGCGTTACGTCGGTTGAATGAGGCACAGGCTGAACAGGCTGCTACGTCGTGGTCTGGGCCTAAACAAGGCAAACAGTAAGAGTGGAAATCTTTATGAGGTATTTGTTTCCCACAAGTTAAACAGTTATTGACTTTTTCTGACATCGGCTGAGGCAAGAAAGAGTCCCCAACGGGTACTTAGCTTTTAGAAGTCTTCGAAGTAGTATTCGGTAGTAGTAATCTCTGGATCTGACCGACCGGCACCTGCGAGCAGCTTCTGCTTCGGGCGCCACGCGGCAAGAAAGACTGAGGAAAATGGCGTCGGCTGATGCCTTTATACCCGAAGACCAGCAGAGATGACGTCGGG
This sequence comes from Protopterus annectens, assembly GCF_019279795.1. Lineage (NCBI taxonomy): Eukaryota > Metazoa > Chordata > Ceratodontiformes > Protopteridae > Protopterus > Protopterus annectens. The sequence continues at coordinate 63,608,305 of NC_056738.1, forward strand.
TGAAGTGCGACATCAGCCGAAGCCGGACCCGGACTTTGGAATCCGGCCGACCGAAGGGCTGCCTGACGACAGGACAACCAAGTTATGACTGCAGATGCATCCATGAAGGACATCATGTGGTCACCAGTTAATGCTGTGTGGAAGCTGTAAGGAGCCAATCGCCAAGATAGGGAAATGCTTTGAATCCCTGCAGCCCGAGATGAGCTACCACCACTGCAATGCATTTGGTGAACACCAGAGGGCTGTGGTGAGTCAAGGGCAGGGCTCTGAGTTGGAAGTGAAACCCCAGACGAAAGCGGAGAAATCTCCTGGACCACCCATCTATTTTGATATAGTACACGTCCTGAGATCCACTGCGCACCTAAAGTCGTTCTTGTGCAGAAGAGGCACAATGGACTGTACAGTGACCATCTGAAACTTCGACTTTACTGATAGGATACAGGTCCCCTGTTTCTTTGGTATCAAAAAGGAGTAAGCTCCGGATTCTGTCTTGTGGGGACCTTTTGGATGGCTCTTCTGGATGAGGTTGGTGACCTCTACATGTGCCAACTCTCGACTGGGTGGCATGTCTGGGAGAGTCCTGCATTTTGGTGGGGAGGTCTGAAAAGGGACTGCAACAGCCCCTGGATAGGATTAGCACGCACTGAATTTGCAGTGTTTGCCCAGGCTAAAGGGTTCAAAGCTAACTGCCCCACCCCCCCCCAACTGCCTCCAAGGGAGGGACAGTCTGGTAACACCTTAGGGGCACTGGAAGGGTTTCTCAGAGGGCAGCTCCCTGGAACCCTGGTTTTTAGAGGCCTCCTCCACCTCTAGGGCTGTGTCTACCACTGAAACCTCTCCCCAGTCCCCCTGGAAGAGGAATCTTCGCAGACTTCCTTTCAGGAGGCTCAAGACTTGTGGAAAGTACAGTTTTGTACCTACCATAAATGTAGATGTCCGATAGGTATGCAACTGCAGTCCTGACATATGGGTTTGTCCTGCCTCAGGCAGCCCTTCAGTCGGCCGGATTCCAAAGTCTGGGTCCGGCGTCTGCTGATGTCACCCTTTCCCAGACGTCACAGCGCCTGGGGTATAAAAACGTCAGCAGACGCCATCTTCCTCAGTGTTTCTTGCCCCAGATGCCAGGTGCCCTCTAAGGAAGGCTAAATTTTGAAAGAAAAAATTCCAGACAAGTACAACAGCATAAAAACAAATACACCATAAAAGATTACCCCAGGTAGCTAAAATGAGGGGTAGAAACCCAAAAGTATACAACTGAGGGGTAGGTGGGAGGGAAAACCTGACTGCAGTTGCATACCTATCGGACATTTACATTTATGGTAGGTACAAAACTGTACTATGTCCTTCAAGGATGCAACTGCAGTCCTGACATATGGGTTGAATACCATAGTGCCTACCACCCCCAGGTTGGCTAAGACAAAGATGGTGTAGCTAAAATGCCCTACAGGACTGCAGAGGCAAACCCTGCTCTGGACCTGGAGTATAAAGGCAGGTTGTAATGTTTGGAAAATGTATGCACGGTGCTCCATGTAGCAGCTTCTAAAATGTCCTTTGTTGCCACTCCTCTTAAAAAAAAAGCTGTGGAGGTGGCTGTAGCTCTGGTGGAATGTGGCCTGATGTCAGCTGGCACAGTTTTTCCATGAAAAAGAGTAGCAGAATCGAATGCAATGTCCAATCCATTTAGAAATTGTCCGTTTGGAAATTGCTTTTCCCTGCAATCCAGCAGCGAAAGCTACAAAAAGCTGGTCAGATTTTCTGAAAGACTTTGTTCTGTCCAAGTAGTAGCGCAACTGTCTGTGTATGTCCAAGGTGTGCAGAAGTCTCCTTTATTTTGAGGATTGGGAAAGAAGGTAGGCAGGTGAATAACTTGATTCAGGGACACCCTGGATACCACCTTTGGCATGAATGACGGACTGGTTCTTAAACTCTGTCCTGGCGAAAAATGAGAAATGGTTGTATTGCCTAAGGGCCTGTAGCTCAGACTCTTCTTGCTGAGGTTACTGCCAGAAGGAAGGCTGTCAAGACAGAAATTGCAACTCTGAAGATGCTGCTGGTTCAAAGGGAGGAAGAGATAACTTTTCCAGCATGAAGTTGAGGTCCCATGCAGGCACTGGTGGTTTCCTTGGAGGGTTGATGTTCTTTATACCGCTTAGAAACAGTCTTAGCAATGGGTGAGAAAATACAGGCGGATCAGTGTTATATTTGGCAGATATTGCTGAAGCATGTATTTTTATGGAAGAATATGAAAGGCCATTATGGAGCATTTCAGCCAAGTATTCCAGGATCTGTGGAATGCTCATCACTGATGGGTCTTGACCCTTTTTTCTGTTCAAGATAAGAAATCTCTTCCATTTTGCTGAGTAGGTTTTTCTAGTGGAAGGTCTGCGCGCCTCCAGGATATCTTTTACCCTTTTGGAAAGTGTATCCCGAGTAATAGTCATGGAATCTTCCAAGCTGTCAGCTTCAATGTTTTCAAGTTGGGGTGTAGTGTCCTGTAATTGTGCTGCGTCAGAAGTGGCCATTGAGGAAGGAGCCACGGATTGGTGTGTCAAGCTCCGTAGCAGTGGGTACCAGTGTTGTCTTGGCCAGTCTGGAGCTATCAGTATGACTTCCGGTTGCTCTGTCTTGATCTTTAGTAACACCTTGGTCAAAGGAAGAGGTGGGAAGGCATATAGTGTTAGAGAGTTCCAACTGAAGGAGAGCGCGTCCACCTTCCATGCTTGAGGATGGAATGTCCTTGTGCAAAATTCAGATGGTGAGTGAAGTGGGAGGCAAAAAGATCTATATCCGGCCTTCCCCATGCTTGAGCTATTTGTACGAAAATGTCTGGATGCAACATCCATTCGTGTGGATCCATGATGTTTCTGCTTAGGCTGTCCGCCAGAACATTGTTCTTCCCTTGTACAAACTGGGATTGTAGCTCTATTTTCAGTTGTAGGGAAATATCCCAGAGATTCATTGCCAGTCTGCAAAGAGGGTAGGAATGGGTACCTCCTTGCTTGTTTATGTACCACAACTGTGGTATTGTCTGTCTTATAAGTAGATGGCCCTGATGCATGAACTTTTCGAAGGCCTTGATTGCATGCATCTCTGCCAGCATTTCTTTTTGGTTGATATGCAGGTGCCTCTGTGTCCATTGTCCTTGAATGCATCTGCCCTCCATGTGCGCCCCCCATCCATGGTCTGAGGCATTTGTTATGGTTTGACTTGTATGAGGCTTGCTGAAAGGCAGACCTTTGTTTATTTGGCTTGCTTGAGCCCACCACAGTAATTCCTTTTGAAGGCATGGAATGAGTGGGATCAAGGTTTCCAGGCTGTGGCTGTGCTGAGACCATAGACTTTTTAGATACCATTGTAGTTCTCATATGCAGCCTTGCATGTGGAATCAGAAGAATGCAAGATGCCATGAAACCCAGGGCCTGCAGGATTTTCCTTGCAGTCATCTGGGTGTGTGTTGCCAATCTTCTGAAGTATTCTGGTAATTGTTGTTTTTCTTTTGGTGTTTGGTCTGGGTGTTTGTGTCCAGTGTGGCATCCAGGAAAGGTATTTGTTGGGATGGTACGAGACTTTATTTCTGAATATTGACTGGGTATCCCAAGGCCTGCAGTAGGTGAATGACAGTCCACGTTTTTTTAACAAGGCTTGGTGGCTGTCCGCTTGTACAAGGCAGTCGTCCAGGTAAGGGTATATTTGTATCCCCTGAAGTCTGCAATGTGCAATTACTGATGCCAGGCATTTCGTGAACACTCTGGGCGCAGTAGATAAGCCAAAGGGCAATGCTGAGAATTGATAATGCTCTGAGCCTGCAAGAAATCTGAGGCATCTTCTGCAACTCTGATTGGGACATGCAGGTATGCCACCTTGAGGTCCAGAGTTACCAGCCAAGACCCCTTACCCAGCATGGGAAGGAGTTGCTGTAAAGTCAGCATTTTGAATTTTGGCACAATAAGGTAAGTATTCAGTGCGGACAAGTCCAGAATGGGTCTCCATTGGTTTTCTTTTCTTGGAACAAGGAACAGTCTTGAATAAAATCCTTGTTCTGCAGAAGGAACCTTTTCTATTGCTCTTACTTGAAATAGATTTGTTAATTGTTTGAGTGCCTCTGCCCTTTGGTGGCAGGTTTGGCCTGCCATGTCTTGTTGGCAGTGTATGAAAATGGAATCTGTATCCTTTGTCTATTATCTCCAGTATCCATTTGTCCTTTGTGATATTGTGCCAAGTTTGTGAGAATAAAGATAATTTTCCGCCCAAAGGTGCTTCTAATTGAGCCCTGGATGGCGTAGTCAAAGTCATTGAGATTGTCCTGGCGGAGCAGTGGAAGGTCCTGCCCCACCTCTCTGGTTTGGAGGCTGCCATTGATGTCCTCTGTAGGAGCCTCGAGTGTGCCCTCTACCACGTCTGTTTTTGCCTCTTTGAAATTTGTCTGTCAGGAAAGGACCAATGCTTAGAAGGCCAATTCTTGCTGAATCTTGGAGGCTGTACCTGGAGGAAATCTTTGACTGTGCACTGATTTTGCCTTTTCCTCTATTTTCTTTAAAACCTCTTGTGCAGTAGCACCAAATAGCTTATGTTTCTCTAGTGGCGCATCCAAAAGCTCAACTTTCACATGGTCTGGCAATGTTTGTTCCTTTAACAAAGCATGTCTGCGTATGACCGCACCTGTCATTGCTGCTCTACATGAAGCTTCCAATGCATCATATCCACACTGAAGGAAATGGCTGCTAACCTTAGTATTATGAACCAATTCCTGTAACCCCATTCTATCTAATGGTTCAGGGGAAGCCAGTTTCTTTTGCAAGTCATCCAACATGTATTCCTGATATTGAATCATATAAAATTGACAATTTAATGCTCACATAGAAAGGGTGGAAGATGTATACACTTTCTTGCCCCACCTTTCTAAAGCCCTAGAATCTCTTTCCGAAGGGAGTGGGTTCTTAGCAGTAGTGGAGGAAACCCCTTTAGGCCCCTGAGAAATAGTTTCAGGGTCAGCAGTATGGCCATTGAACAGAAATGGATGTGTCGGGACCCTGTAGTACCTGTCTGGCTTGACAGGAGCAGGGGGGAGGGAGTCAGGGGAGACAATAGATTCTAAGTACACATCTAAAACATTTAAAACTGGAGGAATAGCTAAGGGTCTATGCTGAGGTAGCTTTAAAAATTCCCTTAACCTTTTCCTAGAATCTGTCTTGGCCTTGCCATTTGAAGTGTTCCCTCATGTAATGAAGCGTTTCCCCAAAGGAAAACTCCTCAGGAGGAGAAGCAGAGGGAATAGATCCCTCCGCATCAGAATCCGCGTAGGCCGGGAAGGCCTCCTCCTGGTGGTCTGAATGTGCAGAGTCACCTGAGGCCTCATCGGAGGACTGGGAGTCTACCTGCTCAACCCTAGGCCTCTTGTCAGAAGGCGGCTGAGAGCCTTTATCTGGATGAGGCTGTGAACCCCTAATTAAAGAAATAAGGTCCTCAGCTACACTTAAAATTTGAGAACCAGAAGTGGATCCCGGAGAAACAGATCTTGGAGGGAGAGACAGCCTGTTTGGCAGCCTTGGCACGTGTGTAGGCCTTAATGGCCATAGACACTGGAGGCCTGGCAGCCCAACATGCTGGAGTAGTCTTATCCACTGAAATGGTGTCAGAAATATCCTGGGCTACAGTTTGAGGGGAGAACAGAAACCGGCACCGAGCTGGCCTCCGGTACTGAAGTAACCGGTGGAGCGGTGTCTGTCTGTAGCGGTTGCGAAACCGGCTCAGAAGAGACAGAGACACTCGCGGTAGGCCTAAGCATGGTGTCAGCAGAGACCACGGACCGCAGGTGTCTGTCCTTATCCTTCCGTTTTTTAGGTAAATGTGCTGTCGGAAGCTCCGACGGCATGATATAACAGAAATCTCCCCCAAAATAATCCTGTGCAAACTCTTGACAGACGCCCAAGAGTGCGTTTATTGAAAGAGGCACAAGCTGCACAGGCAGAGAAGTTGTGTTCTGGGCCTAGGCAGGGTAGGCAGTAAGAGTGGAAATCCTTATGAGGTATTTGTTTCCCAACAAGTTAAACAATTAACTTTTTCACTTTTATCTGACATCGGCTGAGGCAAGAAAAGGTCCCAAACGGGGTACTTAGGTTTTTTTTAAGACTTCAGTAGCTGAAAACACAGGAGCTGGTCGACCGGCACTTGCGAACTGCTTCGGGCGCCACGCAGCAAGAAAGACTGAGGAAGATGGCATAGGCTGACATTTTTATACCCCAGGCGCTCTGACGTCAGAGAAAGGGCGACATCAGCCGACACTGGACCCAGACTTTGGAATCCGGCCGACCGAAGGGCTGCCTGAGGCAGGACAACCCATATGTCAGGACTGCAGCTGCATCCTTGAAGGACATCCAGATTTTCCTGTTCCCCTTTTGGGTCAAGGACATTTGGGGTACAGAATTTGATCCCTAAAGCAGACAAGAGGCTTCCCCTCTTGCTCACAGTCAGTTTCCCTAATACTTTGTCCAAAGAGTGAACCATCGAAGGGGTAGTTGACACTTCAGACCGCTGCAAACCCGCATAAACACAGCCAGGCATAACACCTGACGGCAACATCTGATGGCAACGCCTGTACCTGCCGTCCGTGAAGAACCCTCTGCAGTACTGTAATCAGTCTGAGGAAATGTGAGGGCCCGAGGAAAGTTCTCAAACCCCTCGGATCTGAAAAGGTCATGGCAGGTCTGCTTTGACTGGAGGCTTTGGATTCAAGAGTCCAACCTGAAACCTTCTGATCCGTAGGGTTGAGAGCAGCCCTGGATCCGGGAGTTTACTCTAGAAATTCTCTGATATGACACCCTCTGATCAGACACAGCTAAGGCTCAAGTCTGATCCAGTCTCACAGCCTAGCCTTCTTGGAAGAAACCTCCCTTGTCTCCCTGGTGGTGGGACAGAAGATGAAGGTTTCGTTCTGTCCACAGCGTCCAGACTTGTAGGATTCCTTCACTAAGGGGCCCCCCTGAACCAGGCCTTTTATAAGAAGCTTGTAATGACAGTCGACCAGAGCCCTGGGGCTGAATGCAACAAATGCTACATTCAACCTCCGTGGCCAGTGCTCCTCGTGCAAGTCAGAAACTGCCATCTTCCAACCATGCAAGGAGCACCTCTTGAACCCCAAAAGCCCGTCTTGACATGGAAACAACCAAAGCTGAAGGAAAGGTTTAGAGAAGAGCAAGAGAAAACCAGGCTACAATTTAAAAACTCAAAAATCCGTCCAATACCAAGGGGAAAGACTAAAGATTTTCAATAAAATCTTAAACTGAAGGGGCAGAAAGGGGCTCCTACTCTAAACTGGTCAACTGAAAAGGGTGCCAAAACACCAACAAACCCAGAAAAAACTGCCAATGAGAGGGGAAAAACATCAATAACTAGACTAGAGAACTAGGAGGAAAAATGGACACCCTGCCCAAAAAACAAAAGCTACTTGCAGACAATGAGGAGCAGCGCTACCTGCATCTGATCAACTAAAGCAGCAAAACGAGATCTGAGGGATTAGAGGGCAGCAGTGCATTATGGGAGGGGATGCGCTTGAGCTAAGCTGCTGTCTAGTGTCAGCTCAGCTTGGATCCGATGTCAGTTCCTAGACCCATATGCGATGGAGTGTGACTAGGATAACATTGTTCTGGATGCACTTTCTGGACTTTACTGCCTTCGAAGGTTGAGCAGTAGCCAGAGATTCAGAAAGATGACAGAAGTCATCCTTTGATCATGGCCTTGGGTTTAAAGGCTTTGCAGATGTCACAGGATACCTTTAAAATGTTCAGGGCCTACATATATGCACGTGTCATATGCAGACAAAAGCTCGTGCCCACACACTGCATTTCTTGAAACCCAAAGGTTTTTCAGCCATTTTAAGCAACACTATAGAAAAGGCAAACATTTTTATTGAAAATTAGAGAAAAAGAATGGTAATACAAACACTACCGTAAAGGTAAGGGAGAAAAACTGCACTGCCAACAATGGCAATTAAAATGGATAGCAATTTAAGAAAAGATTGCGCTTAAACCTCTAATGCTCACAAACAGTTGTCAGCAACCACATCTGTATGCAAAGGCAGAAAACTACATCCAAGACAGAGGGACAGCATTATGGGACAGCATTATGGGTAAAGGAGTGCAGTACCCACAAGTTGCAAAGAATAGCAGAGCTTGATTAGAGTTCTGTTTAGAACCCACGTGTTGAACAAATGAAAAAATTAACATGAGACCTAGCAATTATGGCATGGCCTTTATTTCAAAGTAAAATAAGGCTGGCAACAGACTACACATTGTGGGCTCCTAACAATGGATTCAGTGGCATTAGTGTGGTTTGTTATAGTGTTGCTCACAAGTGTCTTTAGTGTTAACACGGCAAGTAAAATCAAAAAGGCCTTTTGCTGCATTGAATCTGTACAACTGAAAGACATACGATACATCAGCCATGTTACATGTCTTGGGCTAGACCATCTTTCCCCCCCAGTCCAACATGTTAAGGGGACAATATGGGATGGCCTATCTTGCTTCTTCAGAGGGACAGTTACAGGATGTTCCCCTTTCTATCCCAAAGAGTTCTGGTCAGGTTAACAGATGCTCTGCTTTGAGGGTCAACAGAAACTGGCTCTGGTTGCCAATCTTCTGTTTAGTCCAGACCAGAGGTCCTCTCATACTGCTAGATCGATCAGTCTTCCTTTGCAGGAGAGACTAGGACATCTTCCCTGTGGGCTAGACATAGCTGGCCTTACGCAGAGACCAACTAGGCAGCCACCTAGGGAGCCACTCTAGCAGGGGCACTTTTCCAGTGTTTATTTGGTATAGGTAGACTAGGATGGGGCACCAGGTAGTGTGGTGGGGGCACAATGGAGCCCTTTTGCCTAGGGCACCAGTTGACCTAAGGTTGCTCCTGGGGCTAGACAGACTAACAAAATCTGCCAGGATTCACACTTACAGTTGGGCATTAGGATGCTCGGTGAAGGAAAGCAACCAAGAAACTGCCCATTTCTGGAGGTGTGTTATTTCACTCCTACATTAAAAACAGTTCAATGTTGGGGAGGTGCCCCATTTACAAGTTAAAAATTATAAAACCATATTTTGGTGGAGGAGTGGAGTCTTGCGGGATCTTCCCCTCCCATTAGCATTTGCCACCTTTAGGATTTAAAACTGGTGGGGAATGCACCTGGGTTTTACTATTGTACACTAGCAAATTAAGAACTTCTTGCAGAAGTTAAATGCTTGGAAGCCTTTTTGGGAACCAGGTGGATAGAGAAATTGTTACAGCCTGGAAGAAGGTCCAGGTAGGGTGGATATTACCTAGAATAGATACATACAGATTTGACGTTATGGTGAGAACATTTCCACAGTGATGGCAAGACTTCTGCTCTGACAATCCTAGCACCAAAGACAGGAAAGGACAAATTCTAATTCATACCAAAAAAGCAAGGGTGACATTAATTGGGGGGGGGGGGGGGACCAAAGTATCCTCAGCAAGCTCACCACATAAGATGGAAAGACACTGGTCATGGCAGCTCAAGTGTGGACTTCTAGGTCAGAGTGGCAGTTTACATATCACTTGTGTGCAGTACAGAACAGCAAGGTGTGCGACACCAGGGTATCATTGGAACACTGCAGAAGTAAACAGGCTTATTTAGCAAACCTTGCCTATTCCTGCATCTTTACTTGGATGTCAAAGCTTGAATTTCTCTTATGCACCAATCTGGGATAATGGCAAAGAACAGGAGCAATGCAATTCTACACCAACAGACTTGGGTGCTTGTCCAAGTCACAGCATGAACACGGTCAAAGTCAGAAGCATATAGCATGAGGCCCAATACAAAAGCAACCTTTACCCACTTCTACAATAAAAAGCTTAGCCCAACAACCTCTCCAGTGAACTAACCCATTAAGAAGAAAAAAAAAAAAAAAAAAAAGGGACTCCTGAAAGTAGAACACCCTCATATCACTTGAGCCCCATTTCCCATCAGGTAGGGATCTCTAACCTGGAGCCTGCCATGATTTCACTAGACTCTGAAGCTAAAGCTTAAAAAGGGATCTTGCCTTTGCAGCAGTCTGGATGCTACCAGGCTGCAAATATACCACTGAGAACATACTGGAGAGGACAACACAGGGTAATCATTAGCTACATGGTCATCTTGTATTTTCTCTAAAGGGGACATTTGAGAAAGGCACCATTTATACTGGTAAATACTAAAATTTTTAGTACTATGGAGATTCCCTTATTTACACTGGCTGCAGGACAGACTTCTTACAAGAGTTAACAGGATCCCAGTGCGTAGGACGCACCAACACAGGAAGGCATGCAGCTACCAGTCCATGCTCAAAGGGCAGCTTCCTAAATTAGGGATTTTAGTTTGCAGAAACAGACAGCTTTGTTATGCTGCTGCACGTGAACAAGTAGGAGTTTCCTTGACTGATCAGTCTTGTTGATCTCAGATGGAAGAGTGGCAGGGTCTATGGAAACTCCACTGCAACAGTGACAGCATGCCTGGGAACCCCCTGGAATTACTCAATGGTAGTAGGTTAGCACAAGACATGTTCCAGTCAAGTGGGCACAGAGGAGCAAGACACTCCTTGAAAGACAACTCCCCACCACTGACATCCACTCTTCCTTACTCACTCCACCTACTGAATGCAGCAACTTCCCAAGTCTGGCATGACTCGCATCCAGAAGTTGAGGATACAAGGATACTGCTGCTGGTAATAGTATACCCTAAAACTCACCACCCCACAGTAGCCTTGCGAAGTTCCGTTATAGCTACCTTCGAGCAATTGTTTACATAACCTCCTGAAACAGTTACAGCACTGACCTTGCCAGGTTTATACTCCTCTCCTCACCCAGTTTCTTCCTGGCAGTGGTGCTAGTCAAGCAGATCAGCGTTTTAAACGGGGGCTTTAACCCTGTGCACCATGAATCCTGGCCCCTCACCGAGACGCTAAGCAGCTACCGTAGGTTCACTCACCCTAATGGGGGAATAAGGAATACTGCCAAACTTGCACACTGTACAGAGAATTCCAAGAGGTGCCTACTGCAGGGAAAGTTCCAAGTTACCTACTGCAGGTGGCTTCTAAAGTCATCTTAAGATATCCCCCAAACATGGCTCTCTCCTATACGACACTATCTAGCATTCTGCTCCAAATGACTCCAGCCCTGATGGTCTTAACATACACAGCAAAGGTCTTAAAACTGACTAAGCAGCTCCTTCTGCCACTTTGGTATTACAACCAAGCAGGACAAACTAAGATTTGGGAGAAAATGGCTTTCTTCAAACTGCAAATTTGCAAAATGCCCAATCCAAATTAAGCACAGCACTACAAAATGTACACATCTGAAACTACTTATGAACTTCTTCCACAATTACTTCACACAAACCCAGGAGGGGTCTACTCAATAGTGGCTTGAAAGATTTGGTGCTCTTACAGCCCATTTGTCAAGTTAGGCTTCATGACAAATTAGTCCACGCAGCCAAATGGAGACAGATTTTGGAAGTAAATTACCCAATGCTTGGTGGGAACAAACCTTGACAGCATGCACAGCTAGCAAATGCAATACCCCCATTACAGCAAAGAAATGGGAAACGCAATACCAAAAAAATAAACCTAAACACAGGAAATGTAAACTGATGTCGGCAGGAAATGAAAAACCTAAAAGGGTAAACTGTTGCATGTGAGGTGGAATTAAAATATACCAAGAGGCATCAAAAATCCTTGGTCTACTCCATAAGGCCTTATTTTCAAAGGCAATGTCACAAAGGAGAAATAACTAGCAGCTTACATACCTGAAGAATTTTCTGTACCCCACGAGCCACGTCATAATGCTCACTGCCAACAATATTTGGATCCATAATACGAGATGTTGAATCCAGTGGGTCCACAGCTGGGTAGATACCCAGCTCAGCAATAGCACGAGACAGTACAGTTGTGGCATCCAAGTGAGCAAAGGTGGTAGCTGGAGCAGGATCAGTCAAGTCATCAGCAGGTACATAGATGGCCTAGAAGCAAAAGGAACAAGTCAAAGACTGACCAGGCCAAAATCTAAGCCCCTTAAGGGGGAGGAAAATCAGAACCATCAGACTTAAAAGTAGTACTTCATTCTTTAATCAGGAGAACGAAAGTCTTTTTAAGCTCATCACAGGCTCTTCACATTTACCAAGAGAACGGATCAAAACATACCTGCACTGATGTAATAGATCCCTTTTTAGTTGTGGTAATTCTTTCCTGCATGGTACCCATATCAGTTGCCAGAGTTGGTTGGTAACCTACAGCTGATGGGATACGACCCAGTAAGGCAGACACCTACAAAAAGTATAAAAGGTTAAACTGTAGTTCAGTAACTCATACAACTGTGCATCCATTAAAACTCCATCAAAATGGACTGCCTGCACATGAGACGAGTATTAGCCTGCAGTGCTTGGGGAACAGCTGCAATGAAAAAAACTTAAAACAGAGCTTTATGAAAGTAAACTACAAGTACAACATGCCCTGCAGGTACCTAAAAGCAGCGCTATGCTATCCAGCAACTTCAGATGGAAACTGAGCACAGACTTGGTACTAACCTCTGAACCAGCCTGGGTGAATCTGAAAATATTGTCAATGAAAAGCAGTACATCCTGTCCTTCTTGGTCACGGAAATATTCTGCAACAGTTAGACCTGTCAAGGCAACCCTGGCACGAGCACCTGGTGGCTCATTCATCTGCCCGTATACCAATGCAACCTGAAATTAAAAATATAGGCAATGAATTAGACATTCACCAAATCCACCTACAGACCTGTCAACCAGCACTACAGAAACACATGCCAATTAAAAATTGAGTCACTCCAGTACCATCTGTTTTGGTCAGCAGTGTACTTGACAGTACACACATCTTTGCTACAGCTCAAGTGTTCAATTCATTCTGAATGAAAACACCATAAGTAGGGGAGGTTACCCCATGAAAACCTTAACACTGGGGGGGGGGGGCTACTTAGTGATCAAAACTGAAGTGTCTGCACCAGGGACTCAAGTTGGGATGACAGGTGAAAACTGTAGCTTCAAGTGAGCGTTGTACAACTGCTTGTATTACAACTTACCTGCTTCTACTGCACCTTTCCTACAATACTGTACCAACAGAAGCAGGCTGTTGTCTAGAGAAAGTGCTAGACAACTAAGGGGATTCAAGTTAATGTGGACAGACATGGCAGCAGGAGACTGAAAGACATGCCAATTGTCATCTTGAGTGTGTTGCAGGATGAAATTACCAGCACAAGTGGCCATTTTTGGAACCACAGTAGTCTCAAACTTCATGCATACATGTGTAAATACTGCTTTGCCAGCAAGTACAGTGCTTTTGCAAGCTACTAAAGACACTGATCATGTTTGCCAACCAAGACATAAGTGAAGTTAGAAGTCTTGAAGATGAGAGGAACAAACTTACAAGAGAGCAAGTTTATGAAGGCTTCTGCAGTGCACAAGAATGAGGTGGTGCTCTTTAAAGCTTACAAGTTCTCATTTTCAAAGCATCACACTATTGCAGAATCTACAGATATGAATCACAGGACAGAAATCTTTTGGCCTTGCAAAAGAATTTATATTCACTTGTATCAACCATTTGCAAATGCTTATGCAACTGCATTGTTCTGAGCTTGAACAGAAAATTAAAAGCATAATAGATGCCAACGGTAAGCAGACTTTTGGAGAATTTGCTGGAAAGCACTGTAAATCTTTCCCAGGGAAGGTGAAAATTAACCAGATACTATAAGTACAGTTTTGTACCTACCATAAATGTAGATGTCCGAGAGACATGCAACTGCAGTCATAACATGTGGGTTGTCCTGCCTCAGGCAGCCCTCGGTCGGCCGGATTCCAATGTCTGGGTCAGACGTCGGCTGATGTCGCATTTCTCTCCGACGTCAGAGCGGCTGGAGTATATAAGCATCAGCCGACGCCATTTTCTTCAGTGTTTCTTGCCCCAGATGCCAGGTGCCCTCCAAGGAAGGCTGTAATCAAATTGGAAGACAAAAACAGGATTCCAAACAAATACACCATAACAGATATCCCCAGCTAAGAGAGAGAGGGATAGGAGTGGACCCTAAGCATAGAGGGGTATGGAGGGAGGGAAAACCCGACTGCAGTTGCATGTCTCTCGGACATCTACATTTATGGTAGGTACAAAACTGTACTATGTCCTTCAAGAATGCAACTGCAGTCATAACATGTGGGTAGAATACCATAGCTTAGCTGGGGGAGGAGGTATGCTCTAGGAGAGTGATGGTGTGGCAATCAAACCCTGCAGGACTGCCGAAGCAAAGCCTGCTCTGGATCTGGAATATAGGGGGAGATTGTAGTGTTTTGAGAATGTATGCATGGAGCTCCATGTAGCAGCTTCTAGAATGTCCTTTGTAGGCACCCCTCTTAAAAATGCTGTAGAGGTGGCTGTAGCTCTGGTGGAATGTGGTCTGACATAGGCTGGAACAGTCTTTCCATGAAAGGAATAACAGAATCTGATGCAATGTCCAATCCATTTAGAAATAGTCTGTTTTGAAATTGCTTTTCCTTGGACTGCAGGGGCGCAAGCTACAAAAAGCTGTTCAGACTTCCTACTGGCCTTGGTTCTGTCCAGGTAGTATCGAAGTTGTCTGAATGTCCAAGGTATGTAGAAGCCTTTCCCCCTTAATTCTCCGGATTGGGGAAGAAAGCAGGCAGATGAATGGCTTTAGAGAAACCCTAGATACCACCTTTGGCATAAAGGTAGGGTTGGTCCCTAATGAAACCCTGTCTGTGAAATAAAGGGTGGTATTGCCATTAGGGCCTGTAGTTCCGAAACCCTTCTTGCTGAGGTAATTGCCAACAGGAAAGCTGTTTTCCATGAGAGAAATTGCAAGTCAACAGAAGCTGCTGGCTCAAAAGGAGGTAGAGTCAGTTTTTCTGAGACAAAATTGAGGTCCCAGGCTGGCACTGGGGTCTTTCTTGGTGGCTTAATGTTCTTTATTCCCCTGAGGAATTGTCTTAGTAAGGGGTGAGAAAAAACAGGAGGATCAGTGTTGTATCTAGCTGAAATGGCAGATGCATATATTTTTATTGATGAATATGAGAGGCCACTCTAACATCTGCCAAATATTCCAAGATAAGTGGGATGTTCAGTAATGATGCATCATGCCCTTTGCTGGTATTCCAATTGCTGAATCTTTTCCACTTGGCTAAGTAGACCTTTCTGGTGGACGGTCTTCGAGCCTCTGTTAGTATCCGCTGAACTTCCTTAGAGAGAGGCAAGTTGAATTTATTTATGGGATCTCCCAGGCTGTTAGCTGCAGAGTCTGAAGGTTTGGATGCAGTGTTTTGAAATTGTGCCGAGTCAAAAGTAGAGGCCACTGAGGGAGGGCCCACCTCCTGGTGTGACATATGCTCCGTAGTAGTGGGTACCAGTGTTGTCTTGGCCAATCCGAAGCTATTATGATTCCCTTGGGCTTCTCTGCTTTGATCTTCAGTAATACTGAGGTCATCAGTGGCAGAGGTGGGAATGCATAGATTGCTAGGGAGCTCCAGTTGAATGAAAGAGCATCTATTTTCCAAGCCTTTGGATGGTATGTCCTTGTGCAAAATTTTGGTAGTAGATGATTGAGGTGAGAGGCGAATAGGTCCACTTCTGGCTTGCCCCATGTCGAAGTGAGTTGTCTGAAAGCCTTCGGATGCAACCTCCACTCGTGTGGATCAGTGAAATTCCTGCTTAGGCTGTCCGCCAACACATTGTCTTTTCCTGGAACAAATTGTGATTGTAACTGGATGTTTAGACTCAGTGATTTCTCCCAAAGCTGCATTTGTCAGTCTGCAAAGGGGATAAGAGTGAGTGCCCCCCTGCTTGTTTATGTACCACATCACAGTGGTGTTGTCTGTCCGTATCATTAAGTGACCTTGCTGGAGTTGGTTTTGAAAAGCCTCGATAGCATGCATTACTGCCAGCATTTCCTTTTGATTTATATGCAGATTATCTGTGGTTTTTTGAATGAAACCTGTGTTTTCCTTGCTCACCGAAGCCCACCATAGGAATTCCTTTTGTAAGCATGGAATGAGTGGTATAATTGTCTCCACGTTGTTGCTGTGCTGAGACCAAACACTTTTTAGGTACCATTGAAGCTCTCATGTGTAGTTTTGCTAATGGAACCAGTAGAATGCAGGATGCCATGTAACCCAGGGCCTGTAGGAATCTCCTTGCAGTCATCTGGGTGAGTTTTGCTAAATCTTTGAAGTATTGAGTTAACTTCTCTTGCTTGTCTTCTGTTAGGTAAGCCATTTGAGAGGCTGTGTCTAGTTTGGCTCCTAAGAAGATTATTTGCTGGGATGGCTGCAGTCTTGACTTTTGGAAGTTGACTGTGTATCCCAGAGCTTGAAGTAATCGTATGACATTCCAGATTTTTTGTCAACATCAGTTTGTCGTCCGCTTGTATGAGGCAGTCGTCCAGGTACGGGTAAATCTGTATACCCTGGAGCCTGCGATGAGCAATTACTGAAGCCAGGCATTTTGTAAACACTCTGGGCGCAGTAGATAAGCCAAATGGCAATGCTGAGAATTGATAATGCTCTGGCCCTGCAAGAAATCGGAGGTATCTTCTGCAACTGTCTGATAGGGACATGCAGGTATGCCTCCTTGAGGTCCAGAGTAATCAGCCACGACTCCTTGCCCAGCATGGGAAGGAGTTGCTGCAGAGTCAGCATTTTGAACTTTGGTACTATGAGAAAGGTGTTTAATGTGGACAAGTCCAGTATTGGTCTCCATTGAGTTTCTTTTCTTGGAACAAGGAACAGTCTTGAGTAAAATCCCTGTTCTTGTTGTGGAACTCTTTCTATTGCTTTCATTTGAGTTAGCAGAGATTTGCTGGATAGCCTCTGCCCTTTGATGTTGTGGTAGATTTGGCATGCCTTGTTTTCTTGGTAGGGTATGAAAATGAAACCTGTACCCTCGGTCTATAATGTCCAAAATCCATTTGTCCTTTGTCAGTCTGTGCCAGTTTTCTGCAAACAGAGATAATTTTCCGCCCAAGGGAGCTTCTAGTTGTTCCCTGGTAGGCGGTAGTAGAGGAAAGTCATTGAGATTGTGGTTGTTGGGCAGGAGAAACCCCTGCGTCACCTCTTTGGTTTCCTGGCTGCCATTGACGTCCCCTGTAAGGGCCTCTGTATTGGCCTCTTCCCCGGCCCCGCCTGTTCTTACCCCTTTGAAACCTTTCTGGATTAGGAAAGGACCAGTTTTTGAAGGCCAATTCCTACTGAATCTGGGGGGTTGAACCTGGAGGAAATCCTTTACAGTTTGAACTGATTTTGCTTTTTCTTCAATGGTCTTTAGCACATCCTTAGCATTTGCACCAAAAAGCTTGTTCTTTTCCAAAGGTGCATCCAGAAGTTTTGCTTTTACATGATCTGGTAGAGGTTGATCTTTTAACCAAGCATGTCTTCGCATCACTGCCCCTGTCATAGCTGCCCTACATGAAGCTTCCAGTGCATCATATCCACACTGCAGGAAGTGATTGCTTACTTGCTGAGTGTTATGTACAGCTTCCTGCAAAGTCTTCCTGTCTAAAGGATCAGGAGAAGCTAGTGTTTTTTGTAAATCTTCCAAGAGATAATCCTGATATTGGAACATATGAAAAAGGCAATTTAAAGCTCTCATAGATAAAGTAGTCTTTATCTGAAGGAGTAGGGTCAGAGGGTTCAACCCGGGGCCTTTTATCAGGAGGAGGCTGGGATGCTCTCTCTGGATGGGTCTGTGAACCTCTAATCATGGAAATTAAATCAGCAGCCATGGACATAATTTGTGTCTCTGGAGTCAGCTGAGGTAAGGATCTAGAAGTAATATGCTTTGTTTTGCTGGCTGCCTTAGCCCTAGTGTAGGCCTTAATAGACATGGCCATAGGAGGCCTGGCAGCTCCACGTGCAGGAGTGACCTTGTCTACAGCAATGGTCTCTGGCATCTCCTCGGTTTCGGTATCCGGAGGAAAATCTATAACTGGCGTCGGTGTAATGTCTGGAATCTGAGTAGTCGGTACTGCGGTGTCTTCGGTACGGAGCGGTGGAGAGACCGTCTCAGAGGAAAGCGGAGCACTCGCACTAGGTTTTGGCGTGGAGTCTGTAGTAGACGCGGGCTGAAGATGTCGGTCCTGGTCTTTCCGCTTTTTGGGAGTTTGCGATGTCGGAAGATCTGACGGCATGGTATAAACAAATTTATCGCCGAAAACGTCTTCAGCGAAATCCGCCCGGCGCCTGAGTGCATTTGTTGAAGCGAGCACAGGCTACACAGGCCGAGACGTCGTGGTCTGGGCCCAGGCAAGGGAGGCAGTAAGAGTGGAAATCCTTGAGGTATTTGTTTACCACAAAAAAGACAATTATTAACTTTCAGTAATTTCTGACATCGGCTGAGGCAAGAAAAGGTCCCCAACGGGGTACTTAGCTTTTTTGATGACTTCGGTATCGTAGAATACAGGAGCTGACCGACCGGCACTTGCGAACTGCTTCTGCTTCGGGCACCGCGCGGCAAGAAAGACTGAAGAAAATGGCATCGGCTGATGCTTATATACTGCCGCTCTGACGGAGAGAAATGTGACATCAGCCGACGTCGGACCCAGACTTTGGAATCCGGCTGACCGAGGGCTGCCTGAGGCAGGACAACCCACATGTTATGACTGCAGCTGCATTCTTGAAGGACATCCTATTCACGCTCTTGCAGGAGTGCTCCCAAAACCTTCTGAGAGGAACACTTAATCTGGCAGTTGGGTTACAGTTAAGCAGTTAACTAGCTCCTGTGGTCCAGTGGTGCGAGGTTTGTCTCTGCCATTATCTACGGGACTGAGCAGGTCACTTAACCAGACACTGCTTCAGGACCAAGTTTGAAAGTTCAATGGAGATCAGTGCTTTAGCCCATGGAGAAGTGCGATTTACAGGGATCTGACTGACTTGTCAAACTACGGGGAATAAAATGAGACCCCCCACGGAGCTTCCAGAAACTGCCAGCAAGACTGGAGAGGAAAGTAAAAATGTTGCCACCTTTATTCAGAGAGCTCAATTTTGCTTATGGGACAACCAAAAACTCAATTAGGCTAGGACAGACATGTTTGCTCCAGCACTAACCAATTATAAAACAGTGCAGCATCCAAGCCAAACAAGTCTGAAGACTGTATAAAATCAATTCACACTCCAAACTGAAGCAAAGTTTTCCTGTGAGCTAGTACTGTAATACCCCCCCAATCCCTGGATACAAAGCGACATGTATACCAGCCTTCAGAAATGGAGACTCATGCAAGCCAAGGAGCATCACTGGTGTTCACTTATTGTTGGCAAATGAAAGTACAACTGTGTAAACAGTGCACATCCTTTACTGTTGCAGTATTCATAGTAGGGATTGCCTACCAAGGCTACCACATCTGGCCAGTACAAGTCTTGCACTCTGTCACACATGCTCCCCGCAGAGGATACAGGGCATAAAGGTGACTTACGGACAGCAGTCATCCAGACTTGAATTGCTGCAGGAGAGGAGAAAATGCAGTTGGGGGGGAGCCACCTGCCAGGAGGGGAGCCAAAGGAAGAGAGGGTTGGAGGGAGTAAAACACAGTGAAGAGGACATCTGTCATGGTAAGATTTTACACAACTCTGCCATGTCCTACATCACCGTTGCAGTATTTTTCACTACAGGGAAAGTAAGAGCAAGGAAAAGCCTGCAAATCCATGTAGAATGGCTTCAGCAAAATCTGCTCTAGCCCTAGAAACCATATCCAATTTACATTTAGTAGTCATTGCATACCTTCACTAAGTAGCATCTTCAAGGATGGAGTGCATCTAACCCCTTAAAGCACCCAAGAGGCAACAGCCCTAGTGGAGTAACAGAAGTAGACAATCATTTGCCATGAAAAAAATGGCCTTAGAAATTCAGATTGGTTTTGACTCAAAGAATGTCATGGGGGATGCGACAAAGCTGGTCTGACTTACAAATGTCCTTATTTTATCCAAATACCAGAGCTGTGTAAATCTGTATGCTCCCTTCCCCCACTCCCCCTAGGAGTAAGAGGCCTAGGACAAAGGAATACTCTTACTGGGAACTGACTGGGCTGCAAATTACCCATTTTCAGCAGAGGCCCAGGGAGAAAGCTCCAAAATTTGCCGCTTCCCAGAGAGACCCCTGTATGCCACAAACTGGCCTTCAACTGACTCAGTCTTGACATTACAAAACATCTGTACAATGTTCTATAAGCCTACATAGAAATCATGCATTTGCTTCAAAGTGGTGCAGCATTCAGGCCATCAACTCCTGCATGAAAAAGTACAGTAATGGCCCCCAAAGTTTTACACACACACCCTTGCAATTTAAGCTCCCATTTAGCATTGGCATTTTTCAAAAATGTTCCTTTCAAAATTTTAGTTTAGAACAAGCAGTGTTACATTTCACTACAAGCCATATACAGCCCAAGGAGTGCCTCTACTATGCTATCCTGCAGAGTCTGTGAAAGCACAGTTGAATCTGACACTGAACTATGAAGGGGACATTTATTCTGCTTGATGTACAGTTTGAAACTAAAAACATATGGTTTAAAGTTGTTGCCTCAACACCAAAGAAAAGGAATGAAACTAGAGCACAAACCCCAGAACCTCTGTGGAGAGAATGTTAGAGACACTGAGACTTGGCTACGATTATATTGGCACACAAGCAGAGAACTTTCCTATTCGAAACAAGTCCAGGAAGCAGTGCAAGGCTATGCAGTCTGGGAAAGCTTGGACTTGTCAGGGTCACAAAAACCTGTTTGCATAGTGCTGCTGAAATGCACAATATGCTTGTAGCAAGGAGCCAACGATTCCTCCTTTTGAACATCTACCTTAAAGGACATCACTCAGTTTTCAGAAATGCTGAGGGATGGGACCAAGCACACAACTCCACACAGACCAAACAGCCACACCAAAGTAATGAAGATTTCAAAGCTTCAAGACAGAGTAAGAGTTGCACTCCACAGGGAACTGAACTGTCCCATTGATATGAGATATTCAAAACTCTACAGGAGCCTGGAAAATAGGCTACAACCATGGCAATAGTTCACAGGTAGATCCTGCTGGCTAGGAAAATGGTCCATTTGCACAACATGTTGACTGGGGGGTTGGACTCTGCAACAGATTCCCAAAAACATTTCAGTATGGACGAGTTCCATAACAATTCATCCAGGTGATCACATTACTCCACTAGAAACCACTGCAAGACCTTCATGAACAGTGGTTTCTAAACTGGATGAAAAAAATGGAGGACTCTAGACTCCACCCATTTACAATAAACCAGTAAGCTAAATGGCTGAATTAACACTATTAATGCGGATTTGACAACAGCCTTCACCCCCCCCCCCCCACACCTTTCAGACTAGACATTCAGGCATCCTTAAAACTGCTCAAAGGCTTTAAGTGCCCATTTTTCAACTTTTCAAATTCTCCACATTTCCAAGTACACAGAGTGCAGCGACTTTAAACTTACTGAAGAAAGTGTGTGAAAGTCTAATGCACCCATACCATAGTAGTTTCTAGCACAGCACGTTTAGACTGCCTTTGCTTATTAGAAAACAATGGGATATCAATGCTTTAGTGTCAAAAGTACAGTTTTGTACCTACCACAAGTGTAGATCTTGTGTTCACCCTGCGGCAGTCACCACACTTGGGTTATCCTGCCGTCAGGCAGTCCCGCAGTCGGCCCGAATTCCAAAGTCTTGGTCTGGCGTCGGTTGCTGTCGCCTCCTCTGATGTCAGAGTGCCAGGGGTATACAATAGGCATCCAACGCCATTTTCTTCAGTTTCTTGCCCCAGATGTCAAGTACCCCCAATAGGTAGGCTATATACACATACACACACACACAGCTATATAAAAATAAAATACCTTCAGGCACAAGCAATACACCACAGAGGTTGTATAGGATAGAGTAGTATAGATAAGTTCAGCTAGTTCTGAGGGGATGGAGGGAGGATAACCTGGACTGCAGCAGGGTGAACACTTGAACATCTACATTTATGGTAGGTACAAAACTGTACTATGCTCATAGTGTTACCCTGCTGTAGTCACACTTGGGTTGAATCCCAAAGCAAAGGATGGGTGGTGGAATTAAAACAGGGTTAGAAGCTGGTAGGCCCTGCAAAACTGCAGTGGCAAAACCAGCTCTAGTCTTGGAATATAGATAAGTGATGGTGTTTGGTGAAGGTGTGCACTGAACTTCAGGTTGCAGCCTCCAGAATATCCTTGGTTGGCACTCCCCTGAGAAAGGCTCCTGATTTAGCTGTAGCCCTGGTGGAGTGGGACCCAATGTTAACAGGTACCGGTTTCCCATGTGTGTAGCAGAAACGTATGCAATGCCCTATCCATTTGGAAATTGTTTTGATTTTCCTTGTGATCCTGCAGCATAGGCTACAAAGAGCTGGTCAGATTTTCTGAAAGCCTTAGTTTTATCCAAGTAGTAACGTAATTGCCTGTGAATGTCCAAAGAGTGCAGGAGTCTCTCCTTTGTTCTGGGGATTTGGGAAAAAGGTGGACATATGAATGGTTTGGTTTAGGGCCACACTGGATACCACCTTTGGCATAAAGAAAGGGTCAGTTCGTAGACATACTCTGTCTTGAAAAATGAGGAAAGGCTCCACTGCCATTAGTGCCTGTAGCTTCGAGACTCTTCTAGCTGAGGTTATTGCTAGTAGCAGGGCAGTTTTCCACTGCCATTAGTGCCTAAAGCTTCAAAACTCTTCTAGCTGAGGTTATTGCTAGTAGCAGGGCAGTTTTCCATGAAAGAAATTTTAAATCAGCTGAAAAAGCTGGCTCAAAGGGCGGCAGTGTAAGCTTTTCCAGAACATAGTGGAGATCCCAAGTAGGTGTTGGTGCTCTCCTGGGTGGTCTTGTTTTTAGCCCCTCTGAGGTACTGTCTTAGAAGTGGATGTGAGAATAAAGGAGGATCCCTGTTGTAATGAGCTGAAATTGCTGAGGTGTGGATCTTGGATGAAAAGGAAAGTCCTTTGTGCAACATCTGTTAAATATTGTAGCATCCGAGGAATGTTTGGAACAAGGGGATTGTGGTCTTTAGCCTGGTTCCAGGCCCAAAATCTTTTCCATTTGTCTGAATAGGTTTTCCTGGTGCTGGGCCTCCTGGCCTACAGAATGACATGCACAACAGCTTTGGATAGAGGTGTTGGCTGGTTGTTTAGGTCATTTGCCATGCAGCCAGGTTTAAAGTCTTGAGCTGGTTGGGTAGAATCCGACTCTCGCTGGATGAGCAGATGAGGAATTTGTGGTAAAATCCATGGTGGGTCGTGGGCCATGTTCCTTAGAATTGGATACCAATGCTGGCGTCCAGTCTGGTGCAACGAGCATCATTTGTGGCCTCTCTAATCTGACTTTCAGCAGTAACTTTGCTAGAAGAGGCAGTGGAGGAAGGCATACGCTGTTAATGTTTTCCAACTGAATGAGAGGGCGTCCATTTTCCAAGCTTGTGGATGGAATGTCCTTGCGCAAACTTTGAAGTTGGTAGTTTTGGGGGCTGGAAAACAGATCTATGTCTGGGCATTCCCATTTTTGAGCTATCATTGCAAATACTTGTGGATCTAGTTTCCATTTGTGTGGATCCAGGATGTTTCTGCTTAGGTCTTCTGCCAATGTGTTTCTTTCCTGGCAGGAATTGTGCTCGTAACTGAACCTGGAAAGACAGTGCAGTGTTCCACAAAGTCATTGCTTGCCTGCACAGAGGGTAGGAATGTGTGCCCCCTTGCTTGTTTATGTACCACATTACTGTGGTATTGTCCATCTTTATTAGTTGTCCTGGGTGTAAGAGGTCCTTGAAAGCTGTTGGGGCATTCTGTACTGCTAGCATTTCTTGATTGATTGATATGTAGATGCCTTTGATCTGTAGTCCATTTGCCCTGAATGCACTGTCCTGCCATGTGTGCTCCCCAGGCATAGTCCGATGCATCTGTTGTCATAGTTTGCCTGGCTGTGGGTAAGGTGAAAGGCTGACCCTTGAGGTGACGTGCCCACCACAGAAACTCCTGTTGAAGGCAGGGAATAAGTGGTATCGTTTCCAAGCTGTGGCTGTGCTGAGTCCATACGCTTTTCAGGTACCATTGTAATTTCCTCATATGCAGTTTTGTAAATGGTATTAGTAGTATACAAGATGCCATGAATCCCAAGACCTGCAGAATTTTTCTTGCAGGGAGCTGGGTCTTTGTTGCCATTATTTTGAAACATTGAGTCAGCTGTTGCTCGTCTGGCATGAGATAAGCCATCTGGGCAGTTTTATTCAAGCTGGCACCCAGGAATATTATGTTTTGAGGGCACTAGTTTCGATTTATTTTCGTTTACTGTGTACCCTAGGCAACTGATGTTTGACAAATGCCAGATGGTTTAAAAGAATGTTCTTGCTTTCTGCTTGAATAAGGAAGTCGTCCAGGTATGGGTATATTTGAATTCCTCTTTGTCTGCAGTATGCAATTACTGGTGCCAGGCATTTTGTGAAGACCCTGGATGCAGTAGATCAGCCAAAGGGCAGTGCAGAGAATTGATAATGCATTGAACCTGCAATGAAGTGGAGGTATCTTCTGCAATTTTGTCTGACACGGACATGCAGATATGCCTCCTTGGAGGTCCAACGTTACTAGCAAAGCATTCTTGCCCAGCATGGGAAGCAGCTGTAGTGTTAGCATCTTGAATTTTGGTACTTGCAGATAGGCGTTTTGAAAGGTCCAGAATGGGTCTCCATGCATTGTCTTTTCTTGGGACTAGAGTCTTAGTAAAATCCTTGTCCTTGCTCCTGTGTAGGTACCTGTTGAATGGCTCTCATGTCCATGAGAGCTGTAATTGGTTTTTGAGCCTCTGCCCATTGATTTGGTGGCAGGTTGGGCATTCCTTTTATCCTTGGCAAGGTATGAAAGTGGAATCTGTATCCTTGAGACAATGTTTATGACCCATTTGTCTTTGTGCCAAAGTTGTCAATCTCACCTTCATTCTTGCTGGATGGGGCTCGGAGCAGACCCTCTGCTCCGACTCTGCCTATACTAAAAGCTCGAGAGCCATTTTTACCGGCTCGAGGCTACCCTATATCCCACAATGCTAGGCGCTAACTACCCAGATAAAGTTTGCCGCTTCAGCTGCGAGGTGCATTTACCGGCTCCGCAGGTTGGATTTTATAATTAAATTTCTCAGTTTTTCAGTTAGTTTTTGTTAGTGACCATCCCATTAGCTTCCCTTCTTAGCTAAACTTCCTTCTGGTCCCCTTTAACCCCTTAATTCCTAACCCCCTTGTTCGGCCTTTGGGCTCATTCCCCCTTTTAAATTGTCAATTGTTGTGTGACTGACTTAGTTTGTGTTAAAGGGTAAGGGTGTGCGTCTGCATCTCTGTCCTAGTTTGTGCGTCTGCGTGTCTGTCCTTTTTTAGGATGTCTAAAGATACCAGGGTCTCAGGCTTCAAGTGACTCATGCTGTCAGAAAATGTCACTGTCACACTTATTGCCTAGGCCCTCTGCACCTGCAGGACTTTTGTTCAGTCATGTGTTCAGTCCAAGAGTCCTGCAGGAACGCAGAAATAAGTTAATTTTAAGGGGCTTATTAAAGCCTGAAGGTTCTCCGGCCATGTCATCGTCGGGGAAGCCTTCGAAGCCATCCGCTCAGTGTTCAGAGCCTTCGACTGGGGGTGCTCTGACCGCTTCTAAGAGTCTTAATCGGCGTTTCTCAAACTCTGTCTTCTACATCGGCTCGAGCCGGAGCCAATGTTTCTAGGACTCAGTCGGTGCCGATAGTTGTCAGTTCCATCTGCCAGCCGTAAACTGTCCAGGTCTCAGTCCTTGGAATCTGCTCACTCTGTCAGAGGTCTCCCTTACTCTGAGTGGAGCCATCAAACCCATTCCTCTAGGTCTTCCAGGCTCTCGGACCATGACAGAGAGGGTGGTTAGTCCAAGGCACTAGCCCAGATGCTCCATAGCCCTTCTCAGACGGTGGCCATTCCCACTCCATCTTAGATTCCTCCTCAGACTCTCCCCTGAGTTTGGAGTCGGAGCTTGTGGGAGCCATGGCAGTCGATGAGTCTGAGCCGATACCTCACCTTTCGGCTCCATCATCGGCTTCAGTCTCTTCCATGGTCCCATCCTTGTAGGAATCTGGGTGCATGGACTTGGTCAGCTCAGAGGGGGAGAGTGGCATCGGACCCTTGTCCGACCCAGTTCTCCCTCTCGATGCTTCAGCGTTGGTAAGTTCGGCCCCGACATCGGCTTCGGAGCTGTCCCTCTGTGCCGGGAGGGGTCCTTATCTCTTCAGAGCAGGGACCTTCTACCCTGCCGGATAGGGGCACCTTCGAAGTCATGAGGAGCGTGCTGGCCCCTCTGCCTGCTCCACGATCGGCTCCCTCAGCTCCTCCCTCTGTAGTGCCTGTTGCGGTCTCTACCCACCCTCTCATTCCTGACCGTAGAGATCCAATGCCTCAGGTTTCCCCATTGGGAATATCCTCCTCTTCCGAGGTTTCCCCTGATCAGTCAGGGGAACCCCCTCGGAAGAGGAAATTTAAGAGGAAGCATGTTAACTCCCCTGAATCCATTACATCCCTGAATCCATTACATCGGACACCAACTTGGATGAGTCAGAAGGGTCCCCACGGGACCCCTCTGAGGATGTCTCCTTTTCAGACATCCTTGAGATCCTTAAGCAGAGGGGGAACTGGTCTACCCTTAATCCTTCAGAGGACGAGTCGCTTTATTACCTAGAGGTGTTTGGCTCTCGCCCTTCCACCTCCTGGGTGTCTCCGTCCTTTGACCCCCTCATGGAAGTGGTGGTGTGGACGGCCCCTGATACGATGGAACCTACCCCACAGAGGCCTTCAAAATTCATAACAGCTCCTTCGGACAAACTTTTAGCTAAGGGTGTCCAGTTGATGCCATGGTGGTGGCTGCAGCCACTAAGAAGGAACTGGCTGATCCTTCAGTACCTGTCGATCCTCCTAACAAGGAGTCTAGGACTATGGATAGGTACGGCAAGCGGATATTTTCTTCAGCGACCTTTGTCATGCGGTCGCTGAATTATCTGTGCCACTTCACCCACCTTCAAAGACACATGCTCAAAGAAGTGGTGAGGTCCTACAGGATCCAACAGCTGCGGGGTCACAGGACAAAATCAACTCCCAGCTGGCAACCCTGAATTCCATTGTCAACTCCTCCATGCGGCTTATTTCCTATGCGGCTGATGGGGCGAGTAGGGCTGCAGGCACAGGCGTGGCCTTACGGCGTCACACCTGGATGTGGCTTTGTAACTTTGCAGACCCCCTTCAAGGCGTCCTTCATTAACTCCCACCTTTGACGGTTCAGCTTTGTTTGGACCTCAGGTGAAGGATACTTTGACCCGATGCGAGCAAGAAGGCAAGACACACTCTGCATGGGAGTTGTCTAGACCATATCCTAAGGGTCAGAAGGGTGGGAAAATGTGGTTCCGTAAACCACAAGAGGTCGCACCTGACGCAAGAGGTCAGTTCCCCACTAGAGGCAGGGGTGGGGGAACAATAACAGCCGCCGCCCTAGGGGCAGAGGTGGTCTGCAAAATCAGGGTAGCAGAGAGTCTGACAAACCCTTCCAGCATCCCCGAGAAGCTGCCTGACTATCCGCCTTCGGAGGCAGTCGGGGGAAGGTTATCACTGTACCCAGAAGCCTGGCTTTCACTCACCAAAGACAAATGGGTACAGTCAATTATATCCAAGGGTTACAAAATTCCTTTTATCCATCAGCCAAAAGGACCCCTTCCAGACATTCCACCCAGTCTAAGGGAACAAGCAGTACTAGAAATATCAAAACTGCCAACAAAGAGCCATCCAGCCAGTCCCAGCAGATCAACAAGGATCCGGAATCTAGATTTTGGGACCAAAAAAGACAGGGGACTGGAGACCAATATTGGACCTCAGCAGACTAAACTAGTCTGTAAGAACAACGAAGTTCCGGATGGTCACGCTACAGTCCATTTTACCCTTTCTGGGTCAGGACGACTTAATGTGCTCTGTAGACCTTCAGGATGCGTACTACCACATCAAGATGCACAGGCAGTCCCGGAGGTTTCTCCGCTTCCGGCTGGGAGCCAGTCACCATCAGCTCAGAGCCCTGCCCTTTGGTCTCACTACAGCCCCCCCCCCCCAAAGTGTTCACCAAATGCATGGCGGCAGTTACAGCTCATCTGAGGTGTCAAGGATTCCAGGTGATTCCATACCTAGTCTGGCTCCTCACTGCCACCACCAAGCATCAGCTTCTCTCCAGAGAGGACACCAGTCATACTTGCAAAGGGCTAGGTATCTCCATAAATTTCAAAAAGTCTGCCTTGTCAGTCTATTACCTTCATAGGCGCCACCTTGGACACAGTCCGGCTCTCAGCAAAACTAACAGAGCAAAGAGATATTCGCAGGCATGTTCACATCCTCCAGAACAAAATCCAGGCCAGGTTTGTCCTGAAGGTATTAGGTCTCATGGCGGCAGCCATTACTCTACTTCCCCTAGCTCGCTTTCATATGCGGATCCTTCAGTGGATGCTTTTCCCCCCAGTGGTCCTTTCAACAGCTTCCAATGTCACACAACATCTTAATAACCCTGTCTTGCAAGAAACATCTTTCTTGGTGGATGGTCTCTCCAAGTCCTTCAGGGCAGACCATTTGTTCCTTCTCCCCTGGTCGCAACTGTGACAACAGATGCCTCCCTGATCGGGTGGCAGGACAGTCCAAGGCACATGGCAACCTTTCGAGTGCCACCTGCACATAAATGTCTTGGAGTTGAGAGCAGTACTTTAGCATTGCAAGCCCTTCAGGACTCTTCCCATCGGGACTATTGCAGTTCAGACGGACAATATGTCCATAGTGTGGTACATAAACAAGCAGGGCGGAACCAAGTCCTATCCCTTATGTCGAGAGGCACTCAGACTTTGGCAGTGGGCGATCTCCTCTCAGTGGTTTCTGATAGCAATGCACATCCCTGGGAAGTCCAACATCATAGCAGACAGGTTGAGCAGGGCCATTCTCATGCCACACGAGTGGCATCTCAAACAAGCAGTAGTGGAAGAAATTTTTCAGAAATGGGGTAGACCTTGCTGCGATCTTTTTGCAACACCTCAAAACAGCAAGTGCCACGACTTCACTCTTCCTGGCCGCCCCCCCCCCCCAGAGACAGTCCACGATTGGCCCTGGCCCCGGGGACTTCTGTATGCCTTTCCCCCCTTTCCATTAAATCTCGATTCAGAAAGCTACCACCTTGAGCCACCATGATCCTAATGCTCCTTACTGGCCTCGACAGATATTGTTTCTGTTCCTGCATAGTTACCTCTTGGGGCAGCCCTGGCATCTGGACCCAGAGCCAGATCTCTTGACCCAGTCGGGACAGCTGCACCACTCCCTCCAATCTCTCAACCTCACAGCTTGGTTGCTCCAATTCAAACCCTACCCAGGCTTCCCCTCATTTCCCATTCTGTGCGTGACATACTTATAGCTTTCTTAAAGTCATCTACCAGAAGGATTTATGCCAGCAAGTGGAAGCTTTTTTTCCTTCTGGGCAGGAGCTAGAAATATGGAACCTTTAACTGCCCCTATCCAAATCATTCCTAGACTTCCTAGCCGAACTGTTTCACTCGGGGTCTTCCTCCACCATCAGAGTACAGTTAGCGGCTATTTCGAACTTTCATGTAGGCTTTTCGGACTCCAGTATCATGTCCCATAAGTTTTGTAAAACCTTTCTTAAAGGTATCTTTTTGCTTAAGCCCCCAATCCAAGACCCCCCACCGCAGTGGGACTTAAATTTCTTCCCCCCTTTGAACCTGCGGCTTCCTGCTCCTTGAAGTTGCTCTCTTGGAAGACTTTCTAGTCGCCATAACATCTGCGAGAAGAGTATCAGAACTACATGCTCTTTGCATTCGTCCACCTTATCTAGTTTTCCATAAAGACAGTCTCTCAGGACTAACCCGTCCTTTTTACCCAAGGTTTCTTCTGAGAGAACCTAAACCAGACCATCTCCCAGTTTTCTTCAACTACTCCAACAGAGCGAAACAAAAGCTGCATTTTCTGGACGTTCATCGCCAGCTCCATTACTATCTGGATAGAACCAAGCAAGCTAGGAAATCCAAGCAGCTCTTCCTATCTTATGCGGCAGGGAAGAAAGGCCTTCCAGTTTCCAAAGTAACCCTTTCTAGATGGCTGGCCCATTACTTTCATCTATGACTTCAGACGCCAAAAGCTACAGTCAAGGCTCACTCAACTAGAGCATTAGCCACGTCAATAGCTTTTCAGGCTAGATTACCAATAGATTCCATTTGTGCGGCAGCCACATGGGCCTCTCCTCATACCTTTCTCTCTCATTACAAATTAAGACATGGCCTCCCGAAGCCGGGCTAATTTTGGTTCCACCGTTAAAGAGTCTGTTCCGATGAGCCACCCAGGATGAAGGTGCTAGGGACGCGGTCCCATCCAGCAAGAATGAAGGAGAGAGATTGACAACTTTGAAGGAGAGAGATTGACAACTTTGAGAAGTTATGTACCTACCATAACGTTCCATGTTAGTTTTCTTCTCGCCTTCTTTCTTGCATCCCACCCCCCCATCCTCCTAGCCTGGACAGACCTAAGGATCCTTGGGGATCTTCTGCCTCAGTATTAGCCCCCTTGGCTATCTTTACTGGTAGCTATAGGTCTAGGTGAAGAGTGAGGTTTCCTCTTCTCCTTATTTTGGAGATCAGAACTGCTATGGTTTCAGCTATCAAACGAGATCTGGGTAGTTAGCGCCTAGCATTGTGGGATATAGGGTAGCCTCGAGCCAGTAAAAATAGCTCTCGAGCTTTAGTATAGGCAGAGTCGGAGCAGAGGGTCGGCTCCGAATCCCATCCAGCAAGAAAGAAGGCGAGAAAACATGGAATGTTATGGTAGGTACATAACTTCTCATTCTCCCAGGGGAGCTGCCAGGAGAGATTTGCTTGGTAGTTTGAGGATTGAGTCATTGTGTTTGTCTTCTGCTGGCTTGGGGCCTGTCTTCTCCTTTCTGGGTAGCAGAACCCCATTGGTGAGGTTTGTAAGGGCCTTGTGACTGACCTCTGCCCCTTGGGCATCTGTATTTGCCCCTCTGATCTGTCAGAAGCTGGAAAGGACCAGTTTTTTGTTGGCCAATTTCTGCTGAAACAAGGGGATTGTACCTGTAAAAAATCCTTGACAGTCTGCATAGATTTTGCCTTGTCCTCCATTTTCTTTAAAAGCTCCTCTGCTTTGACACCAACTACATCCTGCTGTAAAGGTGCATCCAACAATTTTGCTTTAACATGATCAGGTAGAGTTTGTTACTTTAACCAAGCATGTCTACGTATGACAGACCCAGTAACAGCTGCTCTACAGGAAGCTTCCAATTAATCAAATCCACATTGTAAAGTATGTTTGCCCACCTGTTCAGCTGCATGCAACAGATCCTGCATTTCCTTGAAGTCAGACTGTTCAGTATGTGTGCTCATTTTTTGTTTTGAGACCATAGGAATTGCTGATATTTCAGCATGTGAAACTGACAATTTAATGCTCATAGCCAGAGTTGCTGAGGTGTACATTTTCTTTCCCCATGTAGGGCTCTGGAATCCCTTTCACTGGGCACAGGATTTTTAGCCATAGAAGCTTTAGCCCCCTTGGGACCCTGAAAAATTGTTTCTGGGTCAGCCACAGGGCTTTTATAAAGGAATTTGTGCGAGTCAGGTACTCTGTAGTATCTGTGTGGTTTGGCTGGAGCAGGAGGTAGAGAGTCAGGATTTAGGACTAGACTCCAAACATCTACAATATCTAAAACTGGAGGAATAGCAAGTGGTCTGTGCTGGGGTAGTAAAAGGAACTCCCAGTGGAAATGTTCCTCATGGTAGTTTCCCCAAAGGAGTAGTCTTCAGGGGGGGGAGATGCTGAGGGAATAGTCTCTTCAGCATCAGAGTCTTCATATGGGGGCAAAGTGTAATCCTGTTCCTCAGAAGAATCTGAGGAAACAAACCTGGTCAGAGGAAGCATAATCCTCCTTGTCTTGGTTTTTTATCTGGAGGGGATGGGAACCCCTGATTAGGGTAATCAAAACTTCAGCCATCTTAAGCATCTGTTTCTTAGGCATGGGGCCTTGAACTATAGACTGTCTTACAGTCTTTTGGTTTTAGAGGAGTTTTAAGCTAAGCATACGATTTAATGGTGAGTACAGTCTGTCTGAAGACACCTTCTGCAACCAAAGGTGTTTCCACTGCACTGGGGTCTCCTTCGACTCCGGTGTCAGAAGGGCATAAAGAAGATGGCTGCGTCGGCCTAGTAGACTCAGCTTGAGAATCCGCAGCTGTCTGGGGTTCCAATTCTGCGGTCGGCAGGGGCTGCGTAGGCGCCTCACTGAAAACCGGAGAACCGACAGGCCCAGCAGAGGCCTCAGAGTCTGGCTTGCTCATAGGCTGCCTGTCCCTATCCTTGCGGTTTTTTATGCATGCCGGTAGTCAGCTGCTCCAATGACATGACATAATTAAATTTCCTACCAAAGTAATGGTGTGCAAAATCAAAACTGCATTTGATAGTTAGTTTATTAAACCTAGCACAAAACAGACAACCTGTGACATCGTGGTCTGGGCCTAGGCAAGGAATACAATAAGAATGAAAGTTCTTATGAGGTATTTGCTTCCCACAAGAAATGCAATCGTAACTTTTTCTGACATCGGACTGAGGCAAGAAAAGGTTCCCCCAACTGGGTACTTAGCTTTATTGAAGACTTCGGACTGAAATTCGAATAAAAAATCTCAGGTGTCGGCCGATTGGCACTTGCGAACTGCTTCTGCTTCGGGCACCGCACAGCAAGAAAGACTGAAGAAAATGGCATCGGATGCCAGACGTCAGGGAGGAGGCGACAGCAACCAACGCTGGACCAAGACTTTGGAATTCGGGCAGACTGCGGGACCACCTGATGGCAGGATAACCCAAGTGGGCAACACTAACATCTAAAAGTTCCAGGCATTCTAAAATTACAAAATGCAAAGTATTTAAATGCAAACTGCTACATTACATCCAATTTGTGAACAGATACTATACTAACTTCTTCTCAGTTAAAATAGAACTCCTACATTGAAACAAATCAGCTTTTTCTCTCAGATTTAAACCAATACTTTGTATTTGAATTCTGGGAGTTGTTCCTATTTTACTTCAGGAAATATAATTGGAAAATTTATCAGTATTAATTTCATGCAATAATTCTCTTCCACAATGAGGGGGCATTAATACAGGAGCTGCTGGAATCTTGGCAAATTAAATTGAATACCTGCAACATCTGGTATTAATGATATGGAAAGTTAATCATTGAGATGGTGAGGCATGTGATTACTTTAGTAGTAATGTAAAGCGTTTCACAGCCTCAGGTCCTGTAAGGGGCAGGAGACTAGCATTAAATATTCTCATTTCACAGTTCTGGCTATTCAAAAAGTACAGTTTTGTACCTACCATAAATGTAGATGTTAGAGTGCTAATACAGCTGCAGTCATAACAGATGGGTTCTCCTGCCATCAGGCGGGTCCTCGGTCGGCCGAATTCCAAAGTCTAGGTCCGGCGTCTGTTGTCGTCGCTTCTTCCCTGAAGTCAGTGTGACAGGGGTATAAAGGAACCAGCAGACGCCATTTTCTTCAGTTTTTCTTGCCCCAGATGTCAGGTGCCCCCAGAAGGAAGGCAATACATAAATTGGTGTAATAATGCAGTGCAATATAATCCAGATGCAGTAGTTTCAAGCAAATGCATCATAAATGAATACCCCAATCAGGCTGTATGAGGATGCGTCAGCCTATAGGCCTGTCCCAAGAGGGGAAGGAGGGAGGGAAACCTTGACTGCAGCTGTATACATTTATGGTAGGTACAAAACTGTACTATGTTCATCGTGCATACAGCTGCAGTCATAACAGATGGGTAGAATCCCAAAGCTAAGAAAGGGGTGGTAGGCACTAGTTGGAACTAGGAGCCAAAATGCCCTGCAAGACTGCAGTGGCAAAGCCTGCTCTAGATTTGGAGTATAATGGTAGGTTGTAGTGCTTGGAGAAGGTATGCACAGAACTCCCAGTGGCTGCTTCCAAAATATCTTTGGTAGGAACTCCTCTGAGGAAAGCTGCAGAGGTGGCTGTGGCCCTGGTGGAATGAGATCTAATGCCTGTAGGTACAGTTTTGCCATGAAAGGAATAGCAGAAGCGTATGCAGTGGGCTATCCATTTTGAGATTGTCTGTTTGGAAATTGGCTTTCCTTGAGCTCCTAGAGCATAGGACACAGAGCTGTTTGGAAATTGGCTTTCCTTGAGCTCCTAGAGCATAGGACACAGAGCTGTTCTGATTTTCTGAAAGGCTTTGTTCTGTCCAAATAATACCGCAGTTGTCTGTGGATGTCCAAGGAATGTAGTAATCTCTCCCCTTTGTTTTGAGGATTAGGATAAAAAGTAGGTAAATGTATGGCCTGATTTAAAGCTACCCTGGATACCACTTTAGGCATAAAAGGACGGGTTGGTTCGTAAGGAAACTCTGTCCTGATGGAAGATAAAAGGCTGCACAGCCATGAGAGCCTGTAGTTCTGAAAATCTACGAGCTGAGGTGATTTCGCCGTTTTCCAGAACAAATATTGCAAATCTGATGAGGTAGCCCCTCTGAGGAACGGTCTTGAGAGGGTGAGAGAATAAAAGTGGATCAGTGTTGTATTGTGCAGAAATGGCTGAGGCATGGATTTTGATGGAGGAGAATGAAAGTCCACTGCTTAGCAGCTCAGCCAAATACTGTAGTATGAGGTAAGTTTTCCAGGATCCTGGCCCTTTTTCTCATTCCAGACACAAAACAGTTTCCATTTTGCAGAGTAAGCTTTTCTAGTCGATGGCCTTCTGGCCTCCAAAATGACATCCTGCACCTCCTTGGAGAGTAGGGTCTGTTGTGATGTTAAGGAATCTTCCATGCGGCTAGATTGAGTGTTTTAAGCTGGCTGTGAAGAGTTTTGAAGCTGTGCCGAGTCAGAAGAGGCATTAGAGGCAGGGTCCATGGTGGGGAATGCGCCAGGCTCCTCAGGAGTGGGTACCAGTGTTGCCTTGGCCAGTCCGGAGCAATGAGAATCATCTTTGGTCTGTCTGCTCTGGTTTTCAACAGAACTTTGGGCAGCAGAGGAAGAGGTGGGAAGGCATAAACTGTCATTGATGTCCAACTGAAAGAGAGAGAGTGTCCACTCTCCAGGCCTTTGGATGGAAAATCCTTGAGCAGAATTTTGTCAATTGGTGATTTTTGTGGGAGGCAAAGAGATCCATGTCTGGCCTTCCCCATTCTTGGATTATTTCTGTAAAAACTTTTGGATGCAATTTCCATTCGTGTGGATCTGTCATTCCTGCTTAGGTGGTCTGCCAGCGTGTTTTCCTTGCAGTTCCATTTGTAAGTCCATGGCCATGTTCCAAAGTGACATGGCCAGTCTGCATAGGGGGTAAGAATGTGTTCCTCCCTGTTTATGTACCACATAACTGTGGTGTTGTCTGTTCTTATCAATAGTTGACCTGGTTGTAGAAGGTCCTTGAAAGCTATAATAGCATTTATTACTGCTAGCATTGCCTTTTGATTGATGTGAAGGTGCTTTTCTTTTTGGGACCATTTGCCCTGAATGCACTGATCTGTCATGTGTGCCCCCCAGGCGTAGTCAGAGGAGTCTGTTGTGATGACTACTTGCTTGAGGCTTGCTGAATGGAAGACCTGTGTTTGGCATGCTTGAGCCCACCACAAATTCGTTTTGCAGACATGGAATTAGTGGCATTAGTGTTTCCAAACTGTGGCTGTGTTGAGACCATATGTTTTTCAGGTACCATTGTAGTTTCCTCATATGCAGCTTTGCACATGGGATTAGTAAGATGCAAGATGCCATGAATCCCAGAGCCTGCAGGATTTTCCCTGCAGTCAGCCTGGTGCAATTTGTTTGTGCTCTGAAGTATTGAATTAGTTGCCCCTGCTTCTCTGGCATGAGGTAGGCCATCTGGGTGTTTGTGTCCAAGTTGGCACCCAGGAAAGTTGGCACCCAGGAAAATTATCTTCCGAGAGGGTATTAGCCTTGATTTTTTTTGTTGACTGTGTATCCCAGAGAGTTCAACAACATTATTACATAAGCCAGATGTTTCAGAAGAATGTGCTTGCTGTCCGCTTGGACCAGGCAGTCGTCCAAATAGGGGTATATTTGTATCCCTTGAAGTCTGCAGTAGGCAATTTCTGATGCCAGGCATTTCGTGAATACTCTGGGCGCAGTAGATAAGCCAAAGGGCAATGCAGAGAATTGATAATGGGTTGAACATGCAAGAAATCTGAGGTACCTTCTGCAATTTTGTCCGATTGGGACATGCAGGTATGCCTCCTTGAGGTCCAATGTTACCAGCCAAGACTCCTTGCCCAGCATGGGAAGAAGTTGCTGTAGAGTGAGCATCTTGAATTTTGATGCAGTAGAAATGTGTTTAGGATGGATAGGTCCAAAATAGGTCTCCAATCTTTTCCCTTCCTTGGTACCAGAAATAGCCTGGAATAAAAACCTTGACCTTGTTCATGCGTAGGTACCTCTTGAATAGCTTTCATGTTTATGAGATCTGTAATTTGCCTTTGTGCCTCTGCCCTTTGATTGTGTGGCAGGTTTGGCATGCCTCATTTTTGGAAGGGTGTGAAAATGGAATTTGTAGCCTCTATAATGTCCAGGATCCATTTGTCCTTTGTGACAATATGCCAATTTTTTGAAAATAATGCCAGCTTTCCTCCTAAGGGGGCTGCCATTTGAGACTTGCTTGGCATGCAAAGGGGAAGTCATTAGGTTTGCTTTCTGAAAGATTGCGAGTTATCCTCACCACCTCTTTGTGTAGGAGCTTGCCATTGTCGGCCTCTAAACTATCCTTGGGATTGTCCTCTGCCCCTCGGGCGCCTGTATCTGCCTCTTTGGGGTCTGTCCATGGCAGGAAAGGACCAATTTTTGGAAAGCCAATTTCTACTGAAACGTGGGGGTTTTACCTGTAGAAAATCTCAGTTTTGCATCGATTTAGCCTTTTCCTCCATTTTCCTTAATACCTCCTCAGCATTAGCACCAAATAGTACATCCTTTTGAAGAGGGGCGTCTAGTAATTTAGCTTTGACATGATCAGGCAAGGCTTGTTCCTTGAGCCAGGCATGTCTACGTACGACTGATCCTGTAACAGCAGCTCTACATGAGGCCTCTAGAGCATCAAAACCACATTGTAAGGTATGCTTACCCACTTGTTCTGCACTATGCATCAAATCCTGCAACTCCTTCAAATCTGGTTCAGGTTGTGACATTTTACTTTTCAATTGTGATAACAAAAACTGTTGGTATTTTAGCATATGGAACTGACAGTTTAAGGCCCTCATGGTTAAGGTTGCAGAGGTATATACCTTTTTCCCCCACCTTTCTAAGGATCTGGAATCTCTCTCTGAAGGTAATGGATTTTTAGCAGTGGAGGCCTCAACTTCCTTGGGGCCCTGTGAGATGGTTTCTGGGTCAGCAGCATGGCTTTTGTATAGAAATTGGTGCGAGTCAGGAACCCTGTAGTACCGGTCAGGCTTAACTGGAGCTGGAGGCAGAGAGTCCAGGTTAAGGCAGGCCTCAGAGTAAACATCTAGGATGTCCAAGACAGGAGGTATAGCCAGAGGCCTGTGCTGAGGTAGCAAGAGAAATTCCCCAAGCCTTTTCTTGGAATCTGAATAATCTTGGCCTTCCCAGTGGAAGTGTTCCCTTAAGGTATGCAAAGTTTCCCCAAATGAGTAATCCTCTGGGGGTGGGGATACCGAAGGGATGGACTCCTCCGCATCAAAGTCTTCAAAAGGGGAGTAAGAATGTTCCTGATCAGAGTGCTCTGAAATAATGGAGCCCTGATCAGAGGAGGGTGAATCTTCCTCCACTCTGGGAGTTTTGTCCGGTGGGGGTTGAGAACCTCTGATAAGAGTTATTAAATCCTCAGCCATTTTAAGCATCTGTTTTTTAGGCATGGGGCCTGGAGATGGGCCCTGTGTAGCTTGTCTCTTAGAGTGCATGGTAGCTTTAGACTTAGTGAAAGCCTTGGAGAAAGAAGAGGAAGGTCTGAAGACACCTTGAGTGGAGGTGGACCTGTCCACATTGAGTTTCAATGCCAAGAGTGGCTTCGGTATCTGTAGTCTGGGTTTGGGCTGAGGAGCCTGCGACCTCGGGCACAGGAGACACCGCCAAAGAAGTGTCGTCTGTAGTCAGGGGCTGCGTAGGCGCCTTGCTGAGAACTGGACCACGTGTAGTCGGCTTTGGCGTGGTGTCGGTAGAGGCCGCGGACCTCATGTGTCGGTCCTTATCTTTGCGTTTAGACAAAACTGGAGTCAGAGTATCCGATGACATAATATAGTTAAATGTTTTCCCAAAATAATGCTGGGCGAACTCCGCCCGACGCTTAATAGTGCGTTTGTTGAATGTAGCACAAAAGCGACAGACGTCGTGGTCTGGGCCTAAACAAGGTATACAGAGGGAATGGAAATCCTTATGCGGTACTTGCTTCCCACAAGAAATACAATTATTAACTTTGTCTGACATCAGAGGCAACAACAGTTTCCCCAACGGGGTACTTGCTTTCAGGACGACTTCGGTTTCAAAATTTTTGTAATCTCAGGAGCTGGCCGACTGGCACTTGCAAACTGCTTCTACTTCGGGCACCGTGCGGCAAGAAAGACTGAAGAAAATGGCGTCGGCTGGTTCCTTTATACCCCTGTCGCACTGATGTCAGGGAAGAAGCGATGACAACAGACGCCGGATCTAGACTTTGGAATTTGGCCAACCGAGGACCCGCCTGATGGCAGGAGAACCCATCTGTTAGGACTGCAGCTGTATGCACGATGAACATCACTGTTTGTCCAAGCTAGGCTTTGGACAGTTTTGAGAGACATTAGAAGCTCAATATTAGTCACAGGACAAACAGTGGGTACAAAATGTCCTTTCATTTAAGTGAAACTCAAACCAGTCCTATTTTAATGACTGGTATGCAGTCAGTACTGTAACTGCTACAGTTATGTAGCAGCAGCAGACTGGAGAAAATACTACATTAGAAGGGCTCTCCCCACCTCAGATATTCTGAAAGAGGCTACAAATGAGAATGTGCACCACAGGGCTTGTGCTAAACTGACTGTGCAAGCATTACCCAAAGCAGGGCTCGACAACTGGTGTTTCAAGAGGGACGAGGAATTACTTCAGTGAATTAAGTCACTCCCTCCAAAACATCCAATGGAAAAGGATTCTGGCAGCATGTTTAAAATTAAGCATGTTCAGCTAAGTCTGACATTCCAAAGGCAAATTACTTATGTCCACAAATTAGGACTACTGGGTAAAAATAAAGCCTTTTGAATGCTGTTGATGGTACTGCATATATAATCCATCCTGTTACCGAACTGTTGACATTGTGAATAGGTCTAAGCGGTTTGAGACAAGGTCCAGAGCTAATTTCCAGGACACCCGTAAGATCCACGACTCAAGCAACACTGAAGTCTGGCTATTGGGACCTACACAATACTGAGTAGAATACTATTTTCATCCTACCAAAACTACAGCTAGCACAGGAGCAGAAACTTAAGACTGGTAATGTAGAAATCAGTATGTCAAGTCAAAGATCCACTATATTTGATCAAAACATGTTAAGAATCCGGAGATGGCAGAAATGATCACTGCACAGATTCCCAAAGAATTAGAACCAGTTTTGACTTGCAGGCTTTTCAAAACATTTGAAGACTGCCACCAGATTTTTCTGATTTAGTAACCCCTAGCTATACCAAATTTGTTCAGGGCAATGTGCATGTTTTTAGACTCATTCGGATTGAACACTAGATCAAAGTATTAACTGAATCAAGTGCTACAAGCAGTTGCCATAATACTGAATAGCTTCAGAGGAGTCCTGGTAAAGCAATGTAGGTTAAAGCAGGGTTTAAGGAATGTTGTAGCTTACACAGCTAGAATTATTGCTTTAGATGACTGTGCATTTCCAGATAAGTGTAGTAGCAAATCCAGAATTCATATGAGAATTTTATTTCCTGTTAATAAGCAAGGTGGGAATTGCAGCGATTAATAGGAGTTGAAAGTGTTTAAAGGGGTAGATTAGATTCCTTCTAGCAAAGAGGATTTTGCAAAACGTACAGTTGTGCACCTACCATAAATGTAGATGTCGGAGTGTATTCACTGTTGCAGTCATTACACTTGGGCTATCCTGCTGGCAGGCTACCCACAATCAGCCTGAATTCCAAAGTCCTGATCCGGTGTCTGTTGCAGTCGCCTCTTCCTGATGTCAGAGGGTCAGGGGTATACAAGATGCAGCAGACACCATTTTCTTCGTTTTTTCTTGCCTCAGATGTCGGGTGCCCCCAAAAGGGTAGGCTAAAAATTCCGCTTATAAAAAAGCATGCTAACAAACATTACCTTCATCTACAAGCAAATACACCACAAAGGTTGTATAGAATAGAGAAGCACAGATAAGTCCCAGCATTGAAAAGGGGATGGAGGGAGGGTAACCTGGACTGCAACAGTGAATACACTAACATCTACATTTATGATAGGTACACAACTGTACTATGTTCATAGTGTTTCACTGTTGGTCATTACACTTGGGTTGAATCCTAAAGCTGAGGTTGGGTGGCTGAGCCTAAATAGAATTAGGAGTGGCTATGAGGCCCTGCAGAACTGCAGTGGCAAAGCCTGCTCTGGATTTAGAGTAAAGCGGTAAGTGGTAGTGCTTTGTAAGTGTTCACTGAAGTCCAAGTTGCAGACTCCAAAATATCCTTTGTTGGTACTCCTGAGGAAGGCTGCTGCTCTGGTAGAATGTGGCCTAATACCCTTGGGCAGTGTTTGCCATGTGAATAGCAGAAACGAATGCAGTGGCCTATCCATTTTGAAATGGTCTGAAAAAGCCTTTCCTTGTGATCCTCCTGCAGCATACGCCACTAAATGTTGCTCAGTCTTTCTGAAAGCTTTAGTTTTGTCCAAGTAGAAGCATAGCTGTCTGCATGTCCAAAGAATGCAGAAGTCTCCCCTTTATTCTGTGGGTTTGGATAAAAGGTAGGTTAAGAGCCACACTGGACACTACTTTAGGCATAAATGTTGGGTTTATCCTTAGAGAAACCCTGTCCAGATGGAAAATAAAAGGTTCCACAGCCATTAATGCCTGTAACAGAGACTCTTGAAGTTATTGCTAGGAGTAGAGCTGTTTTCCATAAGAACTTTGTGTTGGCTGTATTGGCTGGCTCAAAAGGAGGCGGTGTGAGCTTTTCCAAGACAAAATTGAGGTCCCATGTAAGTATTGGTGCTCTCCTGGGGGGGGGGGGTCTTATGATTTTGACCCCTGGTACTGCCTCAGCAGTGGATGTGAAAAAATAGGTGGGTCTGTATTGTAGTCAGCTGAAATGGCAGAAGCATGGATCTTAATTGATGAGGATAGGCCTTTGTACAGCATCTGTTAGGTATTGTAAAATCTGAGGAATATTTGGCACAAGTGTCTCAATTCCTTGTGCCTGGTTCCAAGCACAGAATCTGTTCCATTTTTCTGCATAGGATTTTCTGGTGCTGGGCCTTCTGAAGAACATCCTTAACAGACTTGGGAGAGGTGTCCTGAATGGTTATAATATCTGCCATGCAGCCAGATTTAGTGTTCTGGGTTGGCTGTGCAGGATCTGATTTTGTTGGGTCAGTAGATTAGGAATTGGAGGTAATGTCCAGGCTGGACCTTGGGACAAGTTCTTTAGGATTGGATACCAGTGCTGGTGTGGCCAGTTTAGGGCAATCATTTTTGGCTTCTCGTTTGACCTTTAGGAGTACCTTGGGGAGGAGAGGCAGAGGAGGAAAGGCATAAACCAAGGGTTTTCCAGCTGAATGATGGAGCATCCACTTTCCATGTTTGTTCGTGGTAGGTCCTTGAGCAGAATCTCTGTAGTTGGCAGTTGTGAGGGGAGGCGAACAGATGTCTGGGCATCCCCATTTCCTTATGCTGAAGACTTGTGGATCTAGTTTCCACTCGTGAGGGTCCATGAGGTTTCTGCTTAGTCTGCCAGAGTATTTGTTTTTCCTGCCAGGAATTGTGCTTGCAGGTGCACTTGATAAGTCAATGCTGTGTTCCACAACGTCATGGCTCGTCTGCAGAGGGGATAGGAATGAGTGCCTCCTTGCCTGTTTATGTACCACATGACTGTAGTATTGTCCGTTTTTATCAGCAGTTGTCCTGGATGGAGTAAATCCTTGAAGGCTGTCAGAGCATTCTGTACAGCTAGCATCTCTTTTTGGTTGATATGAAGATGCATTTGGCTTGCGGGCCATGTGCCCTGAATACATTTTCCTGCCATGTGGTCCCCCCAGGCATAATCTGATGCATCTGTGTCTGCCTGGCTGTGGGTAAGGTGAATGTCTGTCCCTTGTTGTGGTGACAGGCCTGTACCCACCATCGAAACTCCTGTTGCAGGCAGGGAATGAGTGTAATTGTTTCCAGGCTGTGGCAATGTTGAGTCCAAACACTTTAGGTACCATTGTAACTTCCTCCTATGCAGTCTTGCATATGGAATTAGCAAGATGCAGGATGCCATGAAGCCCAAAGCCTGCAGAATTTTTCTTGCGGATAACTGGGTCTTTGTTGCCATGCTTTTGAAGTATGAAGTCAGTTGCCTTTGCCTGGCATGAGATAAACCATCTGGGCAGTTGTATTTAAGCTTGCACCCAGGAATATTATCTCGAGAGGGTACTAGTTTTGATTTTTCGTTTACTGTGTATCCTAGGCAAATTAGTAATCTTTTTACAAACTCCAGATGCTTTAGTAGAAGGTCTGTTCTCTGCTTGAAAAAGGCAGTCGTCCAAGTAAGGATAAATTTGAATTCCTCTGTCTGCAAAATGCAATTACTGGTG
Source organism: Protopterus annectens (assembly GCF_019279795.1). Taxonomy (NCBI): domain Eukaryota; kingdom Metazoa; phylum Chordata; order Ceratodontiformes; family Protopteridae; genus Protopterus; species Protopterus annectens. The sequence goes on from NC_056738.1 coordinate 63,651,185, forward strand.
GCAGGCATTATGTGAAGACCCTGGGTGCAGAGAATTGGTAGTGCATTGAACCAGCTATGAATCTGAGGTATCTTCTGCAAGACTGTCTGATTGGGACATGCAGGTATGCCTCTGAGGTCCAACGTTACAAGCCAAGTCTTCTTGCCCAGCATGGGCAGAAGCTGCTGCAGTCAACATTTTGAATTTTGGAACGTCCAGAAAAGCATTTAGAACAGACAGGTCCAGAATTGGTCTCAAAGCTTTGTCCTTACTGGGTACTAAGAAAAGTCAAAATCCTTGTCCCTGCTCTTGCTGTGGTACTGGTTGAATAGCCCTCGTGTCCAAACTTGTTTGTGCCTCTGCCCATTGTGTGGCAGGTCTGGCATACCTTTTGCCTTTTGGAAGTGTGTGAAAGTGGAACATGTAGCCCTGAGAGACTTATGTTTAAGACCCATTTGTCCTGTGTGATCATGTGCCAATTTTGTGAAAAAAAGTGCTAGCTTTCCCCCCAAGGGTGCTGCCAAAAATTACGTGCTTTGCAATGGCAGAGGAAAGTCATTGGGACAGTTTCCTATATGGCTGTGATTTGTCTTCTCCGCTTTTGGAGGTAGTAGCACCCCATTGTTTGGGCCTGTATGAGCCCTGGGGTTGTCTGCCTCTAGGGTGTCTTATTTGCCTCTGTGGTCTGACACTGGAAAGGACCAATTCTTAGGCCAGTTCCTGCTAAATCTGGGAGGTTGTACCTGCAAGAAATCTGTCTGCATAGATTTTGCTTTATCCTCAATTTTCTTCAACACTCTTCTGCCTTACCACCAAACAAAATATCATGCTGTAATGGAGCATCCAATAATTTTGCTTTAACATGATCAGGCAGACTCTGCTCCTTTAACCAAGCATGCCTTCTAATAGAACCTGCAGCGGCCCTACAAGAGGCCTCCAAGTGAATCAAACCCACATTGCAGAATATGCTTTCCCACTTGTTCAGCTGCATGCAATAAATCCTGCATTTCCTTTTCATTTGTCAACATTTTCTGCTTTAGCAGCAACATTAAGTATTGCTGATACTTAAGCATATGAAGACAATTTAAAGCCCTTACAGCCAAGGTAACAGAAGTGTAAACCCCCCCCCCAATCTGTCCAGTGACCTAGAAACCCTATCCGAGGGAACAGGGTTTTTAGCTGTAGAGGCCTTGACCACTTTGGGACCCTGAGACATTGTTTCTGGGTCCGCAGCAGGGTTTTTATAAAGAAATTTATGAGAGCCTGGAACCCTGTAGTTTCTGTCTGGCTTAAAAGGTGCAGGAGGCAGAGAGTCAGGAGACAGACCAGACTCTTGAGAATACATCTACAAGGTCTAGAACAGGTAGAATAGCAAGAGGTCTATGCTGGGGAAGAAAGTTTGAGCTTTTTCTTTGATTCAGAGTAATCCTGGATCTCCCAGTGGAAATGCTCCCTCATGGTATGCAGGGTTTCCCCAAAAGAATAATCTTCAGGAGGAGAAGCTGAAGGGCTAGATTCTTCAGCATCAGAATCCTCATAGGGAGGGTATCCCTGTTCTGAAGAGGAGTCAGAGGAAATGAAAACCTGATCAGGAGTCATATTCTGTGTCTTGGGGATGGGAACCCCTAATCAAAGTAATTAGGTCTTCGGCCATTTTAGGTTTTTTTAGGCATGGAAGTCTGTCCAGGAGAATGCTGCATTGTCTTTAAAGCTGTTTTAGTCTTTGCCTTGGAAGCTGAGGATGGCTTAACATATAACTGTGCAAGTCTGAAACCCCCTCAGAAGCAGATGCCTGCTCCAGCTCTGGACCCATCCGAGGGAAGTTTGAGTGTCCAATACCTTGAGTATCCAGAGGCCTAGCTGTCTCCACATGGGAGTCTGTAGCGGGCATCAGGGGCTGCGAAAGCACCTCAGAGAACCAGCGACTGGCCTAGCGGAGGCCTAGTCGGTTTTGGACCTCTGATGCCTGTCCTTTTCCTTGCGCTCTTTATAAAATCCTGTCGGTTGTTCAGATGGCATTGTATAATTAAACCTTCGGCCAAAGTAATGAAAGGCAAAATCGTACAGACACTTAGTGCGTTGGTTAAATCTAGCACAAGACAGCTAGCAATGTCTTCGTCAGGGCCAAAGCAAGGAATACAGTAAGAATGAAAATCCTTGAGTTATTTGCTTCCCACAAGAAATACAATAACTTAGGACATTGGTCTGGAGCAAGAAAAAAAAGTTAAGTTTCCCCAACGGGGTACTTAGCTTTGTTGAAGACTTGAGATTTTTTTAAACTAATTTCAGATCTGGAGTCGGCCAACCGGCACTTGCGAACTGCTTTTGCTTCGGGCACTGTGCAGCAAGAAAGACGGAAGAAAATGGCATCGGCTGCATCTTGTATACCCCTGGCACATTGACGTCAAGGAAGAGGAGACCGCAACAGACGCTGGACCAGGACTTTGGAATTCAGGCCGACTGCGGGTAGCCTGCCAGCAGGATAACCCAAGTGTAAGGACTGCAACAGTGAAACACGATCATTTTATGCATGTACAGTCTTGGAATGAAAAATGTTACTATCGAAAACACAACTTGCCATAACAGAAATCAGTGCTTTCCATGCATGGCAAGCAAGGAAGATTAACAGATAGCAGAAAGATGGAGATTATGAAAATCTCACTACCAGCAACAACTGCCGCAGCAAAAAGGGCTTCTGCAATCAAAACACACTTCAGAGACCGGTTTAGCCATAACGAGGCAAGACCACAAAACCCAACCATTTGCATACTTCAAAATCCACTTTCCTGCAGTAATCAGCACTGGCAACCCATGCATACTGTTGGCACAAGCACACCCTTATTCACTCCACACTTTGTGTCTAGTGCCCTCCCTCCAATATTACAAGTTTTTCTTACAAGGCAAGTTTCGCATGGCAACCATCCCCCAAAGACACCCACCTTACTTTGTGTCAGCTCACCCACACCCATCTACTTTTCACACCCCACCAGTACTGAACAATGGAGGAATACAGCTTTGTCGGTGTTAACTTGCACAGCTAGCATAAATACTTTGACAGCTCATAACTAAATAGCATAGGCCCCCCCTACCTCCAACATGTAGCTAAGACTTCAGAATCACACTGGCAGGCACAAGACAGAAAGGGGCACTGCAGGCACAAGACAGAAAGGGGCACTGCAAACAGTAGCAGCCAGCGTACTGATCAGCAACAGTCATGCGATTGCAAAAGATGGAGACATTTCACATTCTGCAATGTTGTAGGGGAAAGCACTTAGAGGAATTTTAAATGAATGCTTTGTTGTATTTGCAATTGACCCATTTTAAAAAAATTTGGGTGGGTTATGAGTCCAAGACTTGATCCAAACCCAGAATCTAGTATTAAACCATGCTACCGCTACCATGGCTGTTTTTAAAACATTTGAGTGTTTCCCACCTGAATTAGTACAAGTGGCAGTGTCCAGATACAGGATCTAGGTCCATTTTGTAATCACTGACTGTATTCTCCACACATTTTCCAAGCCACCTTTTGATGGGACCTTCTACACCCTTGAGAGAAGTGTGCCAACTGGAACCAGTCTAAGGGTGATTTGTCTAGTTCTGGGAGTCCAGCATGGGAGTCCAGCATCATGCGTTCAGAGTTCAAGCAGGTTTCTGCTAGCTTGTGTATTGCACAATTCTGCACCACAGCCAGATAGATACTTAAGTTTTCCCTTTGATACAGCTGTAGTACATTAGTGTAGCCCTTGGTACATTTTTGGTCCAAGTAGTATTGCTAGTGACAAAACTAAAACTAAAGCAAAACTAAATAAAATAGAAAATACTACATCAGATACCCTGAAGTAGGAAAACAAAGCACGTTTAGTACATAGAGCGCTTTCATCTCAAATGAATCTCTGACGAAGTCTCATTTGAGATGAAAGCGCTCAATGTCCTAATAAAATGTGCTTTGTTTTCCTACTTCAGGGTATCGGATGTAGTATTTTCTATTTTATTTTGTTTAGTATTGCTAGTGAGCTGCGACTTACCACCAGCCAAAATCCCCCATCAGAAATACCAATCTACACAGCACTCCTAGAGCAGTCCTGAAAGCACCCCTTTGTGATGACACTCAACCTAGCAATACAACACAGTTGGGACTACCCATTTCTCCTACCCACTTTGAGGACTTGGGTCTATGAGGCAGTGTAACAACTGCCTTATGCAAACTGACAACTCTCCCAATACACTCACTAGTAGTGAGAGACTTATCTAAAAAATAAAATAAAAAGTTGAATCCCTGCTCTCTAGCAAAAACACTGAAGAGGTTGCCAACTCGCCCACCACTCCTCAAACAGTAGTCAACACCAAAGATATACAGAAGTTCTCAAAACTTCAGAGGTTCTCTCAAAATAGCTTCCACACACCAATGACTTCGAAAACTTAAGACTGGTCCAACAGCAACAGACAGATGGCAGCACTGGTGTAACCTACCAACCCCCTACTGCACACCCAGGAGCAGAAATTACAGGAGCTGAAACTGGAGGATGTAGAGGTTTGTGCAGTCACAGAAACATGGTTCAAAGACTCAAGACAGTACCCCAAGCCTTGCAAGGCTACAATACCCTCTACACCTTCAGAATGCAAAACGAAGGTCTGAGAATCAAAGGAGGTGGTGTTCCTAGCTATAAAAGAGAAATTCACCTACTGGCTAGTTAGCAAAACTCCATGGAGTTGCTCAAGTTCAGTATGCCATGGGCAAGACCCCCATTCGAATCACAGCTAGTTATACACCCCCCCCCAATGAATCATGATGTGCAAGAGACCCACTTAGATTCATCCAAATACCACCAATCTGGTCATGGGAGATTTCAGTTATCCCACCAACTGGGAAACTGACTGTAGCCTTAACTCACTAGTGCAAGAGTTCCTTAACTGTTAGATGAAATGCCCTGTAACAAAAATTATTCAAACCCAAAGGAGGAACACACTGCCACAACTGTGAAGACCCTCATTAAAATCTGAAATCAGATTTTACTGGCTATAGCCTGATGTTAGTGCCAGTTCTAAAAAACTTCAACGCAAACTATACACTCCTAGGGGGAAGGTATAAAAGTAAAAGACCCACCTCCAGCTGGAAGTGATAATTGCACGAAAGCTTACACTAAAGCCCTGTACAAATCACTTGTATAACTGTATACACGGCTGTTCCAGAAAGAGAAAAGCCATAGCTCCAAGTGAAAAAAAAAGCCACCCTTGGTCATCCAGCAAACAAAACACTGCTGTCTAAGGCGAGGGCCCAACAGGGAAGCACCCCCTTCTCATGTCAAATCCAAGAGTACCAGACAAACCTTGGCAAATCAGTGGATTAATGTCAGACAGTTTGACTTCATATACTTCAAAAATGCATGCCACAGGTCCAGTTATTCTCGCTACTTTAAAAAGAATATTTATAAAGTTGTCCCTTTTCAGGCCTTTGTACCCCCATTTTAGATTTTGACCAGATTTTTCATCAAGAGGTTGAGAGGTATGCATCACGCAGAGATAGCAAGCCTGCTGGAAGACTGATTTGGCAAAAACTTTACTCCCTTATCAACCCTTTACCCGCAACCCCCCACCCCTTATCAACCCTTTACCCGCAACCCCCCACCCCTTATCAACCCTTTACCCGCAACCCCCCACCCTATATATCCCAACAGATCAGTAAAGCCTTGTCCAAAGCAAAATACAGCCTCGATGGACCCAGACGGTATCCCAAGTAGTCTTGTAAAACATGAACTAGCATCATCATTAAGTACCTATTCAATCACAGGCTATGTTCCTGCAGAATGGAGAACAGCAAGTTATTCACCTCAACAGGTGGCCCAGCAATAGACCTGGGGAGTAGTCCCATAAGTCTGTCCAGGCTCAGGCTCACCTGCAAAGCCATAGAAGGCATCATAGACCTTACAAGGACATGGGAGACTCCAAACCCTGGAAGGAACCCAATTCTGCTTTGTCAAGGGCAGATCCTGCTTGTTAAACTTGGTGGATTTCAAAAATGTGACTAACAAACCAGTCACACACCAAGGTGTGAAACTCCCTGTTTATACTTTGCAGAAGTTCAGGCCAAAACTAGTGCTGTGGTTGACCAAATTTGCAGACTGCAAACCGTGTGCAATTACCAAATCCCCAAATGATCAGTATACTTCAGGAGGGTCTTATGCAGACCAACTGCAAAGTGCATCATCCCCTTGGGCAAAAATAATGTCACAAGTAGACCAAGACCTGAACTTTGACCACAGTATCTACTGTAATAAGGAAGGCTTTCCACGCAACACTCAAAGGCATTGCCTCTACAGTGAGAGAGTTATAACCCCTCTATACTAATCACTAATCAGGCTGTAATTGAGTACACCCCTTTTGGCATGTACAAAAAAAACTGGACAGACCTCAGATTTCTAACAAAGATAAAGGGAATAGTGCCCACAACCCTCCCTGACACAGGCAGTCGTTACCAACTACAGTCCTGGGTACTGACTAGATCACCATTACATTGGCATGAAATGTCTAGGCTTGAAATGACCTTTGGGTCAATAGCCTAGTACCTCCTATTCTTAGTGCATCAGAAAGGACTCTAGTTTACACTTTTAGGGAAGCAGTCTGACTGCAATTTAACACCTGCATGGAGGCAGAAACTACTGAAAGGTTGGGGGGGGCAGCATTCTACCTTGTCTACTTGCAGTGACGCTAAGAGGACATGTTCATACTCAAGTTAGATTCTATTTACTGACAAGTCATTTTAATTCACCAAACCTGTTCCAGTGGAGATTGTGCCTATAAAATAAAGCACACTGACTGCCACATACCTGATCAATGCAAGACTGAAAAAATGGAACACATTTACCCCTTTTGAATTCAATAAAACTGGGAGATACATGCGTCATTAAGTACAGCAGCCTAATGTGGGCAGGGAGAATTCCTAGCCTGAACTAGTTAGGAAGTCTGAGCTTTCCCATATATTCAGTACATGCACACAATTCACAACTTTACAAAAATGGGGATGAAAATATCTAAGAAACCAGTTCATATGACACTAAAATAGCATTTTTATGATCCAAGCCCGAATGATCTGCAACATGCAATGCTGAACCAGAGATATAGATAAGCCAGTTACTTCACCTTGCACAGAGCAATTCAAAACTGAATTATGTACCTTAGAAGTAGTATCCTTCAGATTAATGACCCCAGACTCTATCATTTCATGGTACAAGTCATTACCCTCACGAGTACGTTCTCCAACACCAGCAAAGACTGAATAGCCACCGTGGGCTTTTGCAACATTATTAATCAGTTCCATAATCAGCACAGTCTTTCCCACACCAGCACCGCCAAAAAGCCCTGAAAAGAAAAAATTACAATCTTTGACAAACAAAAGCAATAATGTAAAGCAGTAAAAGTCAAAAATAATTTAAGAAAATCATTACAACAGAGGTCACTTGAGAAAGTATATTACAGGTTTTAGATGCAGCAAAATTAAGGGTACAGTACAGCAGCATGTGTGGGGCTGTTCTGCCCACCTCAAACATTCTCTACTCACTGGGCTTGCGCAAAAGCCCATTTACTAGACAAACAGTACCATGTGATTTGATGCATCAGATTTGCTGTATCCAGTGCATTTGCTATAAAGAATTACACAAGTGGCTTACTGAAGTCTTGCATCTGACTGCCTCCAGCAGGCAGTCAGAAATGAATTCAGAGCCAGACCACTTCCACAAGGGTCAGGAAGATGCCAGCTTCAGACAGCTCTACAAACCTGGCATATCAACCCATGCAATATTTGCCTGCCATCTTCTTGGCCCAAAGCTGGGCAAAGCCATACATGTTAGGCATGATGTAATATGCAAGTCTGATCTGGCTTACTTACAGGGGTACAGTCTGCAAAAGAAAAGCTCAAGAAATCTGAGCAGAGAAGGGGAGCAAGGTTTATGAATGAAAGGGGGTATATACATCCCCAATTCAACAGATTATGAAGACTGAGGTAGTGACCACCATACAACATTGAAAATTACAGTAAGTTGTCTACACAATTTACCATACTGTGTTTTATACTGGGCACAGATGTAGCTATAACCTTTTGGAAAGTCCTCAAACCTGTATTCAACCCTATTTTGACACATTTTATTCCATAAAGGAAAGCTAATTTTTCCTGAACAGCTTAGTTGTGCACACAGCACTTTACACACCACCAAGGAGCACAAGATTTTCCCTCAAACTTTAGGCATTAGAAAAAACACCAAAAGCTGAATAGCTTGGTGCAGAGCTCAAATTTCTGCAAGAAAAAAGGATAGTAACAAAGGTAAAATGAACCTTGACAACTGAAAGACATGCTCCTTGCATGGTGAGTTTGTAGTTCAAAGGCTACCCAACAGCAGTAAGCCATCAGGAAAGGAATCAGAGGCTAGGGGCAATTTAGACAAAAAATTAAGGACCCAGGGTCTCATCTTGACTTTGCAGAATTGCTTCACTGGGGGCCAGGCAGACATGCTGAATATAGTTTCATCTCCGGTCAGCCCATAGAAATACTGCAAAATCGTGGGCGTATCCACTTGCCCAAGGAGGAATTGGCACTCCCAGCACCAGTCTTTCCCCATTTCAGTTATGGATGATTTTTTGTACCAAACCTAGTTCACAGAAGTAAAGCCAAGTTGTACAAGCTGACAGTCTGATTATGGATCAGGTGGGACATGTCAGACTTGGGCCACAACGGTATCAACATTATTGGCAGGGACCATTTATGACCTGTAATCTAGGTCTTCCTACTCTTGGGCAGTGTCAGAAGTCTGAAACTGGGTGAATACTACCCAAAGCATGACCAAGGACTCAGCTTTGCTGACCAAAGAAACTGTTGGTGAAATCAGTTCTGTGATCTCCTACGTGGTCCACAGACATTTGCCTAATGTACTCAATAGTGCTAATGGACAGAGGCCATTTACCAAGCCTGCAGTACCACAAACCAATTTTATTGGAAAGTTTAGCTTTTTCATTCCTTAATCATGGAACTTCAGAATTGAACTCCATCACTGCATATTTTATATAGTGATTTTTAGTAAATCACTAGACTTTATACTAAACATGACATTTTTGTATTGTAAATATCTTATAAGTTTTAACATTTTACAGCAAATTTTCATTTTTTAGGAGTTCAAACGAGCCTTTTTAGATATAGAAAAGGATGATGTAATATTTTCAGATATTTAGAAAATCCACTTTCGAACTCTACACTAGCTGGCAGCGTAAACACCAGAAAAAGTTATTAGTAGAGGGCCAGCTAGTACGCGTTTGCCAGGACAATGTCTCAATTGGAGGATTTTTTTTTTTTTTTTTTTTTTTTTTTTTTTTAAGAGACTATCCATATAAATTTGTACAGGAAAAAATGAAATTTTTAAAAGGGAAAAAAGGCAAGATTTTGCCTTTTTAGGAGCAAAGACAAGTTAATAAAACTATAAAACTTACTAGGGTTACTACATTTTTCTATCTGAAGTACAAGTTATACAAATATTAGAATCTTATCAGATGGCATTAAGGACAGATGTACGGCCATATATTGGCTTTGAAAACAGACAAGTCAAAATTTTCTACAAAAAGTAAAGTGTTACCACAAAATGGCTTTTATAGGCACAGTCTACAAAATTGCAGGTCACCATTTTAATAAACATGGCTAAATGTAAATCCTGCCCAGCATTATATTGGAAACACTTCTAGATGGTTGCTACAATTAACATCTGTGGAAAAAAAAAACCCCATACACTACCAATGCACTTTACAGGCACATAAGCCAGTATGAAAATCCGTTATCTGCGTATATAGCAAGCTCTAGGGCAAGCTAACAAGCAATATATCTATATACAACTAGACATTCAGATACACATCTCTCTCAACCCCGCCCCCCTACTTCTATATAGGAACAATTTTGAAGGATGTACAAGGGAGAATTACTGAAGATCTAGATATTGCCGAATTAAAATGGCAAAGTTGAATGCTATGAACTCCAGACTTATTCTGGTACTAGTAGTGGTATTTTAAAAATGAAATTTTATAATGGAAGCCAATTATGAACAGTCATGCAATTATATTGTTTGCTACTTTTATACATGCAGTGATGGAGTTTGTTCTGAAAGTTCCTGATGAACGAAAGCACTAAACTTTCCAATAAATCTGGCTTAAGATACTGCTGGTAAACATTATCCTTTGTCCATTAGCACCATCAGGTCGGTTGCTTTAATTGGTTCTACAATTATTTTGTAGAAAGTGTGGGGAAAGAATGGGAATCCTGCTCCGAAATGCATTCATCCAGTAAGAGTGGAGCCTTCCTCCAACCAGTTTTTTTTATGCAACTGTGCAAAGGCTAAAATTAGTCTGGACTCATCTGGTGTAGGTTCCTTAGGGAGTTCATCAGGGATTGGGACTACAAAGTCAGGGGCTGTACAAGCACCCTTTTATTACCAGCACCTTTAAATCAAAGACAGGCCTAGCGAATTTTAATCAGCTGCAGAACACAACTTTCAATACTTCTGGGAGACCATCAGGTTCTATACAGGATCTTGGGTGTGTTGGAGTCTACTTTTATGGTTTTCAGCCTAGATTCTTATGTTGCAAATGGCAATGCTGCCCAAGCCTGAATAATGTTTCATAGGCAGGCACAGCATTGCCAGACCTCCATTTTGGGAATACCTAGCGCCCCGAGCAGGCCAAGTCCTAATCGGGAATGGAGGAAACCAAGCACACCAATAACTGAAAGGATATTAAATCTCAATCCTACAGGGTGCACTGTTCCACTCACTTGTGGCAGGTTCACACTAACCAGTGTGACACCATCTGCCTTAACACACTGATGGCCAACAAATCGGTACATAAAAACTTGTGCTGGGACTTCCTTGCATTCCCTTATACACTACCCTGCAGCTGACCAGACCAGAACATGTAGAGTAGTCAAGGCTCTAAACACTACAGTAGTCCTCTCTAGAGGAGTCAACCCTGGAACCAGGGTCCCCATGTTTGGGGCACAAGGGGCACAGTAGGGTCCCCATGGTTGGGGCACAGTAGGGTCCCCATACAAAAGCCCAAGAGGTTTCCAAACCCTATAAAAAAGTAGGTCAAACCTCTTGGCAAGAGAAAGAATCCAAGGATGTTGTTTGGAACCCATCCCACATTGCTTCACAGCAAGGACAGCCACAGCATTAAACAGCCCTTCAATTGTCACAGCACCTGCCCTAAGAGTTCAGATGGCAGTCTTACACAGCACAGTGCTATCAAGACAGGGTGCCTCCAAATGTTATGCCATTGGTGACTTGTCAAGAGGAAAGACATTATACCCCAAGGGAGAGGAACGCTACCAATAGTTCAGTTCCTCTTAGAGTCCGAAGTACCTTACTGGGGAGATCCTCTTCCTCCATAGAGGAAACCCATAAACCCCCCTGCAATTCTGACTGCAGAGTACTCAATGAAGAAAACCTTGTGCCATCACAGCCCAAACCTGGGAAATGAGGCTGGCCAACAGGCCTCTAGAGATGGAGACGTCACGATCTCCAGCAAAGACTGGAGCAATTATCTACCTTCGCCCCATCTGCTATTGAGAGGACATTGAGCAGATTTGCTACAAGCACAAACCTGACTCCAGGTCCAGTTATGTGGTGCCAAAGTGGAAGGTATGGCTGCATAATGCAATACTACACATTAACCTAGACCTGTAAAGGCTCCAGGGCCATTAACCTAGTATACACCTATGAACACAATTACACAGAATTGAATTCTAACCAAAACACAATTAAAAGGTAATTTTCTTAAATATTCCAGTCCACATCTTGGAGGAAAGGTATAGAAAAATAAAAATTAAGAACCAAGATTTGAAACTTATGACCAACAGGAAATCTTGCACAAGAGTGAATGCACTACAAAAAATACTGTTTGACATCTACATTTTGGGGGGGTGGGTGGCTTGTTCTGCAGTCTCATGCGACTAACTTGCTAGTCAAAGTATGAAATAGAAATCTTTATACAACCATGACAGCTGCATCTGTCTCGAGACATGACCTTGACCCAAGTACACTACGGAAGCTTCCCCAGCCTGCAACAATCTTGGGAGTGTAAGGGATGCAACCAAAAGGGAGCTCAAAGTTCAAAAAAGTTACTTCTGCTAGTTCAAACTTTAACTGTCCCTGCTGGTGGATGGACACTATCTATACTTGATGATTAGGAATGCACTTATGCAACTGCCACAGCTTGAAGTTGGATACACACCATAATGCATCTGTGTTGTCTGCTTCAGTCTTCAAGCCTGTGGTCTCTTGTTCAGACTTTAGGACAGCGCTGGCCCATCAGCAAGCTCAGAATTCCAAGCTAGAGCCTCTCCCACCCCACCCATACTGCCTAACTACTCAGTATACCTCAAAGTTTGTTGCAATAGTAAAAAAACAAAGATGCTTAGCAGCTCACAGGAATGAAGGCTCCCAGTATAATCCATCAGATTATTCAGTTGGGGGGGGGGGGGGTTAAACAAACAGATAGAACATTATGGAGAGATAGAACATTATGGAGAGTATACAACTATCTGTTCAGTCTTCAAACTGAGGTCTGGACAGCCCTATGGAAGGATATTCCAAACACTTCAGAACCAAAAGCAGCTCTGTTCCTAGGACGTCAAGTTTACAATGCAAAATAAGTGACAGTTCGCCCAAGATGCAGCTGCACAAGCATCTTCTGAAGAAACCCTAGACCAGGAAGCAGCAATAGATGTCATGGAATGAGCTCCAACTAGTTGCCAACGAACAATAGTATTTCCCTTTTCTAGAATCTGAAAAAGTGAACTGATCAGACTTCCTGAATGTATGTCCTAGCCAGGTAGAATCTAAGTCTATGGATGCAACACAATCACCCTTATTTGAAATTCATTAAAAATACAGCGAGATTAAAAGAATAGTACTGAACACAACCTTAAAGAAATTAGTACATAAACTACCTTTATGGAAAAAGATAGGTTTGGAAGACCCTCTTGGATGAAGCAATGGCCACTAGAAAGGCAGTTTTCCAGGGCAAGAATTTCAAGTCAGCCTTGGCAACAGGATCAAAAGTCATAGCTTGACAAACTAAAAATCCCATGGAAGAGTGGGATCCTTGATATGAAGTCCAAGTACCCTTGAGAAAGGCTTTGCATAGTCTGGACAAAGCCAAAGATATTCAGACATGAAAGTTGGAAATGGCTGTGGACAGAGCTTTGATGGCAGAGAAACTGGCTGCAGAATTAAGAAACCAGCCACAAAATCCAAGACCGACTAAATAGGATAAATGATGCTGTTGGGCCCAATTTACTTCAGGGAGGACAAAGCTTCTGGACTGGGGGAAGAAAGCCTTGGAGAAACCATGCAGATCAAGGTGAATTACTGCTAAATATCAGCGTTCATTAGCAGATTCTGTGGTGGCAACCCCTAACCAGGATAAGGCAAAAGACACAGAGTTGTTTGGCTTCTGCTACATGCCTACAATCAACTGCATTACTAGCAGACTTAAGTACAAACTTGCAGTGTTAACGATTGCACTGCATTTTATTTTTGTCCATGTCACTGAATATTGTGGTCTCTGTAGTTTCCCACCTGCCCTCCCTGTTCTTGTTCTGGTATTAATCTTGGTGGCTTTGGAATTGCCTGACCCTCCTGTAAATGTTTGAACACTCCTCCTGGGTGTCTCTCATTTGCTCAAGAGTACAGCGAGATCATATTTTGACTTCAGACACTCCAGTCCCAACTGTTCAGCTCTATTCCACTCTAGTATCACTATCTCATTCTACCCAATACAGAGAACATTTGTGAAGGGCTAGCCACTTGGGTCCTTATCTTCCGTTTATCCTTTCTCCCTTTCAAAGAAAAAATTCTAAGCCTTTTCCTGCCTTACCTGCAACTAGTCCAGTCCAGATACAGATTTGCTGTAACCAAGACTCTAAGCTTCTGAGCCCCCAAAGCCTTTGTGTTGGAGGGAAGCCACCTAGCTCATCAGTGGGCGTGGTAAGCACTAGGTAGCCTACCACAAGATCCAGGTACAGATTCTTAGTTTTAGCATTTGAATTTGCTTATTTGTGCTCAGCACTTGTTAACACTAAATAAGCTACAAATTACTACAGCACTCAACCTTTAACTAGAGGAAAAATACATTTTTGTACTTACTTTCCCCACTTGCTTAGAGAAAAAAGTACAGTTTTGTACCTACCATAAATGTAGATGTTCGAGGATTCCATTGCTGCAGTCCTGACTATTGGGTATAGTCCGCGTCCCAGTCGGCCCGAATACCAGAGTATAAGGCTGACGTCGGTCATGGCGCCTTAGACTGACGTCAGTACGTCAGGGTACTAATGCGCATGACCGACGCCATTTCCTCAGTCTTTTCTTGCCCCAGATGTCAGAAGACCCAAAAAGACAAGTCCCAAAAAACCTGCACCAAAAAACATGTACAATATATACAACAATATATATAAAAAATATAAGCATGTAAACTCACCTACACAACCACCCCTAAACACAGAGGGGAAGGAGGGAGGGTAAATTGGACTGCAGCAATGGAATCCTCGAACATCTACATTTATGGTAGGTACAAAACTGTACTATGTTCTTCGTCTTCCATTGCTGCAGTCCTGACTATTGGGTAGAATCCCAAAGCAGAGGAAAGGGAGGCTGGCAAATTATAAGGTAGTAGGAGCTGATAACATACCTTGCAAAACAGCAGTGGCAAAACCAGCCCTAGACTTAGAGTAGATAGGAAGATGATAATGCTTAGAGAAAGTATGCACTGAACTCCAAGTAGCTGCTTCCAAAATATCCTTAGTTGCCACCCCCCTTAGAAATGCTGTTGAAGTGGCAGTAGCCCTAGTGGAATGAGGCCTAATCCCAGCTGGAATCTCCTTGCCATGATGGGAATAACAAAATGCAATGCAAAAGCCAATCCACGGAAATAGTTTGTTTTGACACAGGCTTGCCCTGTGAACTCAAGGCAAAAGAAACAAACAACTGCTGAGACTGCCTAAAATCCTTAGTCCTGCTTAAATAATATCTCAATTGCCTGTGTACATCTAAAGTGTGCAAAATCTTTTCCCCTTTATTTTGGGGATCTGCATAAAAAGTAGGCAAATGAATAGTTTGGTTTAAAGCCACACTAGAAACCACCTTAGGCATAAAGGAAGGATTAGTGCGTAATGATACCCTATCCTTATGGAAAATCAAAAAGGCTCTACTGCCATAAGGGCCTGCAACTCAGACACCCTTCTTGCAGAAGTAATGGCCAACAGAAAAGCAGTCTTCCATGACAAGTATTTCAACTCAGCAGTAGCCGAGGCTCAAAAGGTTGTAGAGTAAGTTTTTCCAACACAAAATTGAGATCCCAAGCAGGAGTAGGAGCTCTCATTGGGGTCTTATATTCTTTGCCCCTCTAAGAAACTGCTTGAACAAAGGATGCGAAAACAAAGGTGGGTCACAATCATAATGAGCTGAAATTGCTGCAGCATGAATCTTAATGGAAGAGAAGGACAAACCTTTGTCCAATAACTCAGTAAGATATTGAAGAGCCACACTCAAATTAGGCTCAGAAATCTCCAAATTCTTTGCTGAACTCCAAAATAAAATCTCTTCCATTTGTCTGCGTACACCTTCCTTGTACTAGGTCTTCTAGCTTCCATAATCACATTTAAAACTTGCTGAGGAAGTTGAGACCTGCTGTGCTTCAAGAGAGAATATGCCAGGCTGTTAGATGGAGAGTGAAGCTTGACATTGAGCAGATGACCATCTTGCTGAGATAACAGATGAGGAATCAGAGGTAAAGGCCATGGAGGCTTCCTTACCAGACTCCGTAGTAGTGGATACCAGTGTTGCCGAGGCCAATCTGGAGCTATCAAAATCATCCTTGGCCTGTCTTGTCTGACCTTTAATAATACCTTTGGAAGAAGAGGCAGAGGTGGAAAGGCATAGACATGAAGGTTTTTCCAACTGAAAGACAGAGCAACCACTTTCCAAGCTGTGTGATGAAACCCCTTTGTGCAATACTTTGGCAGCTGGTGGTTTAGTGGAGAAGCGAACAGATCTATGTCTGGAGTTCCCCATGACACTGTCAATTTCTGAAATACATGAAGATCCAGTTTCCACTCGTGGGGATCCATGATTTGTCTGCTTAACACATCTGCTAGGAGTTCTGTGCTCCTGGCAGAAACCTTGCCTGAAGAGTTAGTTGCAAGCTTAGCAGTCTCCCATAAAATCATTGCTTGCCTGCATAGAGGATAAGAATGTGTTCCCCTTGCTTGTTGATGTACCACATGACAGTTGTGTTGTCTGTTAGAATCAACACCTGCCCTGGAAGAAGTAACTCCTTGAAAGCCATCAATGCAAACTGGACTGCTAACATCTCCTTCATGTTGATATGTAGATGCTGTAGTCTGGCAGGCCACTTGTCTTGTATCCACTTTCCATTTAAATGAGCTCCCAAGCAGTGTCCGAGGCATCTGTCGTTAAAATCTGACTCGCCTCTGGCCGGGTCACAGAGAGTCCCTTGTTTAGGTGACATTCCTGAGCCCACCACAAGAATTCCTTTTGAAGGCAAGGTATTATTTGAATGACAGTGTCCAAATCCTGGCAGTGCTGTGTCCATACATTTTTGAGATACCATTGCAGCTTCCTCATATGCAGTTTGGCATTGGGAAGCACCAGAATACAAGATGCCATGAACCCTAATGCTTGAAGGACTGTCCTTGCAGTCAGCACGGACTGATGAGATAGTTGATGGAAGTAAAGTGACAGACTCTTTTGTTTGTCCGGGGTTAAAAAGGCCATCTGGGCTGCTGTATTCAGTCTCACACCCAGAAAGCACATATCTTGAGAGGGTACTAGACTGGACTTTATTTCGTTCACAGAATACCCCAGGCATCTTAGCACTGCTATGACAAATTCCAGATGCTGTAGAAGGTCTTCCTTTTCTTGAGCCAGAATCAGGCAGTCGTCCAAGTAAGGATAGATTTGAATGCCTTGAAGCCTGAAGTAAGCTATCACTGGAGCCAGAACCTTTGTGAATACTCTGGGCAGTAGATAAGCCAAAGGGCAATGCAGAGAACTGATAATGAAAATCTCCAGTTGAAACGCAGATACTTTCTGCAACCTAGCCTTATAGGCACATGAAGGTAAGCTTCCTTGAGATCTAAAGTTACCATCCAGTGATCTTTGCCCAGCAGAGGTAACAGTTGTTGTAACGTCAACATCTTGAACTTGGGAATGTCCAGATAAGTGTTGAGGATAGATAAATCCAAAATTGGTCTCCACGTGTTCCCCTTCTTTGGTACTAGGAACAGGCGAGAATAAAATCCGAAGCCCCTTTCTGATACAGGGACTGGCTGAATGGCCCCTATCTGGAGTAACTGAGAAACTTGCTTGTGAGCCTCTTTTCTTTGTGGAGGAGGAACATCTGGCATGCCTTTGAAAGGGGCATTGTGTGGAAATAAAATCTGTAACCGTGATGAATGATATCCAGCACCCATCTGTCTTGAGTGATTAAATCCCAATTTTCTTTGAAAAGAGACAGTCTTCCTCCCAAAGGAGCTGCCAGGCGAGAATCCACTGGCAGCTGAAAAGGCAGGTCATTGGGTCTGCTTACGAAAGGACTGACCCCTGCCCTCACCAGAATTCTGAGCAGGTGAACTCTCTGATCTAGGCCTAAAGAACCTTGAGCCCTGCCCTACCACGTCTAGACCTACCCCTAGACTGGGAACCATAAGCAGGATATGTCCACCCCTTAGCAGGCCAATTTCTACTAAACTTGGAGGCTGCACCTGCAAAATCTTTAACAGTCTGCATAGACTTAGCTTTGTCCTCCATTTTCTTTAAAACTGCTTCCACAGGCGGTCCAAACAACACATCAGACTGTAAAGGAGCATCCAAAATCCTGGTCTTAACATGCTCAGCTAAATTCTGATCCTTCAACCAGGCATGTCTGCGAAGAACAGAACTAGTAGCAGCCACCCTCGAGGAGGCCTGAACAGCATCAAAACCACACTGCAAAGAATGCTTACCCACTTGTTCAGACACATGAACCAAATCCAGCAATTCTTTACACTCAATACCTTCCGCCAAAGCATCCACCTTAGATTTCAATTGTGAAAGGAGATAATTCTGATATTTTAGCATATGAAACTGACAATTCAACGCCCTCATGGCTAGAGTGGAAGAAGTATATACTTTCTTACCCCACCTATCCAAAGCCCTTGCCTCTTTATCAGAGGGTACAGGATTTTTAACCACAGAAGCTTTAACACCTTTAGGCCCCTGAGAAACAGTTTCGGGTCCGCCCTAGGACTCTTAAACAAATACTTATGAGCTTGGGCACCCTATAATACCTATCCGGCTTAACAGGAGCAGGAGGCAAGGAGTCAGGGTCCAGGGAAGCCTCTGCAAAACATCCTCCACCACATTCAACACAGGAGGAATAGCTAAGGGCCTATGCTGGGGTAAAAACAAGAATTCCCTAAGCCTTTTCCTGGAATCAGAGTAATCCTGGCCTTCCCATTTAAAGTGCTCCCTCATGGAGTGAAGAGTCTCTGAAAATGAAAAATCCTCAGGAGGAGAAGCTGTAGGAGTGGAATCATCCACATCAGAATCAGAATAAGTAGGAAACTCTTGTAAGTCTTCCACAGAAGACTCTGAAGCCTGTGAACACTGTTCAAAACTATCAAACTCCTGTTCCACCCTAGGCCTCTTATCAGGCGGGGCATAGAACCTCTAATCAGAGTAATCAAATCTTCTGCCATTTTAAGCATATGTTTCTTAGGCACAGAGCCGAAATGCTAGGAGAAGCCCCCACAGAAGCTGAACTTGGCCTACCTCTAAAAGAAGCTTTGGCAACAGAAGGAGAGGCCCTAACTACCTTGGGAAGAGAGGGAAGAACAGTTACCTGAGAAGCCCCCTCAGCCTGGCCTACCTCCTGAGAGGGCACATCCTGTAACAGTAAAGTATCCGCCTGAGACTCCATAGAGACTCCTGGCAAAACCTCTGGCTCCCTGAGCCTTCTAAAGAACCGGCGTCCGGGACTGCGGTTCCTCACCCCTAGGCTTCACTGTTTTGTCCTTGCGCTTCTTGGTTGAAGCGGCGGGAACATCCGGCGGCATATTATAATTACAACGCTTCCCAAACACTAACCTAGCACAATCTAGCCTCCTCTTAATAGTGCGCTTGTTAAATCTAGCACAAGGTATACACCAACAATGTATGATAATCCCTATGCGGTATCTGCTTCCCACAGAAATACAGTTATTCACTTTTTCTGACATCCGGTTAAATACTGAGGCAAGAAAAACCAAAATGTTCTAGCTTAGCCAACTCTGTTTTGGTCTGAAACTCGGTTTCGAAAATCTCAGAAGCCAAATTGCTGCATCGGACCATCTGGTATTCGCGACTGGGTACCCAATAGTCAGGACTGCAGCAATGGAAGACGAAGAACATCAGCTCTTATACTCACTTCGTACTTTTAGGAGGAAAGTACTTCAGGCATGTCCAAGGGTCAGCTCCCAGTGTACTCCTGTTTATCCGATTAATCTGGGCATCTTGGGGCAACGTAGCAATTGTCTCATGTACAGACAACCCTATCCTACCACCAAACACCAACCTGTAAGAGATGCACTTATCTAGCCAAACTTGAGGCAAAGCGCTCTCCACCCAAGATTGAGCTCGACAGTCAAGAGAAGGTAAACACTTGCAACACACCATACTCACAGTACCACTAAACCTACACCACCAAAACACACAATTAGCAGAGGCTCTCAACAATATGCTCAAGCAAGAGACCCCCAAAGCAGAAATGCAACCTACACCCCCCCAACAACCCAAATGGCACATAGATTTATTGGCACACTGAATCTGTGGGCTGAGTCAATAAGGCAACACAATGTACCAAACACACTAGTCATAGGCGACTAGTTATGCACACTGATGTCCTACTCAGCAGGCTAAACAAAGTTAGTCAGCTGCCTGTCTGGTGCCAGGATCCGCCACATAACCCATGCACTCTGGTCACTCCACAAGTACAAATATGACTTGTCATTGTCCATGTTGGTGTGAACGACCTGAGATGTACCACCCTGGACTACAGGGGGCAGGGGGGGGGGGGACAGACATGGAAGAGCTCTCCAAACTTGCAGCACAGGCAGGTATGACCCTAGCCCAGAGTAGCATCCTGCCCTCTCCCATAATGATACTGCAGTAAAGGACAAAATGCTTGACAACTGGCAAAGCTTATGGTGTCATTCTAAGGGGATCCAGTATCTGTCCGCCTGGGATGACATTGTAGACAAGACCACGATGCTTGGCCAGAGATGGCCTGCACCTGTCGCTCCTGGGATTCTAGATACTGGCCAAGGGTCTTGCCACCCCTATAGTGCCTTTAGGCAAGGTTCAGATGACAAATTCACCACCGTAACAGGCAAACAAAAACTGATGGCAATGCTATTCAATGCTAGAAGCCAGTCTCAAAAATGCACTCTCGAGGCACAAAATGAACACAAGACATCTGTGCAGTGACAGAGATCTGATTAAAGGCTCTAGAGAGAGCACCCCTGATTTACCAGGCTATAACTCACTTTTCAGTCATCTAACCTGGACCAGAACACCATAGGCAGAGGTGTCCATATTTAAGGATATCCACACCTCCAGGCTAGCTGCGTGGTATAATGCGTCTGATCCAAGTACAACTCTGGGCAAAACTGCAATCCATATTGTAGCTTGCTACAGATCCCCCACCATGCCCCCGGATTCCCACTCTTTTCCTGATATACTGGAAATTAGGGTTCAAACACCCCAATAATGGGAGATTTCAACTACCCCACCATTAACTGGGAAAACTACTCCTGTACCAACACCTTTGCTCACTTTCTGGAATTCAAAGCCCACTGCCCTGGATCAACTTAACACCCCCCACCATGGGCAACAATATCGTAGACCTACCAACATGAGTGACCAGTGTTCCACACCTGAAGTGGACTCCTTGTTGGTCAGATCCAACCATAAGCTAATCACCCTAGATAGCTGCATCCCACCCACTATTAAGGAAACTACGGCAAAAAATTCTCCAAAGCCAACTTCATGCTTCAAGACAGAAGTGGCGAACTACATGACACCCATGCAGATGGGCAATACCATTAAGACTGCTGAAGCCTACACAAAATGCACTCCTGGCACTTACAAGTGCATGGACTGTGCCATCCCAAACAGAACCAAGACACAAAAAAAAATAAAATCCCATGAGTGGAGGAACTCCCTGGTCAACCTCAGTAAGCAGAGATCCTTTATAAGATCCTCCAAAGCTAGCTACAAAAACTTAAGTCACTGATTCTAAGGGCTACCACAGAGCATTCCACAGCTATGTCAAGAATCTCAATGGCAACACCCAGATCTGCTCCAAGTTACAGCATAACTGCATGAAATTACAGAACTGATTGCAGACATCCTGGCAGATAGATTAGGGGTGAGAGGGGGGTAAAGGGCCCATATCTACACAGGAAGAATGCAGAGTCCCTGTAAGTCACATCTATGCAGGTAAAAGCTGCACTCTCTAAAACCAAAAACACAGCATCCATGGGACCAGACATCCCAGGCTGCGTTTTACACGCACTTCAGAACCAACTGGCTACCCACTTAAGCATAATGTTCAATTATAGTCTGTCAGGCTTTGCTGAACGGCACATAGCAACAGTTAACCCACCCCACAAAGGTTAAGCCACTACTGATCCTGGGAACCACCACCCTATTAGCCTGACAAGGCTGGTCTGCAAGGCCATGGAACTCAGACATTGGTAACCTCCAAACTCTGGACCCCACCCAGTTCAGGTTTGTGAAGGGCAGATCATGCCTTCTGAACCAGATACCTTCAAGGCAGTCAAAGCCATAGACAAGGGTAATGTGGTTCACACATCCTATCTTGACCTCGCCAAGGCTTTCAACACCATCCCCCATTCTGGTATTAACTCACTGAACTAGGTATAAATCCCTACGTTACAAGATGGGTTGCCAACTGGTTCACTGACGGAACCCACAAAGTTGCAGACTCCAAATCTGACTTCAAACCAGTGACACGAGTACCACAGGGTTCAGTAGTCCTGGGACCTCTGTTTGGCATCTACTTCTCTGAAGTACAGGCTAACACAGAAGGCCACTGGCTAAGTTTGCAGATTACTCTGGCTCCTAGTTTGCAGTAGAGTTCCCAAATGATGTGGACATCCTACAAAAGGGTCTCACTGAGAGGTGCCTGGTGTCAGATGCATGGCCTCAAGCTCAATGCAAAGTGCATGGCCATCCCCTTTGGTAAAAACTCTGTACCCATGAACCACCACAAACGGCAGTCTACTGAATGGCAAGTGTGTGATGAGACCTTGGGACCCAGGTGGAAAGTAGTCAGGAAATCCTGTGGCACACCTAATCACAAAAGGGCTCTCATCCAGGGAAAAAAGTCACTGTTCCCCTCTGAAGACATTCTATTGTTTTAACCAAGAGTTAAATTACTAGATTTAAACATGCAAACATGTTTATTGCTCTGCTTCCTGACCAGCTTCAAGACAAAAGGAGATGTTAAGAATGTAAATGTAGTTAGCCTGGGAACCCAGGGGAGTGTGAAGAATGATGCAATGGGAACCAGGAATGTGATTTAAAAAAAACAGACTAAATCAGCACTCCTGCCTGTGCTCTATTTGCAAGTTTATTTCTAAGAGAAAACATGAGTCCAAGATAGCAAGAAACTAGGAAGATTAGCTAGAAAACTGCAAAGAGTAATCTTTCTAGTTTCTAAGCGTTTTCAGTAGTACACTTCTGACATCACAGAATTTTAAGTATTTCTCTGAATTACTTACTAGCACTGTGTAATAAGTAGCATTGTCTTGTTTTTATTAATTAAAAAAAATGTACACCCTTTCAACGGTGGCTGTTTTGTGATGAGAATTTAAGCTCTTAGGGTACTTGCATGCTTTTGGTAAACGATTGTACAAAGCCACTCTTAATAGCTTTAGCCCTGGACTATACTACCAATTGGATAATATTGCACAGTAATAATCTGATACCCTTTTAAAGGCCATTGGGTAGCTGATAATTAGCTGGGTGGTAGTGATTACTGTATAGTCTGGGTAAGGGGCACAGCTGAAGAACCTGTGCCTGCCTCTGTCAGGGACACAAAAGCACTGGTTGGACAGAGGGTGCTGGAGGTTTTAGCTTGCTCACTAGGCTGAGATCTGTAGCCTACAGCTGTGCCAGTGGGGAGTCTTATTGGGGATCTGGAGTTCAAGGGAGCGACCAGCCCTGGACTGACTGATCTGTGTGCTCTTTAGGGAAATTCCACTGTGTATTCATCCTTTCCCCCTATAGGAGACCTCTCACTGGTGCTAGTGGTAAGGATTGAGATTCCTTGATTGCTGGGCCAGGGCACAGGTGTCACTCTATAATGGGTCTGAGTGCCAAGTAGAGTACAACACCCCTTCTGGAATGTACCTCAAGACATCTGCAGCAGCTGGAAAGGCCACAGAAGTATCTCACAAAGAGGATTACTGGCCTCAGATACCTTCACAGACAGTCTCAACTCCAGCTTTACTCTGTAGCACATCGCCTACTCAGAGCTACATGCTCTAGGAACCTAAACCTTGACACCACAATAAACAGGACATGCTGGAGGGATAGATACCAGACCTCCTCCTCGGGACAAGCAGACCTACACCTCGAACAAGCAACCCATCTATGGTAAAGCAAAGATCCTCATTAGCACTCAAGAAAAATCTTGAGTGGATGGCAAAAAGGAAATACACCCCAGGGATCACTTCTGTGGCTGTGCTCGACAGGGGCACAGGAAATTTAACTAACTTTATTGGGTGGTGTAAGCCAGGGAACCTTGCTGGCTAGGGCTTACTTAGGCTCCTGGGCCGACAGCCTAGTACCTACCTATGAACTTGCCCTGTGGTTCTGGGGTCCACGGAGGGCAAGTTTGAGACCAAAGGAAGGTGACAAACTTGTCAAGGCCAAAAAGGGGCAATTAGTGTTACCTTGCTCTTCAAACCTGTGCGCCTTCTGAAGAAATTTGGGAATTAGAGGGACAGGAGGAAGGGCATAAAGTAGACCAGTGGCCAAGCATGGAGTAGAGCATCCCTTGGAGGGACCAGGGTAAAGTACCTGCTGTACTTGTTGAAAGGAGAGGCAAACAGCAGCATGGTGACCCCATCCGAGGAAAATGAAGGTACTCTGCAGAGCCCAGCCAATATGTTGTGCTCAGAGAATGTGTGTCAGCTAGAAAGCAGATGACAGCCCATTACCATACAATCGTTTCAACAAAGGGGTAAGACTTGAATGCACCTTGTCTGTGGATACCAGACATGTTGGTCTAAATCACCACTGTCCCCAGAGGAAGGCTTGCAATGCTAAAAGCCCCACCTTCAGAGGACACTGATATGCAGACTGGTTTCCTGGAGTCCACTGCCTTGGACCATCCATCCCAAGTAATGACACCTCCACCCCAGTTGGGAGGTGTCCATGGTCATCACGGTACAGGGGTGGGAAGAAAGGTCAGATGGGTTTCAACCCATCACAAGAGAGTTTCAGCAAAGAGTTTCATAGGATGAGGGGGTGACATAGAAGGGACCACTGGACAAAGTCCACTGAAGAACTTAAACGAGCTGTTAGTAGCATGCAAGGTAATTGTTGCAGCTATAGAATCCAGAGCCCCAAGAACCAGACTTGCCGTAGGGAATGGTAGGTACTGCTTGCACTTATTTGCTATACATCTGCAGGGAGAGAATACAGTCTGGTGGAAAACCAGGGTTTTGGCTGTGTCCAAGCAGGCCCTAAAAGCAAAAAGTTTGCACAGGCTGCAACTGCAACCTCTGAAGGTTTACAGTGATCTCCAAGGTAGGGGCTAGTTGTGACAAAAAACAGACCTGGATTGGTAGAAACCTGGGTGGTGTGACTAGGAGCCAGCTGACCAGGTAAGGAAATGTGGAATCCGTGCAGTTGGAGGCGAGCTGTGACCGAACACCCTGGGGGTGTGGTGAGACCAAATGGAAGCATGCGGAATCTATAGTGACTGGCTCCCTGCCTGAAATGGAGATGCATCAACATGAACACTCGTGAAGGTGATGGACCTGAACGATGTGTACTACAGTTATCCTTCTGCAAAAAGGAAAAGGATGGACAGAGCTGTGACCATCCTGAACATGAGTTTCACCGATTTGCTCAGTAAGGCAGGTCCAGTATGGGCCAGAGTGCTCCCGTTTTCTATGGGACCAGAAGACTCCGGAGTAAATCCCCGATCTGTGCTGGTCTGAGGGAAAACTCTTGGAAGACTTTGGAGAAACTGCAATTTCCAAAGTTGCTGCATCCCTCTGATAGGGTGGAAAATCAGGGAGGCGTTTAGGTGAATAAAAAGGAATTGAGTAGCCTCTGGATGAACCTTGCACCCACTGACTGATTGCTAACCAGGCATCTAGGTTGCCCCCCCCCCCCACTAACTCCATGGAGTGACAAGTCCGGCAACACCTCAGGTATGCTGAAAAGACTTCTCCACAGGAGAATCCAGAGATCCGATTCAGTGGACCCCATCTGCCCAAGGGTGGCATCTACCACTGAATTATTGCCCCCTCTACCTGCAGAGGGGTCGGCCCTGACGCACAACCTTCAATGAAAGTACACCCATTCATGCAGGTCTCCACACAGAAGATGCTCTAGCGCTGAGAATCGATCAGGACAATGCCTGTGAGGTGACAACGCTACCTCAGGACCACCACTGCAGTCTACGACCTAAAACTGAGGAACTCTAACCAAGAGTTTTGCAGAGTGTGGAAAATGAGGTCCGAAGTATCTGAGAGGAGCTAGGCAGTATAGAGTAGGGTGGGAGGAGCTTTAGCTTGGAATCCTAAGCTTGCTGACAGCAGAGTCAGTTCCAAGCTGGAACTGGAAACTACAGGTTTGAAGACTGTACAGACATCAGATCTATTACATGAGACCGATGAAATGTTAGGCAAAGTGGGAATGAACATTTAGGAAAGATGCAACTTGTATCTTGAATATGAAGTATCCAGCAATCTGAGGATTGAGCAAAACATGGCTCAAGCTGTGGATGTACAAAGGCTAGGATGACAAATGTGCTTGTAAAATGTAATGGAAAAAGTGGGAATATGTAATAAACAATGAAAAGTGGGAATAAAATGTAACAATGAAAAAAGTGGGATAGTGTAATAAACAATGAAGTGGGAATAAAGTAGTTCTGGAGATCATGCTTTTGTAACAAGTGAAGATTCTGGAAGATCTGGACAAAGTTTATACTTGGACTACTATTATATCAGATGCTTGAATCTGCAGAGAAAACAGCAGTTTGTATTCACACTGGTACAAATCTCTTCAAGGAACCTAGCATAGCTTGTAAGCTCAAACTGCATACAGGAGTCATGTCAAACTTGAAAGGATTTTTTGGGTAAATACTCAAGCTGCCAAATAAGTAGATTATCCAAGTCGACTTTTGGGCATACATTTTGAATATGCCAGGAACTTGCCAAGACAAAAATAATTTTTGCAACAGATATATTGCAATACTTAAACACAAAACATTTTCAACCTGGCAAGGTTTCTAAAATCAGATGTCATTTTTTCATTCCTTAACTGCTGGGTTCAGATCTGACCTTGACCAGAGTGCTGCTTCTTGCTTGAAGAAACTCTAGCTCATCTCTTTACCCATAATGCCCTGGTCACAACATACCTCAGATCTCATTTGCCACCTTAGTGTGGAAATTATCTTTCATGTGCTTCCTCCCTCTACTTGCATCTTTACCCTATATCCCTTAAATACCATTACTGGCAGTTGGTCTCCCTTTAATGTTACACACCCACCTAACTTCTTATTCTTTACTACTTGGATTTCCATTTGTTTGTTTACTAGGAAAGCCTGGTTGCATAATACCCAGTTTGTGGCCCAGGAAAAAAAAAGTATAGTGCAGTGTAAGCAAACAGAGCCAAGTTAGTTACATTTCTTCTATTTAGTTATGCACAGTTAGATTTGTACGTAGGAAATTTGACAATAAGGTGTAAACAAGTTGCATGTGGGCTAAATGTGGGCTACCTGTACAAATTGGTTTGTCTCATTTCAGTGAGAGGTTTGGTGTATTTGGTGTATCATACAGTGAACAGTCTCAACCGTGAGATGAGCATGTGCAGGTCCAGGATTGGTCAAGATGTTTAAGCAGGGATTTAGTGTGTGGGGGATACTACTAGAGTTTAGCAACATATTGGGAGTAGTCTCCCCTCAAACATGGACTTTTAATTTTAGGAATTTGTTACTATGCCAGAGAAAACTTTCGGTTTTCAAAAAAAGTGCAGCCTGTGGTCATAAGATTGCAGATCTGGATGCACGCCAAATATATCTATTGTTTAAGCCCATCTCACCTTGACTTGACTTATGTTAAGGCCTTCAATTCAGAGGCCTTGACAGACAGTTATTTTAAGATGCTTGCTACCCTCAACCTGCTTAAACAACCTCTGGGGCTCAAATCCCCTAAAAGGTTAAGGGAAATTCTAATGAGATCCCCAAATCAGTGTACCTCTTCAACTCCAGTATCTGAACCTCCCAGTAAAAACAGCTAGAGTATCCGATCCAACCACTTCTGAAATGTTTCCAATCTAGGCCTCTGACCTGATCTCCCAACTTTTACCAGACCTCATTCTTTGCTCCCTTTCCCTTTTTGGGCATTCACTAAGACTCTTTAGATCATCTTCTACAGCATCATCTCATCCGAGTGTGACGTGGACAAAACAGGAATTTTTCCTAAGGACACAAATTCAAACAAGAGTTCTTCCGGCTGCCCATCAGGTCCAGAGATCAATGGCAGTACTACACCCCAGTTATCTGCTCCTTCTCTGATCTGACCTCTGGTTTCAGAATCATCTGATCCAAATAGCAGAGTAGTCTGCCTTGGATCTGAAATCTTTGGCTTTGGATGACTCGAGTGGTCTGGCTCAGAGCCCCTTGGAACCAGACTGCTCTGAGCCAGAGTTGGCTCCAAGTGTTAGGAATCAGCTTGGAAGTTGTCAGGCCAATCTCTGCCCCCAACAGCTTTGGCACTAGACAGTTTGACTCAACTCAAAGTAGTTTGCCTTTGAGATAGAGGGCCATTGGTCCACAAGCAGGTCTCATCAGATCAGTGTTGGAGGCATTCTGCAAAGAGGTAGTGGACAGAGCTGTTTCCACCTTCTGCTGACAACCCAACCCCATTAGACCGTCTCCAGAGCTTAATCAGCCGAAGTTCCCAGGAAGTGTGTAAAAGGAGGCACTTGATTCTCCTAGTCTGTCACAGAAGACACTGACTTTGAAGACTGGGGAGGGGGGTCCCCTACACCACCTGACAGGACATAATTTGGATAAATCAGAACTAAAACAAAAGGTGTGGCTGGTCCCCTGACAACCCTTCAAGAGGGGTCAGTACTCCTGGAGACCTGACACTGGCCCATTCACCTCTTGGATGACTTCACCCACAGGTGAGCTCACCGATTTAGTCTCAGTGGGTGTGAAGGAGCCTGATACCACTGACCCCATCCAGAGAGACCAGATAGGATCCTGGCACCACAAAAAGTTAGAAACTACAGTTGTGTACACTTAAAATGTAGTATTCACTGTTGCAGTCACATTTGGGTAGTCTACTTGCAGTAGCCCTCAGTCAGCCTGATTAACAAGGTTTTGAGTCAGAGGAGTCAAGTTGCTATCCCTTCTTGCATGTCAGGGTTACAAAACATGCAGCCGATGCCATTAAGTTAGTTTCTCGTCCCAGATGTCAGGTGCTTCCCATTGCCCCCCTAATGGGAAGCAATTAAAGGTTATACTGCCAACAAAAAAGCAAACACACCAAAAAGCTTTTCAGCATAGTAAAGGAGAGTAGAGGTATAGCCAAAAGTAGTAAGGAGGCTGGAGGGAGGGTAACCAAGACAGCAACAGTGAATACACCAACGTCTACATTTATGATAATTGTGCACAACTGTACTATGTTCTTTAAGTGCTTCACTGTTGCAGTCATCACATTTGGGTAGATTCTCAAAGCTAAGGATGGGAGGAGGAATTTAGATAGCATTAGGACCAGCTATAGGGCCCTGCAAGACTGCAGTGGCAAAACCAGATCTGGATTTAGAGAAAGTTAGCAGACGGTAATGCCTGGTGAAAGTATGTACAGAACTCCAGGTAGCAGCTTCTAGGATGTCCCTGGCACAGATGCCCCTGAGAAAGGCTGTAGAGGTAGATGATGCGGCCCTGGTAGAGTGTGGTCTGATCCCTAGGGGATAGGTTTTCCATGGTACTTGTAGCAGAAATTAAATGGCCTAACCATTTGGAAAGGTTTGCTTTGAAATAGCCCTCCCCTCTGCTGCAGCAAATGCTACCAGTAGTTGGTCAGATTTCCTTCGAGATTTAGTACTGTCCTAGTAGAATCCAACTTGTCTGTGCACATCTAAGGAATGCAGTATCTGCTCCCATTTATTCTGTGGATTAGGAAAGAAGGTTGGCGAATGAATGGACTGATTAAAGGCCACACTGGATACCACCTTGGGCATGAAGTAGGGATTGGTCCAGAGGGACACCCTGTCCACATGAGACAATGAAAGGCTCCACTGCCATGAGGGCCTGTAATTCAGATACCCTTCTTGCAGAAGTGATTGCTAAAAGGAAATCTGTTTTCCAAGAAAGGAATTTTTAATTCTGCAGTAGCAGCTGGCTCGAAAGGAGGAAGAGTGAGCTTCTCCAACACAAAGTTTAATGTCCCAGGCTGGAGTTGGAGCTCTCCTGGGTGGTCGTAAATTTTCGGCCCCTCCGAGGAACTGCTTGAGCAGTGGATGAGAAGAGAGGTTGTGTTGGGAGCTGAACTGGCTGATGCATGTATTTTGGAAGAGAAAGACCGGCCCTTGTGAAGCATCTCAGTTAAGTAATGTAAAATCTGAGGTAAATTGGGCACTGCTGTGCTCATCCCTTGAGACTGGAAAAGATGGTCTGGAACCATTTTTCAGCATAAGATTTTCTAACACTAGGCCTCCTTGCCTCAAATGATATCCATCACTGGTTTACTGAAGGATGGTAAAGGAGAGATTAGGTAATTAGCTGGGCTGCTAGGTTCAGTGTTTGAAGCAGAGGGTGCAGGATAGGGCTGCTGGGTTCAGTGTTTGAAGCGGAGGGTGCAGGATCTGGTTCTCCTGAGACAATAGGGTAGGATTGAGAGGCAGGGGCCAACAGTGACA
Organism: Protopterus annectens; assembly: GCF_019279795.1. Lineage (NCBI taxonomy): Eukaryota > Metazoa > Chordata > Ceratodontiformes > Protopteridae > Protopterus > Protopterus annectens. The sequence continues at coordinate 63,681,421 of NC_056738.1, forward strand.
CTGCAGCAAGAAGGGGTACCAGTACTGGCGTGGCCAGTCTGGTGCAATCAAAACTTGTCTTGTTTGATCTTTAGTAGTACTTTGGAGAGCAGAGGAGGAAAGGCATAAACTGATAGGGTTTTTCCAGCTGAAGGACAGGAGCTTGTGCAAAATGAAGGGCAGAGCTTGTGCAAAATTTGTCCAATTGATAGTTTTGGGGGGAAGCAAACTGGTCTATATCCGGGCTCCCCCATTTGCTTATCAAATGTTTAACATCCTCGGTTCCAGTTCCCACATGTGTGGGTCCATGAAGTTTCTGCTTAGTTCGTCTGCCAGTGTAGTTTTCCTGGCAGGAATTGAGCTTGTAAAAGCACTTGGTAGATCAGGGCCGTGTTACACAATGTCATGGTTAGGCTGCAGAGGGGGTAAGAATGTGTACCCCCCTTATGTACCACATAATGGTGTTTGCCATCTTTACCATTGTCCTGGAAGAATGTGGTCCTTGAAGGTAGTCAGAGCATTTACTTTTACTGACAACGGTTTAGAGCAAGAAAAAGTTTCCAACGGGGTACTTGGCTTTTAGTTGAAGACTTGTCGGCAGACTGGTACTTGCAAAACTGCTTCGGGCACTGCACAACAAGAAAGACTAGATGTAATGGCATCGGCTGCATGTTTTATACCCCTGACGGTAGAAGGGACATTAGCCGATGCAGGACCTAAGACTTTCAGGCCGACTGAGGGCTACTGCAAGCAGATCTCAAATGTGATGACTGCAACAGTGAAACACGAAGAACATCCTACTGGAGCAAAGGAGTACCAGTTGATGCCATGCTCATAGCTACAGCCACTAAGGAACTAGCAGAACAAAGTTCTGTCCACCCCTAAACAGGGAGTTTAGAGCACTGGAAAGGTTTGGGAAGAGTGTATGCTCTTATTCCCTGATCTACTTGGCACATTTTTACAAGACTTCAGAGGGATTTGATTAAGGAGCTTCAAAAATCCCTAATTGGGACCATATCCTCAAGAGGTAGACCAGCACCATTTCCTCCCAGTTAGCTGTTCTTCAGTCCATTTTAAATTCATCCACGAGGCTTCTCTCCCATGCAGCTGGGCTGTGGGTTCAGGCATTTCCAGAGACAAGGGTGGACGTATGAGCAACTTTGAAGATTTGAAGGGCTGCACAATGCTACCTTTGATGGAAATTACCTGGCTACAAAAAGTGACACCAGGTGTGAGCAGGAAGTGAAAACCTTGTCTACTGTGGGTGCATGTTTTAACCCAAATGTTTTCTAGAAACAAGAGGTGGATGGAAAAAGTGGTTCAAAAAAAAAATCTGTATCCCTTCCCAGATCCATGTAGAAGGGGGGGGGGGACACTAGTGGAATATGCCACCCCTGTTGCAGAGGTGGTCTGTACAACCAGGGATCTAGTGATAAGAGAAAAAAGGCACCGAGGTAACATAACAGGTAAAATCACTTAACCTTTATTGTCCAAATATAAACCGTTAAAAAGACTTTACTAAGTGCTTTCACCCTCCTGGGCATCTTCAGAGTCAGTTAACTTCATTAAAAACAAACTAAATACACATCAATTAGTACATAATTAAACAGAACTAATAAAACAGGCAAATAGTCAATTGATTAACCCCTTAGGTATTTGTTAAAGTCAGTCTTGAAAAATCAGTATTTAATGCTATATACCAAGGTCACAATGTAATTAAATCAAGACAAAAAGAAAAGGAATAAGAAAAAAGAAATAAAAACATGTATTTGTGGGCTAAATAAAACAGGAACTCATATCTATTTCCATATGTAAATTGTTGTGCGTCAAATACAGGCTGCCTTGTGTCAACATGTAAGCTAAAGACAGTGTGTCATTGATACCTGGAGCATTACTAGCGTCCAATGTCAACTGCCAAAGGCATTCCCTTACCTCCAAAATAGTTTTTAAAGTCTCCCCCAAACTCCTTTGTATAAAGCCTATGACAATGAATATAAACTTTTTAAAATTTGGGCAATTGTTCGTGTGAGTATATAATGAAGTGTTTTTTGTTTTTTATATCTCTATAATGTTCTAGAATTCTTGGTCTTGGCTTTCTAGTAGTAATACCTATATAGAACGCTGGGCAACAAACAGGTGGCAGCATAAATTACCATGCTTGTGTTTCAATTAGTGGCCAGGACTCTTCAGAGTTCTCTTGAAATTACCTATACAGACACAAGGACCGTCCTTGATAAATTTACACGCTTTAGTTGCCACATTTGGCCAGTTTGGCAGGTCTTTGTCCAAAGGATCTAGGTATCTTCTCTAACAAATCCTTCATGTTCAACCCCCTACTGTTTATAAAGGTAGGGGTTCTACCTAGTGTGTCGTGTAAAATCTACAGGGATAATATTTTCCCCAAGCACTATGGATAGTGCTCTTAACTTCAAATGCTAAAAAATTGTGTTGTAGTACCATTCCTGTTGGCATATTCTTTCTATCAAGTTTACTTTTGTAATTAACTTTCACACACCCTGTATGTCATACAAAATGGGAAGTAGACCTAAGTACTTCATTTTGAAGAGTCAAAAGCATGTCAAGCAGATAACACCTTTGGACAAAAATCCCTTAATATACCTAGTTCAACTGTAAAAAATGTCATCCTCACTGATAATACAGGACAACCTGATCTGGCCCTTGACCACATTCCTCTTAACATGGGAAGGGTGACAGCTCTTAGTGTAAAAATGAATTGCTTAAGTTTTTTCTATACAAACTGGATTCTATTTTACCATTTTTAATATATAGTTGTAAGTCCAAATAATCAATACCATAATCAATGATGTAAACTGGTGTGTTATTATAAAAGAACTTGATAGAAAGAATATGCCAACAGGAATGTAGTAAAACACATTTTTTTAGCATTCGAAGTTAAGAGTGCTATCCATAGTACTTGGGAAAATATAAAGGTAGGGGTTCTACCTAGTGTGTCATGTAAATCTACAGGGATAATAAACAGTAGGGGTTTGAACATGAAGGATTTGTTAGGAGACACCTAGATCCTTTGGACAAAGACCTGCCAAAATGGCCAAATGTGGCCACTGTAAAGTGTGTAAATTTATCAATGATGGTCCTTATGTCTGTATAGGTAATTTCAAGAGAACTCCTGGCCACTAATTGCAACACAAGCCTGGTCATTTATGCTGCCACCTGCACCAGCGTTCTATATAGGTATGACTACTAGAAAGCTAAGAAAGAATTCTAGAACATTAGAGATATAAAAAACAAAACCACTAATTCATTATATACTCACACGAACAATTGCCCAAATTTTAAAAAGTTTATATTCTTTGTCATAGATAGGCTTTATACAAAGGAGTTTGGGGGAAGACTATTTTGGAGGTAAGGGAATGCCTTTGGCAGCTGAGATTGGATGCTAGTAATGCTCTAGGTATCCATGACACTGTCTTTAGCTTGCATTTTAAGACACAAGGCAGCCTGTATTTGACACAATTTTACTTATACATATGGAAATAGATAGTAGTTCCTGTTTTATTTAGCCCACAAACAGTTTTCTTTTTTCTTATTATTCTTGGTCTTGATTACATTGTGACCTTAGTATATAGCATTAAAAAATACTGATTTTTCAAAAGACAAAGACTTGGTTAACAAATACCCAAGGGGTTAATCAATAACTATTTGCCTGTTATTAGCTCTGTTTATGTACTAATTGGTGTATTTAAAGTTTTTAATGAAGTTAAGACTCTGAAGATGCCCAGGAGGGTGCTTTAACAGTTTATATTTGGACAATAAAGGTTCAGTGATTTTACCTGTTATGTTACCTCAGTGCCTTTTTGCTTACTAGTATTTTGCAATCTTTGGAGTTGCTCATCTAGTGATGAGACCCATCTGTCAAGTCTCTGGGGGCAGTCAGGGGGGTTCATTATCCCTGTTCCAGACAGTTGGGCTAGAAAATTACAAGATCAATCGTTGCAGAGGATAATATCTAGAGGTTATACAATACCATTTTCCCATCCACTCCTGTTAGTAGTAAACAGGATCCCAGAGGTTCCCAACAGATGTAAAGGCTGGGGGTACACATACAAGATGACCCCCCCTCCCACACCATAGTCTGAACTTGCTCAAGATACTTTTCCCAGTTCTTTGGCACTAACGAAAGTTTGGAACTCAAATTTAAATTGATTGATTCAGTGCACAGTTCAGTCCATCTTGCCTTTTCTGCACAAATGTGCTAAACTGTTATGTAACAGATCTTCAGGATGTGTACTGAAGATCCAGAGATATCTACCCTCCAAGCTGGGCACCAGTCATTACCAATTCAGAGGTCTGCCCTCTGATCTCACCACACTCCCAGGGTATTTAGCAAGTGTATGGCAGTAGTAGCAACTCACTTGAGACTCCACATTTGGAGTCTCAACTATTCTGACCAGGCATCACAGTCGAGCTGGAATACTTACTCCACTGAGGATTTCCATCAGAAATAATCTTCTCGAACCACAGACATTGGAATTAATTGGAGGTTTGCTCAAAACAGTCACACAAAAAACAGCCTCTCCCTCTATAGACAGAGTTCAAACTATTCAGTTCTAGATCAAAAAGATCATTCAAAATTCTCAGCTTGACTGATTATCTGAGCTTTGGGTTCCATGTCAGCAGTAATCATTCTGGTACCACTGGTAAAGTGCTACAAGAATTCAGTGGCAGAAGAATCCATTATCCACTAATGTGGAAATGCAAGCCTGCAAGAATTAGCAGGTACTGAGCGCATCCACTATAGGCCATACCTTTGTTCTTCTGCAACCCAAGGCCATAGTGACAATGGACACTTCCCAGATGGGGTGGGGGGCACACTTCTTTGGGAAAGACTGTCCCACAGTCCCCAGAAGAGGTCAAAACATGCATCAACATCCTGGAAATAAGAGCTGCCCTGCTAGCATTGCAGGCCTTACAAACACTTCAACAGGACTATTTGAGCCAGATGGACAATGTTGGTTGCACATGAGGGAATGTAATTTTCTAGATACGAGACTGCCTATTGTCATCCAAATCATTTTCTGACTGGCAAGCACAATCCAGGAAGTCAGTGATGTCAGACAAGTTAAGCATGTCTATTCTAATGCCTCATTGAGTGGACACAACAGGAAAGTGGTAGAGAGGATTTTGATGGAGCCAAACAGGGAAGTGGTAGAGGGGATTTTGTTGATGGGGCCAACCATGCCGCAATCTTTGCAACTCCCCTCGGCAAGTGCAGGAGATTCTTTGCCCCGATGTTTCCCCACTGGGGGAGTCGCTGAGTGACATGACTGGCCTTCTGGTCATATGCTCACCCCCCATTACCCCTTATGCTAACCCCCCATTACTCCATTTCTTCTGAAAGCACCTCATTGCCCCTTACTGGCCTAATCAATTCTCTCCCCTTCCTTTGGCCTCATCGTCACCCAACTCCAGACCTACAATCTCAGTGACTTGAAAGCCCAGCCTCTCCCCCCTGTCCACCACATGCTTTTATCTTGCACCAGGCAACTTGACACTTTTTTTTTGGAAACTGACTTCAGCACAGATTCCCAATTTCTACTTTAGCTATAACTTTCAATGAAGGTGCTAGCTCCTTGATACTGTAAGTACAATTAGCTGCCATTCCTAATTTTCATATAGAAGTAAATTCAAGCTTTGCATCTACTGAACTCTGCAAAACTTCATAGGAACTTTCCTACTTATGACCTCTTAAGAGGTTTCGCCTCCCTTGGGATTTAAACACTGTTCAAAGCTAAGTATTGACATGGCTGCAATTACTCCTGCCATGGTTGCAATTACTTCTGCCAGAAAGGTATCAATTACAGCCCCATCTCAACTTTTTTGGATTTCTCATGAGGATGAGAATCTTTATGGACCAATCCTTCCTTACCAAGTGTCAGAATCAAATACTGATCCGGTTATCAGCTTTTCAGGTTTCTCAAAAAAGAAAGTTACATCTATTGGATGTGGACGTGGACAATTACATTTTTATCTTCACAGAACCAAAAGTTGAGAAATCAGAATTTTTCTGAATCAAAATTTGGCAAATAAAGCAACTTTTGTAGAAAAAGCCAACCATTTAGCAAAATTAACACACACACAAGAGGATTTGCCTTTAAAGCCAAAAGCCCATTCCACTAGATGGGTGGCAGCTTCTAGATACAAAAGGCTAAAGAACTTCACTAATCATACAATATGGTCTCTAGGGGAAGAGCTGCCTTTGGCTCAGTGCTCAGGAATAGCTTTCCTTAGATTTCTCCAGGGATTTAGGTAGCTAGGGACTCTGTTCCAGGGATTTAGGTAGCTATTGGGTAGCTAGGGACTCTGTTGCAACAGTTAAGGAATAAATGAAAATAGTCCGATAGTTATGTAATCCCCATAATGTTCTGTTTGGCCCATTTTCAACTTCTCTCACCAACCCCCACCTTGTTTGACTCTTGGAAAGATCAAAAGATGCTGGACAAACCACAATTCATATTGTGGGAAGATGGCAAGTTTTCCAGTACATTTTAATGCTAGGAGCATTTAGTAATATAAATGCACCAAATATTGAGTGGGGTGTATTCACCATAATGTTCCATGTTCAAAACTACATCCATTTTCATCTTAAGGGTTTGGAACAGACCCTCTGATCTGACTGCCACTTGCAGCTTGTGGAACACAAGCTCCTCCCTTTAGCCATAATGCCCCAGTCATCTAGCATACCTTGGACATTGTTTGCAGTCCTTCCTACCTGAAAAGCAGTAGGAAAGAATAAAATAAAATACAGTATTTCACAAACTACGTCAAAACAAATCAGTCAGGAGTCAGGTAGTGCTATGCACAGGATTTAAGCCTGAACATGTAGTAAATCAGATCTCATAACATACTGTATATTGGCAACAGTGACACTACAGACAGTTCTAGGACAACTGCTGGAGTGTACAGACGAAGTGCCAAAGTCAAAGGAATTCACACAGATGAAAGAAGCATGGCTGTGAATTTAATTTTACCAGAAACAGACTGAATATAGATTCATCAAGTTCACAGTGCATTTTCAAGCAACTGCTTTAGATCATTCCATTCCCTGACAGACTTAACATACTAAACACTGCTTCTGAAGAAATTGTCACTTTATGTCAAGTTTTACCAGAGTTGATATGCAGGGACCATGGGGTTAATGGGCAAATTGTTGCTAGACAATTCTGGCAAACTGAAATCTAGACCAATGTACAGCAGACTAACATTACAATGGAAGCAAGACTGTCACTATGTACAGAGCAATGTGCTCAGTGGAATACAGTTTTGAAAGATTGTTTTAATGCAAAAACCCAACATTTAAAGATCTAGGAACAGTCAAGAAGATACCCCCTTAACTGAAACAGCCAAGGTGGATCGAACAGTGCAGGACAATAAAAACAAAAATACTGAGACTAGGAAACCATTTTACTCATGTAAACAGAGCTCAAACAGATTACAGATTTACAAAATCTTACACAAAAGCAGTCTGGCTCCATAAACGAGATTAGCGATATAAAATTTATACACAGGATCTATGCAATACAGAAGGAGATTGAATACTTACAGTACCACTATAAAATTTATACACAGGATCGATGCAATACAGAAGGAGATACTTACAGTACCACTACATCTTATTCACAAAGTCTTTTATGATTCCTCAAGATTGCAGATAGGAGCTTGTTAAATCTCATATGGAAAGGGGACTAGGACAAACCCAAGAGTCACACAGACCCACATGTTTACTTTAAGCTTATACTGGATAAGCTATCAGGATTAGAAAGATTGCGACCCAAAACCCCATTTTCAACATGCATGCTGAAAGAGCTCCAGCCACTTACATTATGTTACACACCTGCTGAAAGTTAAATTGTGTTGTGATGCAATTTATATAAATTCAACCATCACTTTGGTAAGTATAGAGAGAATGACAGGTGAAAGTCAAGGTCAGGGTGTCCCACAGGGCTGTCCTAGGCCCATACTTCAGGTCTCTTTGCCCATTCAAGTTGTCCTGTATATTGACTGTAGAACACCTTGGATGGAAATACACAAGAACTTGACTAAATTGACCATTTGGACAAAACATGCTGAAAAGAATATTTAAGACAGGTGAATATTTAATACAAATCACATCACACAATTTAACTGGATTCAAGGACCCAGCTTAAAAAAAAACGTTAAACAGTCAAGTGCAAATTTGTTTGAATAATCACTGCTGCAGTAGCATTAGCTACATAGGATACATCCTTGGCAAGTTAGCCAGCTTCCAAAGTGTCTGCGTGCCTTCCATACACCTAAACTGTCAAACAGCTCAAGCAGAGCTAACCAAGACAAGGTTGGGCAGGATGCACTTCAGTGTTTCCTTACCAGCTGAGACAGGAAGGCTAAAGGTATTACTGCCCTTGCCTGAAATATTTGTAGGTTTGCCCGTTTTTGCACTGCACTTTGTAAAAAAATGTTTAGGTAAACCACTGAAGGATTTTTAAAAGGACTTCATACTCAAGGTTCATGAGCATCATTTTGGATGCAAAACCAAAGCCTCTTGATTAACTATAGGTTCATAGGTAGGTACAAGGCTATTTGCCAGAGGGCATTTATAAGCCTAGCCAGAGTGTCTGCTTTTGCCACCCCATTGATTAACTGGCCCTTTGTCAAGCAGAGCCAATGAAGTGATCACAGGAGTGTATTTTCTGTTACCCATCGTCAAGCAGAGCCAATGAAGTGATCACATGGGTGTATTTTCGGTTACCCATCCACTCGTGTATTTTCTGTTACCCATTACCCATCCACTCGTCAAGGTTTCTCTTGAAGAGCGTTAGTGAGGGGCTCTGCCTGACGTAATTTGGAGTTTTATTCCAAAGCCTGGGGAGTCTGACAGGAATCTATCCCTCCAGCATGTTCTATTAATTGCTGTGGTGAGGTTTAGCTCACTAGAGTGTGTGGACTTGGACATGGCTTTATAAAAGTCAGAGATCACCTCTGAGTAAGCGATATGCCATTGAGTACAGCCGGAGTTTCCAGTCAGGCTGCATAGGACATATGGAGGCCAGTAATCCTCTTGGCGAGGTACTTCTGTGGTCTTTCCCAAATGTTGGAAGTGTCTTGTGAGGTACATCCCAAATGGGGCATTGTACTCTATGATGGGTCTAATGAGTGACTAGTAGAGGGGCACTGTAACCTCTATTTCTAGATGCAAACCCTTTAGTAATTAGATGGGCCACAGGATTTCCCAACTACTTTGGCAATATGATTGTCAAGTAGAGATTACCATCTACCTGGGTCCCCAGATTGCTTATTACCTCTTCTGTATTAAGGGGGCTGCCACCATGTGGTAATTCATGGGAGTTTTGTTTTTCCCCAAATGGGATGACCATGCATTTTTTGGCATTAGTTTTAGGCCATGACCGACACCAGGTTCAGTCTCAGTAAGGCCTTTTTGGAGGATGTCAGTCAGCCGGAGAGTCAATTATGGCTCCCAGTTTTGCAGTAATCTGTGAACTTGGTTAGCCGTAGTCATCCTGTGTCCATTCTATGGGCACGTAGCCTGTAGAGAGGCTGAGGTTGAAGAGCATGTTTAGGTGAGGGAGTTAGGTTCATTCAAGATGCAGCCTGGGACACATCTGTTCCCATGGATGCTGTGTTTTTTGATTTTGAAAGGGCAGTTTTCACCTGTGCATCTGATTTTTGGGACACTTTTCTAGTATTGTTGTGGACCCCTTTTGGAGGCGAGGGGGGTGAAGTTTGCACTGAATCTGCCAGGATGTTGGCAATATCAGTAGGTTCAGTATATTTTGCACTAGTTCAGTGCATATCTGCGAGTTGTCACTTGATTCTTAACAGCTAAAAGGCAATTTCTGGGCCAGGAACCACTCCTCTTGTGGTAGATAAGCTAGGCGGCTTCCCTCCAACACAGAAAGGCTTGAGGGGCTCAGAAGCTTAAAGAGCCCTGGATACAGCAAATCTGTACCTGGACTAGATTAGTAACAGGAAAGGCAGGAAACTTTTAGTTATGTACTCACCATAACTTCAGATGTTTGGGATCCATCTCGCCTACATTCTGAATGATGGGTTAGTTTGTCCGCAATGCACACAGCACACATAAAGATGTTATGTGATCCTATCTCGCTACATTCTGAATGATATGACACAGTCCTAGCAAAGTGTGCGGGTTGGACCGAATGAGCTTTGATAGATGATGTAAGATGAGACAGATATTTTAATTGCATGTAGCAGCCGGGTCAAAAGGGGAGATGTAATCAAGATGGATTAGCAAACTGGGGATCAGGTAAGGTCCACGGATCGTCCACTGCATGCTGGAATCAAGGAGAAGAACCTTTGGCACTGTGTTTTGTGTGTTTGCAAATAAAGCATAGGCAAGCGTCCCCATCTCTTGAAAAAAGCCTGGAACTGCTGCTTTAGAGACCATTAGGAGAGAGAAAATTGTCCAGAGAGAATTGTCCCAATACATTTGACTTTCTGGATGTTTTCTCTTCAAAGAAGCGGTAGCGAAGCAGCAGCCCCACACTCAGCAGGCCTGGCCAGCTCATGGCCTCTCTGCATCTGGGATCCTGGATGGCGATGATGCCTTGAGGAAGAAACTTGTGTAGGGCCTGTAGATAGAGTACAGCCCTCATCTCCAACACGTTGATGAGAGAAAGAGCTTGATCCGAAGCCAGGAGCCCTGAACTTTCCTGATCCCAAGTTGGATGTCAGCCCAGCCCAGCGAAGTTCCCTTTGATATTTCCGTGATGATGTGTGATGATTGAGGGAAGAATGAAAGGACCATTTAAAAGAACTGCGGGCAGACATTTGCCTAAAAAACGTGTAGGACCCTGGCTGCTGGGGCTGGATCCTTAGATCTGAACTTGGCCCTGTACGTTTCGGATCCTTCGGCAGGAAGAAGAAAGCATATCAATCTTGAGTCTATCTCTGCTCCTATAAACTTTATGCGTTGAGGGCAGCCAAGACTTCTCAGGTGAGCCGTCACTACTGCCAAACACTTGGTGAACACCTGGGGGGGGTGTGAGTGAGACCAGGCAGAGCAAAAAATTTAATGACTGACTCCCCCCTGGCTGGCGAGATACCTTCGGGACCATTGGATGACTCCTTTCTAGCAGCTTTAAAGTCAGTCTGCTGCTATCCAATATTGGTGGTGGGTCCGGGTCCTTCTTGGACGGTGGGGGGTGGGGGTAATTTCTGAATGGATCTGGTTCAGGGGACTCCGGCATGAATCAAGCACCCCACCTTGGGTCCAAACAAATGAGGACCCATCAAAGGGCGCGTCGTGAAGGGGAGACTTGAAGGGCCTCCAACTGACACAAAGCGGAGCCAGGCTTGTCTCCGAGAGGAGCCACGCCTGTGCCTGCCCCCTCTACGCCCCCTTGACGCATAGGAAATGAGCTCATGGACATGAAATTGATGTAGAATTGGCGTGGACCAACTGAGGCCCGGCTGGGCTAGCTGCTCCAGGTAGGTTATCGAGAGAGGGAAACTCCTTGACCCTTCCCCCTCTGGCCTGCCTGGTAAAATGTGCCCAGATAATTCACCTTAGGTAAAGTAAAGAAGTCAGGGGTCTTCCATTACCTATACCTATCCATACTCCTAGACTATTAGGAGGATGGAGTTGTTTGAGGATCTCTAAGATGTGCTGAATGAGACATCATCCGAGAACGACTTGAGGGACCCCTCTCCATTGGCAGTCGGATCCGGCGACCTGGTCGAACCAAGAAGCCCTTTTCTTTTTGGGGGGGAGGAGAGGAAAGCTTCTTCAAAGAGGTTTTGTTTACCCCTTAAGAATCAATTTTTTTTTTCCTCCTGACCTGGAGGAAAGGAAAAAAAAAACATACGGCTGCATGACTGCAAGTGCTTGCTTTGCCCCCTACATACACAGAGATGATCGAAGCGATGACATACATCTTAAAAAACCCAAATGACAGGGAACTCTAAACTGCTATATACTTGAGACCCTGAAAGTTTCAAAGGTTGACCGTCCGAGGGGGCCTGGATGTGAGGGGGAAAAAACAAAACTCAACCACACACAACACAATTTTTTCACAATCAACAAACACACAGCGCGATAGCCGTTAAAAGCAACTTAGTTAATAAAAGCTACTCAAGCCAGCCAGCGAGAAGACCGTCTTCGCGGGACAAGCGCAGATCGAGGCTGGTAGTGGGACTGGTGCTGGGATATAGTAGCTAATATCAAGAGCCTTACTTCTTTGGCATCAAGCACAAACCGACTTAAAATCAGAAGGTTGAAAGAAATGGAAAAGCTTCCCAAACGGCCAATAAGCTATAATTTCTGGGCCAGAAGCCGCCACTCCTGTGGTACATAGGTTACCTAGTGCTTACCACTCCCACCAATAAGCTAAAAGGCTGCTCTCCAACACAGAAGGGCTGGGGGGGGGGGGGGGCTCAGAAACAGTCCTGGATACTTAAATATCACTATATACTATAGTTCACTATAAAGTGAACTACAGTTAAAGAATTATGGACGAAGGCCCAGAATTGCAGAGAATATGACCACACCTACAGCCAAAAAAAATAAACTAAAAATGAAGTTGCAAAACCTTTACAACGCCCAGGCTACACTGCACAGATTCTCAACCCAGACTACACTGCACAGATCCTCAACCCAGACATTAAAGCACAACACCCATTCATTAAAATTCTTCAAAGTTAGAACAGGTAGCCAGACAAAGGCAAAAATGAGAACAGTCCCCAAGTGCTAGAACCTAGGTCGGTCACATTAGGCACAAGTGTTGAGGATGAAGCTCAGACCACCAAATTACTTGAAACAAGCAAGAAAGCTACACAGTGCACAGATTACTACATCAACTCTCCAACCTTTGAAGGGGAAAAAAGGCACAAATTGCTACAAATAGCCTCAGCAACCCATTCAGGAAGAGGTGGTATTCAAACTGGCCTGGGAAGACTGGCTAGGGCATAGGGGAGCTTCTCCTTTTCAACATATGCCACGGCTCAAGAGAAAAATGATTCCAGGTTAAAAAACTAGAAACCACTGAAGGCGAGACACCTAGAGCTGAAGTATCAAGTTACAGGCACTCCCTGTATGTACTCAGCTGGAGCTGCAGGACAGATTTCACATCTTTAAGAGGGCTGTCTTAAGACTCAACCTAGCAAATTGCTAACTGTTGCAAGATGCTTGTTCAAAAGAAGTCACTTTCTACTGTATATTGTGCAGTACCGCATACTATGCCTAGTTGTGCCATGTGTAAGAAATGCAGTTTGAAAACCAAGCGTCACTTCTGCCTCATGACTTCACTCAACCTTACGAGTTTGTTCCATCTACCACCCAAGTAACCACAAGTGAAATTACCACAAACATTTGGGCAAAGGACAGGATAGCAAAACCACCACCTCCCTTTAGGAAAGGGTGCTTGGATAAAAGTTTGGCAGAAAAGGTCAGGTTGAGGTAGGAGGGCAAATTCTTCAATTTAGAGGCAAAGGTTGAAAGGCCTTTTATGCTGGTCACAGGCTTAGGTCTTTGCCTACATAGAAGTTAAAATTGCTAATTAAAAGTAGGACCACAAACAAGAGAACATTCCAAGGACACTTCAGTGTCCTATTAGGTCTGTTAAGATTCTTAAACAGACATTTTTTTAAACAGGGGAGTAATTTAACTACTAGCATTGAAACAGTTAAGCTGGTCTGAGAACAAGAAATCAAATTTTCCTCCTTGGAAGACGCAAGAGTTTACTAGCCATTCAACAGTTACTCTCCTTGAGAATAGAAGCATATGAATGGCATACAAGCATCTACTCTTGCAGGGGGATTTAAAATACTTCCCAAATTTGTGGGACAAGTGAAAATGGAATCACTCCAGTCAGTGTGGCTATCCAATGAATCTCAACTGTGATGCATTAACCCATATAGTCCACTCAGGCAATTAAGACCCATTCACTGTCTTGTGGTAGCTCTTCAAAGGAGAAGTCCCTCCCAGCTTCTTAATGTACTCTCTCCAAAATGCTGTTAAGTATAGCTGGATTACTGAGTGGGCGGCTATCAGCAACCTCCCTCAAACTGCAGTACAGCCAGTACCTCTGCAAGACGTGATACTGCCCCACTACTCTCCCTCCCATGGTGTTAACTGAGCCATGATCTTTGCAGCAATTCCTAAAGACAACTTTTGGTAAGGAAACAAAAATTCAACAGTAAGGAGCATTTCAGTCACCAATTTAAAGCAGCCCATAAACTTGATCCCCCAAAAAACAATGTGCTCTTAAAAGACAGAATAATGCATTTGTATTCTGCACACTAGTATACTTTTTCTAAACACTAAAGTAAAACATTTCACTCAAAAGCCATGTACAAACAAGCACAAGCCTTCCATCTGGAAATGGAAAATTTTTATTCAGTTTAAGGGGGAGGAATCTATGGACTATGCTGTAGAAACATCCTCAGGACATCTTGGCAAACAGCACATCCTGTAGAGGACAGATGGCTGCCCTAAGGCAGCTACTTTGGAGGGAAGAGTACTGTTCTGTAGGTTAACAACTGTGCTAAGAAAAGGCAGAGGCTGGCATGAAATGCCTTCTAAAATGTACTAAGGAGATTAGACACCAACTGTAACCCCCCCCCCCCCAAACACCTAGTTAGAAAAGGCTTTAATGCAGCCACCAAATAAATGGCAATAATGTGTTCTTGAGGAAAAAAAAAAAAAGTAGTGCACAACCCTCAAGAAGGCAGTTAGCATTATACCCATTTGAGTGGAGTGCAGGCCTTTGACTAAGCGCATGGCAGTAAGTCATGCTCCTAGAGATGGGGTTACAGCCCAATACCTAGGCCTTCTGCAAAAGAAAAACTATTAAGGCTGTTCTTGGGTGTTTCAGGGTTGTACTGCATCAGACATTAACAGATGCTTGTGTAAAGCAAGCTGCAGGGAATAATTTCCTTCTAGAAACTTTTGTACAGCCAGTAGAGAAGGCAGACCTAGAAATGAAAGAATTACTTTACAGCCCCCCCCCCCCCAATTTTCCCCAGCAAAGTGGGAGCACCCTGCCATTTGCACTCCAGATCTCTGCATTCAGAGAGAACTTTAGGTATCATGGTAGTAAGCTCGGTTTACATACTTAAAAACACAATTCAAATTTTAAGAAACTAATCAGAGACTGCAGTTGCAGTTCACAGAGTGCTTTACACTGCTCCTCGCTGCCAAAGTCTTTCCTACAATCAAGTCACATGGCCCAGAGGTACTGCACTTTA
This sequence comes from Protopterus annectens, assembly GCF_019279795.1. Classification (NCBI taxonomy): domain Eukaryota; kingdom Metazoa; phylum Chordata; order Ceratodontiformes; family Protopteridae; genus Protopterus; species Protopterus annectens. Next base: position 63,696,643 of record NC_056738.1, read on the forward strand.
TAAACTAGTCAATAAAATGTACAGGCATGACCACAGAAATAGCTCTCTACCAAAGAGAGCAAGTCTCCTTTCTTATATGGCAGAACTTGTAGATTTGAGTTCTGAATTTATGTTTAAGATCATCTTGCCCTTAAGGGGAAAAATTACTTACCGATTTTACCACCTTTGGCATATGGTGCCAGCAAGTCCACAACTTTAATGCCAGTTACCAGGATCTCCTGTTCAACACTCATGTCTGTGAACTTAGGAGCTTCAGCATGGATAGCTGAAAATCTAAAAAGAACAAAGACGAGTCATGCTCCAATCACAGTGCTCAAAACGCAATATACAGCTTTTTGACTAAGTCAGTACTATCAGAATACTTTCACTCTTGTACAAGATGTGCCACTGCGCCCCTTTTGATGCCAGCGATGGCAACATTTACTAGTCTATTAACACACACAGTAAATTAATGCAGTAAACATGGAAGCTCCCAACTGGGCATAAAACCCTGCTTCAACCAAGACCTTGAGAAAACCTCCAGAACATAGCATAATTAGTCTAAGAAATCTAAACAAATCTATCCCAAGATAGAAAGATGGAAATGTATAATCTTTAGCATCTTACCTCCTTTATCTACTCAACCACAGAAGTAGACCTGACCCATCCCAAAACACAGATATACTTACTGCTTTGTAGTAATAGGTCCTCTTTCATCAATGGGTTCACCAATGACATTCATAATCCGGCCTAGGGTTTCAGGACCAACAGGAATCCTAATAGGAGCCCCAGTATCAATAACCTTCTGTCCACGAACCAAGCCTTCTGTGCCATCCATAGCAATGGTGCGTACAGTATTCTCACCTAGAGAGGAGTGTATTTCATTAACACCTTACTTTCTACAGCATTTAACCAACATTTCAGCACAAAAGATGCACAACTCTTCAGAAGTAAGACTGTCTTCAGATGCTTCAGAAGAACGAAAGTCATCTGCAATACTCATCACAAGAGTGTACATGACTTTTATCCCCATTTTTCTAGGCAGAGCAAGTCTTGTAGCCCAAGGACATATGGAGAGTGGGAAAACAGCACAGCTACAAGGTCATAACTAAATTGGGGAGGTCAGCAGTGGGTCACTTACCAGAGGTGTTACCATGGGTTACAAACTCTTGCAGAAGAAAACATTTGCACGTATAAAGATCTAAAAACAGTGACCTCAATACAGCAATCCTCAAAAACTAAAATTAGCACCTACCAACAGATTCATATCTGCTCCATTAATAGGGAGCCAATATTACATCAGAAGTAATGTAAAGTGATAAAACCTATTAGGAAATAAAGACAGAAGACAAATCAGACAGTCAAGCTATACCACTTACCAAGATGTTGAGCACACTCCAGCACTAATCTTGAGTCACGGCCAGCTACTTCCAAAGCATTCAGAATAGGTGGAAGTCCTTCATCAAACTGCACATCAACAACAGCACCAATGACTGCCACGATTCGCCCTGTTGCAACACCAGGCTTTGCTGCAGGTGCACCTTGAGCCACATAGTTTCGGCCTAAAGAGAGAACAAAATACTTGAACTTGGTCAGGAGCAAAGCCAGCTCATCTGAACAGTGTAATCAAATCCCCGTCCCATATTTTTTTTTAATTAGTCAACCTGTTAGCGTGATCATATGTAGTTTTAAGTTAGTGAACCTTTCTATCAAGTTTAGGCTTCTATACATTAACTGTAGGCTGATCAACTGACAGTGCTGGGAAGTAACTGGACATCTAACATCACCTTCCAAAGTCAAAGAAGTGAAGTGGTAGGCTATGAAAGGGAGCCCTACTATGCCAAGGATATTCACCCCATTTCTGTTAGCTACTCTATTCAAAACACAGCTCAAAATCTTATCCAAGGACGCAGTGGGGTTCTACAGTCCAGTAGATGTTCTCCAGCACAAGTCAACCAGTATTTAGGATAGTGATACAAGTAGGCAGCCAGGTCTCTGCATTCATACAGCTGCATGGACATAAAGCTGCACATCACAGGACCTCCACCTGTGAAGTGGCATGGCTGTCATACCTGCATTCTTCCCATCCAAGACAGGAAAGGCTTGCAGGGCTACAAGTCCAAAAAAATTGAATTTACAGGACACTGCAAGTGCAAGCAGTCCACCCACAGGTGTCTTGAGGATGCCTTACACCAAGTGGAATCCAACTGTCCAGGGCTCCCCCAAAAAATCATGCAGAGGATGTGTTACTGCAGGCTGCCTGGCTTCCTACTGGGTAATGGTGTGAAGCAAGTGGAGATGCATCTCAAAGACCAGACCATATAAAAACAGATGTTCCATTAAGTTATGGGGATGAACTCTGTCCCACAACCATTTGGGTCCTACTTTTGCAAACAGGCTTAACAGCTCATCTTCTAGAAGGGCATTAATCAGCAAGGATCTGGGTGCAGCAGCCTTCCCGTTTTAGCTTTTGTACATGCTTGGACAGGAAAATGAAAGTTTAGTTCCTTTTGACAAACTATACCAAACATAACTTGTGTGCACTTAAATTCTGTGGTTTGGGACTATTTTGAGGGGGGCACAATGCAGTTTAGACAGCAGTGAACACCCGCACATCATGAACCTACTGGTGACAGATGCCAAAGCCAGGATGCCCTTTGAACAAGCTCCAAGGTCACAGTAGGCAAATGAGATTCAAAAGGAATCTAACCCTGTACCACAGAACTACAGGTCACAGCCTTAATCCTCTGCGCCAAATACTAGAAATTATACTAGACCCCAAAGGTAAATTTGGACCTCATCACATCTAGTTTAGAATCGTATTTAGTGAAGCATGTCACCCACAGCAGATTACCAGGTAGTCACCTCTACTGCAAGATGTTCCTTGGGTTTACCTTGAGGTCCTTCAGCCAGTATACAGCCTCTCTACACCTCCCTAAAAACAGTTAAGTTGATCATTCCTAGGACCGAATGTATTCGGTTAACATCTAGACAATGTTAAAGTTTGAAAAAAGGGGTGTTTAATTTTATGGTGAAATTTAATCTGTAAAGTGCCAAGGTGGTACAGGTTATTTAAACAGGGTAGCCTCAAATGGATCTAGACAGTCATTGTACATGTGTAAAAGATCCATGAGAAATGCGGCCTTCGAAAGCTAGAAACTGCTGCAGTATGGACTGCAAGGATTAACTTTATTTTTGGTTAAATATGTGCACAAAATAGAACTGCTGGATAGGGGGCAATCCATACAACAAAGGCTTATTGTGGAAGCTTTAGTAGAAAGGAAAAACGAAACTGGCAAGTTTTGAAATCTGAGGACTGAAACCTGTGCAAAAGCTGAGGGGCTAAACGTTTATGTTAGGCTTGCCAGATATGATGGAAGCAACCCCTGTACAGTTTTGACCTCTGGTAGAGAAGTATTAGGCCAAAAAGGCACTACGAGAACAGTTTTTGCCAGGGGGCAGCTGCCACAACTACAGCACCCTAGATATCTGCCCCCCTGGATAAACTTGAGGGTGCTACTTAGCAAGGACAGTCACAACAGGGCTTGACCTCTCAGCAAAAGGGCACCCAACTGGCTTGGCCAACATACGCCGCTTCAACTCAAGGCATTCACTGCTACCCATGTGCTGCAGGTCATGACTGTGGGATTACCCATGCTTGCCAAGAGACCAACTAGTCCAAGCAGATGGCCCCCCACCTTGAGGAAGTCCTGTAAAGCCTGCAGTGTTAAGAAGCCTTAAATTTACAAGGCCACATGTTGGCTTCTTCCCCATCTTACAAGACCTACAAAGACTACCAAAATTTTGATGCACAATACTGCTGTAATCAGGGGATAAGTCTGAACATTGGACTGCACAGATATAATCCTGCCTTGTGGCACAATGGCCAGTTACGCTAATGTCACAGTACAGTTGTCAGGAAACCACAGTTCCTCTATCCTGTAAAAGTATAGACACTCCACAAAACTTCCCTATACTCAAAGTATACTCCAGGCTTTTAAAGCTTTACTTCTGAAGTCACAGTATAGATGCTTCTGAAAACCAGGCATTAAAGGTTTAATCTATAAATGGAAATTTGCTAAGCATGCATAGTGAAACAGGCAGCATGAAGTACAGAACTTGAGTAAGATTTGCAAAAAAGTTAGGAAAAGGAGAAATTCATCCTTTATAACCAATGCAGACATGGAGTGACAGTCATGCAGTGGATATAAACGTGAAATGGACATAAATGTGAAATATTCTAAGAATTTTTGATAAAGCAGCCATGACAGGTGAATACTGCCACAAGTTTTGAAAGTGTATACGTACAGGTTTCTGCAATACCACAAAACAGCAGTATGCCATCACTCTAGAACAGGTGAACAATGCTTTTAATGGTATATTTTGTGCATTGTAAACCACCCTTTAACCCCAACAAGTCTTTGAAAATGCCATTTTCTTTAATGGGATTTAGTCTTTGCTTGTATATGTAGTACTAAACCTGTTCTATGTAGTACTAAACCTGTTCTATGTAGTACTAAACCTGTTCTATGTAGTACTAAACCTGTTCTATGTAGTACTAAACCTGTTCTATGTAGTACTAAACCTGTTCTATGTAGTACTAAACCTGTTCTATGTAGTACTAAACCTGTTCTATGTAGTACTAAACCTGTTCTATGTAGTACTAAACCTGTTCATCTGAAATGCGACTCAAGCCCACTAACACTGTAAATCGTTAAGAACTTTACATTGGCTGAAAAAGGAGTGCAACAATAGCTGGATATATGCCAGCTGGTTGGGGATTTCAAGCCAATGCCAATTTAGTTCACATTGTGGTTTACAGGGGAGTGTATGCTATCTGCAGTTTGTGGCAAACTTTGCCATTATAGCATAGTTCCATTTTGGATTTAGTGGAGGTTTTGTAGATTGGAGAGTACAGTAGCACCATAACATTTAGCCGGGGTAGCCCTGGTTGTGGCACTTGGGTAAACCTATCTGTACAATTAGGTTCTCGTTAGTTTTTAAGAGTACTTCTCCATTATCAGAGCAACTGTTGTAATGAGCGCTTGGAATCTTAGCATGCAGTCACACTTAACCACTAAATTATGTGGAGGGAACCAAACAGAAGGTAAATCTGAGGCATCATGCATCCATCTTACAGCCAGTGTCCCTGCTTCACCCAGCAGGCATCTACAGAGGGGCTGCAGACATCGCGGTGAGGGCAAGGACAGCAGCCAGGAGTGCAAAGGCTTTCCACGGCAGAGGCAGGATCCTGGACAGCAGTTTGGATAAGAGCCGGGCACAGTACAGGCTGACAATTGCAGCTCTACAATGCAGGTTTGGGAGGTCCTGTCCATGATGGTTGTGCAGGCTTGGAAGCAGTGGTTAAAACTAAACTAGTTTCAAGGATTTTTATACAACAGCAGTAAGGATCAAAACATACAGATAACTTGGATGGGGTCAGAAGGTATAGTTTTACCTTCTTGTTACTGGCACACAGGAAGTAATTGTGTGACTTTGCCAAGCAAAGGAATCCTAGCTAGTAACAACTCGCTTACCCGTGGAAGCAGTTTTCAAAATTATCTACACTGATGCAAAAATCTAACAGTTTCATGTTACTGTAGTATTGTGATGGCTGAGAGCCCTTAAACTAAACCACAAGTACAGTTGCGTACACTTACCATAAATGTAGATGTTAAAGTGTATTCACTGGCAGTCATTACATTTGGGTAATCTGTTGGCAGGTTGCCCTCAGTCTGCCTGAATTCCAAAGTCTTGGGTCCTGTGTCGGTTGCAGTCTTCTTCCATGACATCAGGGGTATAAAACATGCAGCAGACGCCATTTTGGCAGCCTGGACTGCAACAGTGAATACACTCCAACATCTACATTTATGGTAAGTGTACACAACTGCACTATGTTCTTAGCGTTTCACTGTTGCAATCATTACATTTGGGTAGAATCCCAAAGCTATGGTTGGGAGGCTGGAGCCAAAACAGCATTAGGTGTGGCTATAAAGCCCTGCACCTGCAAAGCCTGCCCTGGACTTGCTGGTGGAATGAGACCCAATGCCCTTGGGCACAGGTTTATCATAGTGCAAGTAGCAGAAACGTATGCAGTGGCTTATCCACTTTGAAATGGTCTGCTTTGAAATAGACTTTCCTTCCGATCCTGCAGCATATGACTAGTAATTGTTCAGTTTTCTTAGAGCTTTAGTCCTGCTCAAGTAGAATCTTAGCTGTGTACGTCCCAAGGAATGCGTCCCAAGGAATGCAGAATTCTCTTCCCCTTGTTCTGCAGATTTGGATAAAAGGTTGGTAGATTAATTTTTTGGTTAAGAGCCACAGTGGAAACCACCTTAGGCATAAAAGTATTTGTCCTCAGACACACCATCTGGATAATTATGATAAAGGCTCTACAGCCATGAGGTACCTGTAGCTCTGAAACTAAGCAATTGCTAGTAGCAGAGCCAACTTTATATCAGCAGTAGCAGCTTGTTCAACTGGAGGCAAGGTGAGCTTTTCCAACACATAATTGAGGTCCCATGCAGGTAATGGTGATCTAGGAGGCCTTACATTTTTGGATCCTCCAAGATACTGCTTTAGTAAAGGATGAGAAAAGATTGGTGGCTCTGTATTGTAATGAGCCGAAATGGCACAGGCATGGATTTTAATCGATTAGAAAGATAAGCCTTTGTCAAGCATCTCGTTAAGTATTGTAATATCGGAGGAATATTTGGTTCTGCTGCATCAGTTCCTTGTACTTTATTCCAAGCACAGAATCTCTTCCATTTGTCAGCATAAGATTTTCTAGTACTAGGCCTTCTGGCTTCCAAAACTACATCCATCACAGCTTTACTGAGAGGTGTTTGTATAACTACATGATCAGCCATGCTGCCAGGTTCAGTGTCTGTAGTTGATTGTGCAGGACCTGATTGTTTAGCTGAGACAGTAGTTGGTCTTTGAGGTAAGGTCCAAGCTGGAGACAAGTTCCTTAGGATTGGGTACCAGTACTGGTGGGGCCAGTCTGGGGCAATTAGTACCATCCTTGGTTTCTCTTGTCTGACTTTTAGGAGGACCTTGGGGAGAAGAGGCAGAGGAGGAAAGGCAAACTGATTGGACACCCTATCCTTCAGTTGGAAAAACCTCTTTCCATGCTTGTCTGTGAAAAGTCCTTGTGCAGAAGCTTTAATTGATAATTTTGAGGAGAGGCAAACAGATATGTCTGGGCTTCCCCATTTCTTGGTTTATCATGCTGAAGACTTATGGATTTAGTTTCCACTCACGAGGATCCACAAGGTTTCTGCTTAAAATAGTCTGCCAGTGTATTTCGTTTTCCTGGCAGGAATTGAGCTTGAAGATTTATTTGGTAGGTCAAAGCTGTCCCACAGTGCCATGGCTTATCTGCAAAGGGGGTATGAGTGTGCCCACCTTGCTTGTTTATATACCACGACTGTGGTGTTCAGTCTTTCAGTAGTCTTTATCAGTGGTTGCCCTGAATGAAGTCCTTGAAGGCTGCTAGGGCATTTTGAACAGCTAGCATCTCTTTCTGGTTGATATGTAGATGTGCTTTAGGGTCCATATGTCCCAAGTGCATCTTCCTGCCATCTCTGCTCCCCCCAGGCATAATCTGATGAGTCTGTTAAGGTTTGGTTGGCAGGGGGGGGGGGGGGTGTAAGGCCCATCCCATGTTTTGGTGACATGTCTTTGCCCGCCATAGAAACTCCTGTTGTGGACAGGGAATGAGAGGAATAATTGCTTCCAGACTGAGAACGTTGACTCCATAAACTTTTCAGCTACCATTGAAGTTTCCTCATATGCAGTCTTGCATATGGAATCAGTAGGATGCCATATGGAATCAGTAGGATGCCATTAAGCCCAGAGCCTGCAGAATTTGTCTTGCAGATAACTGGGTTTGTTTTTGTTGCCAATTTGAAGTAGTCAGTTGCCTTTGCTTGTCTGGTGTGAGGTAAGCCATCCGAGCAGTTTTATTCAAGCTTGCAGGAATGTTCTTTTGAGAAGGTACCAGTTGTGATTTTTTGTTTATTGTGTACCCTAGGCATGTTAGAAGTCTTTTCACAAATGACAGGTGTCCAAGATGAATGTCCTTGTTCTCTGCTTGAGACAGTCGTCCAAGTAAGGATATATTTGTATACTTTGTCTGCAAAATGCAATTACTGGTGCCAGGCACTTTGTAAAGACCCTGGGCGCAGTAGACAAGCCAAAGGGCAGTACAGAGAATTGGTAATGCATTAAGCCAGCCTTACATCCGAGGCATCTTCTGCAGGATTGTGTTATTGGGACATGCAGGTAAGCTTCTATTAGGTCTAATGTCACCATCCAAGCATTCTGGGCAGAAGCTGCTGCAAAGTTAGCATTTTGAAATTTGGAATGTCCAAGTATGTGTTCAAAATAGATATTGGCCACCAGACCTTGTCCTTTCTGGGTACCAAGAGTAGTCTAGATTTTCCCATTCTGTACTGGCTGAATAGACCCCATATCCATGAGGGACGTAACCTGTTTGTGCCTCTGCCCATTGATTTTGGCAGATCTGGCCAACCATTTGCCACGGAAATTAAATCTGTATCCCTGTGATATGTTTAGTACCCACTTGTCCTGGGTTATCAACTGCCAATTGAGCAAAAAGTGCTAACTTCCCCCTATGGGTGCTGCCAAAAAGATAAGTGCTTGGTGTAGGCAGAGGGAAGTCATTGTGATGGTTTTCTGTAGGTGTGCGCTTCATCTCCTACAGATTTGGAGATAGATGGGCCCCATTGCTTTTACCTGTATGAATCTTGCGCCTGGTATCTGGAACCCTTAGGGCATCTGGATTTCAGCTCTGTGACAGGAAAGGACCAATTTTTTGTAGGCCAGTGTCTATGGAATCTAGGTGGATGCACTTAAGTTTTGCATAGACTTAGCTGACAGCTTTGTCTTCCATTTTCTTTAAAACCTCTTCTGCCTTACAACCAGAGAATCATGCTGTACAAGGTGCATCTAGCAATTTAGCTTTAACATGATCAGGCAAATTCTGTTCCTTTAAACTAGGCATGCCTCCTAAATCACAGATCCAGTAACTGCATACCTGCAGGAGACCTCTAAGGAGAGAGAATCTCATTGCAAAGTATGCTTTCCAACCTGTTCAGCTGCATGCAATAATTCCTGCAATTCTTTTTCTGCACATTCTGAAATCATTTTCCGTTTCAGAAATCCCATAACATGTTGTTGGTACTTGTATGAAATGGACAGTTCAAGGCCCTGACCGAATCTGTCAGAGGAGGTAGGATTTTTTGCTGTTGAGGCCTTAACCCCCTTTGGACCCTGTGAAATAAATAGTTTCAGGATCAGCAGCAGGGTTTCTAAATAAAAGTTTTGATTCAGGGACCCTGTAATATCCGTCAGGCTTACTGGGAGCTGGAGGCAAGAGTCAGACAAGCTTTACTCCGAAAACAAATCCACAATGTCTAAAGCAGGGGGAATGGCTAAAGGCCTGTGCTGAGGGAGAAGGAAATGAGAGCCTCTTGATTCTGAGAAGTCTTAACTCTCCCAGTGAAAATGCTCCCTCAAAGTATGCAAGGTTTCTCCAAATGAATAATCCTCAGGAGATGCAGATGGTATAGACTCTGCATCAGAATCCTCATAGGGAGGTATTAGTAATTCCTGATCAGAAGAGGAATCAGAAGAAAAAGAAACCTGAAGATTCATAATCAGAGTCTTGCCTAGGCCTCTTGTCTGGAGGGGAATGGGTAACCCTGATCAAGGTAAGGAGGTCTTCAGCCATTCCGATCTGGTTTTTTAGGCATAGAGGCCTGTGCAAGTGGCTCATGAGTCTTTAGTTTTAGAAGTTGCTTTTGACTTTGGTTTTGCAGCTGTCCGTTTAACATAGGTCTGAATACACTCAAAAGCCGGTGTCTGCTCAGCGGCTCCGGACCCAGAGGGAGACATCTGTCGATCCAATACCTAGAGTACTTTGCGGCATGCATCCATGTGGGCATCAGTAACGGCCTGCAACTCAAAGGTAGTGGGTATCAGGGGCTGCAAAAGCACCTCACCGAGTACCGGCAACTGGCTTAAACTTTGGTTTTGGATTTATGTACTCTGGTACTCTGATTGCTATCAGACGACATTTCTAGGTAGTTAAATTGTTTCCAAAATACTTTGATGCAAGAATATACAGACACTTAATAGTGCGTTTGTTAAATCTAGCACAAAACAGCCAGGCACGTTGTGATCAGGGCTTAGGCAAGGATTACAGTATAAAATGGAAATCCTTACGAGGAATTTTCTTCCCCACAAGTAATACAATTAGCTTTGACACAACACACGTTTCCCCAACAGGGTACTTTGCTCTAATGAAGACTTGGTTCTGAAATCGAAACTAACATTTCAGTAGTCAGTCGACTGGCATTTGCTAAATGCTTCTGCTTCGGGCACCGTGTGGCAAGACAGACAAGAAAATGGAGTCTGCTGCATGTTTTATACCCCTGACGACATGGAAGAGAAGACAGCAACCAACGCAGAACCCAAGACTTTGGGATTCAGGCTGACTAAGGGCAACCTGCCAGCAGATTACCCAAATGCAATGATTGCAACAGTGAAACACTTAACATTGGACTCGAAAGCAGTGGGTACATAAATGCCCATGATCCCAGACATTTAGTAATGTGCTGTTTAACTATGAGGGTCAATCAAGCATGTTAAGTTGTTCCCACATTAATGTTTGCTGGCTTCCCTACATATTCCAACTTAATTAGTATGCTTTAATAACTACCATACTCCAAGGTACAACTGTTAGTCAGTACGATTTGTAAGGCAACCATAGCTGTGTGATCATTGCATGCGCCTGCTAGTGCATTACAACTGTTGCCCTGATAAAGGAAAAAGTGCTGTTTTGTGGGATATGGATGTCAAAGGCAGGTTTGTTTTCTATGACCCTTAACACTCGACAAAGCTACTTATCCACTTAGCAAATTGTAAACAGATGAAAGCCAAGGATGGTGTTCTTGGGAAGAGTACAAGTTTTTGTATTAAGAAAGGGTTGGGCATTTGTAAGCCAGGATTCACTAGCAGTGAAAGACTTTAGACAGTTCAGCCACTGTACTGTGGTGGGGCAGCAACCAGAGATGGACTGTGTCAAGTTTTAAGGGGTGAGAAACTAAGGCTTTATTTAGAGGGAATCAAGGAATCCTGGGGGGATACAAAAGTTTCCTTCCTCTGTGGTCCTATCCACACAGTATCTGTAAGATATTACAACAGTGGCTGTACTATGCCCAGGTCAGACGCCACATTGAGTTTAAGAATATACTGCAGTAGGTATTTCATTACCTGTTGGTGGTGGATACAAGTTGAGAATTTTGGCTATGGGGCAAAAGTTGGATGTTTTAGTGGAGTTAACTCCTCTACAGATTGGGATAAAAATTTCTATATAGCAAGGACTGGAGACTCTAATCTATTTCAAGATGCTGACTGGATAGGCAACTTGAGTCGGCGGCAGCAAGTTTAAGTACTGTGGTGGGAAGAGTATCTACTGATGTGAATCAGGGTTATATAGCTGCTGTGGATACAGGCTGAAGTGAAAGATCTGGTTGTCTTTGCATTGGCTGTGTGTGCAGTGGGCAGGGTCTGAACTAGATGAGAAGTTGTTGGTGTTTGAGTTAGTGAGAGTAGGGGTAGAGGTACTACTGTTAGAGTTTAAGCACTTTATAAAATCCATAGCTGAACTAAGTCCTCAGTTATAATGGATGGGGGGCATCAGGTGCTGGGAAATGTTCTTTGTACATGCATTTTTAGACCCCCTTTTCCCCCAGTTCCCATCAGTGATCTTCAATTAAAGCAGCAGGCATCTGATGCCAGTGTGTAGCTCCCTGCATACATTACATGTAAGCAAATCAAATATTGCAAATCTTAATGTATTTTCAGAGGATTTTGAAAAGCTCTTTAGGTTCAGATAAGTACTAGGCCAACTGCCCTCATGGGCAGTTTTAAGCCTAGCCAATTAACCAGTGTGAGAATCAAGCCCTGCACCTTGTATCTGTAAGCAACCATCTTAACTATTAAGTCAGCCTCCCCCTCAGGAAGCAAGTAGTTCTGGCTTAGGCTTAGAACTCAGAAGCAGGTGTCTAAAAGCCCCCCTTCTCCTCAGTATCAGAGTAACAGGATGGTGTCCAAGAGGCTCCCTAACATTAGGGCTTATGATGAAGTCATGGTTTCTAAAGAAGTAATCCCCAGCTAAGCAAAGACCCACGGAGGGCTAGGAGTCAAGTAGTCAGTAATTATGGGAAAATCTGGTCCTTTTTTACCCCAAACTGTGCTGCAATAGCCACGGAGCATTTTGAGACCACAGGGGCTGTGGTGAGACCAAAAGCACTTAAATATGACCAGCTCTCATTCTGAAATGCAGTTATCTCCTGGACTCACTGGGTCAGACAGGACATTAAGAGTGCTCGAGGTCAAACTTTGCACAAGTCTAGCCACTAAAATAGCAAGAACTGCAAATGAGGGAATGCTGCAGGTCTGGCTGTCCTCAGCTTCACCTGCTCAATACGGCAGGTCATGCAGGAAAGTGCAGACTGCTTCCAGACCAAACAAACAATTAAGCTCCTCCTTAGGGATTCTACAGTTAACGCCCCACACTCAAGCATTTTCCTGTTGAGAACAAGTCCAGAATAGAAAATAACAGTTCTCAGCTTTACCTTTCGTTTTAACCTGTGGAAATAAGACAGACCAGTCATCTTTGTCCAAAATTGCAGTGCCAAAATCAGAAGCTATTCAATTTATGTAGTCATGCTTGCCCCTGCAACAATGGACTGTGCAGGAGACATGACAGACTAGCCACAGCCACCAACTCCAGCCTCCTGCTGAGGTCTCACTGTGGCATCTTTTTCAATGTGGAAAAGAGACTTTACTACTAAAGATCATCAGGCACAAGTACGAAACACAAGTGTGCTTACCAAATATTAGTACAAGATAAACTCTCTAATCAAGGGACTACTGCAAGGATCTTTTGTGGTCTTTGTACTGTTGTGGCTACTGCACTAAAATCAGTTTTAATGGAGCACTTTACTCAAACATACGGTTCTTAAAAGGATGAGGAGCCTGCACATCTTTAGCACAAATGCTACCACACTGGTAATCTACCAAATCCACTGCACAAAAAGGACAGCTCGTCAGTCAATGGAAACACCAGACCAGACATGGGCAGGGCAGAAAGTTGCCAGATCTCTGCCTGGAGAAACCAGGTCAACCAGCCAAACTTCAAGCCTCCCACTGAAAATCTTCCTAAGTTTTGAGTCCCAGAGAAGGAAGACTGGAGAATTCCTAGCTTATACTGAGGGTGGGAAGCTTCCTCATTTTATTAGCAAAGAATTTTATCAATGTGGGATAGAGCAAGTATACTGCCTATCCTCACTGTATCTTACTGCTCCACTACCTCGGAGAGGGGCCAAGGTCTTGGATCCCCAGGAGCAAGTATGTTAATGCTGTCATCTGGTGTAGAAACCACAAATTGCCAGACCAAACCTTGATAAACTCAGGTTTGTGCAGAGTACAGCTTTGCCTATGCCAAACACCAAGAACAGCCACAGGATGCTGGTGCTGTTAGAACCCACCCACTAGGAGGGCATGGGGGCTAGTGACCTTCAGTATCAAGTCAGCAGCTGCTGCTGGCACAAACACTCCAGTACTAGAGTAAAGGGCATTACTTAAACCCAAGTGAAACTCCGCTCACAAGCCTGTGATGAAACTGGAGCACAGTGACAAAGCGAGTGGGATGGGGCATGACCAGAGAACAGATGCTCAGATACAACAACCCCACTCCCAAAGTCCAAATTTACAGCTAGAGAGAGACTAGGAGGAGCTGATCAAAACAAAGTCTAAGACCCTATAGTCTCTGGCTGGGGGTGGTGTGGAGGACCTTTTAACAAACCTCCAGATAAGAAAACTCAAAGGCTGCTCAATACACTCATACCAACCTAGTTCCTAGGATGGACTCAACAGGGGTTTGGGGGAGCAAATGAATTAGTCTCTAAATCACCCACACCTCAAGATTCCCACTTTTATGTACCTTCAAGATCCACTGCTGACTCACCATGTAGCAGACGCTTGAAAGTTTCCACTCCTGGAGGGTTGTGGACACCATATTTGGCAATCAAAATAAGTGTTCCACTGGGACCACTCACTCTGCAGCACACCAGTCCCAGATACCACTCCACCTTAAAAGCAACAGCAACTTTTGATCACATCTTCTTCGGTCAGCAATACAAAGGACTGGAAACCTACATCACCACCACACAGAATTATATGCTGCGCCCAAGAGGTCATGAACTAGACTTACATCGGTTATTAGCATTACTACATACCAATGAGATGAGCATGAGTAGCCACGAAAAACTGCAAGTTATGCTGTTCCACACAAGTGACTAAAGTCTAGCTTAAGAGGCAGTGCTTGATTTGGGTCTTGTTTTTCAGAGGGCCCATGCTGTGGAACCAAGTATTCTTAAAGAATTCTGGCCTGTGTTCCAAGACAGATACTGTACACTAAAAATGAAAACTGAATGATTACAGTTGGTCCAGATCTTACCTGGAATCATGTTGATGCATCTCAAACTAGTCACTGCAGATGTGCAGGCTTGTGACAAAGCTTGCAAGTTAGAGATATTCAGTGAACACATTTACTTTTAAGCCATCACTTGCAATAAAAGCAGAGAATAAAGGACTAGCCGAGCCTGCAATGGGCTGCCTAGCTCACTTGCAATAAAAGCAGAGAATAAAGGACTAGCCGAGCCTGCAATGGGCTGCCAAGTTCCCACCTTACTAATAAAATCTGCAAAAAGGGAGAAATTACACTGCTGCATTTTTACAGATTAAGAGCAACAATGGATGCACTAGACAGGTCTATCTGCCCTGTAGATCTTGTAACAGAGGACCACATGCACCCTTAATACCCACCCTACAGAAGGTTAATGCAAGCCAAGCTTACAGCTGCCAATCAGTGTGTACAAAGGATAATGTTTACTTTATTCCCCAACATTGCTGAGGTCAGCTACACTACTTGGCTTGTAAAGTTGTAAGTGATGTCATCAACTTGCACATTTCCCCTCAAGAGCCTACATGACAGTCTAGTCCCCAAGAGACCAAAAAATCAGAACCCATTAGTTCAAGGATTCCATCAAGTGGTATGGTGCTGGACAGAGACTAATATCAGTACAAGGGATCTTCAAATAGAATCAAAGGAGATTTTAACACATTAAAAAAGTGATCTGCTGTGCATCAAACCTGACAGACTTCATACTAAGGAAGTCAGGAATCGAGAAGTGTGCTGCATGGTTTTACATACAACACTAGCAAGGCTGATGTGTTTGTAGAGACCATCCAGTAAGAGGCATCACCTCATCACTGTGCCAGAATTTAAGAGAAAACCCATAGATTTGGGGGGGGGGGGGGAATCCGCAAGCACAAGCCTGGCAAGCTGTATGGACCCATGGAGGAATATTTATCAGTACCTCAAGGACAAGATGCAGCGTGTGGGGGCACTAGGATTAAGTCTGTATGCTAGTTTTAGGAAAGTTTGTAAACACATCAGGGAGAAAATGTCTACTAGATTTGAGTGGGGACACACAATTGCAGACAAGCTGGAATCAGTACAGATAATCATTTCTCGGGTCCAACATAGTTGGCTTTGTTCAGGGGAAGCTTTGCTGGTCTTTGACATCCTTCCACTTAACAGGGACCAGTGTACAAGTGGTGTATGGAGGGGAATCCTGCCCCTAGTAAGCAGTTAATTTACATACCACAAGGTTTCCAACCCCATTATATTTTGGTTCTGTAGGAAGTGAGGACTACGCATTTATACAGACTGGTATAAAATCCATAACTAGCTGCACAGCCAGGGTCAATGCAGCAATACTGTGGGTAACAGTCATAGTGGAGAGGTTTGCCTTTTTGAAATTTCTAGATAAGGTGGTGCTGGTTTGCTGGGAAGGGCAGCCAGCATGACCAGACCTTAGGTAGTCACCAAGAAGAGGGAACAGGCTGCAGCCAAGTTGGTAAGGACAACATCAAGAATGTTTCCACCTTAGCGAGTTACAAATGGCACCAAGTTTAGTCCAAGAATTGGCACAAACTCTGTTTAAGTGTAAGCATTCCCATATCTATGGAGGAATAATCTGCTACACAACTGACATTTCCTAGGGTGAGCTGTAGGCGCTCATGAGGGGTACCCAAGTTGGAAGAGATATGGTCTTCAACCAATACGAGACTTCACTGTAGTTCAACAGGTTTGGGGACCTGGGAATGCTCTCACGGATTAACAGCTACACCTCAGTAAAAGATCCCTGGTGTTTTAAAAGTGCCAGTTTTATATGAAGCATTTACCAAGATGTATCAACTTGGTACTAGTGTTAGTCAGACTGGGGTGTTTATAAGACTGAACTGCCTAAAAAAGGTGAAACATTATCACCAAGGGCTTTGGCAAGCATGCAGCTAAGCAACTCATCCTAGAGCAATACAAAACTGATCCCCTAGAATGACACTAACTACTCAACTTTCTCTTATCTGGGCATCACTCTCCATGAAGTAAGGATTCCACTTAAAAAAAAAAAAAAAACAGGCCCTTACCAAAGAAAAGCTTGAGTGGCAAGTTCCAGTATGCCCTTCACTGGTTTTGGGGCAGGATAATGTACACCCACACGAAGAGGGTCATACTTTATGGTAGAGGACTTGAAGTGCCCATTATGGCTCCTCAGAAGCAGATTACTAATCCTATTATCTAGCTTGACCAGGGTGGAGTCAGTCAATGAATAGACTCTGGTTTATAAATGCTGAACATGTGTGGCATGAAGTTGGGGACCAGTTGAAAGTATGTAAAGATTGCATGGCTTTTACCATTACCTAATCTTAGGAGTCCTAGGACTGGTAATTCTTGTTTTTACTAGCATAATTGTTGTTTTAACAGTATGAGAATTGACAGTTTATAGCACACACGGTAAACAAAATGTATTTGCCTCCTAAACTCCAACTACTATCTCTGGGGAAAAAGCTATTCCTAGTGGCCACCATTTTCAGCTCTGTGCATCCACTAGTTTCTGGGTGGAAATTCAGTGGAGTCATACGGCATCAAGACAGCCAGCACAAATGTGCAGTCAGTAATAACCAAAAGTTACAAAGCATAAGGGCAAACTATAGCAGTGCAGTTTAAGTTAATCCGTAGCCTCCCCCAAGTAAGCTGCACTACATCAAGACAATGCCTTATTACAGGTCTGCTACATGATGTAGCTTGTAAGTAAGCCACTTCTAGGCCAGAAAGTACAGTTGTGTACACTTGCCATAAAATGTAGATGTTAAGAGTGTATTCACTGCTGCAGCTATAACCTATGGGTTATCTGGCTCCTGGTAACCATCAGCCAGAATACCAAGTAAATAGGACATCGGCTGTCTGTTGTACAGGACGTGCGATACAAAAGGAGGCAGGAGGCAGCAGATGTCACTTCCTCAGTCTTTCGGTATAAAAATGTACAGAATAAATCTAGAATACTGTGCCTCTGTCTAGTAGAGACACAATGAAGGTCCCCTTATATAACAGAATTAGTTTACTGTGCCCCTGTCTAGCAGTGACCCAGATGTGACCCCTGGGGTAAATTTTCGATCTCCCATCCACTCATCAAGACTTCTCTTGAGAGTTAATGAGGGGCTCTGCCTAATACAAACTGTTCCAAAGCATGGGAAGCCTTTGGGTTATGAATCTATCCCTCCAGCATGTCCTATTCATACTTGTGTCGAGGTTTAAGTCTTTAGCTCTCGTGGTCCTGATGGATTTGGATTTTTTGAGGTGGAGCATGTCCATCAAATCCTGATTGGACATGGCCTTGTACGTCAGGCAGAGATCACCCCTGAGCAGGCGGTATGCCACTGAATAGAGCTGAAGTTTCTTCAGTCTGGCGGAATAAGACATATGTTGGAGACCCTTGATCCTTTTGGTGAGGTACTTCTGTGGTCTCTCCAGCTGTTGCAAGTGCCGGGTGAGGTACATACCAAATGGGGCATTGTACTCTATCATGGGTCTGATGAGGGAGGAATATAAGGGTACAATGACATCCTTGGATCTGGATGTGAATCCCTTCATGATGAGGTGTGCAAGGTAGAATGTTTTTTTAACCACTTCGGCAACGTGGGTGTCAAATGAGAGGTCGCCGTCTACTTGGGTCCCTAGGTCTCTGATTACTTTTTCCGTACTCAGTGGGTTGCTGTCTGTGTGATAATTTGTGGGTACTTTGTTTTTTCCAAAAGGGATAGACTATACATTTTTTGGCATTTAGTTTAAGGCAGTGACTACGGCACCAGTTGTCCGTTTCAGTGAGGCCTTTTTGTAGGATGTGGGTCAGCTGGTGTATCGACTATGGCACCTAGTTTGCAGTCATCTGCGAACTTTGTCAGCCACAGCCCTCCCATGTTTGCTTTAACATCTGAGAAATAAATGCCGAACAAGAGGGGTCCCAGGACAGATCCCTGTGGGACACCACTTGTGACTGGCTTTGAGTCTGACATTGCTCCAGCGATTTTAACTTTATGGGTTCTGTCCTTTAGCCAGTTTGCAACCCATGACATAGGGGTTTACTTTTAAGCTGTTTAGCTCATCTATGATGCTTGAGTGGGGTATTGTGTCGAAGGCCTTAGCAAAGTCCAGGTATGCTGTATGGACTGCTTTGCCCTCATCAATGGCTCTAGTTTCGAAAAAGTCAACCAGGTTTAAAAGGCAGGATCTGCCCTTCACAAAGGCAAACTGGGTGGGTTCAAGTGTCTGTAGGTCCCCTATGTCTCTGTTTATGAGTTCCATAATGATTCTTTCCATAGCTTTGCAAACCAGGCTAGTTAAGCTTATGGGGCGGTAGTTTCCAGGGTCTGCAGAGGCACCCCCCTCGTGGAGTGGGACCACTGTTGCTGTATACCAGTGTACAGGTACATAACCCGAAGTAAGGCTAAGATTAAATAGCATTTTTATGTGTGGGTTTAGCTCCTCTTGGAGTTCTCGTAACACGCACCCCGGGATACAGTCAGGTCCCATTGATGCTGTATTTTTTGCTTTGTTTAGGGCGGTTCTCACTTGGACATCAGAGATGACAGGGAGATTACATTCAGCTGGGATAAGTATTTCTTCTTTTGGGGGTGAAGGAGGTGAGAAATTTGCATTGAACCTGTCAGCCAGAATGTTAGCAATATCTGTGGGTTCAGTGTATTTTTTGTTGTGAACCAACTCAGAGCATATCTGAGGGTTTCCGCCCAGGTTTCTAACATAGCTGAAGAAGGCTTTGTGGTTATCTTTAGTGTCCTTAGCTATTTTTCTCTCAAAGTTTGCCTTGGATGTTTGAACATAGTTTTCTGCTAATGTTGATCAGAGACATCTTCCCTTCATGGGATTTCACTCTTGACATACAGTAGCTTCCTTCTTTTGTTATACAATTTGTTTATGGCTGAGGTCCACCAGACAGGACGCTTAGATTTGGTGGAGGGGGACTTGGATTTGTTTGGGATTGCATGATCCATGCATTCCTGGATATGTCCATAGAAAGCATTTGTGAAGGATTCGGCAATGCGGGATGTGGTATCCACTGGCAGTGGGCTTAAAGGATACCATCTCCTTAAGAAGAGTGAAGTCTGCTTTTGAGAAGTTTTTCACTGTGGTCTTTTGTGCTGGGGGTGGAGGTGGGATATGTATATCCAGGGTGATTATCTCACTAGTGAGGGGTATACTTCCTGTGTGGAAGCATTTGTCCCCATGTTTGTGATGATCAGGTCTAGTATATTCTCACCCCTAGTGGGAGAGGTGACTAGTTGTTCCAGTGCATTTGAATTTATGAATTCCAGGAACCTTTGAGCTAGAATAATGTACCCAATCTATGTTTGGGTAGTTGAAGTCTCCCAGTATGATGGTATTTTGTGATACATTCATATCCTCCAATGTCTCCAGGAAGGCTGAGTGGGGTTCTTGAGATTGGGAGGGTGGTCTGTAACATGCTACCAGTTGTATAGCAGTTTTGCCTATGGTTAGTTGCACCTGTATGGTCTCTGTTGCTTCATGTGTTGCTACTAACCTGGAGGTGTGGGGGTGTCCTTTATGAATATGGACACTCCCCCTCCCTTTGTGGTTCGGCCCAAGTTTTGGGGCCGAAAAGCAGGATACGAGGTATAGCCTGGTAGCGCTGGGGTGCTCTCAGGAGCCTTGAACCAGGTTTCAGTTACTGCACAGACGTCGATGTTCTCCATGCTGAGGAGTGCATCAAGTGCCTGCATCTTGAGATTTAGACTTCTGGCGTTGAGCAGCATTACTACCCTTAGTTTTTTTCCATTTTTGTTTTCTAAGGAGGTGGGTTTGTCTTTTGAGCCTTGCCTAAAAAAGGCATTATGGGGGTGGCAAGAGCCTTAGCCAATATCCGGAAGCCCAGTGGTGACAGGTGTAAGCCATCCCTTGCGAAGCAGCGTGGCTTGTCCAACATTATCATCCCAGGCAGACAAATATTGGATCCCCTTAGAATGACACCAGTACTCGAGCCAATTGTTAAAGCTGATCTTGTCTTTGTATTGTGGTATTCTTGGTGAGAGCCAGATGCTGCTCAGGGTCATACCAGCCTGGGCTACATAAATCGGAGAGCTCCTCTATGTCTCTTTTCATGTAGTCCAGGGAGGTACGTCTCAGGTCATTCACACCAGCATGGACAATGGAGTCATATTTGTACTTGCTTTGGAGTGACCTGAGTGCGTGTGTTATGTGGCGGATCCTAGCCCCCGATAGACAGCTCAGTCACCTTCTCCTTGTTCAGCCTGGTCAGTGGGACATCAGTGTGTCTGACTATGGAGTCACCCATTACTAGTGAGTCACCTATTACTAGTGTATCAGGCGAGGTGTTTGGCCTTAAGGGCTGCGACTGGTCGACACACTGATTTATTGAAGTATGTGTTGCATGTGTTTTGTTTTGAGGTGGTGGATTTTTGGATGTCTGCTTTGGGAGCCTCTGTTTTGGTAAGTTTTTTTTATTAGAGCCTCCAAGTAGGTCTGTGTTTTTATGTGTTTGGTTTGCAGTTGTGGTAGGTCTATGTGGGACTGGGATTGTTGTGTGTGTGATTGCCATCTCCTCCTGTCTGGTCATGCCAGCCCTGAGTTGAGAGAGTTCAGCCTCCAGTTTGGCTATATAGTTGCATCTCTTACATGTAATTGAGTTTGTTGGGAGGAGGAGAGGGCTGTCTACATGAGACAATTGTAGCATTGTCTCAAGATGCCCAGATTGACCAGCTGAACTGGAGACTACGCCAGTAATCTACCACTCGACATGCTAGAACAGTATAAGGGGGTGGTATACCTTTAAGGGAGGCGGGTATTCACAGGGGTGGCAAGTAGATGTAGTGCTTTACTTAGTACGAGAATGCTTACTTAGTAGAGAAGTATTGAGAACAAGTGCTAGGCTTATAATACAGTGAGTAGTCTGGTTTTACTAAGAGTAGAGCTTCCTTAAGGGAAAATTTGAAGAACAGACTTGGCGGAGCCAGAAAAAGTTTAACCGGCGCTGCGCTATGCACATGACCGTGCAAACGCGGATTTTAAGCAGTGAACTACAAAAGAGCTAGGAATGGTCCCAAACAACCAATTACTACAGCTTCTTGTGCTGAGGTCACTTCCCCCAAGGACAGGTAGGCTGCTCAAGGCTCCCCACTCCACTGGTGAGCAAAGAAACCTCCTTCTATCCAAGTAAGGTAATGGACAACACAGGAACTACACCACAGCCCAGAATACAGCAATGCCTGTAAACTGGTCTAAACTAGTCGAAGGTGGGAAAACAAGGATTATTTTTTTGGTAGAAACACAGAAAATGCAGAGACAGTGATAAATTAGTTACACAGGCTAGCACACTTTAGTGGGCAGCCTCCACAGTTAAATTAAACAAACAAACTTCAAATTTTCGATCAAATTCGACTAAATGTAACTTTAAGTGCAGATTTTTAAAATAATGCAGCAAAGAAAACCAGATTCAGCCTGTACCTTAGGAAAGGAGAGCAGGAGAGGACCGAAAAAAAAGGGGGGGGGGGGGGGGCAAGGACTTACTATGTTCATAGTATTTCACTGTTGCAGTCTTAAATGGGCTGATTACCAAAGCCCAGAGAAAAATGAGGAGGTACCAACAGAATCAAGGATTGGAGAGAATGCCCTGCAGAACAGCAGTGGCAAACTCTGCCCTGGCTCTAGAAAACAAAGGTAATTATGCTTTGTGAAAGTGTGAACAGAAGACCATGGGGCAGCCAAAAGGCTGCAGAAGTGGAAGCTGTTCATGTGGAGTGGGTTCTAACCCCTAGAGTAGCAACCTTGCCATGAAAGGAATAAAGTAATTCCATGTGCAATCCACTTAGTAATGGTTTGCTTAGAGATAGCTTTGCCCTGAGCTCCAGGGACAAAACTGACAACTGTGCTGATTTCCAAAGGTCCTTAATCCTGTCCAGGTAAAACCAGAGATGTCTGTGCATAACAAGAGAATGTAGGATCCCTTTCACCTCTATTTCAAGGATTAGGAAAGTAGGAAGATGTATGGACTGATCAAGTCAGGCTAGAAACAACCTTCAGCACAACAGGGATTGGTTCTCAGACACAGTCTGCATGGAAAAGAAAAGGCTACACAGCCAATGTTTGCAGCTCCGAAACTCTCCTTGCTGAAGTTATAGCCAAGAGGAAAGGCAGTCTTCCAAGAGAAACTTAAAATCTGCAGTGGCAGCTGGCTCAAAATGAGGAAGAGTGGAGTTTCTCTAGAACATTAAGATCCCAGGCTGGAGTAGGTGCCCTTCTGGGAGGTTTCACGTTGCACCTCAGAAACATTTTCATCAGGGGATGAGAGAAAATGGGTTGCTCATAAGAACAATGAGCAGAAATGGACGAAGCATGGATCTTGATAGGAGGAAAAAGAAAGACCACCCTGTAGCAAATCAGCCAAGTATTCCAGGATCAGAGAAAGGTTGTAGGCTGAGAAGATGTCCCTCTAGCTTGCACCCAATGAGAGAATCTCTCTCATTTGCCAGTGTAGGACTTCCTAGTGCTAGGCCTCCTGAAGTTAACCACCTGCTGGGAAAGGGAAGAAATTGATTGTTTCATACAATGAGCCATGCTGCCAAATGGAGAGACTGAAGACTAGGATGTAGAAGGTTTCCCCCTCCCTGAACCAAAAGATCTGGTTTCAGAGGAAGATACCAATGTTTCCCCCTCCCTGAACCAAAAGATAGTTTCAGAGGCTGAACCAAAAGATAGTTTCAGAGGAAGACGCAAGGAAGAAATTGGGAGAGACTGCAAAGCAGTGATACCAATGCTGTCTGGGCCAGTCTGGAGCTATGAGAATAGTACTTGTCTTTCATCCCAGATTTTCAATACTCTGGGAAGAGGGAAGGCATAAACTGACAGAAGCGTCCAAGGGAAGGACAGAGCATCCACTGTCAACGCCTTGCTGTGCTGCTGTCTGGTGCAAAAAAGTGGTAGGTGGTGGTTGTATTAAAACACCACACTGCTCTGTTCAGTTGCCACTCGTGAGGATCCAGGGTCTGTCAAAACACTGAGCCTCCCTGCAAGAAACTGAGCTAGGAGATTCAGGCCCAAGGATGCTGCTGTGGACCAGAGGATCATGCTCTGTCTGCACAGGGGGTAAGAAACGAGTCCCTCCCTGTTGATGTACCACATAACTGGTGGTGTCTGTTCTGACAGAGTTCCTGGAGAAAGAAAACACTTGAAAGCTAGTAAGGCCTGCTGAACAGCTACTAAGGCCTGCTGAACAGCTACTAATTCCTTTGTGTTTACGTGCAGTTGCATCTGCTGGGTGTTTCAACATCCCTGTATGCATCTGCCATCCAGGTGAGCTTCCCCAGGTGTAGTGTTGCATATGGAATCATGAGAATGCAAAAGGCCATGTATCCCAGAGCTTGCAGGGAGCTGGGACAGGCTTGCCAAATCCTTGAAATAAACTGAAAGAGTTGCCTGCTTCTCCTGGGTGAGATATGGATGGCTGTGTTCAGACTCACGCCCAGGAATGTTCTTCTTGGTTGGCACCATTTTTGCTCGTTGAGAAGGTAACCCAGGGAAGAGAGAAAGTCTTTACAAATTCCAGATCCTTTAACAGCTATTCCTGAAAATTTGCTTGAATTAGACAGTCTCCAAGTACGGAATCTGAATTTTCTTCCGTCTGCAAAAAGCAATGACTGGATCTAGGCACTTTTGGAGCAGTAGATAAGCCAAAGGGCAGCACAGAGAATTGATAATGTTGCTTTCCCACTCTGAAACGAAGTTATGGCCTGCAACTTTCTCTGCTAGGGATGTGCAGATAAGCTTCTGCAAGATCCAAAGTTAACATCCAGGAGTCCTTGTCTTAACATTGGTAGCAACTGATGCAGTGAGCATTTTCTTTGGAATTACCAAGAAAGTTCAGAATGGATAGATCTAGGACAGTATGCCAGGTGCCTTTTTTTTGGAAAAAAGTTTGGAATAGAAGCCCTGGCCTACCTGCTGAGCAGGAACGGATTCTATCGCCCCCAGATGCAAGTCAGTTGGCTTTTCTACTACTGCTCTTTGGTTTGGAGGAGGGTCCAGGAATCCTTTGGGTACCAGAAAAGTGTGGAAAGAAAACCAGTGTCTTAGCAATACAGTTCTGAGTACCCATTTATCCATGATGGTGGCCTGGACACTTGCAAAAAATGGCCAACCTTCTCCCTACAGGATTCTCCAGGCAAGCAGGAACAGGCAGAAGTTAGACGGTTTGGACTGAGATGTAGGCTTAGAACTTCCTGCCTTGGTAGTGGAAACATGCCAGACCTTTGAGGGGTAGCCACCTGCCCACTAGAAGATTTGTGACCTAGTCACAAACTGGTTCCGTCTCTGCTGGTATCAGGAAACATCCAACTCTAAGAAGGGTAATTCCTGCTGGAGAGGTTGAACGTGCAGAAAGACTGTTTGCATAGACTTGGCCTTATCCTCTCCATTTTTTTTAGTACTTCCTCTGCTTTGCTGCCAAAGAGACTGTCCTTATGTAAAGGTACATCTAAAAGCTTAGACTTGACAGGCTCTGGAAGGGGCTGTTCCCAGAGCCAAGCATGCCTTCTGATAACAGATGCAGTAGCTGTTGCCCTGCAGGCGGCTTCTAGAATGTCAAAACCACAATGCAATGAATGTTTGACAAGACTGGCAGAATTCAGCAAATCCTGCACATCCTTACTTTGCCAAGAGAGGCACACTTGCAATCTTTGACTTAACAGGCTCCAAGATGTGCTGCTGATACTTAAGCATATGAAAAAGGCAATTAGACCCAATGGCAAGAGTGGCAAAGGTATAAACCTTTTTACCCCACCTATCTAGGTTCCTGTCAGAAGGAACAGGATTTTTGGCAACAGTGGCCTCAACTCCTTTAGGCCCTTGAGAAATAACCTCAGGGTCAGCTAGCAGATTCCTAAAAGAAACAAGTGAGAATCTGGGACTATGGTACCAGTCAGGTTTCCTGGGAGCAGGAGGAACCGAATTTGTAGTCAAGGAATTTTCCAGAAAAATCAACCACTTAACACTGTAGTAATAAGCCAGAGGCTTATGTGGAGGCAAACCCAAAAACTCCCGATCCTTTTCTTTCCCCATTTAAAATGCTCCATGAGAGTACTCAAAGCATCACCAAGAGAGAAATCCTCTGGAGAAGCAGAAGGAATGGATTCCTCTACATCTGAATCCTCAAAAGGAGCCGGTTTCTTCAGGCTTACGACTGGAAGATTTACCTGCAAGTCTGAAGGACTCTGGAGGCTTGGCACTGCAGACATCATGGCAGAGGTAGTCAGTATGAGCCTGCTGTCTGAATGAAGAACGGAGACCTCCGACACCAGAGTTAGCTTAGCAGCTCCAGATCCAGCTAAAGAGGAGACAGGCGGAAGGTCAGAAAGCAAAATGGAAGCTGGAGACCTGGGGGACTAGAGCCCCCCAGAGACCTGCAGTTGAAAATCTGTGGACTGCAAATGTGCCACAATAGCTACTGCAGGACTGACCACCAACTTATCACCTGAAGACTTTCTGAAGCCTGTCGCGGTCCTTATCCTTATGATTCTTGGGGATATCATAAGCCTGAAGACTAGCAGACACCACACTGACAAATGTAGGCCACACTCAAATGCTTGGCTAAAAGCTTAGCCTGACGAATAGTACGCGGATTAAAGAAAGCACAGAGATCAGTTGGGAACGTCGTAATAAAAGCCTAAACAAATACAATAAGAATGAAAATCTCTGTGGGGAGTTTGCTTTCCACAGGTAAGAATTAACTTTTTCTGACATTCAAGGCAAGAAAAGAGGATCCCCAATGGGGATCTTAGCTGTAGCGGACTTCAGCTTTGCAGTCCGAAACCAAAAACTGCTGATCAGCACTCGTGCAAAAATGCTTCTGCTTCGAGCTCCGCAGCAAGGAAGACTGAGGAAGTGGCATTGGCTGCCACCTTTTGTAATGGACGTCCTGACGTCTTACAACAGACTCATTTACTTACCTTTTGTATTCTGGCCAATAAGAGGGCTACTGGGAGCCACTTGATCCATTGGTTGGATAACCCATTGGTTAGGACTGCAACAGTGAAACACTATCAGCAGTCCTACTTTTACAGGGCTGTCCACTGCAAGACAAGGACACTGGTTAAGTAAAAAGCTAGCTGTCACTGTATGCCATTTTAAGCTTAGCCAATTTCCATTTCTGTGCTCAAATTGACCTGCCCCATTTGTTTAGTTATTGGCCTTGTCCATCTCATTGTAGAGAAATATCCCTAATGAGAATTGTTTATTATCAGTTAATTTAAGGGGACCCATGCATGGAATAAAGCAGTCAAGAGCTGCCTTGGCAAACAGTATGTGAAGCTGTCAACTAAAGTGGCACAAAATAAAACAGCAAAGTTACACAGCCAAGATTACACCATTTAGTCATAATTTTGTTAACCAGGTAGGCACACTGGTCCAAAGAGCCTTTTCAGGTACAACCCTAGTCCATAAGGCAAATAAGGCTGCACACACATGCTTATCACCTCACGGCTAGAGGTGACATGGTTCAGTTTTTGCAAGTGTGCGTGTACTGTGGAAGTACCACAGCAGGTATTTCCACTTGGCTAAGTGGATCTTTGCTCTAGATGGAAGGACTGTGGATGGACTGTAAAGCTTAACAATGAAGGCCAATGTAAAAAACAAGGTAAGAGGCAGTGGGAAAATTACTTGCTACAGAATATAATAGATAAAGTGGAACAAATACAGAAAAAAAATTTAACACAGCTGGTGCACTTGACAAGCTTTTCAGGCATGACCTGGGCTAAGCTACAGTACAAGCACCAATACCAACAGTGCACAATATTTTGTTTAATACATAAAGCGCTTTAAAAAAAAATTAAAAAAGAATGCTAGACTAAAGGACAAAATAAGGAAAAGCAAAGGCTGAGCAGAGTCAGTTACAGACTACAGTAAATAAAAATACATAACACAAGTTGGTAGAACATACCTCAGTGATTAGGCAAAGGATGAGAGAGAGGATTGACAGATGTTCTTCCAAGAACACTGATCCAACAGACAGTAAAAATCTCACATGCCTAGGAATTAGCATAAGGAGTAGCCAGTAGTTTGACTTGACCCGGATTGTAAGGGAAATCTCACATGCCTAGGAATTAGCATAAGGAGTAGCCAGTAGTTTGACTTGACCTGGATTGTAAGGGAAATCTGTTCATGTGCTAAAAAATCACCTACCATTTATTTTGTGTTTTTGTACACCCCAGAAGAAGTTGTTCCCTTCTCTGACTTAAGCAGATAGGAAAAACAGTTCCTACTAAACTTTCATAGCCAAACTCTACAACAGTTTCAAAACACTTGAGAAAAAAAATCACTGCAAGGATCAATCTCAACTGTACCAAATTCCTCAGTATTTACCGTCGAGAGCAAAATAAAAGGAGTGCCAATTTCCCTGAATGGCCCCCTTCAAATAAGTCGTGGCTGAAGTCAGCACTGACAAAGAATTGAGCTTATCTAGTCCAAGAATACTAGAAATAAATGGCACAGATGGACAAGTTATCCATTCCAGTTATCATTCATGCTATTTTTTTCAGAGCAAATGAACTACAAATACAATTCCAACTTTACATGCCACTACTACTGTTTAACAATCCTGACCCAACAATTAGGATATTTCAGAGTACATGGGTAATTCAAGAAGCCTGCTGACTCCAGTTAACCTTGAGCATGCTGTCAACCCCCTAGCACAAAATGATACAGTATGACCCACCCTTCGCAATGAGCTGGAAGGTGTGTCGTTAAGTTAGACAAGTACAACAAAGAGAGTTTACTTTGCACACCCTGCTGGGGTCATATTTTCCCCCCTTATACCCTTTAGCTTGCAAAGCCCAAGTAATTAAACAGTTTCACTACCTCCAGCCAGGCTGCTAGTTTTCAAAGACGCACTGTGCTCATTTTTACCAGAATCACCCAAAGTTTGATATGTGGTTTCAAAAAGAAACTGGGTACAACTCAACTTGTCTACCTACTGGATTTGCCAATAGCTGCCTTTAATGTAGGTAATGTGCACCAGCTCCAACCTTAAAACGACCCAAGACTTGCACCTTTGTTGCAGACTTACATTTGCAACAAAAGTCTATTTGCATCTTCTGGCTGTATGCCAAACTGTTTAGGAAACAATCACAAGCAGATGTATGGGGCAGTATGTACTCTACGCTGTGTTTACAATTAGTGTTTTTGAAAGTGCTGGGTCCTCTACTAGGACTGGAAGCAACCCAGGTCAATGTGGAACAGTGCCACACAGTAGCTGATTAGGAAAGGTAAGCCCTCTATGACTGGCTTATTCCAAACTGCCTGTGCACCTGAACTAAAAGTTGGTGTTTGGCTTCCATTGGTTGGCACGAGAAATTTGTTGAAATGTCTTTTTGTAAATGGTGCCTCTCAGAACCTTGGGATAATCAAGGGCTACAATCAGGCAGGTGACTTTTTATAATACGGATTATTCCTCCAGCTTGCTAGGGCTACAGAAAAAGATTCAGTATACATGCCTTACAAGTAGTTCTCAATTAAATTTTTGCAGAATGCCCAGATTTTTGCCTCGTTGTTGGTCCATTTTCCATAAAATTGTGTTTCTGGCAAATCATTAAATACTGAAGTCAGACATTTGAGTTTGAGGCTTTATACCCTTCAGAAAATTCATGCCAACAAAGCCTGCTGTTCTGCAGTGGAGAGAAGAATATCCAAGGCGTCAATTATCCAAATCAGCCTTCTAAAGTTTTCGTCTAGGAAAATCAAAGTCTGAATAAACACTATGTATTCACTTGTTTTTTTGAGCCTGTAGCCAGCTACTGTGAAAAATATTGTTTACTGTCGACTGAAATTGCTTAAATGGCTGAAAAGCGTATTCCTACATGCAGAATTTTAGAAGTTTTTTTTTTTTATCCGGTTCAATTATAGGTTTGATTATCCAAGCTACCCTAGGGTCCCAATTAGTTCAGATAAGCAATATTTGAAATTTCTTTACTTTTGGGCCGTTGTCCCCACCACCCCATTTATGGCTTTGTCCAGACTTCTCATCTAAGACGCTGAGAAGCATACCAAACAGACCCAGTCTAATTTATGCAGCTGTCAGCCATGTAGGATTCAACTGTTAATTTGCTCCATAAACTAGCACCCACCCCCATTATAGCTTCTGCACATTAGGAAATGCAGCATTTCATGGATACAGTGTATGGTACTGCATCTTTTTGTGAAGGGGGAAGTCTGCTAAGCTTTAATTTATGGTTACAATACTTTCCTGCAATAAAGGAATAAAAAAGTTTAATGCATCATGATGTGGCTATTGCGAGTTGTAATGCTTCAAGCTACATTTAATATCGGACACATGAGAATCAAAAGACTGGTATAGAAAATACAAATAAACATACCACTTCTACACATTCATAGTAGAGCAACATTAATGTCTTTTCAGGTTCAGAGCAATTCACGATGGCTATTCTAGTATGATACTAGGCTATTGGCCCGGAGGCCCTTGTACACCTAGCAAAGAATTTTACCCATGTTCCTCACAAAGTCAGCACCTTCCCATCCAGTCATCCAGGTTCCTATTAAACAGGGCTGCTTGGCATGGAGAGAAGTCTTCTACAGATGGGGGAGTTGTCGGGATACAAACTTATCCCGCCAACAAGTTCTATTAATTTCACAGACCAGTTTGAGATCTTGCTTGCAGGTTGCACAAGTGGACCTGGACTTATGGATAATAGATATACAACAACTCCATCAAAGCCGAGTCAGACTGCCTTGAATGCCAGACAATTAGCATCAGTACTGCCCAGTGCATGAGTAAACCCTTTCAGGTATCAGATAGGCATAACCAGTCTGATCCAATATCACCGCATTTCTCCCCCTCTGAGAAGGGACAGAAATTCTTATTGCACACATTCATACTAAACAATTTGCTTGCTTACTTTATATTATTGTACTACTTCTCAACTTTAAAAGTAAGAGATGTTTAGGTTTTACAATTTCTGCATATTTTCTTAATAGCAGGTGCATTTATCTTTTAATAGCAGTTGTATTTATAATTTCTGGAACCACCACAAGTCTCAGCATCTCACTGGAAGCCAGATATAAAAAGGCTGCGAATATGAAGGGATTGTCATTTTTGTCAATCCACTGGGGTATCTTTTGGGCAACACGTTTCCCTTTAACATACGTCACTCCTTGGCAATGCGTCTTGGGTTCAGAATCAAGACACCAAGCTTATCCATTTTTGATGGTCTACTTTGGACACTAATACATCCAGACCATTCCAGAGGGGTTTGATGTCTACATTTCTTAAGATTCAAGAGATTTGGTATTTGCTTATCCATTTTTGATGGTCTACTTTGGACACTAATACATCCAGACCATTCCAGAGGGGTTTGATGTCTCTATACTCATTGGTTTGGATTACATGAGACTTTGGCACTTCAAAACATAAAGATGCCCATTTTCTCACAACTTTTCCCAATCTAGATTGATACATAAAGTTTGATCTTAATTCAAGGTCAGGCAAGAGGTAAACTGAATACCTTAATATTCAGTGCTTAATATAGTCTGTTCAATTTGCATTTGAATGTTGGTACCCCACTGGCAAGGGAGGGGGCACAATATATGCAAATTATGTTAATCAGTCTACAGAATTTTGGCTAGTTCCTACTTTAAGGGACAGATTTGTGCATTTCCAGGTGCAGTGGATGTTCTGTACTCTTGTTTATTGGATGATCCAGGACCTAGCCTGAAAATGGTACACAAGGATCAGTTAAGTGGAGAAAAGAAATTCTGGTTGTATTACAGTTACACAGCAGTAATCTTGTAGTGCATGGAGTATGGCGATTACACCCCCCCCCCCAAAACAAATAGCCTAGTTGCAAATTCACACAGCAAGGCTAAACAGAATGGGCTGGAGTCATTAAACACGAAGAACATTTACTACTCGACAAACAGATGTACAGACAAGATGAATTTTTTTTTTTTTATAAAGATATGCAGCATAACAGGAGACTTTAGATCAGGGTTGCCAGATTTCCAGCCCCCCAGGTAGGGACAAAAAAAAAAAAAAAAAAAAAAAAAAAAAAGCTCTTTAAATGCGGAACACAGTTCCACATTAAACAGCAGCTCTGCACTAAACAGAGCTTCTCGTGTTTAATGAGAAACATAAGCTCCATGTTTAGCAATTTTTGATTGGCCCCCGTATGCCAGGTATAAAAAAAACACACAAAGCGGAGGCTGGCCGGGATTTAAACCGGCAGGGCAGGACTTGGGACAGTCCCGCCCAAATAGGGACGTCTGGCAACCCTGCTTTAGATGCACAAGATGTGGAAGGAGTAGGTACACAAACTGAAAGTGTATTCAGACACCAGATTATAGATATACTTTGAAAATCTTATGCACAAGAGTTTGGCTCCACAAAAGAAGTAATAAGTTGTCCTAGTCACATCCCAGTAACCGCAGATATCACAGCAAGGTAATGTCTTTCGGCTTTCCCCGGTTAGGGGTCACAACAGCAGAACTCCAGTCTAAGGATTGGCAGTGGATTTTTACTTAGTCAAGTTTACAGCCAGATGCACAACCTTCAAAAGGAGGCCCACCTACTTACGCACACACCTACCTGCATGTCTTGCATCCCTCGACCACAGGGAGGACATGCAAACTCCACACAG
Source organism: Protopterus annectens (assembly GCF_019279795.1). Classification (NCBI taxonomy): domain Eukaryota; kingdom Metazoa; phylum Chordata; order Ceratodontiformes; family Protopteridae; genus Protopterus; species Protopterus annectens. The sequence goes on from NC_056738.1 coordinate 63,728,815, forward strand.
AGGGCGCTCAAATCGAACTACCGGAATCAAATTACATTGAAAAGAACTACATAAACTGGATCCAAACAAAGCACAGGGAGGAGACTGAATTGGTAACAATGACCAGAGAACACTTCACAAGAATTTACAGTACCATTATATCTATTATTCACTAGGTCGTATAGAAACATGGGGAGATTCCTCAAGATTGGAGACGTGCTTATTAAAGCAGTCTTCAAGGGAAAGGGGAGTAGGACCAACCCAGAGTCCGACTTTCATGTGGAAAAATAATGAAAATATTGGATAAGTTATTGTCAGAACTGGACATGTTGGGATTCTAAACCATACATCAGCATGCATATGCTGAAAACAGATTACTACTGTAATACGATGTTCTACAAACAACTATGAATGAAAGTTGTGCTAGGATGCAATCTATATTTCAGTATTTGGTCACACACAACACCTCAATAAATTAGTACAACTAGATACTGATGTACCCTTGATACGATGCTTAGCTGCAATAGGACATGGCAAGTACACAACTGGACAGGTGAAATCTTTTATTACAGTCAGGGTGTCCCATGGGGCTCTGTCCTTGGGCACAGAAGAATATACTGATAAATACATCAAATACCAAGCATAAGAGATTAGAGAGACAAATTGAAGGGTGAATATTTAATACAGTACACAGTGACAAACTGTAGACTCATTTAAGGCCTGGGTATTTGGGTAGATTTAGCTAGGAGTTTTTCTAACCATACCAATTGGTTAAGTTACAGTCCAGGTTGTATAAGATGATTTATAAAGTCTTATAATCAAGTGAAGTCACTGTTACATTAGAACCAGACTAAAGAAAGGTGTACTAAATGGTTCTGACAATAGCTGATGCATGGAACAGACTATCAAATTACATTACAGTACTAGTTTAGATATAGGACACTTAATGGGAACAAGTGTTTCAGTACACTGGCAAGCTAAAAGGGCATAACAGCTATGCTTGAAATACCTGTACACTTTTATTCTATTGGATTTTTTGCCCCTTACAGCTAGAGTGTTTTGAGACAGCACTACAAAATATGATGCACAGATTTCATTTTGTTTAATTGACAAGTGATTTAATCAAACCCAAACTTAAAACATTAAGGTCATTCAAAACAGCAACATTCAGTTTCAAAAACACCAAACACATTTGCAAAAAAGGGCCACCCCAACTACAAGTTTGATGCACAGGCTAAAAGTGATAGAATATTACTTTCTTACTTTCTCACTCAACTCCAGCAATCTTAAGAGTGATGTTCTCAGAATAAACTCAACCGGTATTCTTGTGATGCATTTTAAACTACTTTGGGCTTTGTTGTAGTGTACTGGCTCACCAGCAGTTTTGCTCAGGAATAGGTGTGGCCAGAATGACGAACAAGCCTAATGCTCATGATTTGTGTCTTTCGGCTTTTCCCAGTTAGGGGCTGCCACAGTGAAACTCTGGTCCACTAATGATTGGCAGTAGATTTTTACATGCCGAGTTGCCGGCTCTGACGCACAACCTTCAAAGGTACGCCCATTCACACATGTCTCCATACAGAAGACGCTCTAGCTAAGAATCGAACAGGATGTCTTACTGTGAGGCGACAACACTACCGCAGCACCACCACTGCAGTTAAGCCTAATGCCCATGATGTGGTATGCAAATGATTGATTGGCATGCCATGCACATTTGCCAACGACATCAAGCATACATTTGTTCATAGGTGTGTACTAGGCTAATGGCCCTGGAGCCTTTACAAGCATAGCCCATAGGATTACCCAGACATTGGGCCACCCAACCTTAGTTCCTAGTGCCTCTGTCAAATAGAGCCACTGGAGTGATCCCTGGGGGTGAATTTTCTATTTCCCATCCACTCAAGATTTCGCTTGAAGAGGGCCAGTGAAGTGCTCTGCTAGACATGTATGGGAAGTCCATTCCCTAGCATGGACAGTCTCTGGGTTATGAACCTTTAGCTCCAGCATGTTCTGTTGATTGTGGTAGTGAGGGTGAGGTCTCAAGCATGTGGTGGAGGGATTGTGATTTCTTTAGATGTAGCATTTCTAACACAGCTGGGTCAGACATGGCTTTGCAAGTCAAGTAGAGATTGCCTCTAAGTAGGTGATATGAGAGGGAATAGTTTAGTTTGTCCATACAAGACAAGTGTTTGAGTAGAATCCTCTGAGGTGGCCTCTCCAGTTGTTGCAGGTGTCTAAGTGAGGTACATGACAAATGGGGTGTTGTACTCAATTGACCTAATGAAGGGAGGGAAGAGTAGAGGGAGACAATGACCGCTTTCTTCCTGGATGGAAAACCCTTAGTAATGAGATGTGCCACATAAGACTTTGACCAAAGTGGCAATCTGGTGGTAGAGAGAGGTTGCTGTCAACCTGCGTTCCCAGATCTTACCTTCTGTGTTCAGTGGACCATTAATGCAGTAATTCAAGGGAACCGGGTTTTTCCCCAAAGGGGATGAAGACATTTTTTGACACTGAGCTTAAGGCCATGGTTCTGACACCAGTGATTGGTCTGAGGCCTTTCTGTAGGATGTCATCATCGCTTGGGGAGTTAATAGCTCCCAACTTGTAATCACCTGTAAACTTTGTCAGCCAGAGTCTTAGTGTTGGCCTGGACTTCAGAGAAGTAGATATCAAATAGGAGAGGACCCAAGACCGAACCCTGTGGAACTCCATTCGTGACTTAGCAGTCTGGCTTGGAGTCACCTACTTTCACACTGTGGGTTCTGTGAGCCAGTTTGCAACCCACCTAGCGATATATGGGTTGATGTTTTTCTATGACTCAAGAGTGGGAAATGGCAAAGGCCTTGGCCAGATCAAGGTAGGCTGTATGAACCACCTTACCTTCATCCATAGCTCTGGTGACGGACTCGAGAAGTCAACTAAGTTTAACAGGCATGATCTACCCTTCACAAAACCAAACTGTGTAAGATCCAGAGTTTGGAGATTCCCTAGATCCTTATTTATTAGGTCCATGACTATGGGTTCCATAGCTTTACATATCAGACTAGTCAGGCTAATGGGGCAATAGTTCACAGGGTCTGTAGTCACTCCTTTGTGGAGGAGTGACTGTAGCAGTGCACCATTCAGTGGTGACAAAGCCTGAGGTGAGGCTGTGATTGAACAGGGCATACAGGTGAGGAGACAGTTCACTTTGTAGTTCATGTAGAACATAGCCAGGGATACGGTCAGGTCCCATAGAAGCTGTATTCTTGGCCTTTGACAGTGCTGTTTTAACCTGTGCAGCAGTAATACTGGGTGCCTGGCAATCTACTGATATTGTGATTGGTCCTGGGGGCACCAAATCTGTTTGCCAGTATATTTGCAATATTTGTTTGCTTGGTATAGGAGAACATTGTGCAGTAGCTCAGAGCAAATCTGGGTATTGCCATGGAGATTTACACATCTATAGAAGGCCTTGTAGTAGTCTTTACTACCTGCTGCAATTCTGTTTTCACAGCTAGCTTTAGAGGATTTGATTAGGGATCTCAACCTTTTGCTGAGGCCGATAAGGGAGTCTTGGGACTTCCTTATTCCACATCAGTTTCCTCCTTCTGTTGTAGTAGAGTTTATGGCAGGGGACCTTTTTTTTTGGTTCTATTGGGTATGGCGAGATCCATTCATTTGTGTACATGTTTGTATAGTGCATTGGTGTAGGATATGGTGGTCATGCAACTATTGTGCCGTGAAGTTAGCCACCTCTGTTTTTAGGCGCCCATAAGTTTTTCATGGTGGTTCTTTGTTGGGGTGGAAGGTTCATAGGCAGGTACTAGGCTATCTGCCCAAGGGCATTTATAAGCCTAGCCAGAAATGTGTTGGCTTTCGCCACCCCCTTAGATTAGTTCCCTGTGCCTCTGTCCAGCATAGGCTTTAGTTCCCTGTGCCAATGTCCAGTAGAGCCACTGCAGTGATTCCCCAGGGTAAATTTTCTGTTTCCCATCCAGCAGAGGCTTTAGTTCCCTGTGCCAATGTCCAGTAGAGCCACTGCAGTGATTCCCCAGGGTAAATTTTCTGTTTCCCATCCACCAGTTACTGTTTCTCTTGGAATGTTAGTGAGGGGCTCTGCCTGATGTATATTGGAATCCTGTTCCAAAGCATGGGGAGTCTCTGGGACAGGAATCTATCCCTCCAGCATGTCCTATTTATTGTGTTGAGGTTTATATCTCTACAGTGTGTGGCTCTCTGGGATTTGTTTTTTTTTTTAGGTGGAGCATGTCCATCAATTCTGGGTTGGACATGGCCTTTTATATCACGTGGAGATCACCTCTGAATAAGCAGTATGCAACAGAGTACAGCTGGAATTGCGAGTCGGGCTGCATAGGGCATCTGAGGCCAGTAATCCTCATGGGGAGGTACTTTTGGTCTTTCCAGTTTTTGTAGGTGTGTTGTAAGGTACATCCCAAATGGGGCGTTTTATTCTACGGTGGGTCTAATGAGTGATGAGTAGAGGCACAATAACATTTTGTTCTAGATGCGAACCCTTATTAGGTGGGCCACATAGGATTTTCTAACCACCTTGGCAATAGGATTATCAAAGAAGGAGAGATTACCATCTACTTGGGTCCCCAGATCCCTTACATTTTCTGTACGACTACCACCTATGTGATAGTTCACAAGTACTTTATTTTTTTCCAAAGGGGAAAACTGCACTTTTTGGCATGTAGCTTGAGGCCATGAATTTGACACCAGGTATCTGTCGCAGTGAGACCCTTCTGGAGGATGCATCAGCAAGAGAATCAATTATGGCCCCTAGTTTGCAGTCTGAACTTGGTCAGCCACAGTCCTATGCTTGCCTGTACCCCAGAGAAGTATACACTGAACAGGAGGGGTCCTAGGACCGAGCCCTGGGGGACGCCACTTGTAACTGGTTTAGAGAGAGTCTGACAGAGCCTGCAACTCTCACCATGTGGGTTGCAACCCATCTTCTGACATAGGAATTTGTTAAAGCTGGTGAGCTTGTCTATACTACTAGAATGGGGAATGGTGTCAAAAGCCTTTGCATGGTCTAGGTAGGGTGTGTGGACCTCCTTTCCCTCCTCTAATGCCTTGGTAACTCATAGGTTCATACTAGGCTCATACTAGGCTATCTGCCCAAGGGCATTTATAAGCCTAGCCCATAGTTATGTGGCTTTCGCCACCCCTTCAGTTTGAATAAAACTATGCCTATTATTTTGCTGTGCCTCTGTCAAGCAGTGACACTGAAGTAAATCCCTGGGGTATATCTGCAATCCCCCATCCATTGGTCAAGATTCCTCTTGAACAAGGCCAGCGAGGTGCTCTGCCTCACATGTACTGGGATTTTGTTCCACAACATAGGGAGTCTCTGGGTGATGAATCTGTCCCTCCAGCACGTTCTATTAATAACAGTGTCAAGGTTTAAGTCTCCTGCCCTTGTGGTTGAGGGATCTAGATTTTTTGAGGTGAAGCATATTCATCAAATCTGGGTTTGACATGGCCTTATACGTCAGGCACAGGTCACCTCTGAGCAAGCGGTATGAGACTGAAGTTTTCAGTCGGGCAGCATAAGACATATTTTTGAGACCCTTTATCCTTTTGGTGAGGAACTTTTGGGGCCTTTCCAGCTGCTGCAGGTGTCAGGTCAGATACATTCCGAATGGGGCATTGTACTCAATCATAGGTCTAATGAGTAATGAGTACAGGGGGACGATGACCTCCCTTGATCTAGATGTGAATCCCTTCATGATCAGGTGGGCAATGTAGAAGGTTTTCCTAAGTACTTTAGCAACATGTGTCAAACGAAAGGCTACTGTCAACCTGGGTCCCCAGATCCCTGATGACTTCTTCTGTGCTCAGTGGATTGCCACCTATATGGTAGCTAGGGGTAACCTTGTTTTTCCCGAAGGGTATGACTATGCATTTCTTGGCATTTAACTTTAGGCCATGGCTCTGGCACCAGTTATCCGTTTCTGTGAGGCCCTTCTGAAGGATACCAGTGTCAGATGTGTTTTCGACTATGGCGCCCAGTTTGCAGTCATCTGCAAACTTGGTCAGCCATAACCCTCCTGTGTTTGCTTGTACTTCAGAAAAGTAGATGCCGAACAAGAGTGGACCCAGGACTGAGCCCTGTGGGACACCACTTGTGACAGTCTTGGAGTCTGACATGGCTCCAGCAACTCTGACCCTGTGGGTTCCGTCACTTAGCCAGTTTGCAACCCATCTTGTGATGTATGGGTTTACATTCAAGCTGATGAGTTTTTCGATGATACCAGAGTGGGGTATTGCATCGAAGGCCTTTGCCAGGTCGAGGTAGGCTGTAAGGACTGCCTTTCCCTCATCAATGACCTTGGTGACCGTCTCGAAAAAGTCAACCATGTTTAAAAGGCATGATCTGCCTTTGACAAAGCCAAACTGGGTTGGATCCAAAGTCTGCAAGTTCCCTATGTTTTTATTTATGAGTTCCATTATGATCCTCTCCATGGCTTTGCAGATAAGGCTTGTCAAGCTAATGGGACAGTAATTTCCAGGGTCGGTGGAGGCACCGCCCTTGTGAAGTGGGACCACAGTCGCCATGCACCACTCCTTGGGTACGTATCCTGAGGTGAGGCTAAGATTAAACAGCTGTCCTAACTGCGGGTTTAATTCCTCATTGAGTTAGTGGAGCACACAGCCGGGGACACCATCCGGTCCCATGGATGCTGTGTTTTTTGCCTTGGAGAGAGCAGTTCTCACCTGGGCGTTGGAGATGTTTGGGGGGCTACAATCCTCTGGTATAGATCTCTCCTTTTGGGGGGGAGGGGGGGGGGGGAGAAGTTTGCACTGAACCTGTCAGCCAGTATGTTGGCAATGTGTGTAGGTTCAGTAATCCATCATTTTGAACTAATTCTTAGCATATCTGGGAGTTTCCTCCTAGGTTTCTAACATAGCTAAAGAAGGCCTTATGATAGTCTTGAGTCCTTGGCGATTTTTCTCTCAAAATTTGCCTTGGATGATTTTATGAGAACTTATAATGATCAAAGGTGTCTTACCTTTCAAGGATTTTGCTCTATCTTGTAGTAGCTTCCTCCTTTTGTTGTAGAACTTATGGCTGGGGTCCACCAGACTGGACGCTTGCCTTTGGTACAAAGAGTCTTAGTTTTGTTTGGGATTGCCTGATCCATGCAGTCCTGTAGGTGCTGATAGAAGGCATTTGTAAGTGATTCAGCAGTTTGAGTAATGTTTACCACTGGCTCAGGGGCCTTAAAGGAGACCACACTAGTTTTTAGAAGTGTGAAGTCTGCTTTTGAGAAGTTTTTCACTGTGGTCTTTTTTATTTCAGGTGGGGGCGGGATGAGGACCTCCAGAGAGATTAGTTTATGATCTGATCTCACCAGTGAGGGGTATACTTCCGGTGTTGAACATTGTGATCCCATGTTCGTGATGATGAGATCAAGTACGTTTTCTCCTCTTGTGGGGATGGTGACTAGTTGTTCCATGGCATTTGAGTTTGTGATCTCCAGGAACCTTTGGAGTGTTTGGGCTTGTGTTCCCAGTCTATATTAGGGTAGTTGAAGTCACCTAGTATGGGGGTGGCAAGAGCCTTTGCCAATATCCGGAAGCCTAGGGGTGACAAATCCACCAGGCTTAGGAAGCATGATATGCCCTTAAAGCCAAACTGAGTAGGGTCCAAGGTTTGGGGGTTCCCTAATGTCTGTTAAGGAGTTCCATGATACGCTCCTGAGCCTTGGAGACCAGGCTAGTCAGGCTTATAAGGAGATGGTTCCCAGGGTCCACTGTGGCTCCACCTTTGTGGAGTAGGATAACTGTTGCTGTGTGCCACTTTGTGGGTACATAGCCTGTAGAGAGGCTGAGTTTGAACAGTGTGTTTAGGTGAGGGGTTAGTTCATTTTGGAGCTCTTGCAAGACCTAGCCTGGGACACTGTTCCGTCCCACTGAAACAGTTTTTGGCTTTGGATAGGGCTGTTTTAACCTGTGTGCTGGTGATGGGACAGGGCCCTACATTCTTCTGGTATGGTTGTGGGCCCTTTAGGGGGTCAAGTTTACACTAAGCCTGTCTGCCAGAATGTTGGCAATATCAGTCGCTTCAGTGTATTTTGTGCCAGTCAGTACCAACTCAGAGCCAGATCTGAGAGTTTCCACTTAGGTTCTTGACATAGCTAAAGAACAATGTGGTTATCTTTGGAGTCTGACATTTTTTTTCGAAACTAGCCTTGATGACAATGAGGGATCTTAGTTTCTTGCCGATACTGATCAGGGATGTAGTCTTTCCTTCTTGGGATTTTATTTTCTGTACTAGTTTCCTCCTGTTGTATAGCTTTTTCATGGGAGGAGTGAGTCTTGGTTTTACTTGGGATAGCACGATCCATGCAGATCCATGCATTCCTGCAGATGCTCAGAGTGCCTTTGTAAAGGTTTCAGCAGCTTGGACAGCATTGTCCTTTAGCATGGGGGCTGTGAACCTTTCCACCTCTGTCTTAAGTAAAGAAGTTGGCTTTTGAAAAGTTTCACAGTGGTTTCCTTGATTGGGGGTGGAATGTGGATATCCAGAGTGATTAGTCTATGGTCTGATCTAGCCAGTGAGGGGTTGACCTCTGGTGTGGAACACCAGTTGCCCATGTTGGTGATGACCAGGTCCAATATGTTCCTCTGGTGGGGGTGTTTACCAGTTGATCCAGGGCATTTGAGTTTATAAATTCTAGGAAGCGTTGGGCAAGGGAGTTAGTACTAGAGTAGTTCTCCCAGTTATGTTTGGGTAATTGAAATCACCCAGTATTAGGGTGCTTGGTAGGCCCTTCATATTTCCCAGCGTCTCCAGAAATGCGGAATGGGGGTCCTGGGTCATGGTGGGTGATCTGTAGCAAGCTACAATTTGGATTGCAGTTTTGCCTGCTAGTTGCTCATGGATGATCTCTGATGCATTGTACTGCACCACTAACCTGGAGGTGTGGGTATCTTTCATGAATATGGATACACCCCCTTTTGTGTTTCGGTCCTGGTTCTGTGGCCGAAAGGTATGGTAGGAGTTATAGCCTAGTAGTGCTGGGGTGCTCTCAGGAGCCATAAACCAGGTTTCTGTTACTGCAGATGTAGTTCTCCATCCTGAGAAGTGCCTCAAGTGCATGCATTTTGAGGTTTAGACTTCTGGCATTGAGTAGCATTACCCTCAGTTTTTGGTTGGTTGTGCCATTTATGGCGGTGGGTTTGTCTTTTGAGACATGCCTAAAACAGGCACCATGGGGGCGGCAAGAGTCTTGGCCAGTATTCAAAAGCCCAAGAGTGACAGGTGCAAGCCATCTTTTGCTAAGCAACATGGCTTGTCGAACATGTCATCCCAGGCGGACAGATACTGGATCCCCTTTGAATGACACCAGAAACGTAGCCAATTGTTGAAATTTATATTTTTTTCTTTATACTGGGACATCATTCTTTGTGAGTGCAGGATGCTACTCAGGGTCATACTGGCCTGGGTTACATGATCAGAGAGCTCTTCCATGTCTCTTCATGTAGTCCAGGGAGCTACATCTGAGGTCATTCACACCAACATGGACAATGACAGTCATATTTGGGGAATTCTGAATTAAATGATTTTAATTTATTCAAAATGTATTTAATGATTCATTAAAAATTAAATATGTATATTTAATTGTAGGTGATAGAATTTTAAAATGAATGTTTTTTATATACATTATACAATATTGTCAAAGAATTTGTATATTTTATTAATAATGTGTTTTCTCATTGGATTGAGGGTTATTTATAAATGTAGGCTGGGTCAGTCTAACATTCTTGAAGTTGCGGGATGAAAATGTATCCGTTATACTGGCAGTGTTAATGCGATTGTGCATTAAACTATCGAGTTTTGGGACCGGTTGGACCATTGTGCTTTTCTTTTATTTTGGTTAACAGTCATATTTCTACTTGTTCTTGAGTGGCACGAGTGCTTGGTGTTGTGGCGGATCCTGGCACCAGACAGGCAGCTAACTGTAACCTTCTCCTTGTCCAGCCTAGTTAGTGGGACAGTGTGCCTGATTACTAGTGTGTTGGGCATGTTATTTTTGCCTTAAGGGCTGGGATTGCATAAGTATGTGTTTCATGGTTGGTGATGGGGTGTGGAGGTTGCATGGATGTCTGCTTTGGAGGTCTCTTGCTTTTGCAGATTTTTATTAGAGCCTCAGAGTAGGTTTTCATGTGTGTTATTTGCCAGTGTTGGTTTATTTAGGTCTATGTAAGACTGGTGGTGTGTTGCAAGTATTACCCTTCTCCTTTTGACTGTCAATTCCAGTCTTGGGTTGAGCGTGCTTTACCTCTAGTTTGGCTGTATAATTGCATCTCTCGCATAGATTAGCGTTTGGTGGTAGAAGAGGATTGTCTGTACATGAGGCAGTTGTAACATTGGCTCAAAATACCCAGATTCACCAGCTGGACTGCAGTACACTGGTGACTGCCCTTTGGACATGTCTGAATAGGTAGAGTTTTTCTGATTACTGTCCAACAGGACAAGGCTCTATTCGTCCCCACCAGCCAAAGGGGGGTTCTATTGCTAGGGTTAATTAGTGCTTGCTATGAGTTAAGCAAGTGCTCGACTGTGAAATGAATGGTGTGAGTGCTAAAGTTGAAGGTTTAATTCCAAGGGAAAAATTGAAGAGTAATAGCTTTTCTAGCTAACAAGCACTGCCCAGTGCTCAAAACCACACAAATGTGTTTTTTATAGCAGGGAAGTGAAAGAGAAATTGGCCCAAAATGGTCAATAAACTACTAACTTATGGGCTGAAACCACTCCTCCAGGGACAGATAGTCTGCTCAAAGCTCCCCTCCCTCACAGGTGAACAATGAAATTTCCTTCTATCCAAGTAAGGTATGGGCAACACAAACTTGTAACAGCCTTGGATTCAGCAGTGACCTGAAAACTGGACTATACTAGTTCAGAAAGGTGGGAAACAAGTATATATTATTTTCAGAAAATAGAGCAGATACAAAACACTTTACCCAATTAACCAGTTAAAAAGCTCAAAACCAAGCCCTGTTCCAGTAGTCTTCAGACAAGTTCTAACTGCAGACTTCTGCCACTAGGGTACAGAGAAACTCTCCAAGAGACGGCCTGGATCAGTGCATAAGTTATACAAACAAACAAAGCTAGATCCAGCAGACCTGAACCTAGTTTATGCAAGAGTGCAGGCCACAAACCTTCTTAATGTAAAATAACTGGCCTGAAGTCCAAGTGCTTAACCCAGAACTAAAACTTTTAGAATTAGACACCGAGCCTTCAAACAGCAGTTCCCAACTTTGAAGTATGCACGAAAATCTTGCTTTTCTCCCACTTTCTGAAATTTAAGTTCAGTTACAGATTTGCTGTTCTGAACTGTTCGTAAGTTTCTTAGAGGCCAGTGCTTGCTTGGGCTAAATGGAAGTCTGTGTTCACCAGTGGCAGTGGTTAACACTGAGCAGCCTGCCTGTCCCTGTAGGAGTGGTTACTGCTAAGAAGCTGTAGTTTTATTGGCCATTTTGGGTCGATTCTAAACTCCTTGATATCTCTTAAAACCCTGCAACTCTTTTTGCGCGGTCTTGCACACAGAGCAGCATCGGGCAGCGCCACAACAGGTTTAAACTATTCCCGGCTCCACAAAGTCTGAACTGCTCTAAATCTCTAATTAAGCACTCTATTTTCATTCTAAAGCCCTTCACTTGCTCGTATAAGTAATCTCATAGGTAAACACAAACTAAAGCACTGCACCCTCTTATACTCCCAAGCACTTACTCCATATTGGTCCTTTCTGATCAGTCAATAAGTAGTCCCCTATATTATTCAGGCATGCCCAAAGGTCAGTTTCGAGTTTACTCTCCAATCCAGCTGGTGAATCTGGGAATCTTGAGGCAATGTTACAACTGCCTTATGTATACAGACCACTCTCTCCCTCCTCCCAACAAGCTCAAATATATGTGAGAAATGCAACTATATAGCTAAACTAAATGCTAAGCTCTCAACCCAGTACTGGCACAGCCTGTCAGGAGGAGAAGGTAACCACATACACCACAAATCCAATCTCATAGACCCATCGCATCAGCAAACCAAACAAAAACATACTGAGGCTCTAAATAAAAATCTGCCTAAGCAGAGACCTCCAAAGCAGACATCCAAGCAACACCTACCACGAAACAATATCCATGTAGCACATAGCTCACAAAGTCAGTGTGCCACACAGTCACAGCCTTAAGGCTAAACACACCTGTAATAGGTGACTATTGTCAGACACTGACGTCCCACTCTCCAGGCTGAACAAGGTTACTGTAAGCTGCCTGTCGGGTGCCAGGATCCACCACATAACACAAGCACTCAGGTCACTCCAAAGCAAGTACAAATATGACTCTGTCATTGTCCATGCTGGTGTGAATGACCCGAGACATACCTCCCTGGACTATATGAAAAAAGACGTACAGGAGCTCTTTGATTATGTAGCCCAGGCCGGTATGACCCTGACCTTGAGTAGCATCTTCCCCCTCACCAAGAATGATGCCACAGTATAAAGACAAAATGATCAATTTTAACAACTGGCTAAAGTATTGGTGTCATTCAAAGGGGATCCAGTGTCTGTCAGCCTGGGATGACTTGCCAGACAAGCAATGTTGCTTCGCTAGGGACGGCTTGCACCAGTCACTCCTGGGTTTTCGAATACTGACAAAGGCTCTTGCCTCCCCCATAGTGCTTTTTTAGGAAAGACTCTAAAGACAAACTGACCCCCATAGATAAAGAAAAAAAAAAAAACAAGGACAATGCTGCTCAACGCTAGACATCTAAACCTCAAGATGCACGCACTCGAGACTCTCCTCAGTATGGAGAATGTCGATATCTGTGCAGTAACAGAAACCTGGTTCAAGGCTCCCGGGAACACCCAACACTAACAGGTTATACTTTATACCATGCTTTCTGGCCCCAAAACTAGGACTGAACCACAAAAGGCGGGTGAGTATCCAATATTTATCAAAAAGATACCCACACGTCCAGGTTAGTGACACTGCACGAAGCATCGGAGACCATCATTGTGCAACTAACAGTGGGAAAAACTGCCTTTCAGTTTGTAACCTGCTACAGACCACCCTCCCAAACACAGGAGCCTCACTCTGCTTTCCTGAGAACACTGGAGACTATGAAGGTCTCAAACACTATTATATTGGGTGACTTCAACTACCCAAACATCGATTGGGAAAACTACTCAAGCCCAAACACCCTCGCCCAACCATTCCCAGAAATTATAAACTCAAATGCTATGGAACAATTTGTCACCACTCCCACAAGAGGGGAAAACATATTGGATCTGGTCATCAACATGGGGTCTCCCATGTTCCACACCAGAGGTATACCCCTCATTGGTAAGATCAGGCCATAAACAAATCTCACTGGACATCCACATTCCATCCCCACCCCTAGCCAAGGAAACCATGGTGACGAACTTCTCAAAAGCAAACTTCACACTTCTCAAAACCGAGGTGGAATCATTTAAAGCCCCCGGGCCAGTGGAAAATGCAGCCCAAAATGCAGAATCCTTTACAAAACGCATTCTATGGACACCTACAGGAATGCATGGAGCTTGCCATCCCAAATAAAACCAATATTCACTCCTCCAAAAGCAGACCACCTGTCTGGTGGACCCCAGCCATAAATAAGCTATACAACAGAAAGAGAAAGCTACTACATGACAAAGCAAAATCCCAAAAAGGGAAGGCGTTACTGATCAGTACCAACAAGAAACTACAATCCCTCAAAATCATCTCAAGAAACTACAATCCCTCAAAATCATCTAAGGCCAGCTTCGAAAGTAAAATTGCACAAGACACTAAACATAATAATCACAAGGCCTTCTTTAGTTATGTCAGAAACCTGGGAGGCAACTCCCAGATGCTCTGAGTTAGTGCAAAATTGAACCCACAGACATTGCCAACATCCTGGCAGAAAGGTTCAGTACAAACCTCTCCCCCTTCGCCCCCAAAAGATCAAATGTCTATCCCAGAGTGTAGCCTTCCTGAGATCACAGATGCACAGGTGAGAGCTGCAAAGCAAAAAACACAGCATCAATGGGAACAGACCGTGTCCCAGGCTGCATCTTACACGCGCTCCAATAAGAACTAAACCCTCATATAAAGTCACTGTTCAATCTCAGCCTTACTACAGGATATGTACCCAAGGAATGGCGTACAGCAACAGTGGTCCCACTCCACAAAGGTGGCACCACAACAGACCCCGGAAACTACCGCCCTATAAGCCTGAGTGTTTATGACTTCCATAACGCTCCATAGCTAAAGACATTGGGAACCTCCAGGCACTGGATCCTACCAAATTCGGTTTCGTGGCAGATCTCGCCTCTTGAACTTGCTAGACTTCTTTGAAACTGTTACCAAAGTCATAGATGAAGGGAAGTAGTCCACACAGCCTACCTGGACCTCGCAAAAGCCTTAGACACAATACCCCACTCTGGCATCATAAATAAGCTCACCAGCTTAAATATCAACCCCTATGTCACAAGATGGGTTGCAAACTGGCCAGGGATAGAACCCACATGGTCAGAATAGCAGGTGACATGTCAGACTCTAAACCAGTTAGAAGTGGTGTCCCACAAGGCTCAGTCCTGGGACCTCTCTTGTTCGGTATACATTTCTCTGAGGTACAGGCTAACACGGGTGGACTATAGCTGACAGTTTGCAAATGACTGCAAACTGGGTGCTGTAACTGACTCTCTGGCACCAGTTAAGTGCCAAAAAGTGCATAGTCACCCCCTTTGGGAAAAACAAAGTGCCCACAAATTACCACATAGGTGGTAATCCATTAGGGACTTGGGGACACAAGTACATAGCAATCTCTCCTTTGACAATCACATTGCCGAAGTGGTTAGAAAGACCTTCTATACAGCGAACCTTATGAAAGGGTTCACATCTAGATCGAGAGGTCACCGTGCCCCTCTACTCATCACTTCAGGCCCACAATTGAGTACAATGCCCAGTTTGGGATGTACCTTACCCGACACCTTCAGCAACTGGAAAGACCCCAAAAGTATCTCACCAAGAGGATCAAGGGGCTCAAACAGATGCCATATGCAGTTCAGCTAAAGAAACTCCAGCTCTACTCAGTTGCGTACCGCCTACTCAGAGGCGATCTGTGCCCGACGTATAAAGCCATGTCCAACCCAGAATTGATGGACATGCTTCACCTCAGGAAATCCAAATCCCTTAGAGCTACACGCTCCAGGGACTTGAACCTAAGTACAGAAATAAATAGGACATGCTGGAGGGACAGATTCATATCCCAGAGGCTCCCCTCACTCTGAACAAAATCAGAAACCATTTTAGGCAGAGCCCCTGACTGACCCTCTTCAAGAGGAATCTTGACGAGTGTATGGGAGATCGTAATTTATCCCTGGGATCTGTGTCCCTGCTTGACTGAGGTACAGTAAACTAACCTTAAAAGGGCTACCTTCTGTGACCTACTATACAGAGGCAGTCAAACTTACCTAAAAGGGTGGCGAAAGCCAAACACACTCAGGCTAGGCTTATAAATGCCCTAGGGCAGATAGCCTAGTATCAACCTATGAACAACCTAAATGCTTAAACCAAAGGCCTTAGAATAACTGTTACAATTTAATCAGGCTACTAACAAGCAGTAATAAAGGCAGCAGAATAAATTGGGAGAGGCAAAAGGTAATAAAAAGTATAAAGAAACAAATTACAGTAAAGTGGATTTTTTTGTAGAGGGAGGAAACTGAGCAGATTAGGATACTATGGGGGAATGTCCTTCCCAAGTGCTGGGACTGGTAGGAGTAACTAAAATCAAAATATGATCTCACTGTACAGTGAGCAAATGAGATGGGGTCCAGGAGGAGTGTGCAAAAACAGATTTACAGCAGGGGTGGGCAATTCCAAAGCCACCAGGATTAACATCACAACAGGAAACTGGGAGGGGTGGGGAAATAACTGCAGATAAACAAGACAGATAGACAAGACAATATTTACTGAATCAAAGACACACTATTTACTGAAACAAATCTTAAAGTGCAGAGAAAGTATACTTAAATCAGCTTGTGTCCAATTGATATATGCAGACAAGTCTCAGTATGTGGATTTCCAAGGTGATTAGCTTGTGACTGGATCTAATCAGGGAGGAGTCTGTGTGTGGAGCAACGGTCACCCATGTTAGTAATGACCAGGTCAAGGATGTTGCTCTCTAGTGGGGGTAAGAATGAGTTGGTACAGGGCATTGCATTGGAATTAATTCCAGAAAATGTTGGGCAAGTGCATTGGTACACAAGTAGTTTTCCAAGTTAATGGAGGGGGTAGTTGAAGTCGCCCAGTATGAGTGTTAGGTTGTACCCTAATATTCTCCAGAGTGCTTAGGAATGTGAAGTGTGAATCTTGGGACATGGCTAGGAACCTATAGCAGGCTACGACCTGAATCGCTGTCTTACCCAATGTTAGCTGCCCCTGAAGCATCTCAGATGTGTTGTCGGATTTGCACACCTCCAGACTGGCATCCCTTTATGATGGACATCCACCATCTTTGGAGCTTCAGTCCAAGTTCTGGGGCCAAAAGGTGCGGAATAAGTTGTAGCCTGGTAGTACAGGGGTGCTTTCTGCTCCTTGAACCAGGTGTCTATTCTCCATTTTAAGTACTTTGAGCGAGTGCATTGAGATTTTAGACCTCTAGCGTTTAGCAGCATAACCCTCAAACTGCATTGTTTGTAGCCGTTAAGGTGGCAATTTGGTCTTTGGAACACTGTCGAAACAAGGCACTATTGGGGGTGGCAAGAGCCTTGGCCAGTATCCTGAATCCCTGAGGTGACAGATGCAGGCCATCTCTGGCAAAGCATCATGGTTGTCAATCAGGTCATCCCAGGCAGACAGATACTGGGATTCCCTTAGAATGACACCAGAAACTTAGCCAATTGCTGAAATAAATCATTTTCTGCTTGTACAGTGGTATCACTCTGGGTGATTGTAGGATGCTGCTCAGGGTTAGGATCATACCTGGGCTACATAATCCAAGCCCTCCTCCATGCCTCTTCATGTAGTCCAGGGAGGTACATCTCCGTTCACACCCACATGTACAATGCCGGTCATTTGTACATGTTGAGGGACCCGATCGCACGTTGATTAGCTTCTTTCTGAATTAAGGTGGGTTTAAGATAGTACTGCACAAGCACCACTTATTAATGTATTTGCACTTGTCTACCCCTGTAAGACACTATGTAGTCTCCAATCCAATAATGCTGAGAAAATGGAAGTTTGGATTTTAATTTCTCATTTACCTTAATTTTGTATTTTATTTAATTATGTGCAGTTGATGCTTTGTATTTTATTTAATTATGTGCAGTTGATGCTAGTAAAGACATAGTTAACTGGAATTCAGTGATTTCACCAAAAAGTGACAAAAACATGGGCCACTGCTACAGAAATATTTTTCCTCTAGGATGCAAGGTCCTAGACATTAACCTCTTCCTCAATGTAGTCCGATGGCAGAGTTGGTATACTGAAGTCATGAGAGGGGTGCAGGGGGCCTGCCCCCCTGCAAAAGCAAAGGGAAACCAGTAACATCAGCATGCATATCACCAGTACTGCCCCGTCGCTACTTTAAAGTGCTGGTTACCATCGACTTTGCTTTCTTTCAAAAATGTCGCCAAGTTAGTAAGACAACACATCGTATACAAGGCAACCAACACACATGCCTTCTTCAAAAGAAGAAATCATGCAGAGAAACACAATGTTTATTCATGACTATTTAACATTAACCTGTCGCTGGGTGTTTGGTGGGGTTTCAGCAGCACTTGCTACTGTGCATCCAGTGAGCCCAGTACACAACACTGAAGTGTCAGTTCACTTTAGTTGGACTTTTTGTAATTGTACTTGCCTACAGACAGATTCCCAAACTACTCCTAAAACATATTGCAGCAACGACTTTGCACGGAGCAAACTCACTGCACCCGTGTGTTGGGCATTTCACCCCCTCCTGCTTAAACACAAAACTGCATTTGGGTAGAACATGTTTCCCCACCACAAGAAAAAATCCATGTAGTGGTGTAAATACAGGGGTTTCCAGTTTGCAAAGTCAAAATGGTCATCAAGACTTAGAACGGTCACCCCCATACACAGCATATGGAAGTTCCCCATATGCCATTCCAGAAGCTTCAAGAATGGCACATCTTCAGTGGCAAAGGAAGGCACGCCAAACTATGGCAGAGAATATGGGATATTGTAAAGCCATGGATGTGTCTACTATGCTTACAGACAGAAACAAACAGTTACTGAAAGCTACAATGCATTCATGCAATCGCACATGCCAAACTGCCAGCCATAAGTTTAATCTACAATAATGCTAGAGAAAATAGTGAGCCAATTCTTGCAGTGAAATGGATAACAAAGCTGCTATAACAGTAGTTTCAATGATACAGCAAGCAAACAGTCATGGAGCTTATTTCAAACAGACCAACCAAACGAGTATCCCAGCATCTGCACACTGTGTTGAGCATTAAATCTTTTTGAAGTTAAATGTATTGTGAGGGCACTATGAAATGTGGGATATTAAAACCCCTAGCACACCATCTAGCTTAGTTATACAAGTGTTAACAGTAGCCTACGGTAGGTGCCTCACACTAAAAACCAGCTGTCAGAACTGAGCAGCAACTTGTGACAGACAAGTTTCATAACTGCTATTGCTTGTTGTGGTGGAGCATACAAACACCAGGCAAGGGATCATGCAACCAGTCATATGCACCTTTAAAATAACTACAAAGGTCTCACCACCCTTGTTAAAACACTTCACTGCCTACTTTTCAAATGATCAGAGCCTTGCATGATAACCTTGATGCAAGCAAGTGTTCCCACCTGTTTAGCCATCAAGACCAGTCTTAACTAAAATACTTTTGATCTGTAGTAGAGCCAAGTATGAGCTAAAGCAGCACATTAAGGAGACAATACATTTTGGTAAATGGGATTCTTATAGGGTCTAGCACTAGGTTTGCAACAGCACTACTAACTGCAGTTTTAGCTTTTGCAACTTTGTCCTAGGAAGATGCAAGCCAGGGAAAAAAAAAAATATGTTTGGAACCTAGGCATTTAGACAATTTGTGCTAGCCATACTGAACTGATATTTGAACATGCACCCCAGAAAGTCACAACCACCCCAAGGGCTTCTGTACTATTTAAAATCTTACTCCAAGAATGAATCAAGGTTTTTTGAACACGTGTTCCCCTTACACCACTCCAGGTCTGTTACCATACAACACCCCTGGACTTACCACACACAGAAAAGGGCTGAAACTGGTCTTAATGGTTTCCCTGGTGTCATCTCATCCCATCCTTCCCAACTGCTGGGGGAGATTTACTTTACCACACTGCCTCTCTTCCCAGAGATATCCCATGGATACAGCTATGGGCAAGTGTTGCATAATTGCCCCTTCTCTACAGCTTAGCTATGTCCACCACCCTGTCAATTTGGGGCACACCCCTTCACACAAGGGTAACAAGGCCAAGGTTTCACAAGAACTTAACACTACTCTAAGCTGAATAGTCAGTTAATATAGGGTACACAGTAAGCATGTGTTAGCAGTAAGCATGTGTTAGCAACTTTCACAGCTAACCCAGCCACAGAATTCCACTCAAGTGACTTCTCTGTTAAAGAAAACTGATGAATACAACTTAAAGTACTCCAGTCGAGAAAGCAACAAGGTACAAGGAGAGACTGGTCGGCATAAGGTAAAAGCAGATCTCAGCAGGGTTTCAAACTTGGAAATAAGATTTTACCAGGGCAGACGCTACTTTGACTGTCAACCTACTGTATAGGCTTACATCCATGCATTTCACAATGCACAGAGCCCATTACCTTCAAAATGGTCATGAAGTGAAGGGGGAACTATTCTCACAGGGGCCGTGGCTCACTTTTCGGAAACACTCATCTTTGGAGGGATTTTGTGTCAAAAGTGGTCAGCAATGGAATACACACCTGACATGTAGTGTTGGCAAAAGGAGAAAAAGCAATGGCAAAAGGAGAAATAAAGCAATTTTGCCAATGTAACTTAGGAATTATTGGGGGGGCAAGTAACATAACCAGTGAGAACTTGAGCCAACAACGAATGAAAGATGATCAATTTCAACAATTGGCTTACGTATTGGTGTCAAAGGGGATCCAATGACTGTCTTCCTGGGATGACATGCTCAACAAGCCACGATGCTTCGCTATGGACGGCTTGCACCTGTCACCCCTGGGCTTTCGGATATTGGCAAAGGCTCTTGCCACCTCCATAGTGCCTTTTTTAGGCAAGGCTCAAAAGACAAACCCACCTCCATAGGTATCACAAGGGATAAGAAACTTAAGATTAATACTACTCAACGCCAGAAGTCTAAACCTCAAGATGCACGCACTCGAAACTCTCCTTAGCATGGAGAACATAAGATATCTGTGCAGTAACAGAAACCTGGTTCAAGGCTCCTGAGAGCATCCCAGCACTACCAGGTTATAACTCATACCATGTTTTTCGGCCCCAAAGCTTGGACCGAACCACAAAAGGAGGGGGAGTATCAATATTAGTCAAAGATACCCACACCTCCAGGTGTGTGGCACAGCACGAAGAATCAGAGACTATCCATGTGCAACTAACAGTGGGTAAAACTGCCTTCCAGTTTATAGCCTGCTACAGACCACCCTCCCAAACCCAGGAACCCCACTCAGCCTTCCTGAGAACACTGGAAAATATGAAGGTCTCTCCAAACACCATTATATTGGGAGACTTCAACTACCCTAACAGACTGGGAGCATTACTCTAGCTCCAACACCCTAGCCCAAAGGTTCCTAGAATTTATAAACTCAAATGCTATGGAACAACTTGTTGCCACTCCCACAAGAGGGGAAACCATACTGGACCTGATCACCAACATGGGGACTCTATGCTCCAGACCAGAAGTGTATCCCTCACTGGTAAGATCAGACCATAAAGATATTCACATCCCGACCCCAGCCCCTGCCCAGAACACCAGTGAAAAACTTCTCTAAAGCAAATTTCACACTCCTCAAAACCGAGGAGGAATCCTTCAAAGCCCCCGGGGCCTGTGGAAAATACAGCCGAGACCGCAGAATCCTTTATAAACGCATTCTATGAACACCTTCAGAATGCATGGATCATGCAACCCCAAATAAAACCAAGACCCAATCCTCCAAAGTTAGGCGTCCTGTCTGGTGGACCCCAGCCATAAACAAACTATACAATAGGAGGAAGCTACTACATGATACAGCAAAATCCCAAAAAGGGAAGGCATCTCTGATCAGTATTCGCAAAAAACTACGAGCACTCAAAATCATCTAAGGCCAGCTTTGAGAGAAAAATTGCCAGGACACTTGAGGATAATCACAAGGCCTTCTTTAGTTGTGTTAGGAACCTGGGTGGGAATTCCCAGATATGCTCAGAATTAGTCCAAACTGACTAAAAAAATACACCGAACCCACATACATTGCCAACATCCTAGCTGACAGATTCAGCGCAAACTCCCCCCCCCTTCCCCACCAAAAGGGCAAATATTTATCCCAGCAGAGTGCTGCCCCCCTGACATCTCAGATGCTCGGGTAAGAGCCGCCCTCTCCAAAGCAAAAAACACAGCATCAATGGGACCAGACGGTGTCCCGGGCTGCGTCCTACATGAACCCCAAGAAGAACTAAACCCAAACATAAAACTACGGTTCAATCTCAGCCTTACTACAGGATATGTACCCAAACAGTGGCGTTCAGCAACAGTGGTCCCTCTCCACAACGGTGGTGCCTCAACGGATCCTGGAAACTATCGCCCCATAAGCTTGACTAGCTTGGTCTGCAAAACTAAGGATCATGGACCTCAAATAAAGATATTGGGGACCTACAGACACTGAATCCTACCCAGTTCGGCTTTAAGGGAAGATCCTGCCTCTTAAACCTAGTCGATTTCTTTGAAACAGTCACCAAGGCCATTGACGAGGGGAAGGTGGTCCATACAGCCTACCTGGACCTTGCAAAAGCCTTCAATACAATACCCCACTCTGGCATTACAGATAAGCTCACCAGCTTAAACAAACCCCTATGTCACTAGATGGGATGCAAACTGGCTCAAGGACAGAACCCACATGGTTAGAATTGCTGGAGCCATGTCAGACGCCAAACCAGTTACAAGTGGCACCCCACAAGGCTCAGTCCTGGGACCTCTCTTGTTCGGTATATATTTCTCGGAAGTACAGGCTAACACGGAAGGACTGCGGCTGACAAAGTTCGCAGATGCCTGCAAACTAGGCACCATAATAGACTCTCCAGCCAACACAAGCATCCTACACAACTGGTGCCAGAGCCATGGCCTCAAGCTAAACGCCAAAAAGTCATCCCCTTTGGCAAAACAAAGTGCCCACAAATTACCACATAGGTGGTAATCCATTAATTGGGGACCCAAGTTGATAGCAATCTCTCATTTGACAACCACGTGACCAAAGTGGTTAGAAAAACATTTTATATAACCCACCTAATCATGAAGGATCAGGGGAGGTCATCGTGCCTCTTTACTCATCCCTCTTCAGGCCCATAATTGAGTACAATGCCCCTTTTGGGACGCACCTTACCAGACACCTGCAGCAACTGGAAAGACCCCAAGAGTACCTCACCAAGAGGATCACAGGGCTCAAACAGATGCCATATGCTGCCCGGTTAAAGAAACTCCAGCTCTCAGTGGCATACCGCCTGCTCAGAGGCAATCTGTGCCTGACGTATAAAGCCATGTCCAACCCGGAATTAATGGACATGTTGCACCTCAGAAAATCCAAATCCCATTGAGCTACGCGCTCGAGAGACTTTAACCTCAGCACTGAAATAAATAGGACATGCTGGAGGGACAGATTCATAACCCAGAGGCTCCCTTCACTCTGGAATAAAATCCCAGTCCAGGTTAGGCAGAGTCCCTCATTGACTCTCCAAGAGAAATCTTGATGAGTGGATGGGAGATAGTAGGTTTACCCTCACTTGTGTCACTGTTAGACAGAGGGCACAGTATACTACCTCAAAAAGGTATCACTTGTGTCACTGTTAGACAGAGGGCACAGTATACTACCTCAAAAAAGGGCATAGCAAAATTCATTTAAAATGGGTGGCGAAAGCCAACACACTCTGGTAGGCTTATAAATGCCCTAGGGCAGATAGCCTAGTATGAACCTATGAAAGCTAGAGGTATGTAGTACTCCCATGGCCAGGGACAAATTAGGTCTATACTCATGAGAAAACCTGAAGACTACCTTTAACTCTAGGACACTATTACAGTATGATCATAAACAAGCCATTGCCTACAGTATCAAATACTTTAGACCAGCACAGCAGCATCACTTGTATCAAGCCGCACAAAGAACTGCTTTAGATCCAGGAATATGTAGACAATGCTTTACTCCATAGTAAACTTATTTTCAAATGCCAGAAAAAAAAAAAAACACATTCTGGGGGGAGGGGTAGAAATATCCAGACAAAAAACGCAGAATTCAACTTTTGGAGTACTCCATAGATACTAAACCCAGCCCTGTTATTAAATGAATTGGTACTCAATGACTACAAGCCAACTATTGCTGTTTCACAATCCAGTTTAGACAATATAAGGCACTGCTCAAAATGCCTGGGTTCCAATTAATTGGATAACGCTTTGACCAGAAGGAAAAAAGAAAAAAGCAACTGAACGTGTCACTCGTTTCACATGAGTGACATCAGCAGTGACAGAGTCTGGTATACGCATTTTCAGAGATCAGCAGAGGTAACGAAATATCACTGCTTCACTCAACTTCCATTCAAATGTTGGAAGCAAATAAGGATGTAAAGTAGAAGCGAGACAGCACATAGCCATAAGCTTCTGAAACATTACTGCAAGAAACACAGATACAAGCATGCCAAGCGGGAAGATAACCTACAAAAAGAAAACGAATCCACTGATAAAAACAGAATGGCAACTCTTCAAGTTGTTTGCCATTGTCAGGAATGCCATACATCACACCTTGGTTCTTCCACAAGAAGTGTGCAGTTCTACTTATCTTGAAGTAGAAATTAATAATGCATAAAATTCTGGATATATCCAAACCATTAACAAGACGCATCAACCTTAATGTAGGAATCAAAGGCGAAAAATGTAATTATGACAAATCAACAAGGACATTCGCCAAAGTTCACCTTCAACCTGACTTCCCAGTTTAGTTCATGAACTAACCCCCTTCCACGTCCTTAAGCTCGGTGCGTTCCGCAAGTCTCATTTGTCATTCAGTTTATGCACAGACGTCTACTGCCCTCCATAAATTATACAGATTCACTTACTTACACGAAGTGACATACTTTCATTAGCTGACATTCTTACAATCCCTATATGCACGCTCCTGTATTTGTCCTTGAAGCAAGATCACATTAAGACTCCCCTATACCACTTTTAGCAAACTAAATTCTAAAAATATTTCATAAACACGCGGCGATTTCAGCAGTAATCTATTTCCCTCACTTGAAAACTTGTCAAATTACAAGAGCATGGTACAACTATCGCTAGCATGGCAGTCAGAAAGTGCTTGCACAAGATGCAGTCCTTCAGTGACAACCACTACTTTGCATACCTTATACCAATCACCCGCATGCTAGATAGCCAACACGGTGTCATACAACAAAGATATACGATTTGGAACATTTAACCAAACAATTCGATCTAAAACTGCTATAAAATAAAACCTCAGAAAACTCAAACGTAAGACCGTGACCACTCATACTGCCACAGCCAGGAACAGAAATCTTGCTAAGACAGCTAGTCTTCCAACTAGCAAGAGTACCAACAGGCCTACTAAAAACTCGCAAATTAAAAGGTCATTCAAGTCGACGCTGAAGCAGCAAAATAGTTATATATATCAAACAAATAAAACAATCATAAAGCTTAGGAATCACGAAAACAATATGCCGAAATACAGCATTGACCTTAAAAAAATGGGAGAGGCCTACTTATTCAGTTACCGGTTACGTATAAAGACTCGTGGAGAATCAAAACTCTTCCCTAAACATACAAAGTCACTGCATTTTTCTTACAGCGGCATTAACTACGTACGTGAATAAAGAGCAGCAGGACTCCCCTTAAATACAGCTAAAGGATTTGCACTAGCTCGAAAGGCTTGCAAAGCCCCCGAACAACAGCGGCCAGTAACTCCCAACATGGTCGATCTAATTAAAGAGAGAACAAGGGCAAAACCGGCAGAAGCTTTATATATGAAAGGGGCTGATTCCGTCAGCAATACCAGTTTACGCATGCGTAAACTTCATTAAGCCGTGTCAGCTGCCTTTATTGGCTGAAAAGTAATAGTCACGTGCCACTGTCATGTTGACTTTACTGCAGGAATGACTTTGTGAAAGCGGAAAGTGTACTGTTGTGTTGTCAGGGTTCAGCGTAACAGCCTTTAGCTGTACCTAATTCTGACTCTAAATTTTAGCTCTGTTCCTCTTAATAGTACATAAAACTGGTGACTTCTGGAAAATGGTGGTAATGGCAATAATTACAGTTAGATACTTATTTTATTTAAGAAAATACACATACCTCTCAACCTTAGTGCAAGAAATGTGGATAAAGCCTGACAAAATGAGGGCACAAAGATGAACAAATAGGGGCAGATTTTAAATACTCCACTTAGAAACTTAGAAGTCGCTAGATTAACAGGATATGTGTTAACCTGGGATCACTACATAATCTCGAACTTTTGGAATACCGAATCCCAAAATCTCGAGACTATATAGCTAAAACCCCTAAATGCCAAAAGACCAACAGTGCGAAATTCAAAATCCTGAACGTACCATACACATACAGCACACACATACACATAAATACAACTGCCCCTCACAATCAAACATATAATCTTACACTACAGATAAGTGGGGGGGGGGGGCAAGCCCCCCTCCACAACCCTCCTACTTAAATATACTAACTCTGAAATCGCACAGACACACAAAGGAGACCCACTCCCACACATTTTACACTCCCTCACACACACACACACACACACACACACACATCACAGTCACAACACGCACTAAAGCCCCTAACCAAGGGACCCTTCCTGTTCGGTATATACTTCTCAGAGGTACAGGCAAGCACAGAAGGACTATGGCTGACCAAGTTCACAGACGACTGCAAACTGGGGGCCATAATTGACTCTCCGGCTGATACAAACATCCTCCAGAAGGACCTGGTGTTAAAATCATGGCCTCAAACTAAATGCCAAAAAGTGTAGAGTCATCCCCTTTGGAAAAAGACGAACTACCCGCAAACTATCATATATGTGGTAGTCCCCTAAATACAGAAAATGTAATAAGGGATCTGGGGACCCAAGTAGATAGTAATCTCTCCTTTGATAATCATATTGCCAAGGTGGTTAGAAAATCCTTCTATGTGGCTCACCTAATCACAAAAGGGTTCACATCTAGAACAAAAGAGGTTATTTTGCCCCTCTACTCATCACTCATCAGACCCATCATAGAGTACAACTCCCCATTTGGGATGCACCTTACAAGACACCTGCAACAGCTGGAAAGACCACAGAAGTACCTTACCAAGAGGATTACTGGCCTCAAACAGATGCCCTATGCAGCCCGACTGAAGAAACTCCAGCTGTACTCAGTTTCATACCGCTTGCTCAGAGGTGATCTCTGCTTGACATACAAGGCCATGTCCAACCCAGAATTTATGGACATGCTCCACCTAAAAAAAAAAAAACAAATCCCCGTGAGCTACATGCTCTAGGGATCTAAACCTCACCACAATGATAAATAGGACATGCTGGAGGGATAGATTCCTGTCCCAGAGACTCCCCATGCTTTGGAACAGGATTCCAATCTACATTAGGCAGAGCCCCTCACCAACACTCTTCAAGAGAAACCTTGATGAGTGGATGGGAAACAGAAAATTTACCCCCGGGATCACTGCAGTGGCTCTGCTGGACAGAGGCACAGGGAACTAATCTAAGGGGGCGGCGAAAGCCAACACATTCTGACTAGGCTTATAGATGCCCTCAGGCAGATAGCCTAGTACTTACCTATGAACTTACACATAGATACTTACCTGAACTTCCACCTATCCATCAACAAACTGCAACACCAGAAGCTCTACTTTAATATCTCTGAACATCGGGATTTTGAATTTTGTGCTTCTGGTCTTTCGGTATTTAGTGGTTTCGGCTATATAGTCTTGAGATTTTGGGATTCTGTATTCCAAAAGTTCAAGATTATGTAGTGATCCCGTTAACCTACATTTTCTGAAGTATCTCAAGTCTGATACCCACATGTATGTCTTTATTTAAGTGACTTTAATCTTTTTATCATCCCAGTGATTTGTCAGAAGTAAACTACACATTTTGTGAGAAATAGACCAAAAATACGAAGCAAAAATCTGGACAGTTGAAAGGTATGAAAATGCATATTAAATCACATCCTCTCATTCTGTCAATGTCTCCAGTTAACAGTACTAATATTTAAAATGTGTTCCTGATTACCCCTGATAATTTCTGGATTTATACGCGAGTATGTTGAGATTTGTCCTAATTCAGTTGAGAGCCATGGTTAGTATTCAGTTGGTAAACTGGGTAACTGGGTGATCATTATATAATTCCTCAGAAATGGGACACTAGCTAAAACAGAACCTCTGGAAATCCACAACTTACATTAGACAAGGGCATATAATAGAACAGAGACTCATACCTCTCAGTTGAACAGATTTTCATAGAATGTCTAGATTTTTGCCTCATATTTTTGATTTCTCTCAATAAAATTTTGGTTTTCTGGCAAATCATTGGCAATTCATTGGGGATTGAAGTCAGACAATAATTACATACATTTGAGATTCAGACTTCATACCTCTCAGGGAATTCATGCTAATGCAAAATCTGTCATTTTATCAACTTTCTAAGTTTCTAAGAGCAATATTTAAAAAAAAAAGTCTCCCCATTATTTAAGGCTTTTTAAAGATTTCCTACTCTAAGAAGTTGAGGGTAATGATAGAAATAGTGGTGGCTGGTGACTAAGGGATGGGGGGGCTATCTGTTGGGACTGCAGGATGCAAGTGAGTGGATGAGGCTAATTGTAATGGGGTGGAACTGTATTACCACATAGGTTCATATGTAAACAATAATTGTTTTAATTTTTGCTGTCATTCAAAGGGGACAGTTCCTGTCAGCCTGGGAATCCATGGTCGACAAACTTCACTGCTTTGCCAGAGACAGTTTGCCCCTGGCACCACTAGAATTTTAGCTGCTGGCAAAGGCTCTTGCCTCCCCCATAGTGCCTTTTTTAGACTAGCAATAATCACAACAACCACCCAGTATGGCACACTGGTCTCAATAAAGGCTAAACAGTCACACCAAATGTATGAAAAATAAAATTTAATAAAAATTCCACAGAACAAACAGGATTTAGCTCTTTCACTCATCACAGGGAACTTCATCAGAATACCATTACAAAAGTCACACACATTTATATAGTACATCCAATTAACAATTCTCTACTCCCATTGGTTAATTGTTTAATATAAAATAAATAACTTCTTGAATAATGACCAATACTGTATAAAAATATATATGAATATATATTTTTCATACATTTGGTGTGACTGTTGAGCCTTTATTGAGACCAGTGTGCCGGACTGGGTGGTTGTTTTGATTATTGGTATTTTATTACACTCAGTTCTTTTCCACCTTTTTTAGACTAGGTCTTGAAAACAAACTTACAAATGTGAACAAAATAGGGGTCATGCTGGTAAATGCTAGGAGTTTAAACTAAAACCTGCACACCCTGGAAGAACTTCTATCACTGGAAGATGTAGATGTCTGTGCAGTCACAGAAACCTGGTTCAAGGCCTCAGAAAGTACCCCGGCCTTGCAAGGCTTCACTGTCTTCAGCACCTTCAGATCGCAAAATGAATGTGTGAGAACCAAAGGAGGAGGTGTTTCTATCTATATTAGAGATAAAGTCACCTCCAGTCTAGTTAGACTGGACAACTCCATGGAGTTACTCCAAGTCCAGATCATGTTGGGTAAGACCCCCATTCAATTCATAGCCAGTTATAGATTCCACTCCATGGGTCATGATGTGCATAAAGCCTACTTGACCAAACTGGAGTCGATCCAAATATTACTGAACACTCTGGTTATGAGGGATTTCAGTTATTCCACCACCAACTGGGAAACCTAATCTAACTCCGACTCACTAGCGCAAAAGTTCCTTGACTTTGTTAATTCAAATGCCCTGGAACAAATTGTCCATACCCTGACAAGAGGAACAAACATACTAGATCTAGTCCTCACTAACATGTCAAACAGGTGCACTGCTACAACTGTCAGACCCTCATTAGTTAAATCTGGGCACAGATCAGTCACCTTCAAGCTGGCACTAACACCAGCACTCACAAAGGGTGAAATCAGACTAAGAAACTTCAGCAAGGCAAACTATACCCTCCTAGGTGAAGGTATAAATGCATTCCAAGCCCCACCTGCAGCTGAAGTGGTAACTACACCGAAGCTTACACTAAAGCCCTGTAGAATCATTTGTATGTTATAGACTCGGCTGTACCAGAAAGAATCAAAGCCAGAGCCCCAAGTAAAAACAAGCCACCATGGTAGACATACAGCATCATCAAACTTTATAATAAATGTAAAACAACGCTGTCCAAGAAAGCAAAAGCGAGGCCCCAACAATGGAAAAGCACCCTCCTCAGCATTAACAGGCAAATAAGACAACTTGTCAAATCCTTTAACAGCTTCTTTGAGAAAAACCTACCAAGCACAGCCAAGGATAATCATAAGGCTTTTTTCACCTAAAAGGTAGGACCCAAGCATGTGCAGAACTAGCAACTAACAATATCA
Organism: Protopterus annectens; assembly: GCF_019279795.1. Taxonomy (NCBI): domain Eukaryota; kingdom Metazoa; phylum Chordata; order Ceratodontiformes; family Protopteridae; genus Protopterus; species Protopterus annectens. Next base: position 63,758,678 of record NC_056738.1, read on the forward strand.
CACACAGTGACCCCACAGAGATAGCAAACCTGCTAATAGATAGGTCTGGCAAAAATTTAATTCCCTTATCCCCTCCAAACAAACCTCTTAACTGCTGTGGCCAGTGCTTGATCTCTTTCACTCTTCAAAGTCTCTCCCTCTCTCTGTCACATAATTCCACTTTCATGCACACAAGCAAGCATACATTCACACATGCAGACACACACACTTGATATGCTGCCGAGAAGTGGTGGATTAATTTTTCAGAGGGCATTATCTGTAGATTAACACCCTGTTAGAGAACGTTCCTTCTCCAATCAGCATTGCGATCTACAGGTCACTCATTCTCTAATTATATATTACCCCTAATAAGAAAAATGTGGATCATACCATAGATAATGTAAGGGGATGCATGTATGGGATCAAGAATTTAGGAGCTGCATTTGTCCATTAGTAGTATGGGGGGGCAGTCCTTGAGTTAATTTTTTGTTTCCCATCCATAGATCTAAGTTGTGCTTAAAAATGGACAGGGGTGACCTCTTTTATGTGGATGAGAGTCTGTTCCACAGCAACTGTATCCTCTACAAAGTATACCTGTCCCTTCAAATCATTCTGTTAATGCTGCAGAAGAGGTTTAGATCCCTAGACTGAGTATTTCTGATGCAATTTGGCTTGCTGATGTAGAGTAAATCCATCAGTAATGTGTTGGAGGATGCTCTGCATGCCAGACACAGGTCTCTTCTTAGCAGTCTGTAGGATACCAAGTATAGTGACAGGGTTTTGAGTCAGTTCATGTAGGACATGTTGTTAGGCCTTGTATCCTTTTAGTATGGTATCTCTGTGTGTGTTTCAGCTGTTGCATGTGTCTGGACAGATATGTGCCAAAGGGGACATTACAGTCAATGACTGGCCTAATGAGGGTTAAGTAAAGGGGGCAATAAAACCACAAAAACAAAAGCTTCAGTGTCACCCAAAATAACCACAAACTAAGCAAACAATGTGATAACATGGTAAATGGAACCTGAGGTGGCATCAAAGAATTACAGGTGGAGCACGTCCAAATCCAGTACTTTAATCAAAAAAGTAAAAAGCATTAAGCACATTCATCCTTACAAGCTCAGGTCTTCATAAGATTGAAAAATGCTTCCCCCCTGCATTTTATATGTTCCTGAATTACACCAATCCATTTAAACAATTAAACAAATTAAATAATTGCATCCATCTAACCAAGCTCTTAAGGACTTATAAAAAGTCATAGTAAAATACATTTCTAAACTTAAAAATTCATTAATTATCGCAATATATAAATCATTTTCTGGATGAAGACACAATTTCATTACAATTTAGTTCTACGTAATTTTAGAACAGGTTTGATGGAAATATAATCATTTAAACTTGGATATGTAAAAGCATTCAGTATGAATTGCCAGAACAATGCCCTATATTTAAGCCTGATCTCATAATCACCTCCCTTAGGGTTTATTTCAACATGTTCTAAAATGCCATATTTGAAGTCATTATGTGTTTGTTGAGTTTGTTTATAAAGAGCATTATTTATATTTTATTCTTAATACTATAAATATGCTCATATATTCTTTTTCAAAAGTGTCCTCTCTGTCTTCTCCACATATAAATTATTCCACATCTCCCACAATTGCCTCTTTTAAATATAATGCTAGATTTCATCATATTTCCATGTGTGAGTGATTCCCCTTCATAAATATATTTACATTGATTACAAGAGCCACACAACTGTTTTATAATTTTTTTTATCAGAACCTCGCCTGATTTTTGTCTTATTAGTCTTAAAAATACCATTTAAATTATGACTAGTTTTAAATGCAATTCTGGGCTGCCCCCACTATTACTGAGATGCTAGGGTTAAATTTTAAAATGTTCGTTTTTTTAATGATATCCTTAACTTTTCCTGAAGCGTTATTAAATTCTATCACCATTGCACTGTCAATTTTTTTGTTATTATTGTTCAAATTGTCTCTATCATTCCTTTAAAGCCTTAGTCCCAGCAAGGGTTTGTACTTTTTCACCATTACTTAAGCACCTCATTGCAAATGGTGTCGACCATTTCCACCAGATAACCTCCATCGTTAATCACCTTTACCATATCTAGTACTTCCACAACATCTTCTTTCCTATATGTCATCCTAACAATCCTTATACACTGCCCATTGATTAAACTTTGAACAAGAGGGTGCACACTACTGCAAGGGGCATAGGTATGACTAAAGGTAGGATTCCTATATACTTTTGATACAAAACCACCATTGTTATTCTCAATAGTCATATCCAAATAATTTGATTTCTTGTTGTAAGTAGAGGTAAATTTAAAGAATTGAGTTGTATTGTTGATATATTTTGGGAATTTAAGAGTATGTTATTCAGTTCCTTCCTATGAAATAAAAATATCATCCAAAAATCTAACATACAGGTAAATATACTAAAAAAAATTCCGATTGGAATATAAAGGTCCTCTCCCAGGCTAATAAAGGTTAGCATAAATGAGGGAACATGCTGCATCCATTGCCACCCCTTTAACTTCCCTAAACAAGTCTCCCTCAAAATATGGGGAATTGTTCTCATAAAGTAAATTAATCTGATCATTACTCAAAATATCAAATAAAACTAAACTATCATGAAATAAACCCAACCTTCTTCCAAGGGTTTAGTAGGAAAAAGGTCAACCACATTGATGGTAAGAAAGCCAACTGAAGCTGTAACTAAACTAAGTGACAATCTCCCCATGAAATCCTACAAGTCTTTAAACATATGGGTGTCCATACTGAAAATAAATTTCAACATTCCGTACACAAAAATAATGAAGGGTGAGTTTTAGACCCCTTGCTGCTACAATTGGTCTAAATGAGGGGCTTTCAAGATTTTAATGGACTTTAGGGATTCCAAAATAGATAAAAAGGTTTACCAACCCTAAGAAAATCATGTATTATAGGAGAAACTCTTCCTTCAACCAGGAACTCTTCCAAGGCCAAATCAGCATTGTGTTAGGCAAAATTTACTTCATTTTTTGAAACAGGAATGTAAGAAGTGTCCTCTCTATCTTCCACACATAAAAACAATCACATTTCATACACAAGACTAAATAAAGTATTCCATAGCTCCCACAATGACCTCTTTTAAATCTAATACTAGATTTCAACAAATTTCCAAGTGTGATTGATTCCCCTTCATAAATATATTTACATTGATTACAAGAGCCATACTTAACGGTTTTGTAATTTTTTTTTATCAGAACCTTGCCTAAGTGTTGTCTTACAAGTCTCAAAAATACCTTTTAAATTATGACTAGTTTTAAACACAAATCTGGGCTCCCCTCACTATTCCTGATACCTTGAAAAAGAATATATATGCCCATATGTATAGTATTAAAAATAAAAATACAAATAATGTTTTTTATAAACATACTATTATTCAACAAACACATAATGACTTCAAATTTGGCATTTTGGAACATGTTAAAATAAATTATAGGTGGGTGATTGGGAGAGCAGGCTTGAATATAGGGAATTGCTTTGGCAAGTCAGACTGAATGCTTTCACATATCCAAGTTTAAATCATTATATTTCCATCAAGCCTATTCTAAAATTAAGTACAGCCAAATCGTAATGAAATTGTGTCATCATCTGGAAAATAATTTATATTATTGTGATAATTAATGGATTTTAAAGTTTAGAAATGTACTTTACTATGACTTTTTTATGGTGTATACATGTCTTTAAGAGCTTGATTAGATATATGCAATCATTTAATTTATTTAATTAATTGTTTAAATTGATTGGTGTAATTCAGGAACTTATAAAATGCAGGGGGTGGAGGAAAGCATTTTTCATTATTTATTTATATTATATTTGTTGACCGGGAGTTCTTAAGAAGTTCTGAGTTTGGAAAGATGAAAGCGCTTAATTCATTTTACTTCTTTGATTGAAGTATTGGATTTGGATACAGTCTGCCCATAATTCTTTGATTCCATCTCCGGTTCCATTCACCACGTTGTAATTTTGTTTTTTGGTAAAGGGTGACAATCCCTTTGTTCATAAGCTGTACAATATAGAAGAATCTTTCTTACAACAATAGATAAGTTGGTCAAAAGTTAGGTCACTGTTCACATAAAACCCCAAATTCCATACAACTGGCTCAACTCTTACGGGAGTATTGTGAATGTGGTAGTTTCCTAGGGTAGAAGACATCCCAAAGGATACAATAATGCATTATTTATTTATTTATTTATTTATGATATGTCAGTGGCCATTACCTGTGAAAAAACAACAGATGGGATTGGTGATTTTCATCCACAGACTGCCTCAGTCTCCACTCATAGCTAATTAAGGGATTATATACGTCTCAGATATCTGCGTGCAACCAACAAGACTAGCCTTAGGTGAAATGGAGCCTTAGATAAAGGACTCCATGGGCACCCCCATTGTACATTGGTCCTTATTGCATCTCAACAGTACCCTTCACCTACACTTCCCATCCTGGTCCCATACAATCCAGATTGGCTACTTATTTCTTATTTTTATTAGTCTGTCATCCTTTTCGGTGTTTTCTTCTCAACCAAATAAGTGTGAAGGAAATAAATAAATTAAGCCGGAGGTCTGGGATCCTACCTTACGAGGTTTTTATAAACTTTTCATCCAATAAGAGCCTGAACAAAAATAATAAGCAATAAAAACATTCAGTCATATATTTAATGTTCAAAGTAGTCCTCAATAAACAACCATACACCTTAAATACTATAAAATAAATAAAGCCGTACAGCTTTAAGGACCAAATATTTAATACAGTATGCGCTTTCATTTAGTAAAATCTGACCTACTTCAGACACAAAACACCTTATCACATGATCTTATATATAAAATACAGACAATTATCTCACCTCATAAAATAGATAATTAAATGTATTAATTAATTAGCTACAAAGTTTCCAATAGCAGCAGCCTCCTAACCTGACCTAATAACAAAAGGGAAAACCCATTTTCAACAAAACATTTCATCTATTAATAAGTTTCATTTTTAAAATACTGGAAATAGAGATAACATCATTTATACCAGGTGGTACAGAAGCATTTAGAATTTTTTTTGCCACCAATATTCCCTATTTTCTAATAAAACTTTCCAAGGACCCCCACACCCCAGGATTCACCTTTACATGTTCTATTATAACAAAACCAAAGGTATGGTCATTAAAATGCTCAACATGTCTAAACAAAGCACTAGAATTTTTCTTTTTACTGATGTCATACGTATGTTCATATATCCACTGCTTAAGTTTACATTCCATTTTCAGAGCAATTCAAGCACTTTGGAGCATATACCACACCTTCCCTTTGCAGCATATATACCACTCCTTTTGTAATACAACTAAGATGCCCAGAAACACTAATATGCCTATCCCCTAAAACAATATGGTTACATTCTATTATATGCCTACATTGGTTACACATACCACACTTTTTTCATTTTACCTTTTAATCTGGTCTTGTTAGAAGTTAGTGTATCACAACAATTCTGCAAGTTTCTATCCCTCATATATTATTTTGGGACAAGGTCCCAAAATCTGACTCGCCTCAAAATGATTTCCCAGTTTTTTTGTATTGTTCCTAAAATCCTTTTGCTATAATTGGTAAACATGGTGACCAAAGCATTGGAATCAATTCTTCCACTGTCACCAAATCTACATATCTCCAAACCAACAGTTATATCACCCCCATACTGAACTGGGCAAATAGTTCCAATATTTGAAAGTTCACTGTTACCAACAGACATTAATCGGTCCAAAGTTTGCTTTAACAGGGGAGTATAAAGACCAGATGTTCTTTTAGAAATAACGTCAGAGGTTATTGACTCTATAAGGGTCTTAGGATAATCCCTATTAAGAAACATCCATCCTATAAAATCACATTCATGAACAAACTCATCAAATTGTGTAACCATCTTTGCGGCCTGCATCTTTTGGCCTTTCACTGCCTTCTTCACATGAAAAAGATGATTACTGGAATAGTGTAAACATTTGTTTGAATAGGTTTTCTTCAAATAAATAGTAGATTTTAAATAATTTCTCTCTAAATCTTTAGTCAACAGAACATCTAAATAGGCAATACTCCTAAAACTCATTTCATAAGAAAATATCAAAAATTCGGTGGTATCATTGAGATAATCAATAAACCCTGGTATAAGATCACTGGGACCCTTCCATGTAACAAATAAATCATCAAAAAAATGGGTGTACAACTTTATATAAGCCATGAAGGCTAAGCTTGATCTCGTGTAAAATTGTGATCTCCCACATTGCCATAATTATATTGGCATAGAGTGGACCAACGGGGGACCCCATAGATACCCGTTTAAAAAAATGACCGTCGTAAAATATAAAATTATTCCACAAAACCAATTCAAGTAAATGAGATAAAACATTGATCTTGTCTTGACCAACAAGACCTAAATCAGTAAAAAAAAAAAAAAAAAAAAAAAATCAGTTAACCATTCAATTCCAATTTCATGTGGGATGCAAGTATACAAATCTTGGACATCTATGGTCAAAAAAATAATGTCATTAATTTCAGGCCCAAGCTAGTTACACTTTGTAAGAAAATCCCATGAGTCACAACACAAATATTCAAGAGCAGATAGTGGCAATCAAAAACCCAGCTATAAAATAAGTCTTAGATTGTCCAGCATCCACTATGGGGTGCAAAGGTGGATCATTTGGATCATTCAGGTCTTTATGGATTTGGGGGATTCCAAATATGGTAGCAACTTTAGGTGAATCAGTATACATAAACCCAAAATCCTCAGATTTAATTTGGACTTGAGACAACATGTCCTGCAAAAAATAGTCAATTCTCATATACAAAATATTAATCTCATTAATCGATGCTTCAACATATGAATCATCATATAATAAATGTAACATACGCGGGTTATAAACCACCTGATTCATAACAACAAGGCCACCACCTTTCTCTGGTTGCATCAAACTTAAATCGCCCCTATTCTTTATTTCATCCATCAAAGCTCTCTGTTCTGATGTTAAATTCGCCTCATAAACTGAGATGACAAATGCTTTGCAAAGATGTATAAATCCTATCTAGGAATAGTACTTTTGACCCTTCCCCTAAAAAAAAAGATAGTTACCTGTACCCTTCTAGTATTAGACTAGGATAAAAGTAAAATCACAAATAGCCATAGGCATACATTATACACTTTTACACCTGTGGGTTTGGCGCAGGAAACCAAAATACTTGGATAAAACCTACAATGAATCCACACAGAAGGAATCACAAATAAAAACCTATCTAGAGAGTTAATCGCTGTAAGATAGCAATACTACTTGCCTCACCAACATGCCAGTGATCGCTGCTATAACACACATTCAGCTCAGAGTGCTACAGCCCAACCAACAGCCACCACACCTAGCAATTGAAGTCACATTTATTGACTTTGTATACTTTTTATATCAGACTGAAATCAAATAAATTGCCCACGTTAAATTACACACACACACACACACACACACACACACACACACACACACACACACACACACACACACACAAAAACATCAATTATAATCACTTGTATGACTGTGACTATGTACTTCATATGTTTTGACAGTGATCACACTAATGAATAATTACATAAATAACTGCCAGAAAGGAATGTCTTATCAGCTCATTGTCCCATAGTATAACATGCAATCCACTGCACTCCACAACTTACCTCTCAACCTCTTAGCTCAAGAATCAAGGAGACAAATAAAAAAAAAAATGGTCAACAAAAGACCAAAATCAGGGACAGATATTGCATTTAACTTAGAAAGTTGCTAGAATAACAGGCTTTGCATTAGTATGTTTTTTTCTGAAGGCTAAGTCTGATCTCGTGTGTCTGCCATTATTTGGTAACTGCAATCCTTGTTGATTTGACAGGAAAAAATACAAATGTTACAAACAAAAATAAGAATTCTGCAAGTTCAGGGATAGTTGAAAGCATCTCTGCTGGCCCCACCATATACAGTTATACGCAAACACACACAGAGGCACAACCATCAATTACAGCCACTTGTAGGATTGTGGCTGTATACCAGAGAATTTTGATTGCAATTGAATGAATGAATACATACATAAATAACTGCCACACAATAATGTTTCTTCTCAGCTCACTGTTGTCAGAATACAGTGTGCAACTTACTACAACCACCCCCATACATCTTAACATCTTAAGAACCAAGGAGAAGCCTAAAAAAATAATGGGGGATAAAGGACCAAAATCAGGGATATATGTTATATTGCACTTATTTTATATACTTAGAAAGTCAAAAAAAGAATAACAGGCTTTGCATCAGCATGTTTTTCTCTGAAGGCTATTAAGGCTGATACTAGCACTTACTTACATCATTATTTAGTGAGTGCATCTGTCATTCATTTGATAGGAAAAAAAAACACACACTTTATGCGGAACAGACCAAAAATTGTGGCAAAAATAAGAGACATTTTCTGTGAAAGCAGGGCCAGTTGAGAGAATCTATGTCCCCACACATTGCATCATATATTACACACACACACACACACACACACACACACACACACACACACACACACACACACACACACACAACTATCAATTACACCCACTTTTATGAATGACTATATACCATCAAACTTTATTGCAATCAAATGAATGAATAAACACATAAATAAGACGCAATCAGGAATGCACTGTCTTTGTTAACTGTTGTCAGAATAAAGTGTTCAACTGACCTCATGTCTCCCACACCCATATCTCTCAATCTCTCAGCTCAACAATCAAGGATAAAACTAAAAAATATAGGGAGACAGATGAGCAAAATCATGAACAGATATTGCTCTTATATACTTATAAAGTTGCTAGAACAACAACCTTTACATGGCATGCTTTTTCTGAAGGCTATTAAGTCTGAAACCCAAATGCTTGTCATTATTTGGTGAACAGACATACTTTTGAAAAAACACAAAACTTTACAAAGAACACACACAAATATGCCTATGAGGCAAAAAGCAGACACATTCTGTAATATCAGGAACAGCTGAGAGGTTCCTATACCCCCTAGCTAGTTTCTCATAAGTACACACACACACACACACACACACACACACACACACACACACACACACACACACACACACACACATAAAATAAATTAATCCTTACGTTTCTAAATAAGTGGCATGCGTAATGCTACTAATATAAAAATATACATGTGTATACACATATTTAAAAATATTTGCTTCCAAACTCCTAGCTATTCAAACAAGAATTACTTCATTTTCCTTCTTCACTCAGGCTGTCTCAAATCACCCAAGCCAACTTGAGCCAATAGGAATAGCTCCTCACCGCTTCATACAGCAGCCCGGTGAGTCACTTTCTAAATGTAATTTCTGACTCTTCTAAAGGCACTCAGACACTCCTGGAACTCTAAACATGCACACTAGCATATGCAGACTTTCTGTAATCCAACTATTCATCGATTTAAATTGATTAAAAAAGAAAAATAAATCAATAAAATAAAAATGATCCTTCTCTTTTCCCTTTCACTGAGGGGCTGCTGCCCAGTCAGTACCACAAGCTGCCCCTGAATAGAATATATATATATATATATATATATATATATATATATATATATATATATATATATATATATGCTTTTCTTTTCTCATTCTGGTATAATACCTGATTATGAAAGTATGATACCTTTCTATAGAATACACAATTAGTAACCATATATACATATTTACAGAAAGAGTGAGAGGGAGAGACACTATAATTTAGTATTTTATATTGCACAGCTCCTGTTTTAAAAAAAGAAAGGGGCATCAAATAATTTGTTGTGCTGTCTTTATACAGATGAGATATTCCTTATTTAATGAATCAAAAAGACCTCACGTGTTTTCTTAGCAGACGTGTATGTAGCTAGCTGTATTTGTGCCTGGTGTCATCCCCTGATATGGTACCACCCCCCACCCCCCAAAAAGCCATTTTCCATAAGTAAAGAGTTAAAAAAAATCTATTCTTTCTTTTAAACTGTAGCAGACTGTTACCACACAAGGAGCATTACTGTAATCAGTTTAAAAAAGTTCTTCTTACTTTTAAACTGTAGTAAACTGCTTTATACTATATAGCAAGCGGTTGCTACAGTTAATATCATACACAGAGTGCTACAGCACTCAGTATGACTGCAAATACAATGCTGGTATGCACTGAACATTAATCTGGATCAGCCAATGACACCCCCTAACACTTTGTGCCCAGGCAGTTGTTCCCCTCACCCCACCCTAGCTACGCTACTGTTCCTTAGATAGCTGGGAAGATGTATTTTTTGTAACTGAAGAAGCTCCGCATCCTAAGATAAGCTGCTGCTATTATTATCTAATAAGCTGCATCCAAAACATGAAGTTTAGTGAAATTAAAAAAATAAATGTGACCAAAAGTGAAATGAAATATTTATACTCTTCCTTATACTCTTCCATCTAACTACAGCAGGCTTTCAGTATATAGTATATTCAGTATATAAAATACTAAAAGCCTGTATCTTGGTGTATTTCCAATTCAGTCCTTACAAGTTACAAAGTGTAATAATATACTTTCCATATTACTCCATATTATTCCATTACTCCTAGTAATACCTCCAAATGTGTAATATTGACTTTTCACATTTTACATAAGTGCTAAACCAGGAAGTTCAAATACTGGACATAATCTATGTGGTTAGATATCTTATAGTCCCTGTGATCACTTATTTTGTATTGTTCCTTTGCAGTTGGCAACAACCCAGTAATATATATATATATATATATATATATATATATATATATATATATATATACATATATATATATATATATATATATATATATATACATATATATATATATATATATATATATATATATATATATATATATATATATATATACACACACACACACACACACACACACACAATTTTACCCACGTTAGTTTAACATTTATTCCTGCTTAAAATTGCATCAAGCATACTAAACTACTGAGTCATTATGAGACTGTCCAAACACAAATGCCAAGAGGTCCAGCAAGACGAACAACGTTCTCAGTAGAAAAACTGCTATTCACATTAAAGTGGTTTTTCTACTGAGAACGTTGTTTGTCATTATGAGACTGAAAATAACAGTTACAGAAGCAACAAACCTGGACGTTTGTATAGCCCTTTTTAAGAAATTGTACTGTGAAATATTCTTAATGGCTGAAAGCCAAATAGAGAGGTAGTACTATGTTGGTTATGTTAGCATAAAAATGATGTATTCAGATACAGTTTTGTCAATCCATTTTATCAATAGTCAAATAATAAATTCTGATTGAGCCTGTGATGCCTTTGCTTACTTAATTTATGCTAACTGAATTTATGAGCTTTTCTATTGGTGATTCCTGCTACACTGGTATAGTTCTCAGTTGTACCTGGAAACGAGGGGCATTCCTCCTTATTCTTATTTTCAGCCTTAAAATTCCCTGTCTTTCCCTAATGTCATTCATTCATTACCAGCGTTTAACAAATGAAACTAAATTATATTAATTCATTAAAATAATCCTGTGGATTGAATCCTGTTAATTCTCAAACATATTTTTGTAAGTATGAAGTAACAGTTATCAACCATGCTTTGCCCTTTATTGTTAAAGTCCATTAAGCATTCTGCATTTTGTCCATTTGTTCAACAGTCTGGAGGGGCTGCACTGTGTTGAGTGAATGGTATTCAAAGTCAGTGCTGTGCAAGTGATTTCTTACAACAGCATTAAGCCTGCTAAGTATCGGTGACCCTTTATTCATAATGATTACCAAATTAATATAGTGTTCACTAAAGTGTGCTTATTTTATAGTTTCATACATGATTACTAGGCCAATGACCCTAAAGGGCCTTTTTAAGCCTAGCCATGATTCCCAATTGTATTGGACAGGGTTTGATACCATAGGCTTTTATAGACAGTTTGGGCATATAAGTTGGATATTAGTGGTCACACATTTACAAGCTCTTTCTAATAGAGACATAGGTGCCAAACCAGCGGTAAATTTTTGATTCCCCATCCAGAGTTCTAAGTTAAACTTGAACAAGTGCAGGGAAGAACTCTGCTTCACATGAATGGGAAGCCTGTTTCAGAGACAAACACCTATCCCTCTAACATGTCTTATTTATGTGACGTGAGGTTTAGATGCCTGGATTTGTAATTTCGGATGGCTATCTTTTTTTTTTTTTTTTTTTTTTCAGCTCTGCAGTAGGTCCATTTAAGCTGAATCAAAGGATGCTTTGTAGGCCAGGCATAGACTGCTTCTCAGAAGTCCGTAATAGACCAAGTATAGGGACAGGGCTTTGAGGAGGTTCTCCTAGCATATTTTCTACACTGTGTATTCTTTTTGTGAGGAACCTTTGTGGATGCTCCAGTTGTTGCAAATGCTTAGGGAGGTACATACCAAAGGGGGCACTGTATTCAAAGGTTGGGCTGATGATGGCCAGATACAATGTAACAATGACATTTTTGGACCTAGATGCCATAACCTTGCTTATAAGGTGCACAGCACAGAATGTTTTTATTACTATGGTAGACTCATGATGGTCAAAGGCCAAATCAGTGTCTGCACGATCTGCTCTCAGGGGTGTATTATCAATATAGTAGTTCCCAGTGGTGGCCATTTTACTCAAGGTTACTATTATACATTTCTTGGCACGAAGTTTAATCTGGTGGCTTTGGCACCAGTTATTAGTTTCTGTCAGGTCTTCTTGGAAAGTATTTGTGTCTCTGGGGATTCTACGACTTTGCCTCGTTTGCAATTATCTGTGAACTTGGTCAACTAATATTAGCCTTAACTTCAGAGAAGAACATGCTAAAAAGCAGCAGCCCTTGCACCAAATCCTGTGGGATTTCACTAAAGACTGGTCTTTTTGTAGAGGTTGTGTCATCACAATAAACAAAACATGCTGGAGGGGTAGGTTCCTGACCCAGAGACTCCCCAGACTCTGGAATAGATTGCCCATACATGTGAAGCAAAGTGCCTCTTTGGCCCTCTTCAAAAGGAACCTTGACGATTGGAAGGGAGAAAGGAAATTCGCCCCGGGGATCACGTCAGTCGCCCTGCTAGACATGGGTCCAGGGGAGTAAATAGCGTGGGAAGAAATAGCCAGGGAATTGTTATGGCTAGGCTTGCATAGGCCCTAGGGCTGACAGCCTAGTACCACCCTATGAACCTATGAGGTGGAATCCCCTATCGTGACTTCTTGGGTCTTATCTATGAGCCAGTTGCCTATCCAGCAGGCTATGTAGGGGGTTATATCTAATCTTGTGAACTTGTTTACTAAGCCCAAGTTGGGTATTATGTCAAATGCCTTGATCAGGTCAAGGTAGACCATATGCACTATTTTGCCCATGCCCACTGCTTGGGTGACATTCTCAAAAAGGTTCACTGGGCTGAGGAGGTATGACCTGCCCTTGATGAAAACATACTGGGTTGGATCCAGTGTCTGAAGGTTTCTAATATCACTGTTTATCATTTCTATGATAATCCTTTCCGTGGTTTTATATATTATACTAGTCAGGCTTATGGGTCAGTAGTTAACTGGCTCTGTAAATGGCCCACCCCTGTACAGAGGATTAACAGTTGCAATCCTCCATTCATCTGGCACAAAGCCTGTTTATAGCTACATTAAATAATGATTGTAGTGGGATCAATGGGTCATGTTCCATGCTGTCCAGGAGACATCCTGGGATATTATCAAGTCCCACTGATGTAGTATTTTTGGCCTTGGAGAGAGCATTGAGGACCTGTTCCCTACTGATGACTGCGGGAGTTATGGTTGGGAGTATTTTTTGCGAGGTGTCAGGGAGAGAAAGTGGGGAAAATTTGGAGCAGAATTTATTGGCCAGTAGATTTGCTATATCCTCAGGCTCAAAACATATGGCTGCATTTACAATAAGTTCTGCACATTATTGTGTTTTGTGTTTGATGTTGTGGACATAGCTAAAGATTACCTTATGATGGCCTTAGCCTGGGTGGCTACTTTAACCTCATATTTCATTTTAGTAGACTTAATTAGATCCTTGAGTTGCTTATTTAGCTTAATGAGGGAGTTTTTACCTTGCTGCACATTGCATTTTCTAGTTTTGGCCACAATTTTCTTTCTTTTGTTATATAACATATTGATGTTGTGATTCTACCAGTGTGGCTTAGTTTTTAAGTTTGTCATTTACTTATTTCTGGTAGGCACCACTGCTTCTATGCAGTTATAAACATAGCTGTAAAGGGTGTTTATGAACAATGCCGTACAAGCAGCAGTGATCCCTGGGTCTAGGAGTCTTGAAAGTTTGCCAGGGTGTAACTTAGAGGTACAGATTTTGCCATGGATTAATTCCCGAAAGTTCTAGGGTTAGCTTGTGCCCCAAGTTTATTTTCATTTTGAAGGAGACAGCTTTATCATCCAATCTAACCAGTGAGGCATTACACTTGGCGGGAGTGTAACTATCACCCATGTTGGTGAGGACTAAGTCAAGGATGTTTGGGTCCCCCAGTAGCAGTATGGACTAGCTGGTCCAGGGCATTTGTGCTGACAATGTCTAGAAATCTTTGGACTTACAAGTCTGGGATTGTGTACGATTCCTGGTTTATAGTGTGGTGGTGAAGTCCCCCAAGAGTATGACATTGGGTTGAATGGGAGTATTTAAGTAACTGATATGGGTTTCCTGGGTCATGGAGGCTATAGCTCACAAATATATGGTATGGTACTGTGCTTATTGTGAATTGTACGTGCAGAAGCTCAAGTGTGTCATATTACTTGACCAGCCTTGACATGTGCTTGTTTTGGATATAAACTGAGACATCTCTACCTTTTGCCCCTGTCTGTGTAGAAACAGGCCTAAATGTGTGGAAAGGGTTGTAGCCCTGCACTGCTAGGGTGCTTTCCACAGCTTTAAACCATGTCACAGTAACTACACAGACATTTATATTCTCCTGGGTGAGGAGACCTTAAAGGGAGTGGGTTGTTTAGACTCCTGATTTTATTATGTTAACTTAAGAAACATTCTAAACAAGTTAGCTGGAGTTCATACATGGATAGTCCATCAATTCCTAGATGTCATTATAATTACAGAAAACTTGGGTTGAAACAAGAAATAAAGGTTGAGGTGATTCTCCCTTCTGGAAAATGTAATCAGATCTGACATAAAAAAAGGATAGGGCAGGTGGAGTAACAATATTTTACAAAAAATGCATATTAACTTATCTCTTCGTCCCATTATCCCCCCTATCAAAAATAGAGAAATACTTATACCTACACTAAAAATAAATAAATGCTAAACAATGAACACAGTAAGCATTTATACAGTCACATATAATAATACTGATACAGCTGAAACTATATTCTTGGATCTTAGCTTCTGCCCTCGGGGAAAAAAATAATACTATGTGATTTCAATATTGATTGGAAAGCCATAACAAATTAATTCCCCCACATTGCAATCAACCTGTGTGGAGTCTTTCAATTAATCTCCACACCAGCTAGATGCAATAAAACTGTGGTGGTGGTGCTGCGGTAGCATTGTTGCCTCACAGTAAGATGCTGTCCAGTTCAATTCTCAGCTAGAGCGTCTTCTGTGTGGAGACATGCGTGAATGGGCGTACCTTCATTGAAGGTTGTGCATCAGGGCTGGCAACCCGGCACGTAAAAATCTACTGCCAATCATTAGCAGACCGGAGTTCCGCTGTGGCGACCCCTAACTGGGAAAAGCCAAAAAACACAACAACAACCAACTAGATGCAAAAAACCCTGAATAGAAAGTCTACATTAGATTGGATCCTGACAAATACCCTAAACAAAATTACTTTTACAGACTCACTCCCCGACACCTTAAATGACCACCTCCCACTTTTGCTATAAATGAACATATCACTATCCACAACTTCCATGGATACAATCATGTGCATAATTTGTTCAGCTTCTAAACAGGTACTCTGATAAAAATCTGTCAAATTAATTTCTTTTCATGCCCCCCCCAACCTGATGCAGTAGTATCCCAACTCAAAACTATTTTCTAAATATTCTAAATAAACTGTCCTCTTTTAGAACTAAGAGTGTAAAATTTAATCCAGTTCTATGGCTATCTAGCTAAACTAAATAATTAATGAATCAAATAGACAGGGCTTGGTATGAATGGAAATAAAAAAAACTGTACCTAACCTAGAAAATGTAAACAGATTTGAAACTCAGCTAAAAGCAAAATCAAAATAGACAAACATACAAAAAACTCTAATTGATTCAATCATAAATTATTCTGGTCCCCAGTCAGTTAGTCATAGGTTCATAGGTGTTTATTAGGCTAACGACCATAAGGGCCTTTTTAAGCCAAGCCATGCATCCCATATCTCTGACAAGTTCTGGTACCCTTGATAACTGTAAGCTTGGGCTTGGGAGATGAAACATTTGCAAGTAGGGGCCTGGGAGATGAACCATTTACAGGTAGCCTTGTGTCCATTAGGGACATAGGTGCCAAACCAGGAAAGAAAGTCAATCAGTCCTTCACTCACGTCAGTCCACTCAAGTAGCGCTCTGTTTCTGTAATCACTCTGAAAGTACTGAGAGACAATTCAACTCACATATCAATACAGTCATTTCTCTATTAAAACAACACAACCCCTAACTCTTCCCCCGTCCCCTGAACTAGCTGAACACACTCCACAATAAAAGGCTTCTCCTCAAGTTAAAATCCACAACTCTTGACCCAGCCAACCTACCATTAGAATACATCAAGCTTGCAGCTGACCCAGTGACCTACATTGTCTCTGTACTAATCAATTGCTCAGTCAAGTAAAGCTATGTCTCATACCTCTGAAAAAAATATACATATTACAGCTATGAAGGAGAGAATTTTACAGATCTTAACAGTTATCTATCATCAACTTTCTGTTACCTCTTTCTAAAGTACTAGAAAACATCTTTTCTGACAGTAATCTCCTATCTGCCATACAACATGGATTTTGTCCACATCACAGTACTATGTCTGCCTTTCTTAACTTTACCACCTTCATTAACCAAAGAAGAAATGGCACTAATGTTATATCTGCAGTATTCCTAGACCTATCAAAGGCCTTCAATACTGTATCCCACCATCTTCTGCTAAATAGTGTTCTTTCATTAAGACTAGGCCCACCAGCTCTCTCCTAGTTTAACAGATATCTCACTGGCAGATAACAGGCCATAAAATGGCAAAAAAATATTTCCCCCTTTATTGGTGTAACAATGGGTATCCCTAAGGGTCTAGTTTGGGCCCAATCCTTTTCAGTATATATTTACACAATCTTCACACTGCAAGTAAACATGCTACAAACATCTAGTAGGCACTTACCACAGTTCTAATCTGCTCTGCCAAGAACATTGAAAAGCTGTAACACATGACCTAAAAAAAAAAAAAAAATCTAAACTAGTTTTATTCATCCTCAAACAACTTTTTCCTCAGAAGAATCTCTTCAATATAACCTATACTAACTACCAAGCATCAACCAGTAACTTACACAAAACTTAGAGGTCAAAAGTGATGAAAATAAAAAAATGGACATCTTTAAAACAAGCAGTTAAAAAAAATTAAAAACATGGTGCTCTTATAGGATAAAGTCTTAAAGATGCCCCAAGGAAAACCATTACCACATCTTACATACTCCCCAGCTTTTCTAGAAGTTGATTTATTGCATTGTCATCCCTTGGACGGCAGTCTATTCCTTTTATGTAGTATTTGGTAAATGTATTTATTTGCAGTTTGTTTGCCAGGATGGTTCATTGGGCCACTAGGAGCCTGTTTTCAATGGAGTCCTGGGGAGAAAAGCTCCAGTAAAATGAACAAACAAATATAAGTTACTTAGAAAGCAAATAATAACAATAGATAGCACAGTAATACAGATAATAAATGGCATTAGTCAAATGCAAAAGCAGGCATTCTTTAAAAAAGAAAATAAAAGTGTTCTACAATCATATTTATATA
Source organism: Protopterus annectens (assembly GCF_019279795.1). Classification (NCBI taxonomy): domain Eukaryota; kingdom Metazoa; phylum Chordata; order Ceratodontiformes; family Protopteridae; genus Protopterus; species Protopterus annectens. Next base: position 63,776,711 of record NC_056738.1, read on the forward strand.
CAAAGTCTGAGGATTCCAACAGATGCTTATCAGAGTTAAGAAATCACAGGGAAAGTTTGCAAATGTGCTGGATCATGGGAAGTAGCTTAAGTTGGGGGACTTTATGCAGGATGGGAACAGGAGCATTCCCATTGGGATGTTAGGTGGGAGTGGAGTAAGGTTTTGAAGGAAGAGAGGCTGCTAGTGGTACAGATTAGTGGAGGGAGAGAATTCCACAGACGAGCTAGGGAGAAGGACAGAAGATGATTGCCTGGTGGATGAGAGGGTTTGTGTAGTTCAATCAGATTTTGGGAGTTAGATCTTAGGGATCTACTGGGGAGATGCATTTTAAAGGTGTTGGCAAGGGAGGGGGCAGAGAGAGGGTCTAAAGATAAGTTTGTGTGCTTGGGTAAGTTGAATATAGGTGAGGTAGTTGGGTAGTTCTAGCCAGTTAAGTTTGTTAATGGCAGTGCAGTGGTGTCTGAAGATCGGTGGCCTGTTGCAAATGTTGACATTTTATTGTAACAGGAGGAGAGTTTTCCTTTGAGGGAGGATTGTAGGTTAGTAAGGAGTGGGGCGCCATATAGGAGGGATGGGATAAGGTATGTTGTAGAGAGTATTAGTTTGGTGGAGGGAGAGATAAACCGATTGTGGCGATAGAACATGCCAAGTTTCTTGTGTGTTTTATTAATATTTGTTTGTAGGTGGATATCAAACTTGAGCCAGTCATTGATTAGGACTCCTAGTAGATTTGCATTAGATACTATTTTGAGGGGTGTATTGTTCTGGCTAGTGACAGTAAAAGTATTTTTATCTACGATGGTGGTTTTTGTGGCATAAAGTGCTAAGTGGTTGTCTAGCATCCATTGTTTGGTTAAGGAGAAGGCAGTTTGGGTTAGTTTTGTTAAAATGGGGAAGGAGCTGGCAGAACAGTAAATATACTAAACGGCACACCTCAGTCTATTAAATACTTGCAACATAATATCCTTTATGCATGAATTTGATTCAGGTAGTCTCAAAGAATGAGCCCATATTGTTGAAGATAATTGCTGACATTATTTCCCTCCGTTTTACTTTTTTCCCCATTCCCTTTGCCCCCCTCAGTATTTTCTCTGTTTCTCTAGCTCTCTCTAGTGCCATCACTGTCTCTCTTTTTCCCCCTGTTTACATCAGTCATCATATTTCTCTTTCTTTCTCTCTCCCTCCACTTAATCTCTGTGGCCATCTATGTCTGTCCATCTCTCATTTTGCCTCTGTCACTGTTTTTCTGTATCGCTCTACCTCTCTGTTGTCCAATTCTTTTTCTGTCATTCAACTTCCCTTTTTCTCTGTCTGTCTCTCTCTCTCTCATGTTTTCTATCTACTTCTCTGATGCTCTGTTAGCCTCTTTCTCATGTTTTCTGTCTACTTCTCTGATGCTCTGTTAGCCTCTTTCTACTAGTGTCTTCATCTTGTCTCTCATTCTGTCTCTCTCTCTCTATCTACTGGTCTTTTTGTGTCTGTTTTTTTTTACTGTTGCTGTATGTCTATCTGTGTGTTTATCACTCTGTCTATATACTCCTGAATCCATTTCTTTCTCTTTGCCTCTCTGTCTCACACTTGTGTATGCTTCTATTTATCTGCCTCTTTCCATCTTTCTGTCTGTGTCTCTCTCAGTCTGTCTTTTTCTCTGTATTGCTCTCTCTTTTTCCTTCTGTCTTCACTGTTCAGATTTTTTTGTTTGGCTGTCTCTTCTGTCTCCTTCCATTTGTGTGTTTGCCTCTTTTTCTCAGTGTCTCTGCATTGTTCCCTCCCTGTACTGTTTTTCTTTCTCTCATTGTCTGCTCTCTGTATTTCTCTCTGTCTGGCTGCATCTTTCTTGATGTCCCAGTCTCTCCTAATTTCTTTTTCTGCTCCAGTCTCTCTTTATATCCGTTTTCTGTCTCCCTCTGTGTCTTTCTCTCTGTTTTTCTTCATCTTGTTTTCCCCATTTCTCTCTCTCTCTGTTCTTCTCTCACTGTTTTCTTCTCCTTTTCAATTTTGTTATGTCTTTCTCCGGGTTTATCTCCCCATCTGTATGTTTTTCTGTGCCTGTCTTTCCCTCTCTCTCTCCTTTGCTTTCTCCATCTAATTATGTTTTTATATTTCTCTGTCCAGTCGTCTTTCTCTATATCTTTCTGTCCCAAGTCAGTATTAATTGCTTTGTGTATCTTTACATCCATTTCCTCCATTTCTGCCTCTCCCTATATCTTTGTTTCATTTTCTCTCTCTCTCATTTTATATATATATATATATATATATATATATATATATATATATATATATATATATAAAATAACGTTTCTCTTTCTTATTCTATTTCTCTTTCACTGTATCCATCTTTCTTTCTTTGGCTTTTCATCCCTCCCCAGTCTCATCAGTTTTTATTTCTTCCATCAGTTTCTTTTTCATCTCTCTCTCTGTCTGTCAGTATCTCTTCTGTTTCTGTCGTTAACTTTGTCTATCTCTTGTTCTCAGCCCAGGACAAACTCTGATAAATGTATTTTCTTGCTTTTGGACTCGGAGTACTTATTCTGTTATTTGACAGTAGCTAGAAGACCAATTGTACTTGCTGAGCACATTGAACTGCCTTCAGGTTGTGTTTTAAAGGTGTATATTGTTATTTTGTTACCATCATTACTTTGAATATATTGACATTCTGTCTTTTCAGTGGGTCATGCGTGGTTTTGTTTGGAAGGCTGAAGACAATGAATTCTTTACCGTGGCCATTATTTTTTTCATCTCTATTCTAAGTTTGACTGTATTGTGCTGCGCCTGCTGGTTTAAAGTGCTCTGCAAGCAGGTTGGTAATTTGGACTATATTTACTATCAGTTCAGAAGTTATCAGTCATAATGGAAAGTTGTGTAGACTTATTTTGCTTCACACTCAAGATGGCATTGCTGAATTTGTTGGCTGATTTTTCCTGGATTTGTTTTTATTCATTTCTGTGGTCAAGTTGTTGCACTGAGTTATGAGCTGTACTGAGACTATGTGAATCATGAAAACAGTGGGATGGGAGCACCCAAGGAATGCTTCTAGAGTTAACATATCAATAACATCCATAATTGTTATTTTTGTCTATAGCACTACCTAGCTCAAGTTGAGCCTTACTTGTGGGTTTTAAATAATTTATTATGCATGTTTATGCATTCACTCAGTCCTGGCTTTGTAATTGTGTTGGAGTTATCCATGAAACTGCCATATTAGACACTCTGGAATTTTTATTTATTTATTTATTTATTTCACATTTGTTAACCAGGATGGTCTGACTGGACGAGGTCCATTTTCAGCGGAGGCCCGGGGAGAAAAGCTCCACATAATATAAAACTATGCAAGACATCTTTACACAAAATACAAAACATTGCTATCAACAAAACATTATCAACATTTGTTCAATAGTAAAAAGTTACATTGAGAAAAAAAAATAAAAAAATGATCATATACATACATAAGTTAACTACAAAGATAGGTTTCAATTAAGGATGCTGTGTTTACAGAGTGTAAAGTAGTAGGAGAGAGGTAAAAGAGGAAGGAAGTACAGATATAGTATTATGTAATACATGGACACAGCCATGAACCTCTAAGATATGATTTTAGCAGGTTTTTGAATTGTGAGGTATTTAGAGCAGAAGTCACAGATAAGGGGAGGTTATTCCAGCTTTTAGCTATAGAGTGTGAGAAAAGAGCTTTGCCTGCAGTGTTGTTAGCTGTGGAGATATAGAGAAGTGATTTACTGGCAGAACGAAGAGGACGGTTTGCTGTATAGTGTGTTAGTAGTTGCTTTAGTGCTGGGATTTTATCAGGATATTTTAGAATATTATATGTGATGACTAGTTGGTGGAAAGTTAGTAGTTGTGAGAATTTAAGTCATTGAAGTTCCCTTAGTGGTAGGCAGTGATGGGTTCTGTAGGTGGAACTGGTAGCAAACTTGGCCACTTTATTATAACAAGACTCAAGTTTGTCAAGGTCAGTTTTTTTGATGTGGGTCAGTATTGGTGCTGCATACACTAATGTGGACAGTAGATGGGATTGGGCTAGGGTGACACGTGCCTGATCTGAAATAAAGTTTTTGTGTCTATATAGTGTACTCATTTTTTGTGAACCTTTTTGATGGTTTATGAGATATGGATGTCAAGAGTGGAGGTTGTTATCTATTTCAATGCCTAGGAGTTTGGCATGTGGAGAAGGGGAGATTACAGTACCATTTGTGGAAGTGATAGAGAAGGAGAGAGGAGGGGTTCGGGATTTATTGGGGGTAAACAGGAGCAGTTTGGTTTTATTGGGGTCGAGGATAAGTTGGATATCTGAGATCCAGCTTTCCACTGAGGTAAATGATTCCTGGGTGAGTTGTTGAAGAGTGGTAAGTGATGGGGCCAAGCAGGTTAGGGTGGAATCATCTGCATACTGTATGAGTGAGGCATTTTGGGTAGAGGTATGCAGGTTGTTGGTGAAAATAGAAAAAAGAAATGGACCTAGTATGGAGCCTTGGGGTATGCCTATGGTTATGGGAAGTAGAGGTGATAGTGTGTCTTGCCATTGGACAGCTTGCTGTCTGTTGGACAGATAGTTTTTGAACCAGGCAATAGTGTTAGGGGCAAAGGATAAGGAGGTAAGAGAATCTATTAGTAGGGGGTGAGAGACCATGTCAAATGCCTTTGAGAGGTCTAGGAATGTGGCACATACAAAGTTATTATTATTTCTATGTTGATTAACCAGGTTAGTGAAAGAGAGAAGAGTGGTAGTTGTACTGTGGTATGGAAGGAAGCCGTGTTGTGGGCTGGAGAGAAGGTTATTTGTATTTAGGAAGTGCATGACCTGGGAATGGATACATTTCTCAAGTATCTTAGATATGGAAGGCAAGATGGCAATGGGGCGATAGTTAGAGAAATCATGAGAGTTGCCACCTTTATGAAGGGGAATAATATATGAGATTTTCCATAACTGCGGGATATAGGCTTCCTGGATGGAGCGGTTTATAAGGATGGAGACTTGGTAGGATAAGGAGTCAGCAGCTATTTTTAGGAAGGAAGCTGGTATCCATCGGCTGCAAGAGAAGTGGGTTTTAGTTTTAAGAGATATTTTTGATTGAGGAGGTTGGAACTGGTGAGAGCATAAAAGAGGGTGAGGTATCTGGAGTTAATTTTGGTGAGGGTGTATAGCTATTTTTAGATAGTTGAGTGGATAGTGCCTTGATTGATCCAGTAAAGTGGTGGTTAAATAGGGACGCTATATCACTATTATCATTAGTGGAGGTGGGAGCTGGTGTGGTAGTTTTACCAGGTTTTAATAGGGAGTTAATTGTATGCCAAACCTCTGGGGGGTTTTGGAGTGTTTGGTTTGGATATTTAAGAAGTGGTTTTGCTTATCAAGTATTGTTTGTTTTTTAGCCTGATTCCTGAGTTGTTGATAGGTTTGTCTGGATAGGGTAGTTTTATCTTTTTTCCAGGTTTTCCATGCTTTGTCTCTAGTCTTTAATAATGCTCTAGTGGACTTACTAAGCCATGGAGCAAAGTTACCTTTAGCTCTAATCTTTCTTATGGGGGCTATTAGGTTAAGGATATTAGTAAGAGTACTATTGAAATAGTCAGCAGCTTGGTCTAGTTCAAGGGTGCGTAATGGTTTCCAGTTACATTTCTTTAGGGTATTGTTAAGATCATGTGGGTTTATATTATGATCATCTCTGATTTGTTTAAAAAACTATGGGTTTGGGTATGTTAGAGTGTTTTCGAAGGAGGAATGTGGGGAGGTGATCACTTAGCTCATCTGGTAGACAGCCTGTCTGATAATTATGTTCAGGGTAGTTTACCAGTGTCCAGTCCAGTATATAATTCTTTTGGGATTTTTTTATCTACTCTAGTGGGTTCATTTATGAGTTGAGAAAAAACATATAAATTGATATGGTTAGTGGGTTTTTTGGAGTTACAGGCTAGCCAATCCAGGTTCAGGTCTCCTAATAGAATGGTTTCTTGTGGGAGGTTATTATTAATCCATTGCAAGATATCTTCAGTTGTCAGGGAGTTGTTGCCTGGAGGGATATAGGCACAGAGAACGTTGATACTTTTATTCTTATTTAGGGGTAGAACAGTGCCCAGGGTTTCAGCATTATTAAATTTAGGTAGAGGAGTTTGTAGAGGGTGCACAGTAAGTGTGTTTTTATAGAGAATTGCAATACCTCCTCCCTTTCTACCTAGTCTATCTTGTCTTAGGATGTTATATCCTGGAGGGAGGATTTCTTCACTCTGGGTGCTGGGTTTTAGCCAGGTCTCTGTTATTGTCAGGATGTCTGGGGAATAGTGGGTGATGATGAGTGTGTGTAAGTGGGGAAGTTTGTTAGATATACTTCTGGATTTAAAGTTAATGATAAGTAGATCTGATGTGTGTTTAGAAGGGGGGATGATGTTGCATGACCATGGATTAGGGTGAATGTCTCCTGATGTCAGGAGGTATTTCTTATGTAGTGTGCATTTGGCTATGCGCATTATTTTTATGTGGTATTTAAATGAAACTTTTTTAATTTGGATGTCCAACAGTTTTTGGTTTGCTGGCTATTTCTGCATCTTTGCTAAGGAGTATGAGTTTTCACACTAACACATGATCATTCCTTTGTTTATTGCTATGGGTTACCGTTCAGTGTCAGTAATTTGTTTTGCTATTATTTAACCCATGTTTTTACCCGGACTACACTATACTTGGAAGTAATGTACAAATGGTTAATATCTGGTTTTATATTCTTGTTGTTCTTGCTCGTATACTTCATTTGATTTTTTTTCTGCAAAACTGCTCAAATAATTAAACAAAACTGAAGTTTAAGCTGACTACCCATGTATATCTCTGTCTCCTAACCTACCTTCTACCTTTTCTGAATCCCACTCTGTCTCATCTCTTTCTTTTCTGTATGACTTCTGTTTCTCTCCCCATCTCTTAATTACTTTGCCTCTTTTGCTATCTCTTTGGCTCTCTGTATATCACATTTTGTCTGCCTCTGTCAGTCCCTGACTGCCTTTATGTCACTCCATCTCCCACTGTTTCCATCTCCTTCTATCACTTTCTGTCAGTTATTTTTTTATATGTCTGTGTGCTCTGTCTTTGTTTCTTTCTTTTTTCTTTGACTATTTTGTCTCAATTTCTGTCACTTTCTGGGGCCTGCTTTTCATCTCTGTTTTTTTCTCTATAGCGTTTTGTTGTTATTTTTCCCTCTTTTACACACCTATATGTGTTTCTGTCAATCTCTTGGTTTCTTTCTCTTTCTTCTTATTTCTCAGTTTCTCCAGTATATGTGTGGGTGTATCTCTCCATCTCCCCTCTTCCTCCACGTGCCTCTCTTTTTCTGTATGTCTGTCTGCTTTTCTCCCAATATCTTATCTGTGTTTCTTTGTGTTGCTCACATTATGCTTTGTTTCTCTTCCACTCACTGTCCTGCTGTCTTTTTCTGCCCCTTTTCTTTCTCTTTCAATCTATATTTTTCTCTTTTTGTTTATGTTTCACGCTATCTCACTTTCCACTCTCCATTTATATTGCTCCCACCTTCTTTTCTCCATCTCTCCATCTGTCTGTCCCCATCTTTCTTTGTCTCTTTCTCTCTATCTTGCCATCTATCTCTATTACTTCCTCTTCCTTTGATTCCCCTCTCTGATTCTGTTCATGTGGCTGTGTCTTCTGTCTGTCCCGGTCTTTCTTTCTGCCTAGCCATATGCTTCACTCTCTTGCTGTGTTGGTCACAGTTTTTCTCTGTTGACAGTCACCCTCCATGTCTATATCTATCCCTGCCTCTATCTCTTTATCTCACTCAGTAACTCACTTTACCTCCCCTTCTTTCTCTGCATGCTAGTTTTTTACTTTCCTTGTGGGCATGCTGTGTGTCTTTCTGCTTAACTGATGTGTGATTTCATCTCTATCTGTAGTGTCAGTGACACAAGTAGAACTCTTGCCTTTGGTGCTGGAAGATCAGAAGGTCAAGGAGAGGCAGGCTAGCAAGTACGGTAGGTGCACAGACCAAACAAACTTGAGTATACAAAAAAGGCAGCACCTTGGAAGAATGAAGCATCAAGGTTTATTGGAACCAGACCAGTTTCAGCATAAAGCTTTCATCAGTGGTACATCTCAGATAGCAGTTCAAACCCTGCAATAAATATCTGATCCAATTAAATGTCCATGACATAATTTCCTGTTAAAACAAAACAAAGTAATTGTGATACTGAATCCTAGGCACAAAAAACCCCCAATATTAAACCACATAATAAGTCTATGTGGTTTAATAGAACTTTTGATATACCTTGTACTTGTGATTGATATGTTAATATACCATATATAATTCACTGTTTAAGAATTATGATGCTCTATGCACCATGCATTAAGTCCAACCTAGTGGTATCCAACTAATGATAGAAAAGGAAAGTGTTACAATTTGTCATTTAATCCAGGTGGAAAAAGACCACCCAGTTTTACAATCCATTTCCTTTCCTTCATGTTTATATATTATGCCACCCTGTTTTAAAGGATCTATTGCCTGATATTTTGTCAATGACTGTGAAAGAGAATTTCGCTGTATGGTGAATCAGCGACTGTCTATAGAGAGTGTTGATGGCTCTGGCATTCCTAATATCCCCTAGATGTTCTGACATTCAAAATCTGAATTGTCTAGAAGTTTGGTCCACATAGAAAGCTTGACAAGTGCAAGTGGCTAAATATATGACCCAATCTGTTCCACAGTTGGCGAAGCAGTTGATGTTATACAATTGTCCAGTATTTTTGCTGGTAAAAGTTTTGGTCTTGAAAACATCTTACAAAAGGTACAATGTCCGCAAGGGTAAGAACCAATCAATTTCTGCCCTGTTAGTGTGGTTTGGTGATAAGTTGCATCCTAATGCATAATTTTTTTGTAGTGAGAAAAATGGGAACCCAAATTTTTTCCTCGCCTATAGGAAAATAAGCATTTGTCCCCCAAGATGTCATCCAGTTGTATATTTGTCTTCAAAATGTTCCAATGTTGATCAATGATGTCGACAAGATGTACTGTATTTCTGCCAAATGTAGTGACCAACCTCAAGGTGTCCTTGTTATCCTTCCTGGGGTGATGTTTATATTCATTTTTTTATATATATACATTTTTCTGTGGACATTTAATTGGATCAGGTATTTATTGCAGGGTTTGAACTGCTATCTGAGATGTACCACTGATGAAAGCTTTATGTTGAAACCGGTCTGGTTCCAATAAACTTTGATGCTTCATTCTTCCAAGGTGCTGGCTTTTTTGTTTATGTATACTCAAGTTTGTTTGGCCTGTGCACCTACCGTACTTGCTAGCCTGTCTCTCCTTGACTTACTGTTATTTGCTGGCTGTTGGTGTTGGAAGCACTGAAGCAGGAGCCATTTTTGTGGCGTTTGATGTCAGTAGAGGAGGGTTCCTCACCACTTGGTTTTCAACTCAGCTGTTTTCATCAATCTGTTTACATTTGCGCCTTGTTTTTCATTTGGATGGTTGGATTTAACTATCAGGGTCATACAATGGATTGGATTTATTGCGTTTTTCTTTTGTCATTGACAGGATACACTTTTTGCAGTATCTGATGGGTTTGATTTAGCCACCTCGTGAATCAGCGTATTATTTGAGCAACAGTTCCTGTTCAACTACATTCTGCTGAGATTACTTCTGTTTCTCTATCCTAAAGAACAAACAAAACAGGTCATTATCTGGTCATTTTAGTATAGACTTTAAAGTAAAGTATTATTTAAGGGTCCTCAGCACTAGCACAAATCTCCCTAGGCCTACCCAAAAAAAAATCCAGCTTGTTTGCATATACTCCACTACAGAACACACTCTAAAACTAAGGCAAACTGCTATAAAATTGTAAACACAAGCTCCCAAAGCATAGGCATTGAACCTGGTGTTTGTTTAGATGAGATTACTCACCTGCAAGTTAATTATTCAGGAGTTACATCTTGAAACCTGGGCTCTAGTGGCTTAGTAACTCGCCCGCTCCATGAAGCACTGCTTCTCTTCGTCTCTCGCCTCGGCCCTCCCCCCCCCCCCCCCCCCCCAGTACTTTACTTTTTTATAACCTCAAACACTGTCCCTTAACTTCCACTAACTTCCCTCTAACCTCACTACGGCCTAAGATCATCCGGAGATCAGACACCACCCAGGAAGCTTATCATACTAACTCTTTTCCCTCCTACTTGTCCTTACCCTTACCCCCCTATATGAACCTGGTCTACCACCCAGGCTACCAAACCAACCCCTCACCCATAATTAACACTACTCACCCACCTTGTTAGAACATGTAATTATCAAACCTACCAATATTAGGCCAAATGATAAACATTACTACAAACTTCTACTCAAAGCCCTCAAATTCATTACCACTCTGAATCACAGACTAGCCACAGATGGTGATATCCACCCCAACCCTGGCCCTTCCCTCCACTCAATTGTAATTCCACCCTATCCTCCCCTCCACTTCTCAATCTAAACTCTAGACCCTTTAACTCTCTTCTGACCTGTCATCTAGACATGAGAAGTGTAAACAATAAGATTCACAACCTACATGCCCTTTTAGCTACTTGTTCCCCAGACCTACTATGTCTCACAGAAACCTGGCAAGACACACAGATAATCCCACCAGGGTATGATATACTAAGAGCAGACCGATAAACTCATAAAGGTGTGTGTAGCCATACTACACAAAAATACATTACAAACTAACAAACAATGCCGAAATTCTACTTGTAAAACTTCAACCAAACAAACATAAAAGCACAAATATAGCATGTATTTACATCCCCAGGCAACAATAATAACAAAACCTTAGAGGACTTTCTCCACTGGTTAACTCAAACTCACCCCCAGGAATCCATAGTGTTAGGTGACTTCAACATCGATTGGAATTCCTTCTCATCTAGCTCCCCATCTAGCAGCATAAATCTACATGGCTTTTCTCAGCTCATATCCACTCCTACCAGACTAGGTAAACCCCAAAACAAAGACAGCATCCTGGACTGGATCCTTACTAATAAAGATCCTGACCAGTACTCAGCAGGTACTCACCCAGAGGGCATGAGTGATCACTTACTCACCTATGTTATCAAATTCAAGAAAATCACCCCTTCTTACAACCATAAAAAAATCAGGAACAATAATAAATTCAACGCCTCCATTTTTCAAACTGAACTTAAAGCCCACAACTGGACAATACTCAAGTCTCTTCCTCTTGAAGAGGCAGTTATCTACTTCAACACCACCTTCCTCAAGATTCTAGATTCCCATGCTCCAATACGGTCCATTAGAACTAAAACCAAAACTGCACCATGGCTCTCTAAGGAAACAAAATCCAAAATCCTATCTCGAAACAAGATGTGGGTCACATCTCTAAAGACCAACACTCCCACCAAACCTTCCGACAACTTAGAAATGAAACTAAAAGAATGAACTTAAATGATAAAAAACTTCTTCAGCCACCTCCAACACAAACACCTTAATAATCCACAAAAATTCTGGGCAGGCTTAAACAAGCTCCTGCACCCAGGCCAGGCAACCACCCCACTCCAACAACTTGCAAACAACAGTGCCCTGTAAACATTGCTAACACATTCAATAGTTTCTTCACAGAAACTATACAATCACAATTCAAACAAACAACCAGCCCACTCCACTACCCATGCCAGCAGAATACTACAACTACATCAGATCATCTGTTTACCTTCGATCCAGTACCCATATCCTTTATAACATCTCTTCTTAAAAACTAAAACCCACTAAGCTAGCAGCTGACCTTCTCCCAGCTGAGTTTCTGCAAAAAGCAGCTGAGGCCATTTCCTATCCGTCTCCATAATCATAAACCGTACCTTGTCAGAAGCCTTCATCCCTCCATATGGGAAATGTCCCACATTATTCCTCTCCATAAAGGTGGTAGCTCACTAGAGCTAACCAACTACAGACCTATAGCTATACTCTCACCTGGCCAAAATTATGGAAAAGTGTGTCCACAAACAACTGATGGAACACCTCAACAAAAATAAAATTCTAGCCAACTCCCAACATGGCTTCAGGCCAAATCACAGTACCACATCAGCCCTACTATCCTTTTCTAATACCATCAATAACTTCAGAAACAATAATAAACTATCATCCGCTCTTTTCTTAGACCTCTCCAAGGCCTTTGATATGGTGAACCACATTCAACTCCTCCATACATTAAAAAAACTATCACTCAGCAATTCCACGCTGAAATGGTTCCAATCCTACCTGTCCAATAGGCAACAGGCTGTTCTATGGCAGGACAAATTATCTACATGCCTACCTGTTACACTTGGAGTTCCCCAAGGATCTATTCTTGGCCCTCTTCTCTTCACCATCTTTGTTAATGACCTGCCCACAATCACCCCCATGCCACATGCATTCAATATGCAGATGATTCGACTATCATCAGCACTGCCTCCAACCTGGCAGACCTCACTGCTTCAACCCAAGACACCTTCAACCTAATAGAAAAATGGTTCTCAAGTCGACAACTAGTTCTCAACCCCAACAAAACAAAACTACTTACTTTCTCACCCACTAACAAGACTCTTCCCCACCTTCTCTATTACATCCTCCAATGGAATCACTATATCACCAGAAGCTCACACAAAGCTATTAGGTGTTACCATTGATAACTCCCTTAAATTTGACACCCATTTCAATCTTACCATCAAAACCATCAATAAAAGCTTGGCTCTCTATAAAGTAAAACACTTTCTCACTCCTCATGCTAAAATTACAATTGCCAGCACACACCTACTATCAACTCTTTTCTATGCCTCCTCTTTACAAACCTAAACAAGACAACCCTTAACAAACTTGCTTCTTGTTACAATCACATAGCTAGATTTGCCACAAATTCCACCTTTAGAACGCACCACTGCACTAACTTGAAGCAACTAGGGTGGTTAGAGTTTTCCAGCCAACTCCATTTCAACCAACTCAAAATGGCTCACCAGATACTGTATCACCCAGAGAAAACACCAGCTCTGAAAAACATCATTCACCCCTATATTAACCTGCAATCTTTACGTTCCTCCAATAAGATCTTAGCTCAAACTACCAAAGCCAATAATTCTGCTGGGGATTCTCTATTCTCAAACTTTGTAGGTAAAATGTGGAACTCCCTACCGACCATGCTCACCTCAGAACCCTCACTTCTACAATTCAAAAAAAAGCTTAAACCCCATCTCAATACTCTCTGGCAATGTCCCTGTTCCAAGCCTGATTAACCACTATCATTTACCCTTCTCTTACCTCACTATCCTTAACCGCTTTTTAACAAGGCCTATGTTTTTTTTTATATGCTGCTGTTGTTTTGTTTTTTTTCCCCAAGATGTGATGTATCTTTATATTGTATTTAGAACTCAACTATCTTCCTTTTTTTTGCATTAACAATGTTCATATGTCTGTTATGTACTTGGAGCTTTTCTCCCCGGGCCTCCGCTGAAAATGGACATGTATCCAGTCGGACTCTCCCGGTTAACAAATGTAAAATAAAAAATAAATAAATAATTTTACAGAGGGAGATACAGCGACAATGTCCCATGGGTTAGTAAATATGTTTTTTTGACTTATAAACCTTTTTTTGACTTTTGGTATTCCTTGGCATTATGTTTTTTTGGCGGCCATATTTTTATGAGTCACAGTAACATTCCTCTTTTTGGCCGACATTGGAAGTGATATTTTGAAACCACGGCAAGGTTGGCTCTCATATTGGACATGGTTTGGTGTTTTAACATGTGTTTGTGAAACCGGGGATCACTTGGATGTATTTTAGGGACTTTGTATTTTTTCTGTTCAAAAGTCTGACCGGAATGCATGGCGATCAATAGGAACGGCTCTATCAAAAGATTGGGAGCCGACAGAGAGTCCATACACTCCACAGAGGATCGTTTCCATTTGTTTTGAGCAGACTTTCACAAAAAGCCTTTCTGTTGTTTGCTTATACATACGTTGTTCATTATTCATTTTGGTCCGGGACTTATGTTTCCAACTGTTTAGTGCAGACAGTTATAAGAAGCCATTTTTGTGTTTGCCTATACATATGTTGTTCACTATACATTTTGGCCCAGGACTATTAACAGTCTTGTAGAATTTTACAAATAGTGTACATGTTACTGCTTACTGTTTAGTTATGCCTTTGCTATTTACAAACAATGAGTATTTGGGTTTACTAGAGAAGTACTGAATTAGGGCTTGCCATTGTCACTCATACAGTTTCTTAAACAGTCGGTTTATAACTGGGGGAAGTATTTCCTTTTGGGTTGGATGGTTAAACAGATATAAAATGGTACATTCTAAACTATCTAATTTTCCCTTCTTTTGCTGAGTGGGCACCAGTCATATTTTTATGGGCCTACGAACTAATACATAGTGATTTATAAACATCACTGGTTACCTGAACAGGGGTTGTGTTGTTTTACATTTTTCTGTCTCATGATTCGGAACTGGGTCTATGCAGTCATGACTTTTTGTTAGTCCTCACCAGACAGACCTATTCTGCACATATGGATGGTATTATGGGGGAATTTATGATTTTTTCAAATGCTTATGACTAACTTACTACTAGGACAACTTGAATCTAGTAACTAATACTAAACAATCCCCTTTTTTACAGCATTTATTTTTGTTGCTTATTAGCTTTGATATTGCTTTTTAGGGGACAGCAAGCTATCTAGGTCACATATGTAACCAATACAAATAGGACTTGATTTCCACATACTATATCACAAGTGGATCACACATTAACATTTGATCATTATACATTTTGTATGTTTAGTATAATGATCCTTTATGTTGGTAGGGCATTATTAAAATTGGTATGACATATTAGACAATAAGGAAATATGTGTACATATATGTGGTTTCAAAGCCCCTCACCTGTGAATATGTTTTCTATTAGGGATTAGTTTATGGCTACTATATTACCTTGGGCTTTGAAACAGAGGTTTGTTTTTTCTTACAGTGGTAAGCACTCATAATTATATTTAACTTATGAATTTAGTTTCGGATTGTTCATTTGTTTATTCTGGGTGGAATTGTTTTGTGTCCTTTTTGGACCCAACAGTTTTATTGCCTTGTTACTGTTTGGTCTCAATCAGTGAACTTTTGGCATTTCTCTGTGACACAAATCGGGTTTACATAACTACTTATTGTATCAGAGAACCATTTTCAACTATAAGGGGTTTATTTCCCAGCACCTTTGACAGTCTGCCCAGGAGATGTCAGGCAGTTTTTAATTTTTGGCATTTTTGCATCACAGTTCACAAACAGAGTCTTTTGTATTGATTTAAGCAAATTAGCAACTCATAGTCATGGATCTTAATAAGCTGCTCCAAGGACTTTGTGCTGACAAGAATGATATCCATGTATTTGGAATTAAACCTATGAATGAGGGCTCTAAGGAGAACAGCCAGATTGATCCAGTTGACGGTTGTAATTTGTTGTTCACTCAGCTTGGAAAGAAGGTTAAAACTTTACATACTAACATTTGGCATTCAAAGCTTTTCAAAGCTTATCAAAATCAAAACATCACCCTGAGGGGTTTAAGGACCAAAGTACAACCATTAGTCAGTAAGCCGGATGATATACTGGTGATGATATAGCCGGATTGGAATCTGGCACAGCAACAGGCGCCCATGTCTTTTGTTAATATTCTAGCTTCTTACTATGAAAGAACTATTGAGGTCAACATTTGTGATGTTCAAAAAATATGTGAGGAACTGAAAAAATATGAGGCTCAAACTAACTTTAAGGACAATCTGAGCAGACTGTCAAAGGAACTGATTACTTTTGAAAAACATTTGAAAGATAAGAAATTACACAAGTTTTTCCAGAGATATGGAGGACTATGAAAGGGGTAGGCCATTTGAGTCACATAGAAGTGTTAGGTTTGCGGATGGAATGAAAAACACTACTCCAATACACAAAAAAGACAGATCTATATTGAAAAAAGGTACATCACATACCACAACCTCGGGGGAGGAATCCTCCACTACTGACACCGAATCCACATACATTAGTGATTCCCCTGATTCCAAGAGGGGCCGGGGTCCTGAATACCCTTTAGGGGTAGGAGGCACAGGGGAGGACACAAACATAGGGGTAAAAACCATAGAGGATCTTTTCCAATCAATAGTGAAATAAATCCTGAATGTTCAAATGTGCATAACATTTCTAAACATGTTTTAACATCCGATGAGGAAACATTGTTAAATAAAGGTCTTGGTTTTATCCCTGTTTTTTTTTTTTTGTGGATGAAAGCATTTTTGTATCTGACATATTATCTTTTTGTAGAAAGAGTAATCTAAAATTGTTTGTCGGCCAACAGGATCAATCTCAAAGATCTACTGAATTTAGATTTCACAAATCTAACTTGAGTTCACCCATGGACAAACATGTTGTGATTTTCCAACAAGCAGTGATTAAAGATTTGCATTACCATCTAGGTTCCCTAAATATAATCAGACATAACTTAAAGACGGAACAAAAGGCTCTCATGGATCTTAGGGCTAACACTGACATTTCCATTCTTCCAGCAGACAAGGGTGGGGCAGTGGTGGTCATGGACTCCAGTTATTACTGGGCTGAGGGAAGTAGGTAATTGTCTAACCCCCCAGCATTATATGAACATGCCGACAGACCCAACTCCAAATTTTAAAAAGAAATTGACAATTTTTTGCAGGAAGCGGTTGAGGAGAGAATTATCAGTGTTAAAACCAAACAACAACTAATGGTCAATGATCCTGATAAACAATATTTGTACTTACTGCCCAAAATTCACAAATCTTTGAACACACCACCAGGCAGACCTATAGTTTCGGGCATAGGCTCCCTTACAGAGCCTTTGTCAGCATTTCTGACTGAATATTTGAAACCACTTTTGCCATATATCAGATCCAGATTAAAGGACACGACAGAATTCTTACAAATTGTTTGAGTCTCAATTGGAAACACATTGGTTGATGTGCACCCTGGATGTCAAATCACTCTACACCAGTATCCCACATTGGGCTAGATTAACAGCATTAGAATTTTGGTTAAACAAGATCAACATTTACAGCCTGGGTTTCAACACACTGCTCATTTGTATGGCCGAGCATGTCCTTACTAAAAATGGTTGATGTGCACCCTGGATGTCAAATCACTCTACACCAGTATCCCACATTGGGCTAGATTAACAGCATTAGAATTTTGGTTAAACAAGATCAACATTTACAGCCTGGGTTTCAACACACTGCTCATTTGTATGGCCGAGCATGTCCTTACTAAAAATGTTTTCTATTTCAAACATGAGTGCTACTGAGAAATTCAAGGTACAGCAATGGGGGCATCTTTTGCCCCACTATATGCTGATCCATGAGAGCCTTTTGTTCCGTCTTTAAGTTATGTCTGGGATATGTGGAGGAGCACATCATATACAATGAACTACATAATTTATATATGCCTGACATAGACATATGGAGATGATATCTGGATGACTGTTGGCTTGTATGGAAAGGGGACAATGAATATCTGGAGGAATTCATTGAATATCTCAATGGAAATAAATGGGGAGCTGAATTTACAGTCAGTCATCACCTTAATGAGATCCACTTTCTGGATGTTCATTTACAGCATCAAGCAGACAACACGTTACGTACTACTGTTTCATCAAAAATATCCACAATACAACAGCTTGTTACATGCCAGCAGTCTCCACCCCAAACATACCATTAACAACATTCCAAAATCTCAGTTCCTGCATTTGAAGAGAATCTGCTCTTCACAGCAGGACCTTACACATTCCCATCATGATTTAGCAAACAGATTTGTAGCTAGGGGATATGGCAAACAATGTCAACTTGGCAATGCAACGGGCAAAAAAACAATCCAGGGATACCCTATTAGAATATAAACATCACTCCAGGAAGGATAACAAGGACACCTTGAGGTTGGTCACTACATTTGGTAGAAATACAGCACATCTTGTTGACGTCATTGATAAACATTGGAACATTTTGAAGACAAATACACAACTGGATGACATCTTGGGGGACAAATGCTTATTTTCCTATAGGCGAGGAAAAACTTTGGGTTCCCATTTTTCTCACTACAAAAAAATTATGCATCAGGATGCAACTTATCACCAAACCACACTAACAGGGCAGAAATTGATTGGTTCTTACCCTTGCGGACATTGTACCTTTTGTAAGCATGTTTTCAAAACCAAAACTTTTACCAGCAAAAATACTGGACAATTGTATAACATCAACTGCTTCGCCAACTGTGGAACAGATTGGGTCATATATTTAGCCACTTGCACTTGTCAAGTTTTCTATGTGGGCCAAACGTCTAGAAAATTCAGATTTTGAATGTCAGAACATCTAGGGGATATTAGGAATGCCAGAGCCACCAACGCTCTCTATAGACATTCACTGATTCACCATACAGCGAAATCCTCTTTTACAGTCATTGACAAAATATCAGGCAATAGATCCTTTAAAACAGGGTGGCATAATATATTAAACATGAAGGAAAGGAAATGGATTGTAAAACTGGGTGGTCTTTTTCCACCTGGATTAAATGACAAATTGTAACATTTTCCTTTCCTATCATTAGTTGGATAACATTAGGTTGGACTTAATACATGGTGCATAGAGCATCATAATTCTTAAACAGTGAATTATATATGGTATATTAACATATCAATCACAAGTACAAGGTATATCAAAAGTTCTATTTCACATAGACTTTTTATGTGGTTGAATAGGAAATGATGTCATGGACATTTAATTGGATCAGGTATTTATTGCAGGGTTTGAACTGCTATCTGAGATGTACCACTGATGAAAAGATTATGCTGAAACTGGTCTGGTTCCAATAAACCTTGATGCTTCATTCTTCCAAGGTGCTGGCGTTTTTGTTTATGTAAGATCAGAAGGCCCTGAATTATTTTCCCACCCCAGGTGCATGTATTAATTCCTAATACTGACCCTGCAGTGCAGCATAAGGGTGGTGCTGTAGTCCTGAGTGTGCTGTCCTCCGGATGAGACTTTAAACCAAAGCTCCATCTGCCTGAGTTGATGATAGCACAGGTGGATGCAAAACATCCCAAAGTACCTGTTGAAAGGAGTAGGGGAAGTTCCACAATACTCTGGCCAGATTTTCCTTGTTGTGTAAATACCACCTCGGGTCCCTCCTAGGTAGGACTAACCCAGTCAACAAAAGATAAAATAAAGAAATAAATAGTTCATACATTCCCCTGTTTTTCCTCAGCTCTTTACTGCCTGTAATTATCTGCCTCACTTCGTTTTCTTGTCTTATCTTTCTCTCACATACACAGTGTTTGTGTACATCTCTCAATTGAACTTGTTTCCTTTTGTAATACTCTCTCCCTCTTGATCTGTCTCTCTGTTTTCCTCCCTATCTCTGTCTGACAATATCTATCTAATCACTGTCTGTGAACCTATATGATTCCTTTATTTTTTCCTTCTGTCTTTATCTTTGTGTCCAGCTCTCTAGCTCAGCTTTTCCGTCTGTCTGTCTCTCTCTCCCTCTCTCATGTGCAATTTTTCTCTGAGCTACCTATTGGAAGTATGACACTTTGAAGATTCAACAACAATTTCAGCAATAAGAGCAAGTTCTGAAACTATTTCAAGTGCTTTGTATGAGAATTCAACTCCTTCAGTCGTAGAATAGGACAGCACCACAACACCCCTGCTACTTAGATGTATTAACTCTTAGATGGCTATATTTTGGGGAGGGAATACCTGCAGATATTGCAGTGTAGGATTTACTGTGTGGACTTCCACCTCATTCATGTTTATAGTTCTGCATTTCCAAGGACCTCAGCTGTGGTCCTAAGAACATTTCCAAGGACCTCAGCTGTGGTCCTAAGAACTTCAACAGACATACTGTCACCCCTCCCTATGTCGTCACACCCAAGCTATACAACTGCTCTACCTCTTATGTCTTATTCACACTCTCTCCATTTGCATCTCCATCTTTCCCTCCTTCTTTAGTCCTCTCTCCACCTCTTTCAATCATTATGCATTTTCCTGTCAATGTCTGCCACTAAGAAGTGTAGGTTGTTTAACCAGTAGCTAGGGCTGATACTATGAATCAGTGTGCCACCCCCTCAGCCCTCACCTCTTCAATTCAAGACCAAAAAAAAAAGGCACTGCAAGCAATAACAGGGGGCCAGATGCAGGACACACCCCTTCCCTTCTTCCCCATCCATGCAAGTCCTGTATTCCCATATCTCTGCCCTCTCCCAACCCTCCTTCACCATAATTCCATATTTTAAACTATAGAAAACCGTTTGCTGCAAATGTGGCATACAGTTGTTACAGTTTATACCCTGCCTGGCCTGCACAGAGCACTATAGCACTCATGCTTAAGTTTAAAAAAAAAAAATCTGCTTTTTAAAACGTGGCAAACTGCTTGCTTCAAATACAGCAAATGGTTTATACCCTGCCTGCACAGAGAGCTACAGTGCTCCTGCAAAAATTCCCCTTTTTAAACTGTAGCAAACAGTTGCTATAGTTTATACCCTGCCTGCATGAAGTGTTACATCTCCCAGGTTTTGGTTTAAAAAAAAAAAAGAAAGTTATTTTTTACTTTTAAACTGTAGCAAACTGCTTGCTACAATGTAACAATTATTGCTACAGTTTAGACTACACAGAGAGTGATATAGCCCTCATATTTAGTATTAAAAGAAGATCAGGATCAGCTGATGGCACCCCCTGGCACTTTGTGCCTAGGGCGGTTGCCCCTGTCGTCACACCCAAGCTATACAACTGCTCTGACTCTGTGTTTCATTTTCCTTCTCTCTGGCTTATGGCCTCTGTCAGTTTCTATCTTCTTACCTCTGTCTGCAACTCTGTCTAATTTCCCTTCTTTTTGTTTCTCTCAGTTTCTCACAGTTTTTCTTTGCTGTTATTTGTATTTCTTTCTGTCATTCTTCCCTCACTTCTCTTTGTTTTACTTTTCTTTCTTTTTAACCTTTTCAGCAGTGTTACTTCAATCTCTATATAACTTATTCTTTCCATTTTTTTCCTTTTCCCTCTCTTTTTTCTGTCTACTTCTTTCTCTCTCTGACTTTGGTGTTCTTTGTTTAACTGTGTGTCACTAATTCTGGGTCTCATTTTTTTGTTTCGGTCTCTTTCTGTCTCTTGCTGGGTTTGTCTGCTTAAATCTTTCTATCTCTGTGTGCCACTTGGCGAGTCTTCTTGTTTCTCTCTTTTAGCCAGTTTTTCTGTCCCCCCCTCTATCATGCTTTCTTTCTGTGCCTCTTGCTGTCTGCCTATCTTTGTCACTCTTTTTATATGCATGTGTTCTCTCTCCACTTCTTTCTTTCCCTAACTTCCCCTTTTTGTCTCTCTGTTTTGTTCTCACTTTCTGTTTATTTCTCTGTTTTAGTTTCTGTTAGTTCCTCTGTTCTATTGCCTTGCTCTGTGACTGTCTTTGCCTCCCTCATTTATATAAATATTTATTTAATTGTATTTTCTATCTCATTTCA
This sequence comes from Protopterus annectens, assembly GCF_019279795.1. Lineage (NCBI taxonomy): Eukaryota > Metazoa > Chordata > Ceratodontiformes > Protopteridae > Protopterus > Protopterus annectens. Next base: position 63,798,230 of record NC_056738.1, read on the forward strand.
CTCTCTCTCTCTGCATTTTTTTCTTTTTGCATATTATTCCCCCTTTATATTTTTCTCTATATATCATCCTCATTTTTTCTTTCTGCCTTCCTCTGTCTATGTTTTTGTCTGTCTTGGTCTAGTTACCCTGTCTTTTTTGCATCTTTTTTACTATCTTTATCTGTCTGATGTTTTCTCCATTTCAGTATCTTAGTTTCTGCAATCACCATCTCAGCATTCTTCCCTCTGGGTAGATGTCTTTCAAAATCTGTCTTATTTTCTATCTTCCCCTTTTTTCTCTCTCTGCTTGTTTGTCTCTTCCTCTATAACTCTGTCTGTTATTTTTGCATCACTTCCATCTGCACCTCTTTCTTTAATTCTGTTAATGACTCTTTCTGTCTCACTTTTTCAGTCTATACCTTTGTCTTCCTTCCTTTCATCTCCGCATCTGTCACTTTCTCCCAATCTCCCTATGTCTCTGACAGGGGTCTACTTCTAATGACCGAAACGCCGATTCGCCGACAGTGAAATCACCGACGCCAGAAAACCGACAACACACAAACCCGACAACGCGAAACACCGAACACCATAACACCGACCCACTACACGTAAACAACACAGTACACTACAACACATATCCACTAGCCCTAACCCAAACCCTAACCCTAAGGTCCGACACTACCGCACACCTACCTGCACCTAACCCTAACTCACTTACACCCGAACCCCAAGCTCCGACACTCTCCCTACCTGCACCTAACCCTAACTCACTTACACACCCAACCCCAAGCTCCGAACACTCTCCCTACCTGCACCTAACCCTAACTCACTTACACACCCCAACCCCAAGCTCCGACACTACCGCACTCTCCCTACCTGCACCCTAACCCTAACTCACTTACACACCGAACCCCAAGCTCCGACACTACCGCACACTCACCTATCACACACCCTAACCCTACATCCCTGAGTATTGCACACTTACCTGTCCGCTCCCTACTCCTAAATCCCTCACTATCGCATACTTACCAGGTCTGTCGGTCTTCCGTCTGTCGGGATTCGAGCGTGTCGGTCAACTGCGTTGTCGGTCGTTTCATGTCGGTGATTTCACTGTCGGCGAATCGGCGTTTCGGTCATTAGAAGGAGACCCCTCTGACAGTCTGTGTGTGTCTGTTTCTCTGCTGCTCTCTCTCTGTTTCTGACTATGTCTGTTTTTCTTTATTTCTCTTTGTCTTTCTGTCTCGGTCTACTTGTCTTTCCATCTGTCTCAATCTGTTTACCATGGTGCTTTTTTTCTGTCTCTTAATCTGTTTACCATGGTGCTTTTTTTCTATCCTATCTCCCTACCCTTTTGTATGCCTCGAGTTCTCTCCCACCTTGTTTTTCTAACTACCTTTTTATCTCATTTGTTCTCAGTCTCCTCTATGTTGTTGTATTACTCCATCTTTTTTCTGTTATTTTACCTCTCTCCAGGTTTCATTGTCCTTATGTGTCTGTCCTTTGTTTCTCTCTCTGTCCCTCTTTCTCTATGTTTCTGCCTCTTTTACTATGTCTATCCATTCATCACGGTTTCCATTTCTTTGATTGCTACCCTTTTTTTCTCTCTTTCTCGGTATATTTGCCCGTCTCTCCCTCTCTGTCCTTTCTTCGGTCTCTGTCTGTGACCATGTATCTGCATCTTTCTCTGGATTTCCTAGCTGTCTTTCTCTCTCTTTCTCTCAGTCTCTTCCACCTCTGTCTTGCTGTTCTGCTTTCTTTTCTCACTCTTTCACTCTGTCTCTCTCTTTGCATCTGTCTTTTTTGTTTATCATTTCTCTGCTTCTTTTCCTTCATCTCTCTTACAATCCCCTACTGTGTTTTAGGTTCATAGGTTCATACTAGGCTATCTGCCCTAGGGCATTTATAAGCCTAGCCAGAATGTGTTTGGCTTTCGCCACCCATTTTAAATTAATTTTGCTATGCCCTTTTTTGAGGTTAGTATACTCTGCCTCTGTCTAACAGTGACACAGAAGTGATACCCGGGCTAAACCTACAATCTTCCATCCACTCAAGATTCCTCTTGAAGAGAGTCAATGAGGGACTCTGCCTAACCTGGACTGGGATTTTATTCCAGAGTGAAGGGAGCCTCTGGGTTATGAATCTGTCCCTCCAGCATGTCCTATTTATTTCAGTGCTGAGGTTCAAGTCTCTCGAGCGCGTAGCTCGATGGGATTTGGATTTTCTGAGGTGCAGTATGTCCATTAATTCCGCGTTGGACATGGCTTTATACGTCAGGCACAGATCACCTCTGAGCAGGCGGTATGCCACTGTGTAGAGCTGGAGTTTCTTTAACCGGGCAGCATATGGCATCTGTTTGAGCCCTTTGATCCTCTTGGTGAGGTACTTTTGGGGTCTTTCCAATTGCTGCATGTGTCTGGTAAGATACATCCCAAAAGGGGCATTGTACTCAATTATGGGCCTGATGAGGGATGAGTAAAGAGGCACGATGACCTCCCCTGATCTAGATGTGAATCCCTTCATGATTAGGTGGGCTATATAAAATGTTTTTCTAACCACTTTGGCCACGTGGTTGTCAAATGAGAGATTGCGATCAACTTGGGTACCCAGGTCCCTAATCACTTCTTCCATACTTAATGGATTACCACCTATGTGGTAATTTGTGGGCACTTTGTTTTTGCCAAAGGGGATGACTATACACTTTTTGGCGTTTAGCTTGAGGCCATGGCTCTGGCACCAGTTGTCTGTTTCTATGAGGCCCTTTTGTAGGATGCTTGTGTCAGCTGGAGAGTCGATTATGGCACCCAGTTTGCAGTCATCTGCGAACTTGGTCAGCCACAATCCTTCCGTGTTAGCCTGTACCTCCAAGAAATATATACCGAACAAGAGAGGTCCCAGGACTGAGCCTTGTGGGATGCCACTTGTAACTGGTTTGGAGTCTGACATGGCTCCAGCAATTCTAACCATGTGGGTTCTGTCCTTGAGCCAGTTTGCAACCCATCTAGTGACATAGGGGTTTATATTTAAGCTGGTGAGCTTATCTATAATGCCAGAGTGGGGTATTATATCGAAGGCTTTTGCAAGGTCCAGGTAGGCTGTGTGGACCACCTTCCCCTCGTCAAGTTGCCTTGGTGACTGTTTCAAAGAAATCGACCAGGTTTAAGAGGCAGGATCTGCCCTTAAAGCCGAACTGGGTAGGTTCCTGTGTCTGTAGGTCCCCAATATCTTTATTTATGAGGTCCATGATTATTGGGGTGATAGTTTCCAGGATCCGTTGAGGCACCACCTTTGTGGAGAGGGACCACTGTTGCTGTACGCCACTCTTTGGGTACATATCCTCTCTCTCACTTTGTCCCTCTGTTTCCATCTTTATGTGTCTGTCCTCCTTCTACCTCTTTCTCTGTTACTCTAGTCTGTTTCCCTCTTCTTCATTTTTCTGTAAATAGCTCTGTCTTTGTTTCTGTTTATCTCAGTCTCCATTAAGGTTTCCCCTTCTCTGTGTCTTAGTTTGTAATCTTTCTGTCTTTCTTTTTTCTGTTCCTATCTCTCTCTCACCCTCTGTAACTCTGCCTTATTTTTCCTTCACTCTTTTACTCACTGTGCACATGCGTGTATGTGTGCATGTGTGCGTGTGTGCGTGTGTGTGTGGTACTTTCTCTCAGGTTATTGCACCTCTGTCTATATAACCATCTGTCTATTTGTGTTTTCTTCACTTTCCTTCTTTGTCTCTCTTTGCAACTTTCTTTTCTTCTCTTTCTCCATCTGTCTTCCCATTTTCCCACCTCAGTCTGTCAAATCTTTCAGCACATCTCTTTCTCTGTTATCCTGCCTGCTTCTTCATCTCTCTCTCTCTTTATGAGAGAGGCTGATACCTGTAATACACTGTACACCTTTGCTTAAAATGAAGAAAATTAAAAGTATATAAAAAGCAGTAGCAAAGGTCTGGCTCCAAATAATCCAGAAAGCATAAAATTCTCCTGTTGGCATAAAGGAACAACCAATAATCGATAATGTTGAGCAGCTCTATTTTATTCAGCACAAGCGCTTTCAAAATAGCTTAATCAGGTGCATACAAACTAAACTATAAAAGACACACCTTATATAACCATTAAAAATCACATGACACCAATTAAAACAAAAGCAGTACTTCTTAAAGTAAAAACAGCACATAGTAAGGTAATACTAAGCTTTTTGCATCATTATTTTACCTATTTAACAGTCTCCTTTGTAACATAGGTTTTAATGGTATATATTCATTAAGACCATGGCCAAAATTGGCTCTAAGCCTGACTATCCACTGTGCCTCTATTTCTTCAGTTCTAGCCCTGATATTACCACGTCTAATATTTATATAATTTCTGCCCAACACTCTAAAATTAAATATATGCTGTGCATCTGTACTATTAACATGCTTAGCTAAAGCATTTATGATATTAAATTTCTTTATGTTATAAAGATGTTCTCTTATTCTTTCTCTGAGACTACGGTCAGTTTTACCTACATAAAACTTGTTACATACACAGCAGGTAGCCGAGTAAATCACATGGCAGGTGTCACAAGAGGCTTGAACCCTGATACTGAAGGACTCACCAGTATCTGGATGTTTGAAAGAACTGTCAGTCGAAATGTACTTACAATATTTACAATGTCCACATGGTTGTGTACCAACTATTGATTGTAAATTAATATCCTGTTTGTTGGTACATAGTCTGTTTTTCAATGATCTTTTATTTCTAAATGAAAACTGTGGTTTATTACCTACTATATCCCTGACCTGTTTATCTGTAACTAAAATATCCCAATGTTTGTTAATAACATCAGTATATAAACAAACATCTCTGCTATAACTAAAGCACATTCTAAGCTTATTGTTACCACTATTTTTTATTTTATGTGCTGGATTTGATAAAGGTGGTCAAATAGTAATAATGAATAGAAGTGATTATAATAAGGCAATGTTGGAAATGCTAAGTGACACGAAGTTTTATGAATCCATCACTTGTTCTCAAGTAGATGATGTAGTTCATAATATTACAAGAACTATTGAGTTTTTAGAAAAGGCCTGTCTTATTAATAGTGATTTAGTTAGATATTTTAATACACCTTTTCCCTCTATTCCCATCATACAGGGGCTCCCAAAAATTCACAAACCCCCACTAAACCTCCTCTAAGACCTATAGTTGTGGGTCATAATTGGAGTACAGAATCTATTTCTATCTACTTAGAAAAGCATCTTAGGAAATTGATAAGCAAGTCACCAACTATTTTGAAAGACACTGAACAATTTTTATGTGATTTGTATTGTGACTTAAATGTTAATAACCATTGTGAAGAATTTATGTTTGTCACATTAGATGTTATATCCTTGTTTACTGTAATTCCTAATGATGTAGGTTTAGAGTATGTAACCAAATTACTGAATGATGATGGTAATTTTACTGAAGCAAATATTAGTTTGATTCTAACATTATTAAATTTGGTTCTTAATAATAATATTTTTACCTTTGATAAGATTTTTAGACAAAAACATGGGGTGGCGATGGGTAGTTCCTATTCTAACAGTTATGCCAACGCTGTTATGTTAGTATGGGAGACTGAACATTTATTAAAGGGGCCATATAGCTCCTTTATTTTGTTTTATAGGAGGTTTGTGGATGACCTCTTCCTGTTATGGAAGGGGTCAAGATCAAAGCTGGATGAATTTATTATGTATGTTAATAGATCTAGCGATTTTTTGAAATTTACTCTAAATATGTCAGAGTTTGGTATAAATTTTCTGGATGTATTTGTTGACAAGGATGGGCAAGGTGATATTTCTACTAGGTTATTTAGAAAGGAATCCCATGTTAACAACTTGTTGAATAGGGACAGCATGCACCCTGAGTTTACTATTACAAACGTTGCTAGAAATCAATTCTTTAGAGCTTCTAGGTTGAATGTTAAGAAGGAGGATTTTGAAAGACAAATGTTAACAACTGAATCTGAATTAGCAGAAAGAGGCTATGAGATAGATATAATAAATAGAAACTCAACCATAGTCCGGCAACTAAGGGACACTACGGCTACCATAGTCCGGCAAATAAGGGACACTACGGCTAAACCATTTTTCAAATCCAGCACATAAAATAAAAAATAGTGGTAACAATAAGCTTAGAATGTGCTTTAGTTATAGCAGAGTTATTTCTTTATATACTGATGTTATTAGCAAACATTGGGATATTTTAGTTGCAAATAAACAGGTCAGGGATATAGTAGGTAATAAACCACAGTTTTCATTTAGAAATAAAAGATCAATGAAAAACAGACTATGTACCAACAAACAGGATATTAATTTACAATCAATAGTTGGTACACAACCATGTGGACATTGTAAATATTGTAAGTACATTTCGACTGACAGTTCTTTCAAACATCCAGATACTGGTGAGTCCTTCAGTATCAGGGTTCAAGCCTCTTGTGACACCTGCCATGTGATTTACTTGGCTACCTGCTGTGTATGTAACAAGTTTTATGTAGGTAAAACTGACAGTAGTCTCAGAGAAAGAATAAGGGAACATCTTTATAACAAAGAAATTTAATATCATAAATGCTTTAGTTAAGAATGTTAATAGTACAGATGCACAGCATATATTTAATTTTAGAGTGTTGGGTAGAAATTATATAAATATTAGACGTGGTAATATCAGGGCTAGAACTGAAGAAAGAGGCACAGTGGATAGTCAGGCTTAGAGACAATTTTGGCCATGGTCTTAATGAATATATACCATTAAAACCTATGTTACAAAAGAGACCGTTAAATAGGTAAAATAATGATGCAAAATGCTTAGTATTACCTTACTATGTGCTGTTTTTACTTTAAGAAGTACTGCTTTTAAGTTTTAATTTGTATCATGTGATTTTTAATGGTTATATAAGGTGTATCTTTTATAGCTGACTTTGTATGCACCTGATGAAGCTATTGTGAAAGCGCTTGTGCTGAATAAAATAGAGCTGCTCAACATTATCGATTATTGGTTGTTCCTTTATGCCAACAGGAGAATTTTATGCTTTCTGGATTATTTGGAGCCAGACCTTTGCTACTGCTTTTTATATACTTTTAATTCTCTCTCTCTTTAAATTTGTCCTTCTCACAGTATCCATGTTTATTCCTTCATCTGTATCATTCACTGCCCACTTTATATTATCTTTCTTCTACATCACTCACTGTCTTGTCTCTAATATTTTCTCACTTTCCTACTCTTTCTCTCTCCTCTGTCTCTTGCTGTTGCTTGGTGTCCTTATATTACAATATCCCCCTCTTACGGTTTCCCTCTGTAACTCTATGAGTTTCATTCTCACTCATCTTTCTCTGTATGTCTCTATCTCACTCGGTTTCTGTCTACAGTTATCTGTCTCTTTCATTATTTCTTTCTTCTTTCTCTTTGAATAATTTTCTTTGTCAGTCTCTCTGGATCAGCCTATCTGTATTTCTCTGCGGCTGTGTGTGTCTCTGTAACCCTCAGAATCTTTCTCTCTCCATCTCTGCCTCTAGACTATCACTCTCCCTTCATCTGAGTGTCTGGTTATCTGTCTGTCTGTCTCTATTTTCATGTGACTTGCTCTGTATCTATATGATCTTCCTTATTTGAGTGTGTGTGTGTGTGTGTGTGTGTGTGTGTGTGTGTGTGTGTGTGTGTGTGTGTGTGTGTGTGGGTGTGTGTCCACTTATGTATGGCTCCATGTCTCTCTGTCCTTCTGTTTCCCTCTCCTTCTTTCTTTTTTATTTTTGTTTTCTCTATCTTTGCCTGTCTAGTGTTGCTGTTACTTCCTGACTACCTTTGTCTAGCTGCCTGTCATTGTCTGTGTGTTTGCCTCTCTAACTCAGTTCATTTATCTTTTCCCCATCTGTCTCTTTCTGTTTCATTTATCTCTGTCACTCTGCTCAGTCTGTCCTTTTTTCCATTTTTCTGAGTCTGCCATTTCCTCTCTCTACCTCTATTTGACACAATTGTCCCTTTTCCTCTCTGTAAATCTGTTTTAGCTGTCTTTCTTTTTAAGTCTATTTCTTCTCTTTTTTGTCTCTTTATCTTTGTCAGCCTCCTTCTGTCTTTCTCTTTCTATCCACCTGTCACCCTTTGTCTCTGCTCCATGTTGCTTCTGCATCTGTTTATGTGCCAGTCATACCTCTCAGCCTGTGGGTATTGCAGATCATAGCAGGATGGCCCGAGAAGGGTAAAACTGTATTTTTCAGAACAGAAGACTATCAATTATTAGACAGCATATAATTAGTAATATCAACTCTTTGTATGGACTTGCTTCAATAATTTAATTATGAACATGCCCTTCAACAGTTCCAACATTGTGATGGTGAATCAGAAAATCTAGGAGCAAGGCTAAATCTGAGGGACAGATATTATGCTATGTGTAAATCACAGCAGTTACGTTTTTGGTGTTACTCACACCTTCCAACTCTTATTGCATGTCTCTCTGCTTCTGTTTTCTGTCATCCTCGCTATTTTTCTTTTTTTCTTGTTTTTTGTTTGGGTTATGGTAAAAAAAATAACTCCATGTAACACAGTTCAGCAGAGTAGAATAAACTTCTTTATTGGAAAGAGCACATATGCAGGAGACAATGCAATCAAGGTCATGTCTCCTTTAACACAAGAAACTTCATTCTTTTATACTGTAAAAGCTCCCAGGCAAAACATTATGCATCTGTTACACTATAACCACTGATCAATTAAAACTAAACACCTTTGTAATATTTTGCTTACTAAGAATCTGCAGATTCGTTATATGTGCCTTTCTTTATTAGGCACATGTTCCAATCTTCCTGGTTGGAACTTTCTATGCTGACAATATTCACATTGGCAGTGAAAGAAAACTAAAGATATCCAGGCTCTCAGGATCCATCTTGAAACAAGCTGGATTCCAGAAAGATAAAATATTATGCAGAAGCTAAACATGTTTTCTGTTTTACACTTTTCCCTTCACAATCCCCCATTTGATGTTGTGAAGAATCACTCGAGTCAGCTATTTTCTAATGACTGGAAAATAACCGCAAGTTTTCAAATGGTAGACACTTATTCATGTGCAATCACTCATCACATGTTGTTTCCTTCTATCTTTGACATGCTCAATGCTTATACAGACACTTAGCAAAATGGTTTTGTAAGCAATAAACACATGGCTGCGCATAGATGGAACAACAAGGCAGTTAGAATATTTTTCACTTTCGACTACGAAACAGATTATTGTACATCTGTCCAAAATTTCTTAATATACTTTCCTCACTATCTTCCTTTTCATTATGATTTTCTTCAGTTGTTTCTTAATATACTTTCCTCACTATCTTCCTCTTCATTATGATTTTCTTCAGTTGTGGTCTGTGGCAATTTTTCTACTTATTTTTATTATACACATTTTGTAACTTGTAACTTTTTCTAGATTTGAGAAGCTTTAGGATCAACATTTTTGCATACAAGTAAAATACCTAAAAGGATAACTGCAAGAAGCATAAACATTTTCAAAATACATCTTCCCCACCCAGAAAATAAGTTAGTCAACCTTGCCCTCTGAGAACTGTCAGCCTCATTTGCATGAGACAACTCCATAACCTTTTGTATAATTTCTAGGGGACTGCAAAATATAGGTTTATTATCAGGGATAAATGAGTGGCACTCTGATTTAATGAGTGCACACATACCATCCTTAGAAGTAAAGGGGAAATCAAGTACCATTCTATTCTGCAACTCCACGATATGCATGGCAGTTATTTTATTTGTAATTTGATTTCCCGATTCAAAAGTATCATTGCTTAATATTTCTAATAGTGTTGACAGTTTTCTCAAATTCCAAATTGACTTTACTGCTCCATAAGCAGACACAGTCCCAGTTTGTGAAATAATATGGATCACCCAGATGTATGTATGACAGTCCTAAATGCACTCTTTTCTATATTATGATGGTAAACCCAAGAAGTGTCTATTTTCCCAACTGGATTTGCCTCCCTGTTTCAGCAAGCTTTGCAAATTTTCCTTCAATGTAAAGTCACTATATATAGAAACAGCTGGAATGACATGGCCTATGTAATAACATTCCGACCAGTCTGTTGTAACCGGGGATAAGTTTGATCTCAACATAGATAATAAAATTCAGGTAATGCTGCCATAGCCAACCCTCCAACCCCATCATATATTTTCTGAGTAAAATTGCAGTTGCTCCATCTAACATAAAGTGTGTCAATTTTAACACAACAGGTATGACCATTGACAATTGGATTGCAACCATTTTAAAGGGGCAGTGTTATGCCAATAATTATGTCTACCTTTTAGATTTTGGTTGAAAAGATTGTCCAGATTGCTGCCACACTTGTTGGTACTGGAAACAAAGGAATACCCCCATTGTGTTCAGCTGATATATGTGCACACACACCCCAACAGTTACTGACACTCATTGTCTTTGTGTAAGTATATAGTGGCAACAGAGAAAGTATTAAGCTTAGAATGTCAGTCTGGTGTTCTCTGCTTAATTTTAAACAAACATCTACCTCTGGTTTTAGCCAAATGCTTATTTCTGATAAAAAAAATTGTCCAATACTTACAGTTCAGTGGCTTCTGATGAAAGAAGAAAATGGAATAGAATGATGACTACCAAAATAATAGTCCCAATAATAAGTCCATATGAATATCAAGCAGGCCGGGGCTGGAGAAGTTTCTCAAAGATTAGTAAACAAGGATGATATACTTTCTTTTTGTAGTCCATATAGCATTGATCCCCAAACAAATTCCATCCTGAATTGTCCAAATCATGTGCCAATTTCCACTCATTGCCAATTGTAGATGAAGTTAATGGATTACTAAACTTCACTTCTGATGATGTTGCTGACATTGTTAAAGATTCGCTAAGCCTCATTTCCAACCATGATGATGTTGTTGTCCTCACTTCCAGATACGTTGGTTTCCCTGTTTTGTTCTTGTGGTATGGGATGCAATGGACTTATCAATGAATAGAATGAGGTCATTGGCACTTCATTGATACCCATCACTAGGGAGGGCTTTCTTGATATGTGACACACAAATCCAATTGGATGATTCTTCTCATCGAATAGCTGCAGCTGTTGCAAGGAGAACCAGGAAGGGTCCTTTCCATCTTGGCTGGAGGATGCGTCTTCTAGAGAAAGACTTGATGAATACCAGGTCTCCAGCTGAAACATTGTGGCAAGAGGTTGGACAAGGCTGCTGTTGAGGTTCTATAGCTTGTCAGTGCATTTGCTACAGAAAAGAAAAAAGACAATTGCAATAAAGAAAAACAGATTCATCTGTAACTGCAAATTTTTGGGCAAGGGTATGGCTGGCAGTCTCATAGGGCTTCCTATAAGAATTTCATAGGGAGAATACGTTCTAGAACTAAGTGCACTATGTACATCAAATAATAGAGGCAATGCCTTTGGCCAGTTTCTTCACACAGTTTAGCAATTCTAGGTTTTTAAAGCCTTGATTATTTTTTTCAATGATTCCTGAAGCTTGGGCCATGTGTGGGCAATGAGATTGCATGTTTAATTTTAAAACCTTACATACTTCTTGTACTACCTGGCTTGTAAAGTGAGTTCCCCTGCCTGATTGAATAAAATAAGAAACACCAATTATAGGTATTAACTCTTGTGAATGTTTCTTGGTGACTGCAATGGGATCATTTCTTACACAAGGGTAAGATTCAATCCATCCTAAAAAATATGTCTACAATTACCAATACATATTTAAATTTCGGAGACAGTGGAAGTTCAATGAAGTCTCACTGAACAAAACAAAAAGGTCACTATATCTTTTTCAAAGAATGTAGAAGGGCAGGAACAATGTTTGATACATTATACTCTGAACACATAGTGCAGCTATTTACAAAATGCTGAATGACTCTGTAAATGTAAGGGCATACCAATCAATCAAAATTTGTCTTATTAATGCCTTTTTCCCCAAATGAGAGGGCAAATGATAAACCTCAACTAATCAAGCTAGAAAAGAACATGGGGCTACTAGTGTCCCATTCATGTGGTGCCACACTGAGTCCAGAGAGTGGCTACAACCATCACAGATTCACCTTTCCTTTTCAGAATCATTAGCTTGATTTTGAAAAGACAACTATTCCTGTAAAGAAACAGGTGCTTCTTCCAATAGCTGCAAAAATAAAGCAAGAAATAGTTGCTGAAAGAGTGGACTTTTGTTGACTTTGTTAAACTTGTGGGTGGACTGGAAAGCATATACCCACTTTAGGTCATTAATGTTTATAAGGACACTAAAACAAGCCAATTGTTAGTAAAACAATTTTGTTCTTATTAGTACTTGCATATAATGTTTCCTGTAACCTATATCTATCCTGATAGATAGGACAATCCAAGAAGGAACCATCCCAGATATTTGGAAAATCTCCCACATTATCCCCTTACATAAAGGTGGGAACTCTAATGATTGGCTAATTGCTCTCTTATCACCCCTAGCAAAAATTATGGAAAAAGGCATTCACAAACAACTTCTATTCCATCTCTCTCAACACAACCTAATAGCACACTGTCAACATGGCTTTAGACCATCACATAGTACCACTACTGCCCTTCTATCCTTCACAGATACCATCAATAGAAACCGTAACAAAAACCTCCTCATCTGCACTCTTCACTGACCTCTCTAAAGCTTTCATCATGGTTAACCATACCCTCTTATCAATATTCTGGAATCTCTTTCCTTTGATTCTCTGGCCTTAAAATGGTTCACATCATACCTCAGCAATAGACAACAAGCAGTCCTCTGGGAAAATCAAGTCTCATCCTTTTTACCTGTTACCATTGGGGTCCCTCAGGGCTCTATTCTTGGACCACTTCTCTTCTCCTTATTTATTAATGATCTCCATGTAGCAATTCCACAAGCCACTTGTATTCAATATGCAGATGACTCTACACTAATATGCTCATCAACCTCTCCATCTGAACTATATTCTCTTACTCAAGAGGTTTTCAACACTGTAGAAACATGGTTTACCAAATGCGGTCTCCTTCTTAATACTAAAAAAACAAAACTCCTTCTCTTTACACCCACTACTAGGTCTTCCCCCTTAGACTTTTCAATCTCTTCAAATAATGGTACTGTTATTCTCCCTGACACTACCACTAAACTTCTAGGAATAACCATTGATAATAATCTCTCATTTGATTACCATATAAACAATATCATTAAAAAAGTAAACAGAAAAATAGGCTCCTTATACAGAATAAAACCCTTTTTAACTTCAGCAGCCAGAGCCAAGATTGCTCACTCCCATCTAATCTCAACCCTCCTATATGCTTCACCTATATTTACCAACCTTAAGAAACCAACCTTAACAAATTAGCAACCTCCTATAATAACATTGCTAGATTCGCTACTGGCAATCCCTTCAGAACCCATCACTGTTCAAATCTTAGACAACTAAATTGGCTCGAATTCCAAAATCATCTGATTATCCCCCAACTCACAGTTGCCCACAAGATATTTTACCAACCCAATAATGCCCCTATACTCTCAAAACTCATAGTCCCATATAATAATCTGAACTCCCTATGTTCTTCTAGCAAACTTCTTGCCAGCTTAACAAAGTCTAATAATGCAGCTGGTGACTCTCTGTTTACCAACACAGCAGGAAAGCACTGGAACCTACTACCCACTGAACTAACTCTAACTACTTCCTTGCCACTCTTTAAACAAAAACTTAGAAAACACCTCCAAATGCACTGGCTATGCCCTTGTAGTAACCCTGACTAACCATCCTCTTCACCCCTCTTTCTTCCTCTTCTTGCCATACTTCCAAACTTCTACATGCTTTTGACTTGTAAATAAGACTGACTCTTTTTAAACTCTAATCAACTTAGTGTTTAAATAATTCTATCTCATTATGATCTATTGTACATGACTCTTACTATTCTGTTTTTGAGCTGTCTTAAGCTATATTCTGCTCACTGTACTGTTTCTCAAGTGTTTTTATCTATTGTACATAACTCTTACTGTATTATATCTGTTCTAGCACTCAAACTTTACTCTGTTTTACTGTAACTTTTCTCAAGTATTTTTATTTTGTTTTTTTAATGCTTTTTCACCATGTAACAATATTGTATACTTTGTATATCTGTGTGGCGCTTTTCTCCCCGGGTCTCTACTGAAAATGGAAATATATCCAGCTAGACTAGCCCGGTCAACAAATGTAAAATAAAATAAATAAAAATATCAACTGCATGTTATATATAGCAAATAAGTTTTGTATAATGTGCAGTCAGAGGTGTTGTAAATCTGTGTGTGTCTGTTCAGGACTGTTGTATGTGTTAAAGATATTAAATAAACAAGTACTTTTTAGTTGTAAGAAATATAAGCTTTACAGTATAACAGTAAAGACTGGACAAAAGCAAGTTTTATGTTAATTTGCTGGGATCTTGGGGTGCTGAGGTGGGATGTAAAAGAGCACCGGTTGTTTTATATGTAGAATTAAGATATTTTCTCTTATTTTACAAGGGGGAATATCTAGATTATTGCCCTTTTTATAAGATATAAGCAATTGTTTTTTGTAAACAAGAAGGCTTGAAAAATATAATGTGATGAAAAATTCCAAATGTATTACATCTGCAAAGACATTAGCTTAGTAAATGTTCAGTGGGAGATAGGAAGTCTGCAGCCAAAGGCAACTGTGCATTCTTTTCTGAGTGAAATTTACAAGGATTTATTGTCAAGTACTTTTCCATGGAGAGGAGCCATTTGCAGGTACAAGAAATTAATATGGAGTGTTCTGAGCATTCTTTATTGATGGAAATGCAAAATGTAATGGTACAAAGGCAAGTATTTCAAAAAACAATGAAAAATAAAGTTTGAAGTTATGGGAAGGGAATAAAAGATAGCAGTCATCTCCCTAATAGCCTTAACACTTTAATACATTTAATAGAACCAGGTTCAACACAGTTTTATAAGTAGTGCATTTTGTTCTTAGGGCTAAATGCTAAATGTTTTCTGAAAGTATACAAGCTCACATCTGGCAGGGGAATAGAGATAAAAAACAGACAGCAATCAGTGTAAATGGGAACACAGATTTTAGCATGTACTTTAGCATGGGTAACCTTAATTTTAGGTTAAGTAATACCTTTGGGTTCAGCTGTCAGTTTTGTGCAATTATTCCAACCTGGATGGTTAAGCATTTCTGAAGATATAGATAGTTTGTGTGTTTGTTCTAAGTTAATAGGGGGTGGGGTGATTTGAAAAAAAAGTATTTCGTTTTTTGTTTAATGGTTTTCATTAAAGCAAAAAGTCTTGGAAATGTCACATAGGTTCAAATGGAGAGGAGAAGAAACAACTTCATTAAAGATCAGCCCGCCACACATTAGTGTGTGCATATAACACAAAAGTTGGAAATACACACTGAAAATGTTTCATATGTAATAGGCAGAAACAGTAGCTTTTTATCATAATGGCTATGCTATTCATAATCTCCTGGAACATAGATGGCCTTACATGTATAGACAAAAAGGAAAGAGTGCTGAATCTTTTTAAGAAATGTAAACCACAAACAGTAATTCTGTAGGAGACACATTTAGAAAGAAATGAACATGTGAATTTAACAAAGAAAGGATTTCAGGATGGACATTCAGCAGAATATCAGGGACAATGGAAAAGGGGAGTAATTATACTAATTGATAGAAGGGCTACAATAATGACAGAAGGGGGAAAAGACAATAATGGTAGATTTATGGTTGTAAGAGACTATTGACAAGGGAGTAGGGTGATTACTCTGGTATGTATTTATATTCTACAAAAACTGCCATTATGGAGCTTAAGAAAAATTTGGGAGAAATAATTAGCTTTCAGCATGGAATATTACTTTCAGATGGGGACTGAAACTTGATCTACAATAGTGAGAATGTATCAGGGGACCTAGAAGGGAAAACATAAAAAAGGTAGATTTCTGAAGACATTTCTAAAAGTGTTTGTTATGGAAGACATGTATTCAGTAGTAGGAACTCTGAAATAATTTGCATATTATTCACCAAGTTACAGTAACTGGGCTAGAATAGATAGAAATTATATTTCACAGAAACATTAGCATTTAAATAAAAGCTTTAGCACACATCCAATAAGGATTTCAGCTCATACACCAATAAAAACTAACAAAAAATGCAGGATAATGAAGTAAAAATGAGACACTGGTGCTTCCCCACCTATCTGTTAAAAAGAGGGGAATTAAAGAAATGGGTAGTGGAAAATATTTAAGAGTTATTAGGAATGATAGAAATTTCTTCAAAAGTTATGGCTGAAGTAATAGGAATTACTTGAGTCGACAAAGATTAAAGTATTACATAATAAGGGGAATTTCACAGAAGAAGAAGAAACACAAGTGCAGAGTATTAAAGAGAAAATAAGGGAATATCTGGATAATATGCATGAGCTTAGAAATACCTTTGTTAAGCAACAATTTTTTCTGATAACTAGACCACAAAAAACTTTTAGCACAATGACTTGTTGCCAAACGTAGGGAGCCTATAACAAAATCAGAGATCATGTAGATGTTCTATAGTTATTTTGGAAAATTTATGAAACTTTGTATAAAGGAGAGAGATATGGAAATTAAGAAAGAGCACAAATAGAAATATTTATGGAAGACTTAATTATGCCAAGGTTAGAGGTGGATGAGGCTCACCAACTAATAGTTAAGATAGGAGGGGAATGAGTTAAAATGATGATGTAAAATTGATCTTCATGAAAGTCTCCAGGAACAGATGGTATTCCTTGGAAGTCTGGAAGTTAGGAGTGAAGAAAGTGATAAAGATCTGGAAGGCTTTGATTAGCAGTATTTGGGGAACCACCAACATATAGGAAGAAAGCTGTAGCTGTAATACCCAAGTAAGGTAAAGACCCATCAGACCCAGCTTCATGCAGACTCATTTTAAATTTTAAACCATGATTATAAACTTTTTTGTTTATACTAGCTAAAAGAATGGCATAGGTGTTGACAAAATTGACAGATATGGATCAATGTGGTTTTGTGGAGGGAAGGCAAACATTTAATAACATTAATAGAACAATGATGATCCAGAAGGAAGCAGAATTAAGAAAACACCACTGTTGGTGGTGAGTAAGCTAGGATTTCATGAGTAGGGCAGTGGAAACATTTGCATTCCCCGATACAACAGTAAGGTTAATTAGAAGGATATAAGAAGGGCTGGAGGCAAAAAATAAACTGGAAGGGTTCCTCTTTGATAAGTTGTGTTTAAACAGTGGAACCAGGTAGGGTTTTCTTCTTTCCCCTATGTTGTTTGCTTTATATTTAGACTAACTGGGAAAGCAGACAAGGGACTATAGAAATTCAAGGATATAAATGGTATGGTGGTAAAAAAAAGCTAGCTTTATTTGCAGATCTTATTTTTCACCGTATAAATTCAGAAAAGGACATCTCAGTGTTTAGGAACATTTGAGAGTTTCAGATATACAATTAATGAAAATAAAACAAAGGTTATAGCTGTAAATTATGTACCCACAAAAGAACTGGTTCAGCAATACCCATATTTATGGGGACATAAGATTAAGTATTTAGGAGTATGGATTAAAAAGGCTTCCATTATGGCATTTAAGGATATTTGGGAAGAGACTAAAAAGATAATATAAAAACTGAGAAACTGGAATCTCTTTTCTGTGGATATGGATAGTAAGAGACAAGCAGTGAAAATGTTTTTTTAGTCCCTTTAATTTTATAAACAGATCAGGCATATTTTTATTAACCAGAATAGAAGAGGTTGACAATAATGAGTTGAAGGGATTTATCTGTGAGGGGAAGAGGGCAAGGAGTTATGTTGGGTAAGCTAATTCATCCAATAGAACATGGTGATTGAGGATTATCTGATATGAAGGGATGTTTTAGAGCTTCACAATTAAGGCTCATATACATAATACAAGCAGACGGTTATAATTCAAAATGGAAAGGGATGATGATGAAACAAGGGGAAATTCAAGAATAAAGATTGAGTGGGATTTTGGATGCAGATCCTTAAGGAGAATAACATCAACCATATAGAATATTACATTCATAAAGTAGCAGAAAGTATTCTAAGAACTAAGCCAACACAAAATACTGGGGAAAGATTTTGCCAATAGGGATAACTCAAAGAGGGGTACACAAAATAAGCAAGCAGGAGATGTAATTTACTGGAGACAACTGGCAAAGAAACCAAGGTATTAGGAACAAATAACTAGAGAGGGAATGTTAAGAGTGGGTTAAAGCCAAGAAGACATTTGAACTGTCAGCTAGTGACAGCCTGCCAAACCGGGGATTGATATCAGACTATAGGCAAAGAAAAAGGGATAGGGGAATCTTAAGTGAAAGACCTTCTCTGATGGAGTTTTTAGTTGAATCTAAAATAGAAGCTGCTGTTAAAAAAGGATAATTAATAGGGCATATAAAATATTGCACAATGATGTATTTTTAGAATTAGAGGAGATTAGAAAAGGTTGGGCAGAGAGACTGGAAAAGCAATATACAAGAGAATTATGAGCTGACATATGTATGACTTTTAAGTATGCAACAAAGTCCAGAAGGTTTAGGATCTTTGCTTGTAAGTATTTGAATAAGTAATTTTTAACCCTAAGCAGACTTCAAATAATGTTTTCTCAGGTAGATAGCAAATATTGGAGATGTGATGGGTTTGAAAGAGGTAACTGGCAACATGTGTTTTTGCAGTGTAATAAGTTGGCAGATTTTAAAAATTCCCTAAAATGTAGTCTGCCAGATATATTGGGTGAGCAAATGGCCGTAACTAAGGATATGTACATTTTGAGCAGGGACACAGGATCTAAATTGCCTGGACACAGTACAGCCTTATTAACTTTAATTCCGTTAGCTGCCAAAAAACATATTACTAGAAAATGGAAATCAAAGTCTAAACCAACTGTATTGGAAGTATTTAATATTATAAAAGAGTGAAAAGAACTGGAAGAGAGATCTTTAGAAAAGGGTATAAGCAATTTATATAGAAATACAAATGGAAATTGTAGGAACGATACATGCAGAATAATGTCCAGGAGGAGGAGTAGGGTTTAAGGGAAGGCAGAAATCTAGCAATTTATGGAATGTTGGAATGATAATTACAAAAAAGAGAAAAGATATGTGATTTATAATACATGCAAATGGAAAAAAAGTTAAATGTTTTTTTTTTCTGTTAGTTTATTTGCCTATGTCTTAAGTAATAATTTAATAAAGGTGTTAGAAAAAAAAATGTACTGAAATAAGCATCATGTTTAAAACCATCATTTCTACACTGCACCAATAATCCTAATGCTACTTTGTTCGTTTTACAACAGAACAGGAGAAATCTCTTTAAATATTAAAGTTTTTAGCTGTACAAAAGCTTGTTCATGTTGTTCTTGCCAGGGCAAGGGCTCAGGGGTGTCTTTCTTTAATAATTTAAATAATGGTTTTACTACTTCCATACAATCTGTCAGTCACATAAAAGCCTGCAACTGCTTTAATGTTGTAGGGGGTGGTGCAGTCTGAGTAGCAGTAATGCATGAAAGCAAAAGCTGCCAGGAGCCTTTTGAAAAGAGATCTTCTAAGTATTGAACTTGTGGTTTCCACACATGTAGTTTTACGTTATTAACCTTAAATACCAGTTCTACTAATTTAGTTAGTGTCTTACCTACAGCTAGAGTAAGAATCAGAAGCTAAAAGCAAATCATCTACATACTGTATTAAGGCAGACCCACAGTGAAAGTGAATTTTATCTAAATTGTTTCTTCATTTCTCTAGAGAAAGGACTAGGTGATTCTATATATCCTTGGGGCAACCTTGTCCATGTATATTGCTGTCACTTGTATGTAAAGGAATACAAATACTGACTGTGTTGGTGAATAGGAATGGAAAAGAAATCTGAGGAAATATCTATCATGGAAAAGGTGGCAGCTGTCAGGGGGATAGAACTTTGTATAGTAGCTGGGTTAGGTACTACAGGAAAAGCCAGCTCTACTACTGCATTAACTGTGCTTAAATCTTGTACAAACCTATAGGTGTTCTTGCCTTTTTTTAATAGGCAAAATAAGTGTATTACATGGGCTTCTGGTTGGCACTGTTATTCCTTGCTGGAATAATGCAAAAATGATAGTTTCAATTCCTTTCTCTGCCTCAGTTGAGAATAGGTACTGAAATTCCATTTGTAGATGCTCATAAGGTTTTAAAATAACTCTGACTGGTTCTGGATCTTTGCCCTACCTCATTGTCATGGGTAGTCCACAGCTGTGGAGGAATGGTTTCAAGTCACTCTAGAGTCATATAAGAGGTCTGTTCCAATCTATGAACTGCAATGAGTGTGGCTTTGTCAAGGCAAATGTCAGTGTAATACAGATCTAAATGGAAATGTTCATTTGGAATACCTAAGAAAACTCATTCAGGAGTGAAGAATACAGTATGTTGTAAGTTACACAATAAATTTCTGCCAGAAAGATGTAAAGGTGCAGTATTTCCTACAATTTATTTTTATTTTATTTTATTTTATTTAACATTTGTTAACCGGGCTAGTCTAACTGGAGACATCTCCATTTTCAGCAGAGGCCCGGGGAGAAAAGCTCCACAATTGTACAGACAGTAAATACAAAACAAAAATGAAGAGAACAAAGTTTGATAGGATAAGTAAGTATAGTGCACAACATAAGAATTAAGTCCTGGTTTAGTAATACATATAATTAGCAGTTTTGGACTAATATGATAGGAAGTAAGAAAAAAAAAAAGAACATGATAGATAAGAAAAGAGAAAGGAAAGTGTAAAAAATATAAGAACTACAATAATAGAGAGCAGGTATAGAGTAGGGAAGATAGAAAGGTGAGAGACTGCTGTGGCCATGGTTAGTCAGGATTGAGACTAGTGTTTTATTAGGTTTGTTTTTAGTTTTTGTTTAAAGAGAATAGGAGATGTGATGGAAGTGAGTTCAGTGAGAAGCTGATTCCAAGACTTACCAATGGTGTTGGAGAAAAGGGAGTCACCAGCTGAGTTATTAGATTTACATATAGTAACTGAATTGAGGTTTGTGTAAGGGGTAAAGAGATTAGAGAGGATAGGTGTATTGTTAGGTTGGTAGAATATTCTGTGGACAAAGGTAAGTTGAGAAAGTAATAGCATGTTGTGTAATTCTAGCCAGTGAAGTTGCTGTAGATTCAGACAGTGGTGAGTTCTATATTTGTTTCGTGACAAATCTAGCTATGTTATTAAGAGTGTTCGCTAACTTAGAGATTGTTTTTCTTGAGGTTAGTGTAAATGGGTGAAGCATAGAGAAGAGTAGAAATAAGATGAGAGTGGGCAAGTGTAGCTTTAGCATTGGGAGTTAAGAATGTTTTAATTCTGTAGAGGGAGCCCAGTTTATTGACTGTTTAATGGTATTGTTAATATGAGTATCAAAAGTAAGGCTGTTATCTATAGTCACGCCTAGCAGCTTAGTGGTAGAATCAGGGGATAACAGTACCATTGCTAGAAGAGATAGAGAATTCTAGTGGGGGGGACCTAGAAGTAGGCTTAAATAGGAGGAGTTTGGTTTTTTTAGCATTCAAGAGTAAACAGTGTTTTAAGAACCATGTCTCAACTGTGTTGAAGATGTTTTGAGTAAGGGTTTGTAACTTACAGGAAGTTTTGAGTCATCAGCATATTGAATGCAAGTGGCTTGGGGTAAGGCCAATTGAAGGCCATTTATGAATAGAGAGAAAAAGGAGAGGACCTAGAATAGAGCCCTGGGGAACACCAAAGGTGATAGGGAGCAGAGATGAGAGATTGTTACCCCAGAGGACAGCCTGCTTTCTATTGCTGAGGTAAGAGGCAAACCAGTGTATAGCCTTGGGTTCAAGAGAGATAGATTCCAGGATTTGTAGGAGTTGGAGATGGATGACCATATCAAAAGCTTTGGAAAGGTCTATAAAGAGGGCTGAAGATAGGTTGTTATTGTTGCGATTTTAAAGATATAATCAGTGAAGGAAAGGAGGGCAGTGGTAGTACTGTGAAAAGGCCTAAAACCATGTTGGCAATTGGACAGAATATTATGTTTAGTAAGGTGATTCATTAGTTGATGGTGTATGCATTTTTCCATAATCTTTGCTATTGGTGATAAGAGGGCTATGGGTCTATAATTTTGCCACCTTTATGTAGGGGGATGATGTATGAGATTTTCCAGATATCAGGAATGGTTTCTTTGCTAATAGTTCTGTTTATAAGGATGGATACAGGGTAGGCTATTATGGATGCTGCTTTTGAAGGTAAAGGGAGGGAGATTAGTAGAAGTGGGATCAGGGATGGATGATTTATCTATGGAGAGGTGAGAGGCCAGAGAGTTAATGGTTTCAGTAAAGAAGGAGTTAAAGGTGTTGGCAGTTTCTAGGGTTGTGTGTTTTTCTGACTCAGAGGGGGAGGGAGTAGTAGTCTTTCCAGGGTGAATGTTGCCCAAAATTGTTGTGGTTTATTAGTATTAATTTGTTGGAGATTACTATAATAGTTTCTTTTGTCACAGATTATGGCTTTTTTGGTAGAATTTCTCAATTGCCTACAATAAAAACATGTTGCTTTTTTAATGGACATATCTGAATAAGAACATTTTTTTTCCTCTGGATAATTCAAAGGAATCCCAGAGACCCCCCACACCCCAAACTGATTTTGTGGAGAGTGTATGTGCTCTGCATTTGATGAAATGATCGTAGATTTAGTTGCTCCTGTGTCAATAAAAGAGAAGACTAGAACAGAATTACACACTGTAATATTAACAAAGGAACCTTTTTGGTCCACTGGTACCAAAGGAATGGTAGTGTCTCCTATTTGTGGCTATCCTAATGATCATGCTATGTTGGTGGCTGCCAAGTGGTACTCCACGTAGGAGGTTTCCACTTGTTGTTAGGCTTGGACATTGAGCTGAGTGGTGGACAAAAAGATGGGTCTGTTTACTGAAGGAAAGGACACTCTTTATGTCAATGACCACTCTGACCACAATTAAAGCAAGGGCTAATATATGACCTGAGCTGCTGGGTCTGTAGTGAAGTAGAGGAGCAACAACTTTGCAGATATTGGCCTGGAGCTTGTTGTGGAAAGAATTTAAATCTACCTCTACCTCCTCAATTCCTCCACCCCTGCCTCCTTCTCCGTGGGTCAGTATTGAATTTCTGAAGTTGAACATCTACTAATTTATTTTGCTCTTCTTTTTCTTCCCTGGCTATATTATCTGTCACATATTGTGTTTAATTAACTATTTCATAAATACCTAGAATGGGCCAATTTAGACAAACTTTTTTTAACCTGTTCTTGTATAGGTGGTAATAACCTTTATACAAATGCCGTTGATATCCCACTGGTTGCCACTCCTTCTGTAGCTTGTGGATGCCCACACATCATTCATGCATTGAAAATATGCATCAGTAGTTTTGGTCTCTTGTACAATTGCTTTGTTCTTATCCAGTCAGGTGTTGAATGGCATATAGCAGTGATCACCTTCACCAAATTGTCTCTTGTGTCTAGGAATCATTCAGTGTGTGTTTTGGGATTATTATCTTCTATAGTTCATTTTCACCCATATTTTTCTAAAATTATTTGGAGGAGTGGAAACTTTTAAAGGTGGCCACAAGTCTAAAATGTAGGTTTTTGTAACTGTACATGTCTTAACATTTTAGCATATTTAGCTGAATGTGTTGAGATGGGAGTGAGAGAATCTACAATAGTTTAAAAATCTACTGCAGGCCACAGGTGTACTACTCTTATCCTAGATTCAGCATCAGTATCCTGGGCTCCTTGAAGATTAGACCTGGTATGTTGGTGGTGGGGGTGTCATCAGGGGATAAATTGGAAGTTGATGCATCCTCATAGCTTTGCTTGGGAGGTGGGTTCCACCTGTATTCTTTTGCATCACTGATTATTGGAAACTGTATAATTAACTTTTTAAGATTCTTTAAAGTAGTTGTCTTAGATGGTGTGTTTTACTACCATATCATTTTACCTTGTCTATATATTTTGCTCCAGATGCATACTTTTGTTTTGGATAGAACTGTCTACTTTTATTCATTATTCATATTAACATTTAATCAGAATGTGAAACAGTATGCTGTCAGACGGATTTAGGATGGACAGAAGTGACTTGGGAAGTATCAAGGCAAATAGTAGAAGGTTTCAACATGAAATTGCTCTACTATCTGCCCACCCGGAGAGTGAGGGCTATCTGCTTTCACAGAAAACAGAATGATCATAAGGAGGAGGGGGAGATGAAGTAGTCAGGGGCCAGTCATCATAAGAATAATCTTTCTGAGTTATTTTAAATTTTCTAATTGTTAAGGCCCCAGGTAGCAGAGATTTGTCCTCTGCACATTTCTGTAATGTAGCTACTGTACTATTAGGTGCCTGCAGTTGTGTTTTCAATCTAGCAGAATTATATTTTAGACTTCTAAGTATAGATTTTTCCCTTATTTTTAGATTCTTCTTGTCAGTCATTAAAAGCTCATCAACCGGGGGATGTACTTTGTTTCTTTTTTGTTTAAGCTTCTTTTTAAGATTTTCTAAAATAACCTTATCAAAAGTTCCACCCTCAGGGACCTGAAGTGCCCTGTCATTTTTATTGAGCTCAGACCACATTACTAAATAATTACAACTGACTCATACACATTAATTAATAAATGTCTAGCTGGAGTCCCAAACTTCAGCTCTTTTAATATCCCAAACACTCACACGCAGTGCAATTTCAATGCAGTGGTAACATTACCAACTCACACTCATTAGAAACCACTCTCATACAATATATAATGATATGCAACTATGATTAAAACCTGCTCTCATATATGTATGTGATTAAACCCACTCTCTTACAGAAATACATCTTTTGTGATTAAAACCCGCTTTCATACAAAATATATGTACTGTAACCCATTCACACAATTTTAACCTGCTGTTATAAAATTTGACCCACTCTCATACAAAATCACTGAACTACTGCAAATAATTGTGTAACAAAAGCTTACCTGTAGAGACTTCAAATTCCACTGTAGTTGGAACTCTTACAGAAATACCTCTTTTGTGATTAAAACCCACTTTCATACAAAATATATGTACTGTAACCCATTCACACAATTTTAACCTGCTCTCATAAAATTTGACCCACTCTCATACAAAATCACTGAACTACTGCAAATAATTGTGTAACAAAAGCTTACCTGTAGAGACTTTAAATTCCACTGTAGTTGGAAAAATATAGTTTTGTACTTGTACACCAGAAATACACTGGACAGAAAACCTGTCATGAATGGGCCCACAAGGTAATTTCTGCTGCAGTAACTCACAAATGGCTCAAAATATGAGACTTCATGGCACCAGACTGTTATGGTCAGAAATAACTTTATACAGCACAGTTCAACAGAGTAGAATAATCTCCATTATTGCAAGGAACACACATATGTGGGAGACTAAGCAATCAAAGTCTTGTCTTCATGAATACAAGAAACTTTAACCTTTTATTCTGTAAAAGCTTCAAAGCAAAATATTTTGTATCTATTAAACTACAACCAATAATCGATTACAACTAAACACCTTTGTATTATGTTCCTTACTAAGAATCTACAGACCAGTTATCTGTGCTCTTCCTTATTAGGCAAAAGTTTCAATCTGCCACGTTGGAACTTTCTGTGCTGGCAATATGCGCATTGATAATGGAAGAAAATCAAAGACAGGCCTAGGCTGTCAGGAGCCATGTTAAACACAATGGATTCCAAAAAGGAAAATATTATGTATACACTAAACAATTTTTCCTGTCTTAACACTTATCCCTTCACATCTTTCAATCTTGTCCTGTTTTTCTGTTTCTGCCTCTGTTGCCTTTCTGCTCATCTCTCCCAACATCGATTTCTCCAGATTTGTGTTTCTCTGTCTCTTTGTGCACATTTCTCTCTCCCTCTCATTCAGTTTCTGTCCCTCTCCCACTCTGTCCTATATTTGTCTATCAATCTATTTGTCTCTCTCTTTCATCTGTCCCATTTTCTCTGTTGTCAGTGTTTCTCTCTTTCTCCTTGTCTTTTTTCTGCTGCCTGCCTCTCCTTGATGGGTCTTGTCAATTCAGCGAACAGTGACATTGCCAAATGGCATCGCATTGAAAATGCAGTATCATGAACTGTTTCAACGGAGATTGCATTATGGTAGAATTGGGGAAATTTGCCCTTTTCCCTACTGTAGTGCAATCTCAGAGTTGGTATATATAGTTAGCAAGAGGTGTGGAGGTTCGAGATACTGCATGTTTGATGTCACCATTCACTGAATTGACATAGATCCCTCCTTGACATCTTCATCTGTTGCTGCTTTTCTCTTTCTGCATTTGTAGCGCCTTCCTTACATCTCTCTGCCTATCGGTCTGCCCCATTTCTTATTGGGTTTCTCTCTACTTTATCTGTATTTGTGTTTATCTCTATCTCCTTTTCTCTTTGTCTTCTTGTCTCCCTGTGTGCCTTCCTAACTCCATGTATATACCTTTGTCTCTCTGAGTTTCTACCTTTTTGATGTGGCCAATCCAAAACAAATATGGATTGTGGAGCTGCTACTGCCCAAGCACAGATGCCAGTCATCCAGTCCTACATAATTCCACTTCTTGGCACACTCACCCCTCATTTTTTCATATTCTGCATATTTAGGGATGCAGATATGAAGCTACGAACACTAAGCTGCAGATACAAAGCAAATTTCATACAGGCATTAAAGGCATAAGACCCAATCCATTATAACAGGTATTAAATGTAGCCCAAGGTGCAAATTGTTGCTTGTGCCCCCATGCAAGGGTCTCATTACCATCTGGATGAATTGATTCTTGTGTTTACATGCCTTATCTTACTTTTCAGCTTTTTTCTCCAGATTTTCCACACATTATAACTGACCAAGGCAGCACTGAAATAAATAAATGAAGCTGTGGAGCAGCCCCCAGGAACGATGGGGTTCTTGAAAATCTGAGGTGCATTTCAGAGCTTTTTCCAACTTTTTGAGCCAATGATGGCCACAACAAATTTTTGACTAAAGAAAAAAAGTTTATTCTTTCCAGGGGGAAATAAGTTGTGCCCAAGGCTTAATGTTTAAATCTGGCAAAAAATGTATTTCCAGATAAACCAAGAAGACAAATGCTTGCAAAGACACATTCATCATATCTGGAAATAGTTTTTTGCCTATGTAACCCCCCTCCCAAAAAACAAAAGAAAAAGATAGTCACCTTCTATGTACCCCTGTGGTATTAGATTGGAATGAAAGTGAAATTACAAAATGACCAACATCACATATTTCAAGTTGCTGCTGTCATAAATGTGCACAATAAGATAACCACCAATCCCCGTGCACCCCACTGATGTCAGAGAGGGATAAAAATGAAGGGACAAAATGCCACAGAAACATATTTTGACTTGATGATGTCATCCACATACACATAGCATGCCTCCTGAATAAATGTCTGAGGCTTAATTGTGGGGGAGTAAACAAAAACTAACAATTCCAGTAATGGATTCAAATGCATTGTTCTTGACAGTACATTGGCCTGGGACAAGATTTAGTGACCTTCTGTGCAATCCTCTGAGGTCTGATTGAGAAGAGAATTGAAGAGATAGTGACCACATGGTCTCCAGCTACCACATGCACTGTATAAATCTTCTATGCACACCTTTGAACAGGGTAAGTTTTACAGTAAGTGAAGTCCAGGGCAAAGGTTGACGATGACATTCCCCCACTAAGCCTGTCTAAAAAATCCATTATATAGCTAGGAATTTGGGGGTTGCCAGGACCCCAGAAGGTCTGAGGGTCTAGATGCTCTCTCATGCATATTCAACTTTATTTTTAAAGATAATTATTTGTTAACTGTTTTTTACTACTATCTAGAAGAGTTAGGTATGTGCTCCACCCATATTGTGCATGTTCACTGATAGAATCACTGGTATGTTTTCCATATACATGTTGACTCTGTTCATGAAAAGCCAGGTATGTTATAAAATTTGAGCATGAACCACACAGACACACACTGCAGGTTTACTTTTAGGCAAACTGAAGGATTGACATTGCACCTATGGCATGCCTTTGTGGTGTTGGTAGAAACTAGAGCACCTGGATAAATCCCACAAAGGTAAGCTGGGAAAGAGAGATAGAGAGAGGGCATGCAATGATGCCACAGTCAAGAACTCAAACAATGAACCAAGTGCTTTGAGATAGCAACAGTGCTCAGTGATTGGCTGCTTTCACATGCATCCTGCCCAGACCTCCAAAGACAGCCACTCATTGTGCACGATAGATGCGATGGAAAGTGAAAAAAATTATGTCCAATTTGTTACTGTTGGGTACACTGCAACATCCATCAGACACAGACATATATACATGCATATCAATAATTATTTTACACAGATTTCAGCAAACAGAATAGACTGTATGACACAGCTTCTACAGAGCCAGATCAGTGACTGTTTAACTGTGATCAAAACAACAGCAAGGGTGTCACTTTTATTCATAGCTTTTGTACCAATCAGCCATTTTATGGACTGTGTACACCTCATATGTCTGATCAGGATTTGAAAGAATTGACCTTAATGCAGTATTCCATCTTGCTTTGCACAAATGTGAGCTAGTTCTGCAGAGCCAGATTAATGAGTATTTAACTTTAAAAAAAAAAAAAAAAAAACATACTCCAAAGCCAAGAACACAGCATTCATGGGACCCGACAACATCCCAGTCTGCATTCTACATGAACTACAGAATGAACTGGCACCCCACCTAAGTACCATGTTCAATCATAGCCTCACCTCAGGCTTTGTGCCCACTGAATGGTGCACAGCAACAGTTATCCCACTCCACAAAGGTGGAGCCACCACGGACCCAAGGAACTACCACCCCATTAGCCTGGTCTGCAAGGCTATGGAACATATCATCATGGAACCTATAAACAATGACAATGGTAATCTCCAAACTCTGGACCCTACCCAGTTCAGGTTTGTAAAAGGCAGATCATGTCTCCTAAACCTGATAGACTTCTTTGAAGCGGTCACCAAAGCCGTAGATGAGGGTAAGGTGGTTCACACAGCCTATCTAGATCTCACCAAGGCTTTTGACACCACCCCCCCCACTCTGGAATTATAGATAAACTCACTAGTAATAGTTTATACTAGGTATAAATCCCTATATCACAAGATGGGTTGCCAAGAACCCACACTGTGAAAGTAGCAGACTAAATCCAACTTCAGACCAGTGACAAGTGGAGTACAACACGGTTCAGTCCTAGGTCCTCTCCTGTTTGGTATCTACTTCTCTTAAGTACAGGTTAACACAGAAGGTCTTTGGCTAACAAGGTTCGCAGATCACTGCAAACTAGGAGCCATAATCAAAACTCCTAACGATGTGGACATCCTACAAAAGGGCCTCACTGAGACAGATGTCTGGTGTCAAAGCCATGGCCTCAAGCTCAATACCATAAAGTGCATTGTCATCCTTTTGGTAAAAACTATGTTCCCATGAACTACCACATAGGCGGTAGTCTACTTAACACTGAAAGTGTGATGAGACCTTGGGACACAGGTGGACAGTAGTCTCTCCTTTGATAATCACATCGCCTTTGATAATCACAGTAGTCAGGAAGTCCTTCTACATGGCACACCTCATCACAAAAGGTTTCTCATCCAGGAAAAAAGAGGTCATTGTTCCCCTCTACTCATCACTCATTAGACCCATTATAGAGTAAAATGCCCCTTTTGGTATTTACCTCAAGACATCTACAACAACTGGAAAGGCCACAGAAATACCTCACAAAGAGGATTACCAGCCTCAAACAGATGCCCTATGCAGACCATCTCAAAAAACTCCAGCTTTACTCTGTCACGTATCGCCTACTCAGAGGTGATCTCTGCCTATCATACAAAGCTATGTCAAACCCAGAGCTGTTAGACATGCTCCACTTAAAGAAATCCCAGTCCCTCCGAGCTACATGCTCTAGGGACCTAAACCTTGTCACCACAATAAACAGAACATGCTGGAGGGATAGATTCCTGTCCCAGAGACGTCCCATACTCTGGAACAAACTACCTACCAATATCAAACAAACTCCTCATTAGCACTCTTCAAGAAAAATCTTGATGATTGGATGTGAGATAGGAAATTCACCCCGGGGATCACTTCTGTGGCTCTGCTTGAAAAGGGCACAGGAAAATAATTTTCTTGGGTGGCAAAAGCCAGGGTACCATTTGGCTAGGTTTATATAGGCCCTAGGGCCAATAGCCTAGTACCTACCTATGAACTTGATTATGATAGCAGGGTCAACCAATTTAATTCACAGACAACCTCCCATCCCTGTACCCAGCAATTATTGACATTTTGTGTACACAAGTGTCTGACTGTGGTTTAAAAAACAACAAACAGTGGCCACAACAATATATTTCAAGTATGTTTCACAGAAACACACAGTAGCAGCAGTACATATTTCCAGCTTACACATGTGAATGCAGATTAGTCTTGCAAATCCAGACTACTGGCAGTTGGTAAGAAAGTCCATTTTCACTGCACAGCAAGAAAGAGTATGGTATCTAGGTCCAGGGGTGTGATTGTTTCACTGTATTCATCATGCATTAGGTTGATCACACAGTATAATGTCCTCTTAAGTATGTGCCTGTTCAAAAACAACTTGAATGGCCACAACACTTTCTCACCAAGAAAATCAAAATTCCAAATCATACAAACTACACTAACCATCTCAAAGCCTTTGTAACTCTTCTCGGTAATACAGACTGCTGAGGGACAATCTCTGCCTCATGTACAGAATGCCAACAGACCCTATCCTCTCTGATGTACTGCACATCCATAAATGCAATGGTAGAATAAACACCTGCTTAAGAGACCTCAATCTCTTCTACAACATAAATATAACATATTTGGAGAGACAGGTATGTATTGTAGAGAACGCCACTTCTTTGGAATGGACTTGCTCTCCACAAAAACAAAGTACTTCAATTACTCTATTCAAGCATAATCTAGACAAATGGATGGCAAACCACAAATTCACCCCCGGTTTAACTTCCTTGTCTCTTATGGACAAGGGTAACATGTAAATGTTTTGCCTGGCTCTGGATTATTCATACTTAAATTACAAGGGCTAAAAATTCCATGGGAATGCAGTGCTAGGTTTATAAAGATCCTCCTGGATAAATAGCCAAATAAGTACCAATGAACCCATGAACCTATTGCAATATTGCCCATTTTAGCTTTCCTATGTTTCTTGTTCTTTTTCCTTGTTAAACAATTCTGACCAACTTTCATGCAAGTCTTCTGCAGAAGATTCTAGAACATTGTCTTGTAACATATCTTCTTCAGATGTTTCCTTCTCCATCTGCTTGCTTTTCTATCTGGGTACTCATTGGCCCATCATGTTGGAATATTGTGTCAGAATTTCCACTCTGAATCCTTCACTTCTCAGTTGGTCTGTCATTTCAATTTGCCTTGCTAAAACTTTTCCCCCCAATTACATTTTGCCTTTGTGATATTATTATTTTTTTTTTTCTGTGAGGTTTGTCATTATTTGGGTGCCTGAATGTATTTTTGTTCAAATATCTTTGGAGCTGCATTTTTCATACTGATTAGTTATTTTCTTCTCTACATAAAAGTCACACCATATCATATCTCTTTTTCTATCTCATGACCATATTTCTTTTTTATAACATTCGATAACTTCTGTTTTTCAGTTTTTTTTACCTTGTCTGACTTCATCCATGACTTCCTTTTCTAAGCGGCCTAATGTTTCTTTATCTAGGTAACGTTTTGTTCTGATCTGTTGCATTAAGGATTTTTAATCATTATCTGTAGCGTTTAACAGTATTTCTTGTACAAATTATCTTTCCTCTAGTTTCTCTCTTACTTTTGCTACATATCCTCTGGAAATTATTTATTTATTTAATGTGTAATAGTAACACTACATAATCTTTTTCTTATCCTCAGCATTCCACTTTGTCTCTATGCCTCTTGGACTACCATATTCTTTTGTTGGTTTGTGTGGACTCAAGCTTCCTTCTACTACAAGGAAGGGGCATCCATACATGGTCTAGCCCTGTGGTAGGAAAGTTTCCATGTTCTGAGGATTCTACACTGCCTTCTCACTCTTGGCACTACTGTGAAACCGGAATGAGTACCTTTTTATCCAGACACTTGTGCACCCAGTCTTCTTTTTTATTTTTTGACCTACATTTTTTTAAGATACAGTAAACTCTCAGTTAACCAGTACCCATGGGGATTGGTAGATGCCGGATAACTGTAGTTTCTGGTTGCTTTACAGCTACTATTAAAAATAGGCCTGACTAATACTGTACCCTATACTATTTGTTTGGTCTGACTTGTTCTCATGTTGGAGAGAGTGGGAATTTATTCCCATCTTCCATTTTAAAACTCTAAAAATATGAGGTATGTTTCTACAGGGGGAGAACAGAGTGCAGTACATGCAAAATTGTACTGTATTTCTTCGATTTTTTTTTTGCCGGTTGCTTGAGTTCCGGTTAACTGAGAGTTTACTGTATATCAGATGCAGTTTCTATGTCAGTGCTGTCTTGGTGAGATTTTGTAAAAACAGGATCTACTAAGGGAAGTTACTTTCAAAGACTTGAGGATTAATTTAGTTCCAGTGATATTGCATACTTTCCTTTTCTTGCAGATTCCCGATTCCATCTCTTCATTCAGATGCCTCTGTTTCTAAGCTGAATATGCAATTTGGTTGAAGGCTGACACCATCACAGTTGGGTTCTGTTAAGGAAAGTAAACTAATTGCATCTGACAAGCAACAGTGCTGACAAATCCAGAAAAACAGGTTTCACATCAACATGCATTTTCTGAAAAAGAGGTATGAAACTCT
Organism: Protopterus annectens; assembly: GCF_019279795.1. Classification (NCBI taxonomy): domain Eukaryota; kingdom Metazoa; phylum Chordata; order Ceratodontiformes; family Protopteridae; genus Protopterus; species Protopterus annectens. The sequence continues at coordinate 63,831,070 of NC_056738.1, forward strand.
AAATGTTCCAGGCCATCTTAGTTTAGCAAAAGCTAAGCTTGTTTCCTGCCTTTCCTTAAGTAGTCTAGTCCAGATACAAATTTGCTGTATCCAGGATTGTTTGTACGCTTCTGAGCCCCCAAGCCTTTCTGTGCTGGAGGGAAGCCTTCTAGCTTATCAATGGGAGTGGTAAGCACTAGGTAGCTTATCTACCACAAGAGGAGTGGTTTCTGGCCCAGAAATTGTAGTTTATTAGCAGTTTGGGGAGTTTTTCCATCTCTTTTCAACTTTCTGGTTTAAAAGCCCACATTTGTGCTTATTTCCTACATTTCCTGTAACTAATCTTATAGGTTCATAGGTTGGTACTAGGCTATCAGCCCTAGGCCCTATACAAGCCTAGCCATAACAATTCCCTGGCTATTTCTTCCCACACTATTTACTTCCCTGGACCCCTGTCTAGCAGGGCGACTGACGTGATCCCTGGGGTGAATTTCCTTTCTCCCATCCAATCATCAAGGTTCCTTTTGAAAAGGGCCAAAGAGGCACTCTGCTTGACATGTATGGGCAGTCTATTCCAGAGTCCGGGGAGTCTCTGGGTCAGGAACCTATCCATCCAGCATGTTTTGTTTATTGTGATGACAAGATTTAGATCCCTGGAGCATGTGTCTCTGAGGGATTGGGATGTCTTTAAGTGTAGCATGTCCAACAGCTCTGGGTTTGCCATGGCCTTGTATGTTAAGCAGAGATCGCCTCAGAGTAGACGATATGAGACAGAGTATAGCTGGAGTTTAAGGTGGTTAGTGTAGGGCATCTGCTTTAGGCCTGTGATTCTTTTAGTGAGGTATTTCTGTGGCCTTTCCAGTTGTTGCAGATGTCTTGAGAGGTACATAACAAATGGGGCGTTGTATTCTATAATGGGTCTAATGAGGAATGAGTACAGTGGGAAAATGACCTCCTTTTTTTCTGGATGAAAAGCCCTTAGTGATGAGGTGTGCCACATAGAAGGATTTTCTGTCTGTTGTGGCAATGTGGTTATCGAAGGTGAGACCACTTTCCAGATACAGATTTGTTGTATCCAGTTTATAAGCTTCTGAGCAGTGCCAAAGTCTGTTCAAGTTTTCCCTTAGATCTACTAGTTCTCTCCTCTCCTGCACTTTTACTAGCTTATTAGTCTTCTTGCAGCAATTTATTAGTCTTCTTGTGGCAATTATTGTAGCACACAAAAGTGCTACCAGCACTAAATGTTCTACAATGAAATAGCTCCAGTACTTATTAATGCCCACCCCTCCAGGCATGTCTAAAGTCAGTTTCCTGTGCATTCTCCTATTAACCTGGTGAACTTCGGCAACCTGAGGCAATGTAGCAACTGCCTCATGTACACTGACAACCCCCTCCTCTTACCTCCCAACAGTGAGACTTGTGAGAGATGCACTTGTATATCCAAATTAGAAGCCATGCACTCTCCAGTCAAGACCAGAATAGCTGGTCAAGAGGAGAAGGTCAACACTTGCACCACACCATATGGAACACATAGTCCTCCAGAACACACACCAGCACTGCCTTTATATAAAAACACAAACTGCACACCCACCTTCATGGAATTCACCCAAACAGCAGAGACCTCCAAGGCAGAAATGCACTCAACCACCACAACACAACACTTATCATGAGACACATAACTCTCCTAAGCAGCGTGCCACTCAACCAAAGTCCCTAAGACAAAACAGCATGCCCAACACAATAGTCATAGGTGACTCAATAGTGAGGCACACTGATGTCCCACTCACTAGGTTGAATAAAGAGAAAGCAAGTCAGCTGCCTGTCAGGTGGCAGGATCCACCACATAACGCATGCACTCAGGTCCCTCAGCAACAGGTACAAATATGACTCTGTCATTGTACATGTGGGTGTGAATGACCCGAGACATACTTCCCTGGACTACATAAAGAGAGACATGGAAGAGCTCTCTGATTATGTAGCCCAGGCGGACATGACCATAGCCCTGAGCAGCATCCTACCATCACCCAGAATTATACCACAGTACAAGCAGAAAATGTTTGATTTCAACAATTGGCCAAGTTTCTGGTGTCATTCTAAGGGGATCAAATATCTGTCTGCCTGGGATGACATGATTGACAAACCTCAATGCTTTGCCAGAGATGGCCTGCATCTGTCACCCCTGGGCTTCCGGTTACTGGCCAAGGCTCTTGCCACCCCTATAGTGCCTTTTTTCGGCAGTGTTCCAAAGACCAAATTACCACCATAACAGGTACAAACAAATGCAATCTGAGGTCATGCTGCTCAACTCTAGAAGTCTAAATCTCAAAATGCACTCACTCAAAACACTTCTTAAAATGGAGAACATCAACATTTGTGCTGTAACAGAGACCTGGTTCAAGGCAGCAGACAGCACCCCTGCACTACCAGGCTATAACTCATTCTACACCTTTTGGGCCCAGAACTTGGACTGAAACTCCAAAAGCAGTGGTGTTTCCATAATGATAAAGGATGCGCACACCTCCAGACTAGTAGCCCAACATAACGTATCTGAGATACTTCAGGTGCAGCTAATATTGGGTAAGACAGCGATTCAGGTCTCAGTCTGCTATAGGTCCCCAACCATGTCCCAAGACTCAGACTCCACATTCCTAAGCAACCTGGAGAATATTAGGGTCCAAATTAACACTCGCATACTGGGCGACTTCAACTACCCCTCCATTAACTGGGAAAACTACTCATGTACCAATACACTTGCCCAACATTTCTTGGAATTCATTAATTCCAGTCCCCTGGACCAACTTGTTTTTACCCCCACTAGATGTAGCAATATCCTTGACCTGGTCATTACTAACATGGGCGACCATTGCTCTACACCAATAGTCAGGTTAGATCAGACCACAAACACCTTGGAAATCCACATCCCTCCCATCCCCTCCGCAAAGGTAACCACCATGAAAAACTTCTCCAAAGCCAACTTTGGGATCCTAACAACAGAGGTGGCTAACTTCACAGCACCCATGCAAATGGAGATCAGTTGCAGGACCACTGAATCATACACCAATGCACTGTACAAACACATACAGAAATGCATGGATCTCACCATACCCAACAGAACCAAGATGCTCTCCTCCAAAAAAAGGAAGCCAACCTGCTGGTCCCCTGCCATAAACAAACTCTACAACAGAAGGAGGAAACTGATGCAGAATAAGGTGAAGTCCCAAGACTGGAAAAACTACCTTATCAGCCTCAACAAAACAGTGAACTCCCTCATCAAATCCTCTAAAGCTAGCTATGAAAACAGAATTGCACCAGATAGTAAAAAGACAACAACAAGGCCTTCTATAGTTATGAAAAGAATCTCCACGGCAATACCCAGATTTGCTCCGAGCTACTGCACAATGGTACCTCCTATACTGAGCCAACAATTATTGCCAATATACTGGCAGACAGATTCAGTTCCAACTTTACCCCTCTCCTCACAAGGGACCAGTCACAATACCAGTAGATTGCCAGGCACCCAGTATTACTGCTGCACAGGATAAAACAGCACTGTCCAAGGCCAAGAATATAGCTTCTATGGGACCTGACAATATCCCTGGCTGTGTTCTACATGAACTACAGAGTGAACTGGCACCTCACCTATGTGCCCTGTTCAATCACAGCCTCACCTCAGGCTTTGTCCCTACCAAATGGTGCACTGCTACAGTCATCCCTCTCCACAAAGGAGGAGCGACTACAGACCCTGGGAACTATCTCCCCATTAGCCTGATGAGTCTGATATGCAAAGCTATGGAATGCATCATCATGGACCTAATAAACAAGGATATAGGGAATCTCCAAACTCTGGATCCCACACAGTTTGGTTTTGTGAAGGGTAGATCATGTCTGCTCAACTTCATCAACTTCTTTGAGTCAGTCAACAGAACTGTGGATGAAGGCAAGGTGGTTCATACAGCCTACCTTGATCTGGCAAAGGGCTTTGATACAATTCCCCACTCAGGAATCATAGAAAATCTCACTAAGCTAGGCATCAACCCCTATATCACTAGGTGGGTTGCAAACTGGCTCACAGGTAGAACCCACGGTGTGAAAGTAGCTGACTCCAAGTCAGACTGCTGACCAGTCACAAGTGGAGTCCCACAGGGTTCAGTCCTGGGTCCTCTCCTGTTTGGTATCTACTTCTCTGAAGTCCGGGCCAACACAAGGGGCTCTGGCTAACAAAGTTCACAGACGATTGCAAGTTGGGAGCTATTATTAACTCCTCAAGTGATGTTGACATCCTACAGAAAGGCCTCACTGAGACCAACAACTGGTGTCAGAACCATAGCCTTAAGCTCAATGCCAAAAAATGTGTCGTCATCCCCTTTGGGAAAAACCCAGTTCCCATGAATTACCACATCAGTGGTAGTCCACTAAACACAGAAGGCTTTATAAGAGATCTGGAACACAGGTTGACAGCAACCTCTCTTTTGACCACCACATTGCCACTGTGGTCAGATGTGGCACATCTCATTACTAAGGGTTTTGCATCCAGGAAGAAAGAAGTCATGGTCTCCCCCTACTCTTCCCTCATTAGGCCAATCATTGAGTACAATGCCCCATTTGGCATGTACCTCACTAAACACCTGCAGCAACTGTAGAGGCCACAAAAGTACCTCACAAAGAGGATTCCTAGGCCTTAAACATTTGTCCTATATGCACAGACTAAAAAAACTCCAACTATTCTCTGTCTCATATCATCACCTACTTAGAGGCAATCTCTGCTTGACTTACAAAGCCATGTCTGACCCAGCTCTGTTAGAAATGCTACATCTAAAGAAATCCCAATCCGCCCGCACCACACACTCCAGAGACCTCAACCTCATTACCACAGTCAATAGAACATGCAGGAGGGACAGGTTCATAACCCAGGGACTGCCCATGCTATGGAATAGACTTCCCATACATGTCAAGCAGAGCACTTCTCTTGCCCTCTTCAAAAAAATCTTGATGAGTAGATGGGAAATAGAAAATTCACCCCCAGGGATCACTCCAGTGGCTTTACTTGACAGAGGCACTGGGAACTCAGGTCTTGTGGCAAGATGCCAGGGTAATCCTATGGGCTAGGCTTGTAAAGGCCCCAGGGCCATTAGCCTAGTACACACCTATGAACCTATAATGTCTGCCATTATTGACAGACTGTAATCAATAATGTGTTACAAAAAAAAACCCAAAGATTTTTCAAGGAGCAGGACAAAAATATGAGGCAAAAAAAAAAAAAAAAAAGCAGGGACTTTCTTTAAAATCAGGGACAGCTGAGAGTAAGTTATAGTTACACAACAGTCTGCGAGTGCCACAGTGCTACACTTAAAGATGCTCACACAGAATCTTTAGAAACAATGAAACTTGACAAGTTGACTGTTTAACCCTGCCTCATTGTCACCATGCACATATTCAGGTAAATGTAGATATTTGTTATTATACACTGTTGTGATCTGTGGAGCCAAAGTCATTGCACACATTCCTAAGCTTTGGCCCCCAACAAAGGCATTGCATACATTTATATGTGCTAGACAGTTTTTGAGCTTGGAATACTCATACCTCTCAACCTGTTAGAGCAAGAAATCTGGACAAAGCCATACATAATGGGGGGATGAAAGCCCAAAATAGGGACAATTTTTAAATATTGCTCTTACAAATGTAGAAAGTTTATAACAGGTTTTGCATTAGCATGAATTTTCTTTAGGGTATGAGGTCTGCAACTGAAATGTCCGTCAATATTTTCTGACTTCAATCCTCAGTGACTTGCCAAAGATCAGCCAGAAAAACAAAATTTTAGGAGGAACAGACTGAAAATGTAAGACAAAAATCTGGGCATTTTTTGAAAATCTGGACAGTTGAGAGGTAAATCAGTGTATTGTTCCTCAATCCTGCTTCATGCTCTGACTTACTCAACATTGCAATTCAAAACAGACAAAGTCTTCTTGGATGTCTCCTGGAAAACTAATGCACAATGTTCTCATTTGCCAGAATGATGTCACTATGTTCATACATCGGTGCTGTCTGAACCAGTTAGTTTCTTTTCAGCCATAGTTAATCATTAATGCATCCTCACAAGTCACAGTCTGCAAACTATTCTTTCACATTCACAGCTTGTAATGAGGAATATTCAACAGATCTTTAACAAGGTGTTTGTGTTTAAAAACTGTGATCTAGGTCTGTTTCCAAAGCATCAGTAATGTAGTCTATCTAGAAGCACATCAGAATGCTTCCATGTATTGTGATATGTGCAGTTCTGCCTGCAGACCATCAGGCTGAGGGGGCATCATCTCAGACATAGTTCAGGTCTAGTAATCTCACATTAAATTTGTGCTGCAAGACAGGCATAGCCCTCAGGTAGAGCTGGGAAGACTTGTCATCAATGTCTGAAGTTAGGTGCCTCACAAATGGAATGGTAGCAGCCCTGCAGTAGCATTATTCTTTGCTATTATATTAGTTTGGACTTCTATCCGTGATGCAAGTGTCCTGACTTCATGCTTCCTCATGGGATAAAGTTCTCAAAATGTTTTACTTAATTTTTTATGGCAGCATGAAAGACTGACATAAACCATGGCTTACAACGCAGCCCATGCTGATTATTGCAGTGAAGTATTGAAGGCATGCAAATAGTGATCAAGTTTTGCTGTTTTATCGAGACGCATCACAAATTCAAAAATTATTACATTCTTTAACATGCTGTTTGACTCTGAAGTCTCTTCAGATCAGTTGGACTGCTGGCCAGCTTTTTCCAAGGCACTGACAATGGTTTGGTGCAAGGAAATGAAGATTTCAAAGGCAAAACACCACAGTTTACCTTCTTTGCCATCAGACCAGTGCCATCTCTTTTTGCAGTATAGTCTCTCTCTTTGGATAGCATTCTACAAACCTCACAGTGTCATCTGGTGCTGCCATCAAGTTGTGAATCAGCAGTCTCACAGGCTGTTACTGAGTACCTGCTCAGCTGATGGGATCCACAACGCCTTCAGAAACTGTGCTTCAGGCATTGGTCCTGCATCTTTGTGCTTTCCACTCGTATTCCAGCCCCATCAGAAAACTGTCTTCTCCTCTCCTGTGGATCTATAATCAGATTTTCAAGGTGTAGTAAGATCTTGCAGCTGAACTGTCACTGCGGGTATCCATGTATATCATGCATTTTATCCACCATTATACAGTACTATCCTCCTGATGATTTTAATTATGGCATCTTGAATGATGCGTCTAATTCTAGAGGGGTCTTGGATTTGTACAGAACATTCTTGTTTGCAGTTTCAAAATGCTGCTTTAGTATATCATCATTACTGTCAATGGAAATGTATAACAGAGCTTGCTTGAAAATTTCAATGTTTTATTTTTTTTTATCATTCAGATATCTGGCATAATTTTCTGCCCTGAGAGAGAAAGGTTTTGAGTTTAACGTATAGCTGTTTTTTTTTTTTTTTTATCATATTGCTTCTGACCACAACAATCTCACCTCCATTCAGCATAAGTTTTTTGAAGTTGTCGACTCAGAGAATTCAGGAAGTATTGGTTTTGTGGCCTGCTCCTCCATCATTGGGATTGGCGCGATACAACATTTTATGAAAGTGGGCATCAAAAGCAAGTCCTGATTTCTTGTAAGCACACCTCTTTTTGGTTAGTAGTAGAAATATCAAGCAGAACACGGAGTAAACAGAATGCTGCATCAAGGGGTGCATTGTACACCAGCCTAGATTAAGTCCATAACTGCTGGAATTAGTATTTCTGTCTGCAAAACTTTGCTGCTGGATACATCTTAGAACTACTGACAGAATAGTCATCAGTAAATTAAGGTTTTTCCTTTGTCTATTGACTTGCTGTTTAAAGCAGTGAGAGTGTCATATTGACAAGTTCCAGTTGTACTTACAGTTGCAATGACACTGTTTGCTGACCATTCAGTTCCAGTTGTACTTACAGTTGCAATGACACTGTTTGCCGACCATTCAGTTCTTAGGCTGCCCACAGTGTCTGAGTAACTGCACATTGATGGTGGCAGACACACAGGCAGACAGTAGTTTGCTGGTCATGATCTTAATTTGCTTCTGGGGAAAAAAAAGATGATTCTGAACAGAAATGAGTAATAAAATGTTATGACCAGTGTCTGCAACCCTTGGTTTGATGCAGTATTACCTCTTAAGGGTGCTAGATTCTCATTTAGGTTTTGGCTACCAAAGCAAGCCACCCAAGAAAAAGGATGCACTCCAGAGTTTATCCATTCACTTTCTATATGCATACAACTGTCTCACAGTAAATATTTACCCACATGAAATTCAAATGTCAGGCAAACATCTCAAATGTTTCCTCTGTTTGCTTCCCTTCACTACTCATCTTAATAAAGACAATTCAAATCAGGGATGCATCCAATTCCACTATTTCTTATTCATATGTCAGCTTACAGGTCAGGCTTGCATCTGTTTCCTCCATTTGATTTATACGTGCTAGCTTCCTCATTGGTCACTCCCTTTGATTAATCATAAAGTCATAGTCTTGAATCCAGAATCAGAGATTAAACATGCACATACAATATTTCAGCATCTTCTACAGTAGTCCAAGTCAATTATTAGCATGTTTTTCATGCTATTTGAATACAGCACTATTGAAGTGCCTTAACCACCATCAGTAATTACACATGCACCATCCTTAAAGTACCATACACCTCCACACATCATTTTACTCCTTAGAATTTTTGGTTGTGGTGCAGATGCATACTAATTTTACTATGTTGCTATTAGGAACATAAACACTCTCACCTGCAAGAAGCACTAAAGACTACTACCTCACAAATCTAGGCTATGTGGTCCTAGTTGCCTTTCAGTGGTTATATCCCACAAGCCTCATAAAATAACTTACCTCTTCAGATTTGATGAATTAATTAATTAATGTAGTGGAAGTCAGAGCTTTGTTAAATGTATTGCCTTCATGTGATGTACAAAGTGGTCCTTAAATGTTAATGAATTCCAGTAATGCTTACACTCATCTGTTTAAAAGTAGGCAGAAGAAGACATTACCAACCCTGTTTTCAAAGAAGGGCAATGAGCTAATACCTCAAACAACATTATCTTTGTTCACTGTCAAGTTTTAGCAAGACACGTTGGATGATAACATCTAATAGCATGTACATATGAGAATGTCAGTAGGGAGAAATGACATTTCTGAATATAATTCTTTCAAGGAGCTACCTTAGAGAAACATTAGATTTACCCTTTTCATGGCCAACATTAAGCATCATTTCACACCACAGAGGCTAGGCAGTTAGGCCAAATTCCCTGAGCTGCTTCAGGTTTCCTTCGTAAAAATGACAAAGATTAAATAAACACTGCATAGTGTTCTAATTATACCTCTCAATCTCTTGGTGCAAGAAATCTAGACAAAGCCTAAAACAATGCGGGGGCGGGGGTGCAAAGGCCCAAAAATAGGGACAGATCTTAAATATTGCTCTTATAAACTTAGAACAATGTTAAAATAACAGGCTTTATGTTAGTATGCATTTTCTGAAGGGTATGAAGTCTATAACCTTAATCTATGTCATTATTTACTGACGTCAGTCCTCAGTGCTTTTCCAAAAACAGCTTTTTAACACTTTTAATAGGATTATAGGGGATTACTAGGCTAATGGCCATGGGGCCCTTACAAGCCTAGCCAAGAGTTTATCCCCAAAAAAGAAACCTCAATCAGCAGCTGTCACACCTGTCAGAAACTGACTACATCCTTCTAAGGGAGGGTATAAGAAGCTTCACATCACCGACCCCTCACACGATGCAGACAAATATGCTGAAAAGTATGCCGGTGCAGTATACAAGCACCAGTACAACTACATGGACCCAGCCATACCTAACAGAACTAAAACCTGCTCCTCAATGAAACACAAACCTATCTGGTGGACATCGTCTATCAACAGGCTTTACAAAAGGAAGAAACTGTTGTCCAAGGGTAAAAAGGCACAAATTCCCAATCGGCAAAACTCCCTCCTTAGCCTCAACAAGCAAATTAGATCACTAGTGAAAACCTCCAAAGCCAATTATGAATCAAAACTAGCCTCCAAAACAAAAGCTAACCACAAAGCCTTTTTCAGTTATGTCAGAAACCTCCATGGCAAAGCCAAGGTTTGTTCCAAATTGTTTCCTAACAGTACTACTTATACTGATCCTGTTGACTTAGCCAACCTGCTAGTAGATAGGTTCAGTGCAAACTTCACATACTGTCCCCCCCAAAGGCCCATTTGACATCCCCGATGCTTGCCCCGCACCTCACACCTCTGTAGATCAAGTGTTAAAGGCCCTAACCAAGGCAAAGAACACAGCTTCCATGGTACCTGACAATATCCCAGGCTGTATTCTGCAACATCTCCAGCAAGAACTAGCCTCGTCATTGACCACCCTATTCAACCATAGCTTAAGTACAGGCTTCATTTCAGGAGAGTGGAGAACTGCCATTGTCATCCATTTGCACAAAGGTGGTGCCACTACTGACACTGGTAACTATCACCCCATTAACTTAACAAGTCTGATCTGTAAGGCTACAAAGTGTATTATTATGGACCTTATAAACAAGGATATAAGCAATCTCCAAGCACTTGACCCCACCCAGTTTGGATTCGTCAAAGGCAGATCTTGCCTGTTGAACCTGGTTGACTTTTTTGAGACTGTCACCAAGGCACTGGATGAGGGAAAGTCAGTACATACAGCTTACCTTGACTTGACCAAAGCCTTTGACATAATCCCCCACTTGGGTATCATCTAAAAGCTAACAACTTGGTGTAAATCCCCATCTCATCAGGTGGGTGGCCAAATGGCTCACCAATAGGACCCACAAAGTCAAAACAGGTGTCACCACCTCCGACAGCAGACTTGTCACTAGTGGTGTCTCCCAGGGATCTGTCCTGCGACCCCTATTGTTTGGCATCTACTTCTCAGAGGTCCAGGCAAAGACAAAAGGCCTGTGGCTAACCAAATTTGCGGATAACTGTAAGTTGGGTGCTGCCATTGACTTCCCAAATGATGTTAACATGTTTCAAGAGGGTCTCACAGCAACAAATGACTGGTGGTCATGGCCTTAAGTTAAATGCAAAAAAGTGTATTATCATACCATTCCTCAAGACATAAACAGACATATGGTTATATAAAAAGAAAACAAATCCATATTAACATGTTCACAGTTATAAACATTATACATTACATATAATTTTTATAACCAACATCACATAAATTGATCAATTTCTGCCATCCCTTAAACCTCACTCCTGCAAAACATTATTCTGCATGTATTGTTCCAATTTCCATTTTTTTATCTAATTTGCTCCTACCCTTTTCTAAAGATCCCATTTGCAGTTCTTTTCTCTCTGTTACAATATTCACTACTTCAAATACAGTAGGTTTAGACTTTGATTTCCAAAGAAAAATCACAAATTTTATGAGGAACAGACCCAAAAATATCAGGCAAAAATCTGGACATTCTGTGAAAATTTGGACAGTTGAGAGGTCTGAGGCTAATGCTTGCAATGGTTTCTGGGTATGCAGCCAAACCAGCCATATATTTTGCAGTTTCGAACCACAGAAGTATGCAAGCTAAACAGCCGACAGTTTACAACCTGACAATAACATACAAATTGTCATTGCATGCCAATACAGGCAGCCAGCCTTACATTTTGCAACTTTGAATCCCAGAAGCAATAAGCCAGACAGGCTGCCAGTTTGTGGGATGACAAACACAAAATGGCAGGTCAGCCTAAAGCAAAAGAGAACAATCAGCACTGACCTTCATTGCAACTGACTTTTTAAAACAGGTTTTGCTTATTGAAACAAAAAAGGCAACTGATAAGCCTCTTAACTTACAAAATTGCGATGTTGCTTTAAAGAAAGAGCTGACAATATTGTTCATACACAATTCCAGGAAAGGTGACAATACCATACTTGCAATATTCTAGGAAAATCTAGGAAAACGTAAAGCAATCCATAGCGGGTCATATTTTCATATGTGCAGGAGGCTACTAAAAATACAGTGTATGTACAACTAAATGCACAGTCTTAGCTTTTCTTGGCATGATTTTCTGTGCACGTGCCACATTATATAACTTATCTGTGGAACAAATAAATATCCCCACTAAAATGAAGATTAAGTGGCTAACCAACTGCTCACTAAGGGAGGGGGAAGAGACCACTTACTTAAAGTAGCCACACAGAAAATTGTGACCAGTAGCTAGAAATGGAAGCTGCAAACTTTTACTGTGTTTTAAATCACAACACATGGAATACACTGTTAACATTGCTATTTCTTAGCCCTTGATCATAAGCTAGTGGTAACACAATGATATTTTGAGCAATTTCTAAACATTAATAACTAGGACTATAAAATTACATGTGAAACACTGCTTAAGAAAAATTCTACTATTTGCACATCAAGAAATTATGACAAACCTTGGACTGTATAATGAAAAATGTAAAATAATGTGACAAGTTATCCCTGTAACAGCTAAGAAACCTGTCACTCATGCCAAGTTCCTGTAACAAAACAAAACTAGACAGTGCTTATCTGTAGGCATACACAGGGTGTTGTGTAATGTCAAACTATGCAGACATACTAGATTTACTTTTAGCTCTCAAAAACCCTGTACTCCACAGTACAGCTGTCAATCTCTTAGCACAAAAAATCTGGACTACTCCAAAAATAATGGGGGACAAAGCTCCCAAATAGGGATACATTTTAAATATTGCTCTTATAAACTTAGAAAGTTCACAGAAAGGTTAAAACCAACACTTAAATAAAAAAAGCACTGCACGGAAGCAAAGGACGCACAAACCAATTTATTTTAAGTGCTTTCATCGCATACAGTATTGACTTCCTATATTGTATGAGACGAAAGCACTTAAAATAAATTGGTTTGTGTGTACTTTGCCTCCATGCAGTGCTTTTTTTTTTTTTTAACTTAGAAAGCTGCTAGAATAAAAGGTGATGTATTAAATGCATTTTCTGAAGGACATGAAACCTGAAACTCAAATATCAGTTATTTAGTGAATTCAGTCCACACTAATTTGCCACAAACATTCAGAAAACCAGAATTTTTTATGAGGAGCAGACCTAAAATATGAGTAAAACATCTGGACAGTTGAAAGGTATGCTCCACAGTTGTTGTTCTTCGTCTTTTCCTGGTTAGGGGTCGCCATAGCGGAACTCCAGTCCGCTAATGATTGGCAGTAGATTTTTACAGTGCCGAGGTGCCAGCTCGACACCCAACCTTCAACGAAGGCACACCCATTTATGCAATTCTTTCGAACACCACTCGACCGTGGGGAGGACATGCAGACTCCACACAGAAGGCGATCCAGCTGAGAATTGAACAGGAGAACCTCTTGCTGTGAGGCAACAACGCTACCACTGCTCCACAATAACAGGTCAATATTACTCACTAACCATTTAACTACTACAGCCTAGAATTTGCGGTTATGTTGACCACAAACAAAAGGTAGCGCACTTGATTCTACTGCGTTTTGCACTGGTAGTTTCAAGTTGACTCACACACATTACCCACTTCTCTTGTTACACAGTTTGAAAAAGAAGATTCAGTAAATATACTTAGTTAACTGTATCTTCCCCAAGCTGAATGAAAATGAAAGATCACTTGCCAGAATACTTAGTTCCAGACCATTGACCTGGATTAAGTACTGCATAACAGAATGCTTCTCAGTTATATCCCATCGCATACAGCTGCATCTCTCTCCAGAGATTATTGAATTATTTTCTCAATCAGTAGCCCCATGATTACTGAAACACACTCCAGAGCCAAGAGACTTTCCTAAACTGATATTAATTATTAGCAAGACATACCCTGGGATTCAGAAATATGCTCACCATGATGATAGTTAGCCTCTCTCTCTTTATCATCTGGGCAAAATGCAGATCAGAGCTCATTATCAATTAACAATATGAAAACTCAGAGCTCAAACTGCAGCTAGTTAATGATCCTATGCATGCCTAGACAGCACCTGTAGAGGAGAGAAAGTCACAGTAATGACTATGTGATCCAACAAGCGAGAGAGTCTAGGTGCCTCAGTATGTACATGTGTGCTAAGAAATGCTAAGACAAGAAAAGCGGACTCTTACTTTAAAGGGGATACTACACTGTTGAAATCTATTGTTTCACTAGAATAAGGGAGTGGGTATGGGAGTATAAGGCAGCAGGAAAAGGGGTCGCAAGCAGACTGAAGCACAACAAGGAAACAAGTAAATAAAGAATGTGATGGGTGATGAGAAGAAAGGGCAACTTTTTTTTTGGGGGGGGGGCAGATGCCCATTTTTTCCCCCCGAGAGGGAAAGGTGGGGAGGATGTAAGGTAAGGTGATGGTATGGTAAGAGTTTGTGGGTAGGCAGCAGGGGCAAACACACTCATACACAACAGAGACAAGACTGAAAGGGAGGTGCTGACACACTAAGGAAGGGGGGGGGGAGAACAGTGGGTTTAGAGACATTAGAAAAAGAACGACACTGGTGATGGGGAGGATTAAGCAAGGAAACAGGGGATAACAAGGGCACAAAAGGTAGGGATACACCAAGATGGGTGATAGGGTGGGTAGGCCTCCCAGTCCTTCCTGCCCATGTCTTCCCCAGGGGGAGGTCAGACAGCACCCTGTTAATATTCCCCACTGGGTCTTGAATGAAATGCTGCAGGCAGGGATGTGTCTCTACTAGTTGCAGGAAGTGTCTTTCCAGGTGGCTGATGCAGGCTCCACCAGCTCCCCTACCACCTCCACCATCTACCTGTGGGTGGTGTATTCACCACCACTGGCAGTGCCACCTACAGGAGCACTGCACTCCCAGCCAGTAAACCATTACCAACAGCAGATCACTCTTCTCTGGAGCAGCCACTGGGGAGGCAACCCTAGATGTTTTATGGTGCTGATGTAGGGGCTGGCTGGGCTCATGAGGAGCTGGTGCATCCATGTGTATCCTCTGGCACTGTTGAGGCAGAGACTGTATATAATTTCAAAAATAAAGGGAAAGATGTCACATAGCAAACATAACCAAAAGATTTTAAAAATAAAAGATAGCAACAAAGGAGGGGAGAGGAGGGAGAAAATTGCATTAAATCAATGTATGAACTGCATGACAGAACCTTATGACTAATTACATTATACAAACTACAAGTGCATCAGCCAAAAAAAAAAGAAAAATCTGAGGAGCAGCATACCTGTTTGACACCTGAAGGATGCTATGTCATCTACCAGGGTGGTACTACCACCAGTACCTATTACCGGTAGGTGTATTAGTGCTACTCTAGCTACGAAGTGCTTAAACATCATACTGTCTGTATAACCAACTGTATTTCTGTACCTATCAATTGCTGTACTACTGAGATATGTGTACAGGCCTACAACTGTAAATGGGTACACAGGCCTACATGACTAACTGATGAACTATGATCAGGGAACCATATAAACATTGGTGTCAGTACCTACACATGCATGCATAACACTTCCCATAGTAGGGCTTACAGATATGAAGGCATCTGTCATATAAATAATGCAGTTAAAACAAATTCTGAAGCAAAATAATTTAATTAAGGAAAATGAAGGACTTAGTCCGCACTAGGAAAGTCACTCCATCCTCTACCATTTTAAGATACTATTCTCATTGATAGCTTCCTGAGCTGGGAGGATCCTGTAAGCATTTAGTTGTATGCCCTCAATTTATTAATCATGAAACTGAACATATATAAAAACTTCATAAAGATACTTAGAGTACATCTCAGGCACCCTTACGCCGACTTATTTTTTTCATAGGTACTGAAGGTCAGGGTGATGCCTGCGCAGATCAATGCAGTGATAACTGCACTACTCACCAGCATGGGGCATGCCAGTGGCATCAGTACCAACCCTGGAATGATAGTGCCAGGCATCCATTTTATTATGAGGCCCTTACAGTAATCAAAATCAGGCACATATGGTGGTCCCTATGCAGTAAAAAAAGAAGAGTTTGGATTCCTTACTGCATCACCAGGGTGCCTTACCACAAACAGTACTACTGGAAGCCATGGCTATGCTCTAGGTCTAGCATCTCATAATTCACCCTGTTTACATTTTGCAAATTGCCATATAACATAGGAGATGCCAGTATGCAACTTTTGGTGGGGTGTGAATAAGACAGCTTCAATAATTCTGCCATGCCAGACTAGCATAAAGATGTAAGGAGCAGCTCTGACTGAAGTGCAACATTGAGTTCATGATTGCTCTTTAGCACTTCCATTGGCTGCAATTGCAATAAATGTTACTGAATGTCCCTATTTCTGTCATTGACCTGCCAACGTATGCGCATGTGGGTTCACAAGGCAGAGAGACTCTGAACATGACTGGTCATAGATGCAAAACACAGAAAGAACCATTCAGAAACATTTGTGAGCTGGGCCTTTACTTTCCTAATTACCACACTCAGAGTCTCAGACTTATGCATTATAAACTCCAGTGGCTGAAAACAGCCTTATCATGCATGCTATGGAAGAGTGTAGAGCAACACTGTGGACATTTGTTACAACTAGAGAAATTTGTTATGAAGGAAGACAACAACATTTTTGGCTTTGTAAGGTAAAACTTACCTTCCTCACCTTTTACCTTTGCTGGTCAGCCTTCAGAAGATCTAGCTTGTTGAAATGTTCAGCAAATGTGAGTTTTGAATGAAAGGAAACATTTCTAAGTTACTGTTGTAGTACAGAAGTGCAATCAATCAAGCATACTAATCAAATAGTGAGGTTAATTGAGGTCAAACTGCTTGTCATGAAGAAGTCATTTAGTATTAAAGAAGCAAGGCAAAACCATTTGTCTACTGTTAATGTGCATTGAAGAGCAAGAGATTATGCAGGCATCAGGACTGTAGTCAATATGCTGCTCTTGTATGAGGGGTGTACACAGCTACCTGCAGAGTGGCAGTACAAGTAAGAAATGGTCATTGTAAGTTCAGTCATGTTGTCGTTGATATTTTTGTTGTGCTGATATTGTATGAATGAATATCTTTTGGTGGAGATGTGGGAGGGCCCAGAGGGACATTCACATGGTGGCAGTACCACAACTGAACATGATAACTGATGTTTCATGATATATTTTGTAATTTTTGTGTGTCTTAAGTTATTATGGTCATGTGTCTTAGATCACACAAGTTTTGTCATATGTTCATTTTTTACTTATTTCATTGGCTGGTGTTTTATATAAAAGAGTAACATGCACACTTTATGGTATGCACTGAAAAAGAGTTTTGAACTCTAAAGATCTGCTTTGTTATTTTGTGCCTGTTTATATTTATTAAACTTTTGGACATTGGACTTCTTTTTTAATTATTTCTTGAACTTGTTTTTCAACTTGAAGTCCTTTAACAACCAGAGGAGTTTGTTATTACTAAGCACAGGTTAGTAACACCTCAAGTCTTTGCAGAGATGGTATATGTTTTACAGGGTTTCCGTGATGATCCAAGGGAGTACATGTCTTGTATGTGCAACATCCTGGACATGTCTCATCACCTGCTGGTGTAACTAAGGTCCTTCATTACTCACAGGGCTCATGCCAAGCATGGATTATGCAGCTCCATTACATCTGGTTCTAGTGTTAATCGCCACTATGGGCATAGGAAGTCTAGGCAAAGCACATGCAGTGCCACCATTTCTGCAATGTCTTGCGTGAATGCCGGTACAGTCGGATGAGGACATCTACAAGCATGTGGTCCACATGTAAGTGACCTTCTGGTGTAGTCCATCACTCACATTCACACAGTATGCCTGTCTCTTGGTAAGTGCTTGTTACTGTCTGTGACACTCCAAGCTGAGGCAGCTCCTATGGATGGAAATGTGCTTGAGGTAACCACATTTCTGTGGGTTCCACAGATCTGTCCATAGCACCCCACTACAGTGTCACAACATTTGCTAAGGCTGTGTCCTGGCAGATGCATAAACATTCCACTGCAGGATCCCCCCCCCCCCCAGCACACACACACGGAGATGCATGCATGCACACCCAGTCCCAACAGTTGTCCTTCAGAGAGCATTTTACCTTATGCCCCAGCCTTCATTATATACACACAAACTGTCCAGCGTTTATTACAGTTCTAGCAGCACATGAACATTTTCCTATGGAAGACACTGCACACTTGTGTTCCCACTCTCACCCATGCAAAGGATAACTGTGCCCTGCCCTTTCTACTTTGTTACTTGGGTTGACTATGTGTGATGCACAGTGAGACCAGTCTATGCATGGGTAAGCCTGGTTACAGGGTTGCAAGCATCACTTTTACTGTAGTGTATATGCTTTAATCTGGCCAAAACTACAAAAGCCAACACCTGTGACTTGCCTCTTGGCCAGTGCCATGGCATATTGCTTTTGCCTTTGTCTAGCATGGTCATCCTCTGCTGCTGAATCCTTCAGTGACTATTCATTTAGTTTACTCTCTACTGTCTGGTATGATAGGAGATATTTCTCCTGCATGTGCCTTCCCTGCTCTAAATGTTTCCTCAATATTATGCTATGTAATATTGCACATACTAAGAATATCTTGCTATATGTGCCAGGATCATACTGCAGGGTACCACCAGATACATCAAGGCAGTGAAAGTATGCTTTCTGCAGTCCAAATACATTCTCAGTGATGACGTCCATTTGTGACAGGGCAAAGCTGCAGCCATTGTCTGTCATGGTGTGTGGATTTTTGACTGATGTTCTCAACCATGGCTCAAAGCCATATCTGGCTTTGCTAATAAGATGCCCCTGGAGGAAAGTTGTCTTTCACAAACTGTTGTTGACAAATTGCACATGTCCCACATGTGCGACTCATAGGTACTACCTGGGTGGCCTGCAGATGTATTGTAGATTATACCCTGTGCATTAAAGATTACCTAGCAGCTTTATGGTTCATGTATCTTCTTGACAGCTCACCAGATGGAGCCTTTATTTCAAAGTTGGTGCAGTCTACAGCCCCAGTACCTGAGGGAACTGGTTAAATCATGAAATTCCCTCATACTGTTTGCAATTTCCTCTGTGGTCTGATTAGACTACATATACTTCCCACATGCTGAAAGGTGGTATCAAGAAAGTGGCAGTATATCTTTGAAGTAGATGCCTGGGGGACACAGTGTGGTTTCTAAAAGGTTCCTATAGTTACTATTTTCAAAGCCACATATATCTTGGTATTTATTGGATATTATCTGGAGCATTGAGCATGGGCTTCATCTCTGGGAGAGTTTTTTTAGTAAAAGTGGAATTTTTTGGAGACGGAGGAGTAGGATAAGTAGTCCATGACTGGGATACGTAGTTCATGACTGTCAAAGGCCTGCAGATGATGGAGACACATATTAACCAGCTCCTTAATGGTGAATCTATCTACACGGTAGCTATCTATAATATCAATGTCATGGAAGTCATGAACTGTTGAGCATGGTTGGATAACACTGTGCCCCTGAGGTGATGACATGCAACATCATGGCTATTAGTGGAAATTATAATCTGTACATATACACACTTTCTAAAGATGCAGCTACCTCTAACATAATTCTTCTGCTCCTCTGCTGTAACACCAGGCTTTATGGTGGTCAAATTACTGGTGGTGGCACTTCCAGTCATGGATTTTATATATTTTTGAATCGCTCTGTCATATTGTTTTCCCTCACTGGGATACAGCAAGTCTCTTATTGTAAAAATATTTGTTATCACGTTCTTCATCTACTATTAGTACACACTGCTAACAGCAATGTAGCTTGGTCTTCCCAGATAAGCTCAGCATGTCCATGAATTGCACACAACCTGCACAGGACAGGGACACTCATTGCACAACTGCCAAATGCAATTTGGCCAAAACTTGTAAATCTCAGATATAATATAATAGAATGCAGTCTTCAGCAGTTCTGAATAAGCCAAAGTTCTTATGTTTCAGAAAAAAAACATGACATTAAATTAACACCATGTCTTCTGCTGCAAGGTAAATGCCAAAGCATGAGATTCCGTGTAATTTTTGTTATAAGATGCTTAAAAGTATGACAAATGTCTCATACTTATGAACTTTTCATACATATCATACTTAACTACTTTACAGCAGATTCCCCTAACAGCCATGCATTGTGGTATTTACATTGCGGAATGCAGAAGGGACTTTTAGTGAACATTTTAGGCAGCTTAAATAAAGTCATAAGCATACACCCAAAAAAAGGCAGACTGCCTCCTACTCATTATAGGTTAGAAAAAAATGCAAATAATTCTGTTAAACTGCTTCTGGTGTCTACTTTATGGTAAATGCCAAAGTAGGAGAGTATAGAATCTGTTGTAAGTAGCTGTTAATTTCTCATTACTTTGATATATTGAAATGCATGTCAGTTCCACTAACAGGCTCATACAATGGGAGAAGTGGTTCTCCTCTAGTCGGTCTTACTAATGCTTTAGTCTGTCCCTGAACTTAGAGCTTCAATGCCGCAGAAGCTTCATTAGCATTGCTCGGCTCTCCTGCTGCTCATAGTCAGAAATCAAGCTACAGCAAAACAGATATTTGCTGCATACCACAGACATGCAGTTTCCATATGAAAATGAAGGTGTTACACTAACACTGAAAACAGTCAGCCTTGGTCAGTCCTGGTGAGTAGGGTCTTCCATTTGTACAACAAGTAAGCCAAGCATTCTTAATGCTGTATTCAACATCTTGCAGTTTTGCTCCCCATAAGATTTTTGTTGACTATTGAACTATAAGTCTGAAAGCCAACACAACCACAATTCTGCAAATGGCCTTCTTGGACTTAGTATAAATACATTTATTAAGTCCATTTTTTGGCAATTCAGTCTGTGTGTTTCAGGACTTGCTCTAGCAGCTCTCGACATTTCAAATGGTTACCCTGTCACCCAACTGGCCACATACTGCTGGGTAAGCACAAAAGAAAATGGGATAAAACAGGATTCTCAGCTATAGCAGATTATCATAGAAGTGAGCACAGCCTTTGATACAATGCACATGCAGTCATTATTGATAAGGTTAATGGAAATCCCTATGTTATCCATTGGGTAGTTATTTAGCTGAATGAGAGAACCCATGTGGTGAAAGTTGCAGGAGCTTCCCCTGCACATAAAAATGCTACCAGCAGCATCCCAGCAGGGCTCGGCTTCGGGCCCCTCCTTTTTGTGATCCATTCCTTTGTTGTCCAGTCTAATGTTCCAGGCTTCTGGTTATCTAAATTTGCAGATATTTGCAAATTGAGTGCAATTGTCACCTCACCTCATGTTACTTCAGTAAAGGGCTAGCTCATGTTAACTCTTTATGAATTAACAATGGTTTAAACTGAATGCTACAAATGTAATGTGATTCTAATTGGTAAAGAAAATGTTCCTACCTCCTATCATACAAAGAATATACTGCTATACTGTCATGAGGGAGTTCATGACACCACAGTAGTTTATAAATTCATTTTATCTGGCCCAATTGATTTCAAAAGTCATATTCTCTAGAGCTAAAGAAATCTTGGTTTCCCTGTACTCTCAGCTCGTAAGACCCATCACTGCATGTAATGCTTCTTTCAGCATGTACCTTTCAAGCATATTGCTCATCCTAAGAGGCCTTGGAAATGTGTAACTGAAAAGTTCACTAGTCACAAACCCCTTTACTTGGATGGCCAGCCCTCTTCTTGTAGATAGCTCCATTGCAGTGATCTTTGCCTTGCTTTTTGAGCCATGAGAAACCCTTCCCTAGTCAACCTCCTGTATCCCCACAGAACCAGTGACTCCTCAAGTACCCATACTAAGGATCTCAACCTGTATCAACAAATAAGACATGCTGGCAGAATATTTACCTAACCAACTGCAATCCATGCATCTAGAACAAAATCCTGCTCCTTGTCAAACAAAGCAGCATTTTTGCTGCTTTAAAACTAAATCTCAGTAAGTATCTGGGCAGTTATAAATTCTCCTCTTAATCTGTGCATACAGCCTACCTAGACTTAGCCACGGTGTTTGACACTATCCCCCACTCAGGTATCATTGACAAACTCACGCAGCTAGGTATCAACCTTTATATTGTTAGATGGGTTGCTAACTGGCTCACTAATAGAACCCATATAGTCAAAATAGGGGAATCCTCCTACAATGGCAGACCTTTAAACAGTGGTGTTCCACAGGGATCAGTTCTAGGACCTTTACTATTTGGAATCTATTTCTCTGAAGTACAAGAATAAACTAAAGGTCTGTGGCTGACAAACTTTGTTGATGACTGCAATCTGGGAGTGGTCATAGAATATCTAAATAATGCCAACATCCTACAAGAGGGTCTTACACAAACAAACGACTGGTGGCAAAGTCATGGCTTTAAACTCAATGCAAAAAATGTATTATCATCCCTTTTGGTAAGGGCAATGTTCCTGCTAACTACCACATCAATAGCAACACCTTAAGTACGCTGCACTCAGTGGTGAGTGACCTGGGCACACAGGTTGACAGCAGCCTTGCCTTTGACCACCATGTCTTCACAGTAGTAAGAATGGCATTCTGTGCTGCTCATCTCATGAGTAAGGACATTGCCTCCAGAAAAAAAGTTATAATCTCCCTGTACTCTTCCCTCATCAGGCCAGTAATTGAGTACAACGCCCCTTTTGGCATGTACCTTTGCAAGCACCAGTAGCAATTGGAAAAACTACAAAGGTTCCTCACAAGGAAAAGTCCAAATCTTCATCATCTGTCCTATGTGGATCATCTGAAATCAGTCTCTTTATTCTGTTTCATACAGACTACTTAGAGGCAATCTCTATCTTGCATACAAGACAATCTCTGACCCTGCTTTACTGGAAATGCTGCATCTCTGTAAATCAAATGCTACATAAGTCCTTAACCTGGTATGCGACATTAATAGAACCTGCTGGAGGAACAGATTTGTCTCCCAGATGTTACCACACCTTTGGAATAGACTCCCACTTCATGTCAAACAGATTGGCCTTCTTCA
This sequence comes from Protopterus annectens, assembly GCF_019279795.1. Taxonomy (NCBI): domain Eukaryota; kingdom Metazoa; phylum Chordata; order Ceratodontiformes; family Protopteridae; genus Protopterus; species Protopterus annectens. The sequence goes on from NC_056738.1 coordinate 63,854,014, forward strand.
AATGCAATCTGGACAATTGGATTGGTAACCATAAATTCACCCTGAGGGTTCCACCTGTGTCCATCTTGGGCAGGGGCAATAGGTGCTGATCATGGAAATAAGGGTAGAACTTGGCTAGGCTTGTAAGGGCTATAAGGCCATTAGCCTAGTAAGTTACTATGATCCTCTGGATCAGAGTTAGCTATTTTTGTGCTCTGGACCATTCTCCAGTCTGTTGCCTCCACCCCATATGTCAAGGAGCAAAAAAAGGTCCTCTTGTACTTCAGGACCTCAACATTTTTTGGCACACTCTTTATAATGTAGTAAACTGGTTAAAAGCAATATCAGAAACTGAATGCTGATATTGCTAATTGTCACCCGCATCACTATAAACCCATGAATGGTACTCCTTCACCTGGCTGTTGCTACACCTCTGCCAGCTAATGATCTTAGTGACTGCTTTCCTAGTTTAAATCTATGAATCTAACAATATATGACCTCAAAGTAAAACAGAAATGTTCCCCCACAGCAGCAAATGACTTGAGAACAACTGTCTTTGAGGAAAAATCAGGCTAAGAACTACTCTGGATATGAAAGATTGGTGAGGGTGTGAAAAAAGGCATTCTAGTGTGTGTGTGTGTATAAATATATATATATATATATATATATATATATATATATATATATATACACACACACACATAGTTTAGATAGATGCACATACAGATAAAAAGTGTGTGTGTGTGTGTGTTTGTTTGTTTGTGTGTGTGTGTGTGTGTGTGTGTGTGGTGCATGTTCATTTTGTTGTCATCTCATCAAAAGAGTGACATGCTTGGTGAAATTCATCAAAAGCACGATTCTTTGAGTGCAGGAGATGTCAAAAGAAGGAAGATAAAGTATGTGTGGGTTTGAGTTTTAAAGGTGGAAACTTTCAGATATATCAAAAGTTTTGGCATTAGAGGTGGGTGTGTACATGAGTGTGTGTGCATGTGCGCCATACCCCTCAACCTCTTATGCAAGAAACAAACCTTTCAGCTGTCCCTGATTTTGTCTCAAATTTTAGCTCTGTACCTCTTCATCCCTCATAAAACTGGTGACTTTTGGAGAAAAGGTAGCGAACAACAATTAATAAATAATAACAATAACTAGATTTATATACTTCTTTTCCTTCAAAACTATTTATTAATTCACATTCTCTTATACTGTCATTAATAGTACTAATATTTTAAAAGTGTCCCTGATTGTTCCTGATTATTTCTGGATTTGTCCCTGACTTTGTTGAGATTGATTGGTTGAGAGCTGTAGCAGGAAATCTAAACAAAGCCTAAAGTAACAGGGAGGGGGGAGACAAAGGCCCAAAAATAGCAGCAAATTTCATATATTGCTCGTAGAAACTTAGAAAATTGTTAATATAACAGCATTTGTGTTAGCATGCATTTTCTAAGTATAAGAAGTACTCAAATGTATATCATCATTTAGTAACTTAAATCCTTAATCTTCTTCTTCTTCTTTCGGCTGCTCCCATTAGGGGTAGCCACAGCAGATCAACTGTTTCCATCTCTTCCTGTCCTCTGCATCTTGCTCTGTCACACCAACCACCTGCATGTCCTCTCTCACCACATCCATAAACCTTATCTTAGGCCTTCCTCTTTTCCTGTTACCTGGCAGCTTCATCCTTAGTATCTTTTTCCCAATATACTCTGCATCCCTCCTCAGCACATGTCCAAACCAACATAATCTTGCCTCTCTGGCTTTGTCTCCAAATCTTCCAACCTGGGCTGACCCTCTAATATACTTATTCCTAATCCTGTCCATCCTCGTCACACCCAGTGCAAATCTTAACATCTTCAACTCTGCCACGTCAAGTGCTGACTCCTGCCTTTTTGTCAGTGCCACTGTCTCCAACCCATATAACATAGCTGGTCTCACTACCCTCTTGTAGACCTTCCCTTTCACCCTTACCGGTACTCGTCTGTCACAAATCACTCCTGACACTCTTCTCCACCCACTCCATCCTGCCTGTACTCTCTTCTTCACCTCTCTTCCACACTCACCATTACTCTGAACTGTTGATCCCAAGTACTTAAACTCATCCACCTTCGTCACCTCTACTCCCTGCATCCTCGCCATTCCTCTATCCTCCCTCTCATTCACACACATATATTCTGTCTTAGTCCTGCTGACCTTCATTCTTCTCTCTAGAGCATATCTCCACCTCTCCAGGGTCTCCTCCACCTGTTCCCTACTCTCACTACAGATCACAATGTCATCTGCAAACATCATAGTCCACGGGGACTCCTGTCTGATCTCGTCTGCCAACCTGTCCATCACCACTGCAAATAAGAAAGGACTCGGAGCTGATCCTTGATGTAATCCCACCTCCACCTTAAACACATCCGTCACTCCCACCGCAAACTTAAATCCTTAATGATTTGCCAGAAAACCACAAATTTTATAAGGAACAGCCCAAAAATATAAGGCAAATATTTGGACATTGTGTGAAAATCTGGACAGTTGAGAGGTATGTGTGTACACCCATAAACGCAGTTATGCGTTTGTGAGTGTCTGCAGGTTAGAGTAAGGGATGGGGAAGGAACAGATTTAGTGTTGTTGGTGTGTGCTGTTGTATGTGATGTGTGTCCGAATGCTTTGTGTAGTGGTGGTAGTGTTACAGTAATGTGTAGGGTTGGGTTTAGGGAGAAGGGGGCAACGTTAGGATTAGCATACATTAGTATCGTGATGCACGGATTACATTCTCAAAAATCTTAGTTAAGATTTAATTTTGTATGGGATTTTTTGGAACCTGCAACATGGCGCTGCACACTCTGGTCAAATCAAGAAATCTTTTAAGGATATTTTAAGGATATTTTTGATTTGTATAGACTTTATTACCCTCCTCTGCGAAAAGACCACAAGGTCTACTGATAGGTAAATGTGGGAAAATTAAATTTAGAATTTGATTAAAATTCCAGCACTAATAGTAATTCAAAACGGAATATATTGTTCTCTGTGTTTAAAAATGCCTCACATAGCTATCAAACAGTACAGAAGAATAGATCCACTGCTGATTTGTGGAGATATTCTTTGTGTTTATTGCCTGCTAACAATCGCATTCTTTTAGCGCATAGGATCACGACCATGATAATGAGCTGCTTCCTGTGGTCTAGGGTTTGATTCCCTCAGCCTACATTTGCCTACTGTGTGACTCACTAAGCAAGTCACTTAACCAAACAATTCTCTTAGGCTAAGTCTGGAAAAGGTCCATTTGGAACAGTGCTCTATCCTGGTTAACAAACACAAACAGACAAAACACCGGATATAAATTAAATCAGCAATACACAAATACTGGTCAAGAAACATAAATAATACAATAAATACATCAGAATTTAATCATTATAACATGTCTCAAATATTATATGGCATAAACATTTTCAATTAAACTTTCAAGAAGTGCAAATAATAGGGCAGTGTTTTGTTTAGTATGAACCTCTGCTAAGTCAGCAACCCCCCCCCCAAAAAAAAAAATCACTGCAGAAAATAAATACAAAAATTATCGTTGTGCACATTACACCACCCCAAAATGTGTTGAATTTATCAAACATGCAAATATATAAATGTGTGTATGCATTAAAGTAATGAACTGACACATCACCTAGTTGTGGAAAAATAAACAACTACAATGAAATCAAAGTGTAAGATGTCTTATTTTTGTGGCAGTCAAGAAATTGCTTACAAAATGGGGCTTAAAGAATTGTGAACATTTCACTTGTATAGGGGTGGGCATGTACCTTCATAGGCCTCAATGAGCAGAAGAACTTAACGGTACCTCTAAGTCCCTGTATGCTGTCTGCTGCCTTCACACAGTAAGTGAGTATATTTTCTTACAGGCACCTGCATATTAATACCACTGATAGTTTTGGATATTATATCATTATACCAACAAAACAATACAAACTTTAATTTTCTTCTTTTCTTTGGTGTTGGACAGTAAGTGGGGAAGTTCCTATAAGAACAGGGCGACTGCAGTCTTACTTGTCTTTGTTGTACAGACATCTCCATATTTATATAGCTGTACTACTAAACCCTTGCCTATAAATCCAAAAATGTTCTTTTCTTGTAAGCAAACCTTCCAAATCTATGCACCTGCTGGTATTTTGATACCATTTTATACATATAAAAATAAATACTTATAGTTCTATTACACAGAATAAGAAAGATAAGTGATCTGATGTTGTCATTTCATTCATTCCTCAATGAATGGGTTCAGATTTGACTCAGCCACTGTCTGCAGGTTCTAGGATATGACTCTCGAGCTCCTCCCTTTACCCATAATGCCATTGATCACTGCTTTATCTAAGATGTTATTTGCCACTCTATCAATTGGTCAGGATTTTGCTCTCTTGAGCTCTAGGTAGCTTTTTTGGGTGCTTATGAGTAAGGAAAAGAATATATGTATTTTATTCTAGTCTTCCTTTCCTTTGCTTTAGCTTTAGCATTAAGATGCCTTCCTCTATATAGTTAAAAGAAAAGACCTTTTTTCTTACCTCTTCTGAGGTAATCTCCTTTACCATTGTTGGTAGTTTTCTCTCTTTCTTTCTTTCTTTTAGGAAAAAAATCTATTTGTTTTCTAAAACCTTTTTCCTTCATTGTTGTAGTGGTATTTCTGCTGGTATGGCTGACAAACCTATCGGTTTTAAAAATGCACTTTCTGTGGGCATAAGATACCTAATTCTGATGCCTACAGGGAGTGTGTTTATTGTTTGGGGCCCTGCACACCTTCAGATGTCCTGTGAAATCTGTGCAGGCTTCAGTGCTAGGCTATAAGTGATAGGCGAAATAAGCTTATCTTAAGAGGTATTTTGCCTGCTTCCTCCATTTCTAATCCTTGTACCTCAGGGACACAAACCGCCTCCAAAAAATAAAAGTCTTCAGAGTCCAGGGAGTCACGAAAGCACTCCCCAATACAGTGTCCTAAATCCACTCTGAGTTTGGAGCCACCTTCTAAGGTTAAAAATATCTCGGCTCTGATGTTGTTGGATCCAAATATCCTTCCATCTAGGACTCCTCTGATCCGGAGTCCTCTCTTCTCTCTGGAGCCGGTGTCTTCTAGACTTAGGTCTCCATTTCGGCAGGAGACCCTTAGAAAATCCTCATGTTCTCCCTCCATCTCCTTACCCATCAGGCCCTCCCAGAGTCTTTCAGAGTTAGATGTAGATAAGATGATGAGAAAATTCCGTAGAGCTCAGATCCAGATGGGGTCCTACAGGCTCCATATCCCATTGGATCCATGAGCCTTCAACCATCTTTACAACCAATGGTGATTCTTTCTCTGATCAAGCCTGCTACAGAGCTATTGGATCCCAAGAGCCGAAGCATGAGATCCAAAGATATTACCTCCTTCTTTGACTGCAACTGTTCCCTTGATCCATTTTGCATGGGCCATTCTGAGCAAGATGAGTCTTGGAGCTGAAGTGTCAGCATCTGGGAGGATGACTTTGGTTTCAGATTCGTCACTCCTCCTTAGTGCCTCAGAGATGGGGTATGACTCCCTCCTCAGGGGTGGAACCCGGGAGGGATGGAGAATCAACTGAGCCAAGAGCTTCAGCTCTTGTAAGGTTGGTCTCTACTTCTCATGATCCCCCTGCCTTCAAGGTAGTAGAGAGGGTTTTCTCCCTTCCTAGGAAATCTTCAGCTTTCATCTCCTCTGATCCTATTCTCCTGTTCCTATCCCTGCATTGGATTTGAGTTCTAACTCTCATCATTTTACTCTACAGGGATAGCTAGCCCGTAAGACTTTCCAGGCAGTTCCTCCACAGGAACTCTGTCTTTCTTTTGATACCTCTCCAGAATATCCCACTGAAGAGGTTCCTCAGAAGAAATCATGCAATAGAAGGCACTTAGATTCCCCTCAGGAATCTCCGATGGAAGACACTGACTTTGATGAAGACGAAGGGTACCCCAGATTTCCACCAGAAGATGTCCCTTTTGGATACATTCTAGAAATTTTACACCAGAAAGGGGGTTGGCCTTCCCAAAGCCCTTCCTATGAAGAATTGGTGTTTCTAGAAGCTTTCAGACCTAGCCAATCTACATCTTGGTTTACCTCCCCCAGAAGATAAACTTATAGACCGTGTTTCCTGCTGGACATGGAAGGAACTGGACTCTGTGGAACCTATCCCTATGTTCCCTGACAAGATTTTGAGTGTACCACAAGACAGACAGCACTGGTCCAAGGGAATTGCTGTAGATGCCATGGTTGTTGCAGCAGCCACAAAAAAAGAGCTAGCTAAACAGAGCTCCTCTGTCCATCCTCCTGATAGAGAGTCTAGGGCTTTGCATAGATATGAGAAGTGAGTATATGCATCAGTGACCTTTGCCTTATGATCACTGAATTACCTGGCACAT